>NC_138206.1:58548483-59748483 GCF_964194415.1 Vipera berus
ACTTCCAGAAGTAGCGCAGAGCTGGAGGTGAACTGAAGAAAAAGGGGGGGAGGAGAGGCTATAAAAGGAGGTGGTTTGGGTGGGAAAGGGAAAAAAAGACAACAGGGAAAGAAAAGGAGAGCTCAGCAGGCAGAGAGGAAACAGGGATAGGGAAGAAGCAGCAGGTGTTGCTGGAAGAAAAGGTCCCCTGGTTCGTTTTCTCCAGCCAGGAGAATGCAATCAGCACTGATGAAATGAAAAGCTGGCAGACAAGCATGTTGGAAAGGAGGTGGGTTTATTTAGTTCTGGATGAACTGGCAACTTGATTGTGTTACCATAAGGATTTTTGTACAGTTTTTACTGCGTTTTGTAATTCAGAGGCTTGGTTTGTGTGCTTTGGTTATTGGAATATTTAATCTGTATTTTAGGCTAGCAATGAGTCCAAAGTGTTGACTTCCATATGTTTAATCCCTTCAAACAAATGTAATTAATTTTACCCCCTTGAGTCTGCCTATGGCTTTTAGAAAGCTTTCTTTGAAGGTAAACAGGCTTAATTTAAGGCTAAAGCTTTTCGCAATTGCTGGAGCCTTTCAGTCTTCTATTGCAGCATTGCCTGAGGAAGCTTAAAGAAAAAAAGCCCAAGGTTTATGTGTTTCTTTATTTTGTGAGCCTTTCTTGCTTTGCACTTGTTTCCTGTGTCTTTAAGGGTTCAGGGAAGGCATGGGGGGTGCATCCTTACTACACTGTGGAAGGAGAACTCAGAAGGGAGAGAGGAAAAAGGGTCAACCAGCTAGCTCAGTGGTCTACAAACTTAACAACTTTAAGACCTGTGGACTTCAACTCTCAGAATTCCTCAACCAGCCATAATGGCTGAGGAATTCTGGGAGTTGAAGTCCACAAGTCTTAAAAGTTCCAAGTTTGAAGACCCCTGCACTAGCTGGTAGTGGTGCATATCAATAAACATGGATAAATTCATCATACATTTGTCAGTACAAAGGGAAAGTGATTCAGTAAAGGAACAGCCACCGAAGGAATTAAAACTGGTACTTTCTTTTCCTTTTTTTCTACAGTTTGTAATATTTTATTAGATTATAGAATAAAATACGAAAATACAAAAGCAAATAGTAGGACACAGTGGGGAGGAAAAAGGGGGAAAGTGAGGGGGGAAAGGGAAAAAGAACAGACTTCCTCAGTAGAAGGAAACTCAACTTTACTTTTCCATAATATTATAAACTAGCCATTTGTATAACAACAAATGAATCTAATCAGTAAAACCCAAAATCCACCCCCCTTTTTTAGTCATCAAGTTTTTGACACCTTGCTAAGCACTGGTGGTACTCAAATATTGTCATTTCCTAAAAGTGGTACAATCTGTGAAAAGGTTGAAAAACCCTGCTCTAGAGAACCTCATATGTTTTATCTCAGAGGTAATTTGCAGCCTTTAATATTTCTATCTCCAGGACAATATATGTCCCAAAGGTGCTGCAGAATTTTTACTTATAACCTACTCCTCATAGGCACTTTTACATATTTTCCATGATGGGAGGAGGGAATCATGTGTGGAACATTAATAAAATTGCATCTCTCATTCCATGATAAACATCTTCTATTTGTTGATTTTTGCAATACAAAACCTATAGGCCTAGATCTATCAAGTGTAAGCTTCCATAAATTGGGAAATCAAACTATATTATATCTCCCTTTAAGCACTATTTTGAAAAATAGATAGCTATTAGATACCAAGAGACCAGCAAATTAATTCTTTGTAATGGTATGTAAGAAAGACCTTGGGAGATTGAGTGAAGAGACGCTGCCTAGGTTAACAAGAGAGGTCATAGCCCGCAGCTGGATAGAGAGCAAAGCAAAAATCTCAGCAAGGACTTTCCCTAATTTCTTAGGCTGTAACAGAGATATGGGAGGTTTGTACTTTCAGACTTGCACAATTCTGTTAATGTACCTTTACAATAAAGTAGAATTAGCTTATAGGGTTATGTTTCCTGTCTGGGCTACCTGGTAAGGCTGACATCAACCTTGCAAGTGTGAAAAAGTGTGTCTCTTCATCCTGTCTCCCAAGGTCTTTCTCACATTACACTCTATCTAAAAGCGCCCAGATATGCACTGCAAAAAATCTGGATGACTACTAGCAAAGCTATTTCTTTGGTGCCATTTTTTGCAGCCCATATCTACTAGCTCTACTCTGCCCCATTTAATTCTGGCTCTGTTTGGTTGATACATTGCTAAGCTGGTTCAAGTACCTGCTATAGTAACAAAACATAGCATTCTTGTAAGCAATGCCAACTTCAGGATCATGTTTTGGTTTTGGCCTATGGATCAGAATTATCAACAACTGCATTTTTAGATGGGTTACTTAGAATATAGGATTTATTTTTGTTATTTAATACAAACTTCCAGAAGTACATGTGATCAATTAAAAAAAAGATAGCCCCTAGTTACAATCCAAAAGAGCTACTGTACCATAAAAAGAAAAGGTTGAGGGAAGGAAAGAGGAAAAAGTAAAGTTTAAATAATTCTTAACATTCTAATGTTTGGAATGGAATAGATCAAACTTAAGATGAGTCAATATAGATGATCCTTCAGTAGCCAAATCTGATTATTTCTTATCTGCTGGAATTAACAACAAGACAGGCTGTTTGAAGAGGCATTTTTGCTGCTTCTTTGACATCCTATGTTTTGCTTTCTATTGTGAGTATACAAGAGTCTGCTATTGTAAGCAAAACTCATGCAAGAGAATTTATTTATTTTTCACATTTTTGAACTACCCATCTCCCTCAGGGAGGAACTCTGGGATGTGTAATGTTAAAATATAAAAACATTATATAAGAATTAAAATGTTTAAACCTTTTAGAATCTAGAAGGAGGCAAGGATGATTAAACCTGTTAAAAATTAATTTAACAAGGTGGAGGGCAGGCTGTCAGGGCACCAACCATCCCCCTGGCTGGGTGCTCCTCTGGGCTCCCCATGTGAGGCCACAGAGCCATGTTTCGTTCCTTTTTGGAAGGCCAGGAGACTGGGGGCCTGCCTCACAACTAGATGAAGAATATTCCACAGGGCGGAGGCAATAGCAGAATAGGCTTTCTTCCTACCCCGTTCTTTAACTCATGGGGTCTGCAACACACCTTCCCTGCCTGAATGGGTGGGATGGGCCAATGAAATGAAATGAAGCTGGTTCTGTAGGTAGCCTGGCCCCACGGCATATAGGGCTTTATACACAACCAACACCTTGAACTGGACATGGAAGCAAACTGGCACCCAGTTTTTGAAACAGAGGTGCTACATATGGCCTTCTTTGGCCATCCAGAATTGTTCACTTAGCCACATTTTGCCCCGGCTGAAGCTTCTTGATACTTTTCAAGGGTAGCCCAATATACGATGCATTGTAATAGTCCAGATGGGAAATGACTACTAGGGCATGAGTGACCCAATAGAGAGCCTCCCTATGCAGGAAAGAGCATAACTGATGCACCCCATGAAATTGAGCAAAGGCCCTCCTAGCCACGGCTGCCACTTTTCGAGCAGGAGCTGTGAGTCAGGAAGAACCCTTCACATCATTCTGGGGTGATGGATGATTTCACCCAGACATTTCATGCAGACGATTTTAAAAGGTGGGGAGAGAGCACTGAGAGCAAAGCAGGGGCCATGAGCTGGATTTCTTGCTCCCTATTGACACTGATTGGGACTGGCATTGGAGGAGGCCAGTGTTCTGTACCAGCCTGCTACCGGCCCTGCAGAAAAGACAGGGACAACCCCTTTTTCAAGAAGGCAAGAGGCTGGAATGATACCTGCCAAATTTATTACTACAAAAACAAACGGAACAAGACAAACCAAGAAACAGGAGCTTTAAGAAACATGAACTATCCGAGCGGTTGCCTTCAGCAAACCAGCCCTCCGAGACATTCCCCTTATATAGAGTTCAGGGCGTGGCTTCTCTCTGCCTCCTTCCGAGAAGCCCCATTGCCTTCCTCTGTTTACTCCTAATTGACTGCCTCCTGCGTCGGGCGTCCTTGAACAGGACCAGCTGTGGGTCATCTTCATCCACGCTGTCAGGCTCACACAGCTGGGTCTCCGTGGTGACCAAGTGGGAGGGGCCTGGCTGAGGGCTCTCATCAGCAAGATCTTCAACCCCCTCAGCAAGGTCTTCAACACCCCCCTCCTCCTCCTCTGAGTCGTCCGACCCAACTGCCGAACCCACAGGCTGACCCTGAATCACAACAGCCAGCACAAAACTGTATTACCTACCCCCAACTCCCGAAACTGGCTCCAAAGATAGCGTGGTCAAGCGGAAAGCAGCTGAGAAGTCAAGAAGATCAAGGATGGATGCACCACCTCCATCCCACGACTGCCAGAGATCATCCATGAATGCGACCAATGCTGCTTCAGTCCCATATATGGGCCTGAAATCTGATTGAAAAGGACCCAGATAATCCATTTAGTCCAGGATCCTCTGGAGTTGCAATGCCACCACCTTTTCTAAAAAAAAACCACCTTCCCTAAAAAAAAAGGTAAGCAGGAGACTGCACAAAGCTTGTCCAGAATAGGAGGTTTCAGAGATGGCTTTTTAAGTAGGGGGAACACCAGCCCTCTTGAAAAGGTGCTGGAAATTACCCTCTTCAACAAGGATGGAATTAATTAATTTATTGTGTTGCATGACATTGTGATGCATAAGGTTGAAAAAGCACATCATAATGCATACTCCTTTTTTGAATATGTATGTGCAATAAAATAACTGCTTTAATATTTCACAAGAAAAGACTTTTGTGCAATTTTGCTAAATCCAAGTGGGCTGATAACTCAGTGCATAATTTGTGAACACTGATGGTCATGATTTGCTCCTTTCCAATCTGAATAGCAATCCATCAGAACTAGCAGAGCTTCCTCCACATATAATCATCAGGATTTAAAGAATGAGAAGGCAGTAACGTTAGACTGAAATTCTTATGAAGTACATTATGCTATTTCCTGGATTGCAATTAAGCCATCCGGCTGTTAGAGTAATCTGTAAGTCAGTTTTTAATGTGAACATAAATAGGATAACAACAAAATGCTAGGCAAAGAGGCTTAGGATTGGCTGTGAGCCTTCATGAAACCTTCTATGAGGGTCTGCCTCCTATTTTGTGAGTTTCTCCTACTTTGCTTCTCTGCCTTCTAAGCCTCTAGTAACACACATCCACTTAACTCAAATCTCTGGAACAGGGCGTTCTCAAGTTTTTATTACAATGAACTTCCTTAAATTGAGAAAACATCTAGCAAAGCCTTCCCAAGAGTGCATGACCAAACAAAAGCAGACAGTGTTGAGTACACATGTCTTTTATTTCACAAGCAAACAGATCAAAGAGGGAAAGCAGGGCTGCTTGGATAAATATTATATGTTTAGAAGTGAGTGAGTGAGAAGTTCTGAAAACCTAAATGCTTGCCCTACTCACTTATTCAATCCTGAAAGATGGATGGGACACTCAAACAATGCCTGTACAGCACTTATCAGACAGAAATTGATCTGAACAAGGAACTGCCAGTCCACAGACATAAGAGAGAAGTTGAGGAAGAGTTAGCTTGCAAGCTGAAAAACAGTTTCTTTAAGCAGTAGAATCTGGGTGACCTAAAAGGGCAGCAAATTAATCATCAGTTGTTTAATGGGATAATGCAAAGATTTGATTTGAAGACAATTTCTTACTGAATCTTCAGATACAATTGTGGAATCAGATTAGTATGTCAGCCTGAAGAACATGTCTTTGAAGCAATGTGAAGATTCAGTGAGCTTTTGCATATGCACACCTGCACACATTTATCAAATCAAGTATGTGAGTCATGTATTCAGATCAAACTGACTTGGCTTTTTTAATCAAATTGTGGATTCAAATTGAGTTGACTCTTTGAATTGCAAATCTGAGTCAGACTTTGACTGCTTTGCACAACCCTATTATTTCATTTTAACTGCCAGGGTTACGGCAAGGTTCTTACGAGATTTTTCATTTCATGTACGAAAATCATCTTGCTTTGCTTTGACTAGTAAACACCTTGACAGGGGAGTGATACTTGTTTCTCTGCTTTCAGGGTGTGTTAGCTTGTCCCTTAAGTCCCAAGAGAGACCTACTTTAGAATGCAGTTATTTCACAGAAATGTTGAACAGTCACTGTTAACAGTACTTGTTATTTTTTGAAAGCCCATAAAGGTAGGGCTGAGTTGTACTTGCCTACTCATCCCTGTAGCAATTGTATTTGTGATGAGCTTTACGTGCCCTCATCCTGACTCTTAAATAGGGTGACGTCCTATAAAAGGTGTGTTTGATGACTGTAGAAAATGGGATTGAAAACCCTTCTTAAAGATCCTTTGTTTGCCAGAGGCCCAGCTATCTGAGGAAACATAATCCCTGACAGGGTAACTCAACATGTTTACTTTCCTGGATAAATGCTTAACAAATAATTGACACTAGATCAATTTAATAATGAAATTGCCACCAGTATTACGTGAGAATTACACATGAGAATTACAGTTCTCTTTTTCTCACTTTCTTCATGGCTTTTTTCCTTTCCTTGTTATCTCCAACAATAGTGATTTTACCATCAAACTCTTCTCAGATTATATTGAATAATGTTGCCAAGAAATAATTAATTGCTTATTCTTAAACATTATATACAATACCACTTCTCTTTTCCTTCAATTACTGGTTCCTTTTTTAATTATCTAGAAATTGGCCATTTATTAGGAACTGGTAGATTAGGTTTTCATCTATGGAACCACTTTATCCTTTGAATCTCATTAAATCAAATGTTTTTTAAACACAAAATTCTCAAATTCTGCCTGCCAAAAAGATGCCAGAGCTTTTCCCAGAAATGAAAACAAAGAATGGCTTGTGTAATCAATAGCAAGTCTATGTAACTTCCCCTTTGACCAAATACTTCCAATGTCACACTGAACTTCACAGCAGCATGATTTCATAAACAAATCTAGGTGTTGTGATAGGTTTACCTTAGCATGAAATTTTAAATATA
Source organism: Vipera berus (assembly GCF_964194415.1). NCBI lineage: Eukaryota > Metazoa > Chordata > Lepidosauria > Squamata > Viperidae > Vipera > Vipera berus. The sequence continues at coordinate 58,555,471 of NC_138206.1, forward strand.
TTTATTTCTCAAAAGTCTTGAAAGCAAGAGCACATATTTTCATTACTTTTCTATGGTCAGTCTCCATATATTAGCTACCCATTCTCCTTAATCTTTTCTTATTTTAATTATTTTCTTACTCAAAATTACCAACCATGTTTAAGTATTATCTCTAAATATGGCAAGGATATTTAATGGCAACAAGGCAAAAAAATGATTCATATATTTAAAGAAGATATTCACTATCGGTAAGCAAGAATATCTGAACTGCTCCCCTCTCATTCATTCATTCATTCATATGACCACATTTAATTTTTACTACAAGTAACTTGAAAGATTGCTTTTCAGTTCACTGTTGAATTTGCTACTTTTACCAGGGAGGTATCCTGATCTCAAGAGGATATAAGAGACGAAAAAGCTTGATTTCAGCAGCAACAAGCCAACAAAAACATGGTTTTGTTGCTGTCATGATAAATTCCCCTCCCCCAACACTCATAGCCTAATTTTAAGCATCCTTCCTCCTGAAATAATTTTTCCAGAGGCTGAAACCCTCTTCACCCTGAACAAGACAAAATTAATAGCTTAAGGCAAGTCCCAATGTGTCTCTTTTGACTTGTCCAATATATATGAAATGCATACACAGAAGCCCTTGACAAAAGTTTAAAAAAAACTGTATTATTTTCTCTTACATTCTTTGACTCTTATTGGGAAGTGTGGTGACTCTTGGCCTGTGGTGACTTCTCAGTCCCCTTTTCACCCAGAACCGGTCTATTAGGCAGAGATAGCAGATTTACACTATCATGAAAAGACAATGGTTTGTTCTTTTTATTGCCAAGGATTGAGAGAGGGATTTTTTTCACAGGACTCAATGCCTTGAATAGCTTGGGCTCCTGAGCCCTTTTGATTTGAGTGGTTGGGAATATAATTTACTGATTTGCCTCAGGCAGAAAAAGGTCTGAGCCAGTCCTCTGATCATTATGACAGGGTGGTTCATTGCCTTTCTCTGGGCCTAGTCACATTTGCCAGCATTCAGGAGTCAGCTTACATAGAGCAACTTTTCATTGGGATTCTAGCAACAGCTGATAAGAGAAACTTTCAACATTTGGTTCAGTGTGTGGATAATTGGCTTTCTTCTGTTATCTGCCCATCATATGAACTGTATCCATATGAGAAAAACGTGTTATTAATGAATCATTTTGAACTGGCCCAGAGATCAATATACTGTAGGAAGGAAATCTTCTCCTGATGCAGGCACAGTGGACAATCCTTCTTTAGTCTTCCAAATATGTTGGTGAAACTCCATACCCATTTCAATTAGTGATGTGTAGACATCACCTACTACTCACCCCAATCCATACACACAGTGACTGAGAAAATTCAGCTTCGTGCCAAATTTGTCAGCATTTCCATGATTTCACAATGGGACCTTTCTTTCACCTGGCTGTACTCTGACCATCAGTCATTCCTAGCCAGTGTCCTCTGTTCCCAAACAGGAAATAAATAAAAAGGCAAACAAGAACTTTTGCATCTTGATTTGTTCTCCCTGTTGAATTGCAGTAGCGAAAACAAACTTGGAAGTAGATATTTATACTTTATACATAGGTTAATACATCTAGTAAGCATGAGCATTGGAGATCATAATTGTATAGAATTCCTTAATCATTCCTTGCTTTGAAAAGCTTAATGAGCAACCTTTTAAAGAATTAGACATACTTGTCCTTTTTAAAAAAGCTTTTTCCAAAGTGTTTGATTACGCACTGTTGTGTAGTGGGTCCGACACAAGGAAGAGACGCCAGCCGGAGTACGTGTTCAGCTCTTTATTGGAAGGGGGTAGCGTACTGAGGGATGAGGGTTACCTGGCCTCCTTAAATACCTAGCCAGGTAGGCGAACAGCCAATGGGGTTGGCCCTAGGTTTCCCGCCGAAACTAGGTTTCCCGCCAAAACCGTTCAGGCCAACGCCCCCTGGTGGCTGTTGCTATGCAGGTGCCTGCATACATAACACACACTATAAAGATCATAAGAACTGACTCCTCATTCTGGTAAAACTTTGCTTCCCAAGAGGCTAGCAACAAAATACTCAGTTAGCCTGCTATTAATGTTTCTCACATGAACTTTCCCACGGGAGTTTAAAATGTGAAGAAAATTGATAAAAGACCCAATGCCATTGGTATGGCCCTGATGTCTTACTCTCCCCAGAAGTGAGGGTGTGGTTTAAATTCATCATTAAGCTATGAATAGGTTTCTGTCAACAGTTCTGATTAACACTAGCTAAAGTGGCATTTATCACTGAAGCTATTGATTAGATACCTTACTAAATTTGCAGTCTGTGTGCTCCTAAGTATTTATACCATAAATGGTTAAACTGCATTTTTGCTGTGCTCAAACAGGTTCCTGAAAGATCAGAATTTTCACTCACCTAAATATTGTCCCTCTAATCCCCAAAGAATGTGTCATGGGTGAAAAGGCCCCAAGAGAGATGGTGTTTTTTAGTTAACAGCCAACTTTTTTTATGTGTAGGTGTGACAGGTGATTTGCAGCACCGTTGAAGTTGCAATGTGTTTTACCTTTGGATTTTATTTCCTTTCAGTTGCTCGAAAAGGCCTTTGCTGGTAGAAAAGGAAAGTATATTCTTACGTACAATAATTGTTGGTGAAGAATTCAGATATTTGGACCTTGATGCATACTGTTTCTCATATCAGTTTATTTACAAAAAGGCCTGTGACGTAAAAGCATGAGCAAATCAGAAAGAATATGATATTCATTGATGAACAGGAAGGCTGTCCTTTTGTTTTGAATTTCTGGAATTATAATCCATGTCAGGCAGAATCACAAAACTGCTTTCATCATAGGTGTTAAATAGCGGGTTCTTTGGCGCAGGAATGAAGACGAGGTAACGGAGTACAGGGAAACTCATATTTTATTTCGTGCAGAATCTGTACTGGCAAATGGCTGCAACTAGCCGCAATATATAGTTTAGCCCCTAGGCGGCAGCCAATAGGTTTGAAGCAACCATTGCCACCTAGGGATAGCCAATTATTGCGCTGGAGACTTGTAGTCTGGGTTGCTGGAGAGCCGTTAGCTGCTCCAGCAACCCACGTGATATTACTAATGAGCCCAGTGCATAACACCCCTCCCCTCTTAGATCAGACAATATTAACACAATTAGTCTCGATGCAATTATCAAGACTCACACTAAATAAAAGTAATAGAAAAAACAACCCATATAGGTTACAACGTTATTAAACAACGTCTGAATGAATAGGCTTCAAAGATAGCACATTTAGACAGTTATAGCACTAGTTTCTGTAGTATAGTGGCATACAGCAGTACAATATTATAGCTCTTCATTTTACAACGTAATCAGAGAGATAGGAAGGAGGCTTGTGTGCCCTAGTGGAACATCTCGGAGTACCACTCACTTTGTGGTCTACCAGCTTACCCAGTGGGCTGGGTAGACTTGTGTCCCTTTGTGCTCCAGAGTCAAGGGGATTAGATGCTCTCTGGCTGGCCTCTCCAGGTTGGCCCACCCCAGAGTCAAACTGATCAGCAGAGTAGGTGCAGCGGTTGCTGAAGTTCAGATGGCTTGCTCCTTCAGGGGATCCATGTTGCATTCCAGGACTCCCCACTTCTCCCTTTGGTTCCCCCTCAGTTATGACGGAAAAGTCTAGAGAGTCCATGTGAGGGCTGGCTTGGCCGCAAGTTTGAGGACCTTAGGAGGGACTTATGATGCAGTCCTCACTTAGTGGCCATTCTGGAAACCGTTTCCTGAGCTGATCAATGTGTCGTCTGACAACTCGCCCTCCCTCCAACCCCACTTCATAAGATAGGGGTCCAGATGCCTTGGTAATTTGACCAGGAACTCACAGATTCCCATGGTCATAGTTGCTGGCCCAAACCCAATCGCCCATGTGCAGCCCCCTCGGGGGTTTTGGTTGAGAGGCTTCTGCTGCCACTCTATCTGGATGCAACCTGTCCAGTTTAGTGATCAATTGCCTCCCCCAACGTAGTTCTGCAGGACTGTTGCCTGTAGCAGTGCAGGGCATAGAGTGCTGGCAGAGTAGAAAATCTGCCAATCTGTGATGCCAGTCACCTGTGACAATGCGCTTGAGTGATTCCTTCATTGTCCTCACCATGCGTTCAGCTTGACCATTAGAAGATGGATGAAAAGGCACAGACGTTGCGTGTCTGATGAGATTAGCTCTAAGGAAGGCCTGAAATTCAGAAGCAGTGAATTGTGCCCCATTGTCTGAAACTAAGACATCTGGCAACCCATGTGTGGCAAAGAGTTTTCTCAGCACCTGGATGGTCCTAGCAGTAATCATGTTAGGAACTGGAATTACTTCCAGCCATTTGGAATGGCTATCCACTACTATAAGGAAGAGCTATCCCTGAAAGGGCCCAGCGTAGTCTATGTGAATCCTAAACCAGGGAGTGTGCATTTCCTCCCACCTGTGGATTGGAGCCTGTGGCATTTCAGGCCTAGATTGCTGGCATGTATAACAACCATGGACTTGTGCCTCAATGTCCTTATCAAGGCCAGGCCACCAAAGGTAGCTTCTAGCTAAAGCTTTCATTCTGACAATGCCTGGATGGCCTTCATGTAATGACTGTAAAACCCTGTCTCTTAGGGAAGTGGGAATTATGACTCTGTTTCCGCATAGAGTGCACCCCTTGTGGGCAGATAACTCATGCCTTCTGCCAAAATAGTTTTGAAATTCAGAACCTGGGCTTTTATCCAACCGGCTCGTTTATACCCATGACAATACTCTACTAAGTATTTTATCTGTGGCAGTTTTAGCAGCAATGTCCCCCGCATGGAGGGGAAATTCAGGTATGTCCTGTATGGACAGTATTCTAGCAGCTGGAGCTGGATCTAGTTCCATTAGTGGCAGTGGTAGTCTGCTGAGGCCATCAGCATGGCCCATTTCTTTGCCCGGTTTGTGAATCAATTTAAAAGTGTATGCAGATAGAAAAATAGATCATCTCAACGTTCTTGGAGAAAGTATGTGGGGGGTTTGTTTGTCTGTTGTGAAAAGTCCCAACAGAGGTTTGTGGTCTGCAGGGCTTTTTTTCTTGTAGAACGCTCAGAACGGTGTTCCGGCACCTTTTTTTGCAAAAAAAACAAACTTTTGCACAAGCTGTGCTGCTATTGGCTTAAGCCTATTGCAGGCTTTGCTCTTTTATGACTCATGGACTTCAACTGCCAGAATTCCTGAGTCAGCTATGCTATTGGCTTTTGGAAGCCAATAGGAATTGCTGCTGAGCTTGCCAAAAGACCCAGCAGGCAAATGTTGCACAGGCAAATTGCAGCGAAGGCAGCACTCCTCACTGCTCCCAAACTATACCATCTCAACTAGGTAAGTAAGATATTATTTGCAAATAGGATATCCAAGTATGACTCAAGGAAATTTTCCCTGCATGGAGGGAGTAGTGGTTTGTTTCACTTTGTTTTACTTTTCAAATTGCTGTAGGGAAGAAATGATGATTAGAAAAAGACAGGAAGTTATTTTTATTAGGAAGAATTCATTTATCCCATGCTAGAACTTTGGGAGCTTAGTACCACCAGCACAGAACATTTGCTTTTCTGAAACTTCATTCAAATTCAATTGCTGATAGGGGCATTTGGAAAAAAAAGTTATTTATTAAATTTATATGCTGACTATCTCACCAGGATGACTCTGAAGTCAAGGAGAGGGTTTGCAACTTCTGTTTGTAGTTATCCACGTTTCTGCACATTGAGATAATCGGCCATTGTACAAATACAGAGCCTATCATGCTTTTATATTTATATGGAACAGATACATTACCTGAAATTTTTGGAATGTGTAAAAAATTTGAACCAGCCCAGAAACTCATTTCCCATTGTTTGTGTAAATAGAAAGTAAACACTGAAATAGATTTGAAAAGAGCAAGGACTTTGATTAAATGGAAATGTTGCTAAGCATAGAACTGTTGAGTTAATTTGCAGCTGTTTCTGCTGTTTTCTTTTTATGTGCTTATGATTTTACATCACATTTTAAAATCAGCCAAATTGAATAGGAATAAGATTGTGGCAAGTAACAAGCAACGTTAAATTTAGCTTTAGTGTAATTTGCTTGTTTACTGTAGCTAAAACTGGAAATTATATTTCTAAAGCATTAGTTGGATCATTGGAAAGAAAAAAGATTTAATATTTATGATTCAAAAATATAAATATGTGAGAAACATGTTTTTAAAGACCTTTTTGCAGCTTGTTCTCATATATATCCTGCCACAAAGGAATAACTAAAATTATGAAATTTAGAATCTACCAAGCTTCCCTCCCACGGACAGAAGACAATCCATGGGAAATGTGAATCCATAATCCATAGCTTTAGCAGCAATAATAAATCTAATTATGCTATGCATATTTAAGTTAGCCAAACCATGGAGCAGTGGTAGCAATCTTATATCACAATGGCAAGCCCTTTAAGATTATATATTGTTAATCATATAAGTGAAGAAATGAGGAAAACTGTGGTTAAAGAAATTATTTGATCCAGTAATAAAATTTCATTGATAATTGATGAATCAACCACAATAAGCAAAAAAACCTACCCTCATAGTATTTGTTCGATGCTGTATAGAAGGTATTTATTTATTTATTTATTTATTTATTTTTGGGACTTATATGCCGCCCTATCTCCCAAAGGACTCAGGGTGGCTAACAACAATAAAAACAACAATACAAAAGTTAAAAGAAATTAAATAAACAGCCCCAATAAATAAGTTAAACTAAACAATTAAAAATTTAAAAAACATTTTAAAAAACCCTGTCGTCAGTCCAGGTCAGCCTGATGAAAAAGGAAAGTTTTAGGGCCGTGGCGAAAGGACCGGAGATCCGGGGCCATTCGGAGCTCAAGGGGGAGTTGGTTCCACAGGGCTGGCGCTCCCACAGAGAAGGCCCTCCCCCTGGGGGTCACCAGCCGACATTGTCTAGCTGACGGCACCCTGAGGAGGCCCTCTCTGTGTGAGCGCACTGGGCGATGGGAAGTCGTTCCTGGCAGCAGACATTCCTGCAAATATCCCGGGCCTAGGCCATGTAGGGCTTTAAAGGTAAGTACCAGCACCTTAAATCTCACCCGGAAGATAACCGGTAATCAATGCAGCTCACGCAGGAGGGGTGTAATATGGGAGTATCGGGATGCTCCCATCACTACCTGCGCGGCCGCATTCTGCACCAGCTGGAGCCTCCGGGTGGTGTTCAAGGGCAGCCCCATGTAGAGAGCATTGCAGTAATCTATCCGGAAGGTAACGAGTGCATGAGTGACTGTACGTAGGGCATCTCGGTCCAGATAGGGGCGCAACTGGCGCACCAGGCGAACCTGGGCAAATGCCCCCCTGGCCACGACTCCAATATGATCTTCAAAACTGAGTCGTGAGTCCAGGAGGACGCCTAAATTGCGTGCCCTATCAACGGGAGGTAACACCTCTCCTCCCATAATCAAAGATGGAACCTCTTGGACAAGTCAAGATGCCGGTACGTAAAGCTACTCAGTCTTGGCCGGGTTGAGCTGGAGCCTGTTCTTCCCAATCCAAATCCGTACCGCTTCCAGGCAACGGGACATCACATCGAGGGCATCGCTGGGTTGGTTCGGGGTGGAGATGAAAAGCTGGGTATCATCAGCATATTGATGATACCTCACCCCGAAACCACGGATGATCTCACCCAGCGGCTTCATATAGATGTTGAACAGGAGGAGCGAGAGTACCGACCCCTGAGGCACCCCACAACTAAGGGGCTTAGGAGTTGACCTCTGCCCTCCTGCCAACATCGTCTGCGAACGGTCCGAGAGGTAGGAGGAGAACCACCATAAAACGGTGCCTCCCACTCCCAACCCCTCAAGACATCGCAGCAAGATACCATGGTCGATGGTATCAAAAGCCGCTGACAGGTCTAATAGGACCAGGACAGAGGAATAACCCCTGTCTCGGGCCCACCAGAGATCATCCACCAGCGTGACCAATGCCATCCCCGTGCTGTACCCGGGCCTGAAACCCGATTGGTATGGATCCAGATACTCAGTTTCCTCCAGGACCAAAGGGAGCTGCCGTGCCACCACGCTCTCAACAACCTTTGCAAGGAAGCGAAGGTTGGAGACAGGACGAAAGTTATTTAAAATAGCCGGATCCAAGGCAGGTTTCTTGAGGAGGGGCCTTACCACCACCTCTTTCAAGGCAGCAGAGAAGCACCCCTCACTCAAGGAAGCATTAATAACTGCCAGGAGCCAGCCTCGTGTAACCTCCCGAGCCGCATAAACCAGCCAGGAGGGACACGGGTCCAACAAATACATGGCAGCACTTAATTTCCCCATGATCCTGTCCACTTCATCTGGAGTCACAGGATCAAACTCTTCCCAAATATTATCGGCCAAACCCATCGCTTCCCCCTCGTCAGATACTGCCCAGTCGGAGTCCAAGCCAGCCCAAATCTGAGCGATTTTATCCACCAGATACTCACTAAACTCCTCGGCCTGTCCCTGCAAGGGGTCCTCTCCCGTCCCCTGATTTAAAAGGGAACAGGTCACCCTAAACAGGGCGGCCGGGCGGTTATCTGCGGATGCAATGAGGGTGGCGAAGTGAGCACACTTCGCTACCTCCATTGCCACAAGATAAGATCTAAAAAAGGATCTTAACTGTGTTTGGTCAGACTCGGACCGACTGGATCTCCAAATGCTCTCTAGGCCCCTTCTCCGGCACTTCATCTCCCGCAGGTCCACGGAGAACCAAGGAGCGAGCCAGGATCTGCGCCGGGTCAGAGGCCGCAAAGGCACAACACGGTCGAGAGCCTCCGAAGCAGCCCGTTGCCAGGCGTCAACTAAGGTCTCGACCGGGATGTGGGAAAGGGAGGAAGGAATCAATCCAAGCGCCGTCTGGAACCTATCTGGGTCCATCAGACGCCTGGGGCAGAACCACCTGGTCGGTTCCGCCTCCCAGCAGCAGGGAGTGGCATGACGGAGGCCCAACCGCAGGAGATAATGGTCTGTCCATGAAAGAGGTTGAGATGTTGGAGTAACCCCACCCAGACCATTAAGCCACTGCCCAGAGATAAAAATAAGGTTGGGCTTGTTTCCCCCCTTGTGAGTCGGACCCTGAATAATCTGGGTCAGGTCCATGGCTATCATGGAAGCCATGAACTCTCGGGCCACCCCCAACGCGACACCCAGGGAAGGCAGGTTAAAATCTCCCAGAACCATAAGCCTGGGAAACTCAACCGCCAACCCCGAGAGAGCGTTGAGTAGCCCGGGCAGGGCCGTTGCCACGCAGCTGGGAGAAAGGTACGTGAGCAACAGAATTCACCAGTAAATTTGTTTTTGGACTTGGTAGAACTTGAAAAAGTAACAGCAGAAGGAATATTTGATTCCTTACTCCGATGTTTTTACTCTTATGGGATGACAGAAGATTATTTGAAAAAATATTTGATTTCTCTGGCATGTGATGGCGCCGCTGTGATGATGGGATGTAAAGGTGGAGTGAAAAAAATGCTGTCAGAACGTTTTCCTCCTCTTATAGTTTGGCATTGTGCTAATCACAGAATAGAATTATCAGTAGGTGATGCTGCCAAGGAAACTTCAGGAATAAATAGATTCCAATCATTTATTGATAAACTGTATGTCATATACCATGCTTCACCAAAGAATAGCAGAGAGTTACATTCATATGCAGAATTACTGGGGACTGAGCTGCTGAAAATTGGAAGAATTTTAAGTACCCGATGGGTGTCATCTAGTTTGCGTACAGTTTTGGCTGTATGGAATAATTTTGAATCCCTTGTGTATCATTTTGAACAAGCAATGTATGATCCTACAAGAGATTAAAATGATAAATGCACTTATGATGGCTTGAAAAGAAAAATAACATCTACAGAATTTTTATTGGACCTAGGACTGATGTGTGACGCTCTCCAAGAATTGTCAGATTTAAGTTTGGATCTACAAGACCGCAATATCGACTTGTATAAGGCAAATAAGAAAATAAAAATATTGGTACAAGTTTTTGAAGAAAGAAGACAGAACTTTGGGCCCTATTATAAATGTGCTGTTGCTGCTGTAAGTGATCTTCGCTTTTGTGGAATTTTACTTCACCAAAGAGATTCAAAAAAGGATCCTCCCATTGACCCAAGTATATTTTATACAAAATTGAAAGAGTCAATTGAAAAAAGATTACTTGATAGCAAAGACAATGAGTTGGCGTATTGGTCTCGCGTACTTGATCAAAAACATTGGCCTGAAGATGTTAATACTCAACTGACATTTGGAGAAATGGAAATTAGAAACTTATCAATCAGACTGCAACTAAATGAAAGAGAAATGATTTGTGGATTCCATGAATACATTCTCGAAAAGACATATCCAGAAAAACTGTTGCATTTGATACGGACTCTGAATACCATTCCTATTTCTTCAAGTGAATGTGAACGTGGGTTTTCACAGATGAATCTAATTGCCACCCCAACAGGAGCTTCGTTAAAGACTAAGACAATTTCAGCACTTTTGTTCATCAAACCTGTCGGACCACCTCTGAGACTTTTTGATCCTTCAAAGTACGTTGATCTGTGGTTACTCAGAGGACGACATTCGGCCATATATACTAAGAGCAAGGAAAGGAGTCAAGAAGATTTGCCAAATGAGAATTGGACAAAAGTTTGGAATTTTCTATGAACATTTGCCTTAAATACAATAAATTAAATGTATGTTAAGAATTGAATATATAATTACTCTTGGTTTCAATATACCCAATTGAAAGCTAGGTGGAAGTCAGATCAAAAGGTTGGTATCACAATTACAGATCAAAATTTAGTAAAGCAAATTAGAGATCCAAAATGTGCACATATAAAGAGGATATATAATGCTTTAATTGAATTGGATTCGGAAACAGAATTGGTTAAAGATTGCATGATAAAGTGGGCACAAAATATTCAGGAACCAATCTCATTGGACACCTGGGAGATAATTTGGGTCAGAAATGTTAAATTTACCCAGGCTCAAAATTTAAGAGAAAATTTTTACAAAATGTTTTATAGATGGCATCTGGATCCCAAGAAGTTGTCCAACATGTATCCTAATCTGCAGTCTAAGTGTTGGAGGTGTGGTAGCTTAGAAGCTACCTATTTCCACATGTGGTGGACTTGTAGAAACATAAAAGCCTTCTGGATTAAAATTTGGTGGAACATTCAAAAGATTTTTAAGAGGAAGATAAAGTTTTCCCCGCAATTGTTCTTACTGTGTATTGTTGTAAATTGTGATGTCAAAGAGACTAATCTGATGTTGAATATGATAACGGCAGCACGGTTACTGGTGGGACAATATTGGAAGAAGGACAATCTGCCCACGGTAGAAGAATGGGTGTTTAAAGTTTCTAATCTTGCAGAAATGTCCAAGATTTCTGCTTATTTAAAGGATCACTCACAGGAGAGATATATTTCAGTTTGGAGGAGATGGATAAATTATATTGAAAACAAATATGGGACCAAAAAGTTCCATTTAGCTTATGAGTAGAATTTAGTGGGATATTGTTATTGTTAGTAGTTATGCTAAGAGAGAGTTAAAGCGCAGTACGAATTTGGTTGATTGTATATTGTGTAAATTTTTATTTAGAATATGATTGTTGTAACTATAATCCTGTATTTAGCTCTGGGAAGTGGGGGGGGAAGTGGGGGGGTTGGGGTAGGAGGGATTTGGGGATATATTGTAAAATATTGTAAAACTCTTTAATAAAAAAAAGAATTGAATATATAATTGTTTAATTATATAAATAAATATATAAATAAAATTATATAAATAAAAGATTAACAAGATGAGAGTTCCGGCACTTTTTTTTTTTAGAAAAAAAGCCCTGGTGGTCTGTAAAGACCGTGAAGTCACTGCCATATAAATAGTCATGGAATTTTTTTTATTCCAGCAATGATGGGTAGGGCCTCTTTGTCAATCTGAGCATAGTTGCGCTCAGCAGAGGACAATGTCCTTGAGTAAAATGCTATAGGGACCTGTGTTCCATTTTTTTCTACGTGGCTTAAAACTGCCCCCACCCCATATGGAGATGCATCACATGCAAGACATACTGGTTTATACTCTTTGTAGTGAGTTACAGTGGACTTTTCTGACAATAGTGCTTTTAAGTCCTGGAAACATTTTTCATGTAAGTTAGTCCATTTCCATGGAGCTTTCTTATCTAGAAGCCTGTGGAGGGGCTCTGCTAGTGCAGCCTTATGAGGTAGAAATGTGAGATAGAAGTTTAGGAGGCCCAAGAATGCTTGTAGCTCTCCTTTGGATTTGGGCCTAGGAGCCATTTTAATGGCCTTCACTTTAGAATCAGCAGGGTGAATGCCATTAGCATCAATTCAGAAACCCAGGAATTCTGTTGAAGGAACCCCAATACTACACTTGCTCTTTTTTAATTTGAGGCCTGCTTCACAAAGCCTCTGCAAAACAACCCTGAGCCTACTGGCTAACACTTCTGGGGATTCCCCTGTAATAAGAACATCATCAAAATAAGGGCAGACGCCCTGAATACACTTAAGTGTACACTCCATGATTCCCTGGAAAATGCCCGGTGCAACACTGACTCCAAACTGTAAGCGTTTAACTTTGAAAGCCCCCCTGTGAGTCACGATCATCTGAGCCGCAGCTGTGGCCTCATCAACTGGCAATTGCTGATAGGCCTGTGCTAAATCAAGTTTAGCAAAAATAGTACCTCCTTGCAAGGAGGCTAAAATGTGGTTGACTGCTGGGACTGGGTAAGCGTGTTGCTTGAGAGCTTTATTTAGTGTGCATTTATAGTCAGCGCAAATGCAAGTTTCCCCTTTGGCTTTAAGTGGAGTGACTATAGGAGTTTCCCACTCCCCACCATCAACAGGCTGTAACACGCCCTGTTCTACAATCTTATCGATTTCTGAATCAATTTTATGTTTTAAGGCAAAGGGGACCCTGCGAGGCTTAACCCTGATTGGAACTATGATGGGATCTAGCTAAGTAGAGATCTCAGACTATTACAATCACCATTCCCCCTCTTTCTCCCTTAATATCTACTGTCTCATATTTTAACTAATACAATTCTTGTTCTATCAATCAAATAGAAAGTAACTTTCTAACATTTATCAATAATTTTTAGTTTATATATATCTTAGTAGTTTTAACTTTCAATCTTTTAGACAATCAATGACCTGATCAATTTTTCTCAGTTTTAATTTTCCATTAATATTTAAATTTAACATTTAATAATTATCATTTCCACACTTTACATGACCCCAATTCCTTTATCACAATTGCTCCCAAAGTCTAATGTTCAGGATACGCATCATATCTATATAAATTCTCACCATCTACATCAACAAGTTAATAATGCAAAGGAAGGACTCACTGGAGAAGAGCCTAATGCTGGGAAAGATCGAGGGCAATAGAAGAAGGGGACGACAGAGAATGAGGTGGCTGGATGGAGTCACTGAAGCAGTAGGCGTGAGCTTAAATGGACTCCAGAAGATGGTAGAAGACAGGAAGGCCTGGAGGAATGTTGTCCATAGGGTCGCGATGAGTCGGACACGACTTCGCAGCTAACAACAACAAGTATTCTTATTTTCTAACAATTCTCAAATATCTTAAAATCTTAATTTTTTTTTATTTCCACATTTAATACTTCCTCTCTCTTCCTCTTTATATCTACTATCTCGTATTTAAAACTAATAATTTTTTTCCTTACTGCTACATAAAAACAGTGAACAGTGCAAAGAAATAGAAGAAAACAATAGAATAGGGAGGACCAGAGATCTTTTCAAGAAAATTGGAGAGATGAAGGGAACGTTTAATGCAAAAATGGGCATGATAAAGGACCAAAATGGCAGGGACCTAACAGAGGCAGAAGAGATTAAGAAGAGGTGGCAAAATTACACAGAAGAACTATACAAGAATGAACTTAACGTCCCTGATAATCACAATGAGGTAGTCACTAACCTCGAGCCAGACATCCTAGAATGTGAAGTGAAGTGGGCCTTAGAAAAGCTGAGCAACAACAAAGCTAGTGGAGGTGACAGTTTTCCAGCTGAGCTATTCAAAATCTTAAAAGACAGTGCAGTAAAAGTGCTACACTCAATTTGCCAGCAAATTTGGAAAACTCAACAGTGGCCACAGGATTGGAAAAGATCAGTTTACATTCCAATTCCAAAGAAAGGCAGTGCCAAAGAATGTTCAAACTATCGCACCATTGCACTCATTTCTCATGCTAGTAAAGTCATGCTTAAAATCCTACAAGCTAGACTTCAGCAGTATGTGGATCGAGAACTACCAGAAGTACAGGCAGGATTTCGAAGAGGCAGAGGAACTAGAGATCAAATTGCCAACATACGCTGGATCATGGAGAAAGCTAGGGAGTTCCAGAAAAACATCTACTTCTGCTTCATTGACTATGCTAAAGCCTTTGATTGTGTGGATCATAACAAACTGTGGCAAGTTCTTAAAGAGATGGGAGTACCAGACCATCTTATTTGTCTCTTGAGAAACCTATATGCGGGTCAAGAAGCAACAGTGAGAACTGGACACGGAACCACTGATTGGTTCAAAATTGGGAAAGGAGTCCGGCAAGGCTGTATACTGTCGCCCTGCCTATTTAACTTATATGCAGAGCACATCATGAGAAAGGCAGGGCTAGATGAATCAAAAGTTGGAATTAAGATTGCCGGAAGAAATATCAACAACCTAAGATACGCAGATGATACCACTCTAATGGCAGAAAGTGAAGAAGAACTAAAGAGCCTCTTGTTGCGGGTGAAGAAGGAGAGTGCAAAACTTGGGTTGAAACTTAACATTAAGAAAACCAAGATCATGGCATCTGGCCCTCTCAATTCCTGGCAAATAGATGGGGAAGAAATGGAAGTAGTGACAGATTTTATTTTCCTGGGCTCCAAGATCACTGCAGATGGGGACTGTAGCCAAGAAATTAAAAGACGCTTGCTCCTGGGGAGGAAAGCCATGGCAAATCTAGACAGCACACTAAAAAGCAGAGACATCACCCTGTCAACAAAAGTGCGTATAGTCAAGGCTATGGTCTTCCCAGTTGCAATGTATGGCAGTGAAAGTTGGACCATAAGAAAGGCTGAGCGCCAAAGAATTGAGGCCTTTGAACTCTGGTGCTGGAGAAGACTCCTGCGAGTCCCTTGGACTGCAAGGCGATCAAACCGGTCAGTCCTAGAGGAGATCAATCCTGACTGCTCTTTAGAAGGCCAGATCCTGAAGCTAAAACTCAAATACTTTGGCCACCTAATGAGAAGGAAGGACTCACTGGAGAAGAGCCTAATGCTGGGAAAGATTGAGGGCAAGAGAAGAAGGGGACGACAGAGAATGAGGTGGCTGGATGGAGTCACTGAAGCAGTAGGCGTGAGCTTAAATGGACTCCAGAAGATGGTAGAGGACAGGAAGGCCTGGAGGAATGTTGTCCATAGGGTCGCGATGGGTCGGACACGACTTCGCAGCTAACAACAACAACATAAAAACATATTTATTACTTTCATCAATAAAGTTTTTACTTAGATATATCTTAATCATCTTTACACAATCTTTATGCAGAAATCAATATTCCAATTAACCTATTAGTATTTTAACATCTGAGTTTTACCTAACCAAAATTTCCTTTGTCTCAACTCATAACAATATCTTATATTCAAAGCACACATCTTGTCTGCTTAAGTGTATTCTATTTTAAGTTCTAATAATATCTATCTTATCTATTTAAGTATATTCTATTTTAAATTTCATCTAAAAATCAAAACCCCATTCTTTTTCAGTTTTATTCTAGATTTCTTTCTTTGCCAAATCATCTTCCATGTCCTTGCTTTTGGGTCATCAAGCAGATCCCCTTGGATTGTTGTATCTCTTATTTGGGGTTGAAATGACCATCCAGTCGCCATTTTTTTATGAGGAGTAGCAGATCCAGCAAGTCTTCTTGTTTTTCCACTTCGACGTATTTGTCCTGAACTGTTTATCTTCTCTTCCATCTGTTTTCCTTTTAAGATCCTCAGGCTCCTGCTTTAGATAGGAAGTCTTTACCTCTTTCCCTTTTGTCTGTTTCTTTTCTGTATTTTCCATTGTCTGTGTCTGTTGAGTAGTTGAGTCTTCTGTCATATTTAATTGTTCCACGTTTTCTGTAGTATCCTGCATAGATGATTCTTCAGTTATAGTCATAATTTCCTTTTGCATATCCAGGCTGTCTTCTTTTTTTTTTCTGTAGCTTCTTATTGCCTCACCACCTGTAATTAAGGTTTGAAGAATCTCTTTCAATATACAAAGGGTTTGGTCCTGCTTTTCTTCCATAAGGAAGATCCATTTCTGATCTTCTTTCATAATACTCTGTTTAAACTAAAAGACTTTACATTCAAGAAATCCACTAAGCAAAAAGCACAGCTGAGCCTCTCAAGGTTACTTGTATCTTATCTATTTTGTGGGCTGTCGGCCAAGTCTCTTTTTCACAATAACTGATTGCAATATCCAGTTTAGCCACAAGGTACTTGTGAGACCACCTGCTGCCAATGTCAACCTCCCATCACCCGGTTCGCTCCCACAGAGTCGGCCTCCTCAGGTGCCGTCGGCCAGGCAATGCCGGCTGGCGACCCCCAGGGGGAGAGCCTTCTCTGTGGGCGCACTGACCCTCTGGAACAAACTGCCCCTGGAGCTGCGGATGGCCCCTGACCTTCGGTCCTTCTGCCATGACCTAAAGACCTGGTTATTCCAACAAGCGGGCCTGGACTGATCATGGTTTTTAAATTTGGTTTTTTATTGGTTTAAATTGTTCTTATTTCTTATATTGTTTAATCCTCTTTTAATTTTTGTATTTATATCTTTTAACTTTTTATTGTTGTGAGCCGCCCTGAGTCCTCAGGGAGAAGGGCGGCATATAAATTTAATAAACCTTAAACCTTAAACCTTAAATGAGATAGGCGGGCCTGTGTATGTTCCTAGGGCTGAATCAAAAACATCTGCATAGTCCTCACATACTGATGCAAGGTTTGCAGTTTGTGTCCGGTTTATTCCAATAATCTGAATACCTAGGGCATCAAACCAATTGAGGCCAATGAGACTCGTTCTCTGGCCCCCTACTACAATGACATCCAGGTGCCCAAAAAAACCCTTAAATTTTACCATCAAAGTGGCTTCTCCCTTAACTTTAACTTGAGCATTTTGAAAATTGGTTAGGATTATATCTGGGGGCCTTAGTTTGGCCCAATTGTTACTGCCTACATACGAAATTAAAAGTGTCTTGAGAAATGATTGAGACTGCAGAGCCAGAGTCCAATTCCATCTTATATGGAACTCCTTGTAGCTCTACCAAAAGCCTGAGTTTGGGTTTGAGGGGACATTGAGCCCCAGTGCGGCACACGCTTCTACGGCTTCTGAAAAACCCCACACTAACTGGACCCTGGGCCCCAGTACCTCTCCTAGTCGGTTCTTCCGACAGGTGTTTGGGTGGCTGGTCTCTCTAGTGGGCTCTGCAAACCATTGCAATGTGGCCTGTCCTTCCGCAAGCTCTGCACGTGGCTGATCGAAATCTACAATCAGTGCAAAAATGGTTGCCGCTGCACCCCTTACATCTAGGTAAGAGATTCTCTCGCTGCTGGTTGTTTCGGTGTCATGCGTTGGGTTGCTTTTGGGGTCTGTTGATTTCGGGCTCTTCTTCCTCAGAAGATTCATCGGTGCGTTTGGCATCCTCAAGGTGGACCGTTTCTTCAAACTTTGTCGTTTTGGCGGGCTGTACTGCTTGAACTGCACCCCCGGCGGCTTCATCAACCATCACTTCATCTTGTGCCTCAGAAAACATTAAGTTTGGTCTAGCAAAGAGTCTCTGCTGAAGCGTTCTGTCCAGCAGGCCGTAGACAAGCTGGTCTCGTAGTCGCTCTTCTAAATTTGAAAATTTGCAAAGGCGTGCGGCCTGCCTCAGGCCCACTATGAACTCTGAAGCTGATTCCCCAGGTTGCTGCACTCTTTGGTCCAACTTGAACCACCAAGCCATTTCAGACATCTTGGGCTGGAAATGTCTGGTTAGCTTCTTTTTGAGGTATGCATAGGAGACCGCTTCAATCGGTGTCAGCACGAAAAGGTTCTCGGCCAAATCAAAGGTTGCGGGGCCGCACATGCAGAGTAGAGTTGCGGACTTTAGCCCTTCTTCTGCGATCTGATTTGCACTGAAGTAGTTCTCTACCTGGGACAAATAAGATGTCCATTCTTCTGGGTGCTTCACGTCGAATTCTTGAAGTTTCCCAACCTTCGGCATTCTTTCTTTGCTGGTTCCTGCGTTTCCTTTCCAAATCCTGCTTCCAGGCTCAGGGAATGAGTCCACTGAGCACGAGGTCGCTAGCATAGCTTGCTAGCCAACCTTGAGAGGGGGGGAATGCCTTTTCCCTATGGCGTGCGCTATCTTCCCCTCGTAGACTTCAACTCTTTTCAGTGAAGCAGGATCCCACCCTCATCGCCAATGTTAAATAGCGGGTTCTTTGGCGCAGGAATGAAGACGAGGTAACGGAGTACAGGGAAACTCATATTTTATTTTGTGCAGAATCTGTACTGGCAAATGGCTCCAACTAGCCGCAATATATACGACGCTGCACTCAACTTGTCTCTTCCTCTGCTTGCTTTACTCTTTCTAGATGGCCTGGTACTTTCACTGGTGTTGGTGGCCTCGAAGGTTCCTGGGCTAGCCGGTTAATTCCGGTGGATCCCAGTGGAGCCCAGTGGTCCCTTGAAAGACCTATGCTTTCCGTGGCACCAGTTGTGACTTTGTTTGGTGCCATTGGATTTTTGGTCCTAAAAGAATTGGATAATTTGGAAGACCCCAATGACTGCAGAACTGGCCATGATCAATCTTCTCGAAGAGCAGAGCAGCGGAGGATTTGGCCATTTAGTAGTGCAGACTTTGATGGTGTAATATACTATCTCATCCCTGCCTTCGGACTGTTGTTTATTGCCATTCACATATCGTCCCCAAAGGATTCAGAGTTCCCTGGGTACTAGCCACAGTGAGAGGGTGGCTTGAACTTACATCTGCTGCCCCTAGAGGTGAGAGCTCTAGGGGACATGCTGTACCCAGGATGGATGTTTCGGACCATTCCCCAGGAATAGGCTCTCCAACTGTCGTGAGAGGACGGTGGTTGGCCTGTCCTGGGGTGGCACCCAGCTGAGTGGCAGTGGCTGGGTGGAAGCTCGGGACACCTATTTGCTCTCTGTTTGGTCCCTCCTTAAATTAATTGACCATGGACTGCCTATATCTGGACTGCTCTTATGCCTTGTCTTAGGTACTCCTCTACGGACTTGCTCGCCCTCAGGGGTGCTCCCCCTTCCTGGAGGCGGCCCACCTTTCCAGCCGAGTACAATCTCGAGGAAGGGCCCATTTATTGGGATCCTGAGAGATGGCTGGGCACGGTTATGGGCCTCCGACGTAAACCTAATAAGAGGTCCTTGGTTTGCTTTTTGTCAAAATTTTTTGGGGGGTTAGGGAGGAGGGAGGGTTCTTTTCTTGGTTGTTTGGACGAGGGGGGCAGTCCAACTACCTCTGTTCAGGCTAGTGCTGAGGCGGATCGCGGGGGGGAGGAGCGGGGGTCGGCTGCTTCTGGGGCTCCAGGGCCAGTCGTGGGACTATCCATCCCCACGACGATAGGGAATGGCAGCAGGTGTAGGAACAGAGGGCCGTATCGGTCTCAGGGAAGGCCTCTCCGCTGCTTACAAGCGGTGAGGCACTCCGACCCTCTGGTTCCGCCCCGAGGTCCCGGGAGTGAGGACGTGCAGCCTCCTGAGCTCCGGCTGGTGTACTTGAATGCCAGGTCGGTCGCTAACAAGGCTCCTCTCGTCCGTGACTTGGTCGAGGGTGAGCAGGCGGACCTGGCTTGCATCACGGAAACTTGGTTGGGCCCAGAGGGCGGCATTCCTCTGGTTGATCTTTGCCCACCAGGTTTCCGGGTGCTGCACCGGCCTCGGGCTCAGGGTAGGGGTGGGGGAGTGGCTGTTGTTATGAGGGAGACCTTGTGTCCACGGGAGGCCACCGTTCCCCAGATAGTCGGGTGTGAGTCTCTCTTTTTGAGATGCGGCCCTGGTGCGTAGTTGGGCTTGCTGCTGGTGTACCTTTCGCCTAGTCACGCAGCAGCAGCCCTGCCTGAGCTGCTCGATGTCCTCTCTGGGCTGGTGGTTGAGTTCCCGAAACTTATAGTTTTGGGGGACTTCAACCTACCATCGCTGGGAGGATCATCTGAGTTGGCTCAGGAGTTCATGGCTTCCATGACGGCCATGGACCTGACGCAAGTAATTTTGGGACCGACTCATGAAGGAGGCCACACCCTTGACCTAGTTTTCTTGTCTGGACGGTGGTTAGATGATCTTGGTGGGGGCTCTCCAATTATTATGCCCCTGTCATGGACCGATCATCATCTCCTGCGGCTGGTCTTCCGTTTTGCCACCCCCCGCCGTGGGTGTTTGGAACCAATTAAATGGTACCGCCCCAGACGCTTAATGGATCCCCAGAGGTTCCAGGCGGCGCTGGGGTCCCCACCTGCCTCCCTTGCTCACAGCTCGGCAGATGCCTTAGTGGAAGCCTGGGAAAGGACGGCCACTGAGGCTCTTGACCGAGTTGTACCCCTGCGGCCCCTGACCCGGTGCAGATCCCGTCAAGCTCCATGGTTCTCTGCGGAGCTTCGGGAGATGAAGCGTCGGAGACGGGGCCTAGAGAGCGGTTGGAGGTCCAGCCGATCCGAATCCGACCGATTACGACTAAGAGCCTACATTAGGTCTTATCTCGCTGCGATAAGGGAGGCGAGGTCTAACCACTTCGCCACCCTTATCGCGTCCGCAGATAATCGCCCGGCCGCCCTGTTTAGGGTGACTCGCTCCCTCCTAAATCAGGAGGTGAGGGAGGATCCCTTGCAGGGTCATGCCGAGGAGTTTAACCAACATCTGTCGGACAAAATCGCTCGGATTCGGACCGGTCTGGACTCTGACTGGGCAGAGTCTGACGATCAGGACACGGGCGATCTTGTCGATATCACCTGGGAGGAGTTTGATTCTGTGACTCTGGAGGAAGTGGACAGGATCATGGGGAGGCTGAGCACCACCACATGTTTATTGGACCCGTGCCCTTCCTGGCTGGTCTATGCAGCCCGGGAGAGGACACGCAGCTGGTTCCAGGCAGTTATATCGGCTTCTCTGAGTGAGGGTATCTTCCCCGCCGTCTTGAAGGAGGCGGTGGTGAGGCCTCTCCTCAAGAAGCCTGCCTTGGACCCAGCTGTATTGAACAACTTTCGTCCTGTCTCCAACCTTCGCTTTCTTGCGAAGGTTGTTGAGAGTGTGGTGGCGCATCAGCTCCCTCTGGTCCTGGATGAAGCGGATTATCTAGACCCGTACCAATCGGGTTTCAGGCCCGGGCACAGCACGGAGACGGCATTGGTCGCGCTGGTGAATGATCTCTGGAGGGCTCGGGACAGGGGGCATTCCTCTGTTCTAGTCCTATTAGACCTCTCGGCGGCTTTCGATACCATCGACCATGGTATCTTGCTGCGGCGTCTCAGGGGACTGGGAGTGGGAGGCACAGTTTTACAGTGGTTCTCCTCCTATCTCCAGGGACGTTCGCAGTCGGTGTTGGCAGGGGGGCAGAGGTCGACCGCGAGGTCTCTCATTTGTGGAGTTCCTCAGGGGTCGGTCCTCTCGCCTCTCCTGTTCAACATCTACATGAAACCGCTGGGTGAGATCATTCGTGGCTTTGGAGTTGGGTATCATCAGTACGCTGATGATACCCAACTTTTCTTTTCGACCCCAAACCACCCCAGTGATGCCCTCAACGTGATGTCCCGTTGCCTGGAGGCGGTTCGGGTCTGGATGGGGAGGAACAGACTTCAACTCAACCCCGACAAGACTGAGTGGCTTTGCATACCTTCATCCCGGGTCTATTCGGACATTCCACCTCTGGCTATGGGGGGTGAACTATTACCCCCCGTAGATAGGGCTCGCAACTTGGGAGTCCTCCTAGATTCACGGCTCACCTTGGAAGACCATATAGGAGCTGTGACTAGGGGGGCCTTCGCCCAGGTTCGCCTGGTGCGCCAGTTGCGGCCCTATCTTAGCCGGGATGATTTGTGCACGGTCACTCATGCGCTCGTGTCCTCTCGTCTGGACTACTGCAACGCTCTCTACATGGGGCTGCCCTTGAGGACCACCCGGAAGCTCCAACTGGTACAGAATGCAGCCGCGAGAGTTGTGTTGGGAGTCTCCCGATACTCCCACGTTACACCTCTGCTCCGTGAGCTGCATTGGTTGCCAGTTGTCTTCCGGGTGAGATTCAAGGTACTGGTAACGGTGTTTAAAGCCCTCCATGGCATGGGGCCGGAGTACCTTAGGGAACATCTGCTGCCGGCATCAAGCTCCCTGCGCCCTGTGCGTTCCCACAGAGAGGGCCTCCTCAGGGTGCCACCGATCAGAGAATGTCGATTGGTGGCCCCCAGGGGGAGATCCTTCTCTGTGGGCGCTCCGGAGCTGTGGAATCAGCTACCGGTAGAGCTCCGGATGGCGCCCGATCTTCGCTCCTTTCGTCGCGATCTCAAGACGTTTTTGTTTGTACAAGCTGGCCTAGCCTGATGGGGATCGGTGGGGTTGTTTTATCTTTAGTCTCTTATTTTTATCTTGGGGTTTTTAGAATTGTACTCCTATTGTTTTAACTAGGGCAACTGTTTAATCTCTTTTTAATGTTTGTATTTGGTATTTTATTCTGCCCTGTGAACCGCCCTGAGTCCTCAGGGAGAAGGGCGGTATATAAATGTTATTAAATTAAATTAAATTAAAAATTAAATATATAGTCTAGCCCCTAGGCGGCAGCCAATAGGTTTGAAGCAACCATTGCCGCCTAGGGATAGCCAATTATAGCGCTGGAGACTTGTAGTCTGGGTTGCTGGAGAGCCGTTATATTACTAATGAGCCCAGTACATAACAATAGGTTTTTAAAAAAAATTGCTTACAGTCACTCATGTCCTAATCACTTCCAGATTGGACTACTACAATACATAGAGCTACCCTTGAAGAGTGACCAGAAGCTTCAGCTGGTACAGAATACAGCAGCACTGGAAGTTATGTGCACATCTAGAACAGTGCATGTTACATCTTTGCTCCACAAGTTGCACTGGTTGCCAGCTTGCTTCCAGGTCCAATTCAAAGTGCTGGTTGTGACCTATAAAGCCCTTCATAGGCTGTCTAAGGGATTGCCTCTACTCGGTTACATCTATCCACCCCATTATATCTAGCAGAAAAGGCATGATGAGGGAAGCAATCAACTAAGAGGCTACATTTGTTGAGTCCCAGGAGATGTGCTTTCTCTGCTACAGTGCCTGCCTTATGGAACATTGTTCAAAATTACATTAGCTCCATCTCCTTTGAAATTCTAGAAGCCTCTCAAGACCTGGTTATATTACCAGGCCTGGGATTCCCTGAAAAATGGAAATATTGTTGAGGTAGCCATTTTTATCCTCTCTTTACCTAGAGGTTTGTATATTTGTTTTTTACGTCGTCGTTGTTATTATCATATCAAAAGTGATTTTTATATCTGTGGTTTTTATCCAATTGTTGTGTGCCACTCAGCATCACTTTTGGTAAAATGGGCAGCTGTGCAACTTTGATTAATAAATAAAATTTAAAAATAGTTCATGAACAGCTACTTAGAAGGAAAGATAACACTGAAAGGAATTTGGAAGCTAGAAATGTCATTCCTATCTCTTCTAGATTTTGTAGTACTAGCCTTTCATTCTTTGTATAGTTGTGTATTCTAATGGCTTTCCTGTTACTCATAATAACATATAGTTTTATGAATTTATGTGAGAAGGGCATGGTGTTTTACTTTCTCTTCCTTCTGTTTTAATATTTTAATAATAGAAAGGGGTTTTTTTTCTCTTCTAGCTCTTTATTTGTAGACTTGGAAGAAACGAGGAGGGATCGGCTATGAAATTAAAACAAATTCTCCCCAGACTCTAGATGAGAGAGAATTGAGGGTATATTTTGTTTCTAGAGGATCTAGATATGATTATCTAATTATAATGATTTCTGACTGGGGTCATACTTTACCAGAAAAAAATGGTGAGAGTTCACTTGCACTTACTTGAGAAGCAATAACTAAGATGTCTTTTTTCATTTTTTCTAATAATTAAAATATAATACTCAGAGTATATAAGACTCCCCGAAGATTACTTCTTCATTTCTAGAGCATTCTGTAATGCTCTAGACTGGGCAGTCAAATGGCCATCCCAAGAAAGAAACTATATAATATTTCAACTGCCTTTAAAATAAAAAATAATTTTAAAATATTCAAATGGAATCCTTGTTCACTTCATAAATCTTCTAGCTCTAATTCAGTGAATTGCTGTAGCTTTTTAATTTTAAAAATGTACCTCAAAATTTTGCCATGTAGGAAATCCGTGTATAAAAGCAGATTTTAAAATGAAAGGGGCTGCTAATCTCATTTAGTCTAGAAGCGTCCTACTTGGTTGAAGCATTTCTCTTTCATGACACACTGAACAAGTTCTGGCCTGCATTTCATTAGGTAATTAAGCAGGGCTGCAATCTTTTTTATTTTTCTCTTCTCACAGTGATTCACTTCATCCCTTTTAGGGATTAGGGAATGAAATTAGGAATGCAAAAGCAGGCGAGCAAAGATTAGCAAATTTACAGGAAGGAACAAGGAGAGAAGAAAGAAGCATCAGCTTAGAAAAATGAGGGTTGAATAGATCTTTGCAAAGTATTATTTATTATTCCCTCATTCCAAAGCCTTATTGGGGAATGGGCTACTGTTTTGTACTTTCATCCCATTCTTCGAAGAAAGAAAAAAGGGGCAACATTACCTGATGTGAAATTGGCAAACTTACAGTGAAATCTTCAATATGTTTATTTAGCTTCATTTGGATTAATGGTACTTCCCATTAAAGTATGTTTGGAATTGCTGTCTTTAGCCAAGAAAGGTCTAAGGTAATTCTCTGTGGCATTTTCAAAACTGCTGAAGTGGCTCTCTTCTTATTTGTCTATTTCTTATGTACAGGGTTTAAAGAGGCTATGTGGCTCCTTCCCTGTTCTCACTTCAGACCTATAGGAAGTAGAATAGGCTGGCAAAGTAACTGGTTCACAGTCATTCTATCAACTTTATGGATGAGCAAGGATCCCAAATCCCATTCTGATACTACACCTTGTTTACTTATTTATAAAATTTATAAAATTTATTGGCCACCCATACCATAGGGTAATTCTGGGCAGCTTATAGTTACATAAAATCTAAAACATAAAAAGAAACATTAAAACCAAAAACACACATGGGGGAGGGTGGAGGCGGAGTGGGGGGAGATGAGATCTGTTATTATTCATTTAACCACCTCCACTGCGCTGAACCTCCACTGGAGCCCTAAGCCAACTGGCACAGCCACGTCTTTAGGCCCTTACGAAAAGATAGGAGGGTTGGGGTCAACCTCACATCAGGGGGCAGGATCATTCAAAGGGCAGGAGCAACAGCTGAGAACGCCCTCCTCCTGGACACAGCTAGCTGGACCCGCAGCATGCCTCCTCTGCCGGCACAAGTGGTGTGGGCCAATCCCAGTGAGGTGAGACAGTCCCTCAAGTAAAATGGGCCCATTCCATGAAGGACTTTAAAGGTGATCACCAACACCTTGAATTGCACCCAGAAGCAGACTGGTAACCAGTGCAGCTCGCAGAGCAATGGTGTCACAGAGGCCATTCTTGGGGGGGGGGGCGCCAAAACTACCTACACCACTGCACTCTGCACCAGCTGTATCTTCCGAATGCTCTTCAAGGGTAGCCCCATATAGAGTGCATTACAGCAGTACAGTCATGAGATTAGGGACCGAACGATTGAGCCATTGGATATGTAGCAAAACATTTCAATTTCTACACACACACACACAATTCCGAGTTTAAATACAGGTTTGAATCAGGGTTCCTAATTGTCAGACAATTACACTTTCTAAAGTTAGTACTGTATATTCAAAATAACCCAAATGGCAGAAAATAATTGTTTTATACTAAATTGTATTATGGCAGATAACTTTAGCTGGACATCTTCCCTTATGTTGACATACCTTTTTCTGCATTTCTTTGCTAAGGATCACTTCTACATTCCTACTTATTGTCAGTCACTCACTGAAATAGCTCAACACTTCAGATATTTCCAAGAAACTACTGCATGTCAGGTTGCTTCCCATATTTCACATACTTCCAGCAGTTTTAGTCATGAAGCATTATGAACTATTATTTCATTACTACCTTCTCAATTAGCTTTCTGTAATTAGACAAAACGAATAGAATTAATATATCTGAATACTTGTCCCCCATCTCTGAATATGCATACTGCTTCAAAAATGCCCATATGAAACAATTTTATTCTTCTGTAGCTTCTATATCATTTATATTTCTGCAAGCTTTATGTCCCTGTTTATCTGTATGACTGTTAAATATTCAGTTCTTGAAGGCATTGAGAGAGACGAGGTGTTCAAACAGCAACAAGTTTATTCTAACTCAGAACATAACAGAAGCAAGCTAATAGCTGCTGCGCAGCTATTTATACGGTTGGCCTCTAGGCGGCCAATAGGTTTAAAGTAGCAGTTTCCTGCCCCAAACCTACTTAACAGCCAGGAGACAGCAAGTCTAGCTCAGCACAGCAACTGTTACATAACACACAGAAAGTAGGTCAGCCATTAAGCAAGCAGTTAGATATAAAGCAAGTGAATTACACAGGCCAATACATTACAATGACTATGAAGCTTAACAAATGAAAAAACTAGCAACACAGATTTCTGCTCATTTAATGGCTATTTCAAAGAATAATACAAATAAACAAGAAATGGCTCCAAGGGTTTCTTTCCCTTGCTAAGGACAGGTGCTAAATATCAACAGAAATGCTCTAATCTGAATGCATATGATATTTCTATTCTGCAAACAGCAAGCACACTCCTCAGAGAAAAGAAAGATTTAACACTTTCTATTTAAATTTCCCAAATGAAATTTCACACATATGATATCTGGAAGCTATTGTTATTAATACAGGGGGGGGAAAGGAACAGAGATAGGAGCAGAAGAAAATTTATGCGATCTAAATACCACTCCTATAATTCAATTAGTAGTTCTCCATAGCCGCATTAGAATAAATTTTAAAGAACAGTGCAAAGATGATGGCCAGCCTGGTAATTTTGAGTTTTTCTTTCTGTAGAAGTATACAGAAAGATAAGCCTGCTTCAATCTTTCTTTCTCTTTTGGGAAGTCTGAGACTGAAGGGAAAGTTTTTGCTGCTTTGAGTAATAGTCCAGGATAGAGAGCAAATTTATTATAATCCACCCAAAGCACTGTTCCTTCCTAACATCTGGACAACATACATTGTTTAGAATGTTCTCAGATGTTATATTAGCTCCTAATCATTATTGGAAATCTTCAGGCATAGGGATACTCCTTACTAGATGTTTTATGTTTAACCTTTTAATGGGATGCAAACTCACCTAGCCTTGCACTTAATGATTACACAGTGCATTTACATTTCTTTGCACCCTGGTCTGGCTCTTAGTAGCCTGCAGAAAGGCAGGTCTTTATACAAGCTATGCAGGTACATCTTTCTTTTTCTACACTGCATGCTCTCATACTAAAGAGCTTGTGATTTTTATTGAACTGGGCCTGCCTCTACATCAGTGGTGGGATTCAGCCAGTTCGCACCACGTTTGGCAGAACCAGTAGCTATTTTTTTTGTTGCCTAGGCCCAGAATGGACTCCCAGAAGCGACATCCACACAGAGAACCAGTTGTTCACATATTTGAATCCCACCACTTCTCTACACTGCTACCTCCTAAGGGGGTTATATAGTTTATTAGCTACTGACTCTCTAGTACAGACATGTCAAACTCGTGATGTCACATGATGTCGCACAACGTATCGGGACAGTTTTGCCATTGCCAGCAGTGGGGTGGGTGCGGCTTCAGCATGACATGTCCGGCCGGTCGGCCAGCAGTTTGACACACCTCTCAAGTAGCAGAGCATATAGGAAAAGGAAGATGACTTACACAGCATCTATAGGAGTTCCCAGAACCATGCATTAACTAAGCAGCTATGACATTCATGGTGCAATCATATGCTGTGGCCATCTCGGAATTGTCCCTCCACAACTATTGAAATTGCACTGTTGCTTTGTGAATTGCATGGTAAGAAAATAGACTGCATATGATCTGTAGAATTGTAGATAGTTTCAATATAATAATAATAAACCTTTACTGTCAAAGTACAACATGTGTACATTGAGATTAGCTGAGCCTCCCCCCCCCCCGCATAGGATTGTTTCTGTAGGTCTCATGAGTAAATCAACTGGAATGGAAGAATGTATTTATTTATATCCTGCCTTTATTTTATTTTTTTTAATAAACAACTCAAGACAGCAAAATTATCTAATACTATTCTCCCCACAACAACAATCCTGTGAGGTGAGTTGGGTTGAGAGAGAATGACTGACCCAAAGTTACTTAGCTGGCTTTTATGGCTAAGGCAGGACAAGAACTGACAATCTCCCATTTCTAGCCAAAAAACAAACTGGCTCTCTATTTCTTGAGAACAAAAAATTAAAGCATCATTAAGTCCTTGCTAGCTTCAGGCCCTCTTTTGTCAATACAACATGAACATCACAAGGACTTTCTTGGAATCATAGCTAAAGGGTGGCCAAAGAAGTGGCAAGGGAGCTGCAGTTAGAGAAGTGGCATTTTGAGACTTGGAAACGATTAGCACGCATGTGCGGGGGAACCTTTACCTTTTTTAGATGGGAAGGAATGGCAGAGACAGTGTTCCTCTTTCCATCTCAGATGCGTTTTTCTCCGTGTAGCCGGAGACCTCCTATGCAGGCACGAACATTCTTCGTCAAACATGTTCCTTAACAAAGCTCCCCAAGTAGGGGGCCTGCCCAATCCTTACAACTACATCTCTGGCAGGATGTAGTTGCCAGCTTCTTACCCCCTCCCTGCTAATTCCTTTCCCAGCTGAACCACCAACAGTGCCTGCTTCTGCCACTTTCTTTGTGCTATCTGAATGCATGAAGTCAGTGACAGCTGCAGAGATGGAGGAGAGCAAGTAAAGCCACTCTTCTTTTGGCAGCTGTTGCCGAGAGACCTGCAGGAGACCTGCTTGCCAGTTTGTGTTCAAAATGCAGCCCGCCTGGCCAATTTAGGGCCCTGTGACTGCCTGTCAACGGCTAGGTGGTCTCACTGCTATGCAGCAATTCCCTCTTCCTGCCTCTTGGGATAGAGGAAGGATTATGAGGCGAGGCAGAGAAATATCTGCCCTGCTGTCCTCACCTCCTGCCGTTGCATTGGGTGGGGCAGGGCGGGGGGGGGAGTTATTGACAGTGAGCTCAGCAGCAGCAGCAAACAGAATTTATTTATTTATTTATTTTATTTAATTTGTATACCGCCCTTCTCCCAAAGGACTCAGGGCGGTGAACAGGGCAATAAATACTAAAATACCAAAATACAAAAATTAAGAACAGATTAAACCATAATGCCCAAATATAATAAATAAATTACATAAAAACAGTAATGAAACCCAAACCCATCAGACCAGGCCAGCTTGTTCAAACAAATAGGTTTTTAGATCACGTCGGAAGGAGCGAAGGTCGGGAGCCATCCGGAGCTCAACCGGTAAACGGTTCCACAAATCCGGCGCACCCACAGAGAAGGACCTCCCCCTGGGGGCCACCAGACAGCATTCTCTGACCGGTGGCACCCTGAGGAGGCCCTCTCTGTGGGAGCGCACTGGGCGGAAGGAAGTTGATGCCGGCCGCAGGTGCTCCCTAAGGTATTTATTTGTTTATCACATTTTTGAACCACCCATTTCCCTCACAGAGGGATTCTGGGCGGTGTACAGTAAAATGTCCCTTTTGCTAGAGAGAGGAGGGGGTGCAGGGGAGAGTTGCAGTTATTTGAGAGGCAAATAGAGATGATCCGGTTGACACTATATTTGGGGGTTTCCAAAAAATGATGGCAAATCCCTCACTGAAGAGTCTAGGGCAGGAGTAGGCAACCTTGTCTCTTTTATGACTCATGGACTTCAACTCCCAGAATTCCTGAGTCAGTTGACTCAGGAATTCTGGGAGTTGAAGTCCATGAGTCATAAAAGAGACAAGGTTGCCTACCCCTGATCTAGGGTAAGAGGCAGATCTTCTCATAACTGGCTAAAAGTCAGAAAGAGAGAGAATAAAAGACATTAAGGTAGTGCTTCCAGATGTAGAAGGACTGTCACAATGGTTAATTTTTTGTTATTCTGTCTTCTTTCTGGAGCAATCACTTCAGCAGTTCTGTAGAAGTATATTGAACAGAAAGCAATTATCAAACTAGTCCTCCTCTTTCTTATTTATTTATTCCTTTGTTTGTTTGTTTATCCTTCCTCTATCCCAGCTCTATCAGAGGAGGGCTCTTGGCATCTTTTGAAAGAAAAATTTTAAACAGGCATTGCAGGTTTCCTATCTCTGATTTAAGGGATGATGAAGAATCAAGATCCAAATTTTGAGTAATTTTAAATTTTACTAGGGTTTTAGGGGATTGGCTTCTCATTTTTGTCTGCCTTAAAGGGTCACTGTGAAGTTTAAATGATATTCAGATTTACTTGCTGAAATGAGATGACAAGGTAAGAAATATCTATTAATTCTTAGTTAAGTCTGCACAATTCTTTGCCAATATTTGCATCCCAGATTAACATTTAACTTCTGTAACCCTAAAAACAGAAACAATCCCCTTAAATCCAGTTTAGCTACATAGTTATGGAAATGTCAGAGTTCAAAAAAAGTCCAAAAAGCTGTGAAAATTGATAGCGAAGTTGAAACAGTAATGTCTAAAGAAGAATTAAATGTCACAGTCTGGTAATTTCCTGATAAAGTTTATATAAATATAGCTTTGTGGACATACATACACACACACACACACACACTACTAATGATGCTTGGGTCTACGTGCCACAGGTCCCGTATCAAGGAGGGGGGGAAATTCCGGAGAATGTTGTCCTGAAAAATCCTCCAGTGAATCATCACATCCCTCTTAGAACAAACCCCCATGGACAAATACAAACAATGTCTTCCCAGCTCCTGGCATGCTCGATTTACAAATACAGGGCTGGCTGGGAGGAGCTGTGGGTGAATTTACAGCCATTAAAACAGCAGCACAGCCACAGCAATGGACGAGCTGATAATTGCATCATCGGCCTCTGAAGGCTGTTATATGACCCCTTCCCTCCCTTTTCCTGACTTGTGGAATTTGTGTCAAGAAACTTAAGAAATTTGGCTCCTAGAATTTCAAGGCAGCACAGCCTTCCACTGACTTTGTAATTACACTTTTCTGAGTTCTTGATTTCTAAGAAATGAGATGTCAGAGCCATAATCTGCCTGGAAATTTGGAGGATTTTTCCTCTGAAAATCCTCCACCGCTCCAACTATGGCTTTTTTATAGCTACCCAAAGTGCCAATGTTGCCATTTGTTCCTAGGCCAAGCACATGTTGCCCAAATAATGAAAATAAAGGAAAATATTAGCTGGAAAGAATTCTAGAGGGAGGGCTCCCTAACTTTTCCCTCAGTTATCTTTCACTGTCATCTCCTTGTGGCGTTTTCCTAACAGCCAGGCACCCTTCCAGACTTGCAGCTGCTGGAAAGATAACAGCTGGTGAGATGTGATGGGCAAGAATTGATGAGCAGGAGATTTAAGCACACCCCTTCATTTGTGATATTCGTACATAATATCTCCTTCAGCCCTACCTCAGCAGGAAATGTATGCTGCACCTGCTTACTCAGAGACTACTCCATCGGCATCTGCTGTATTTTCCATTGTTAGGCTTGGCAGTGAAAACAGATGGCATGTCTGAGCCCCAGAAGAACTTAACTTTAGCCTTATTATATTACCCCTGGTTTTATGAGCCTTCTTTCTCTTCTTATCTGAGATCTGTTCATGTCAAAGTTACAGCATTTAAGCCACAAAAAGTCACCTTTTGAGAAAACGTGAGTAGGGTTGGATTTACTAATAGCATAGGAGCTAAGTTCAACTTGTAGTGTTGCATAAGACTTCATTAAACTGGTGCCCTGCAGATATTTTATACTACAAATGTCATCACTTCCTCCCCCACCATTCAACATAACATTAGTATTTTGGCACTGTCAAACTCTCCTAGTCTTGCCTCAATGTACCATACTACTGATTCTCCATCTACATATTGTTGCAAAATAACCATGCTGGGGCTGGTAGGGGGAAGGGGCAGGAAGAAGACATGGCAGCAATCTATAACTCACTTTAGGTGGTCCCCTGCTCTTGCTTCCCTGAGGACAATGCTGAGCACACCAACCATCTGATCAGTGGGTAGAATCAGGAAGAGGCACATACATTACAACCCACTACAGTGTGTTTATAGCTCTGGACTGTGGGCAGAAGTGACGTTATTCTATCATAAACTCTTCCTTTACATGTTCCATTTCAGGTGATATTTTTGTGACTACAAATTTTTCACCTTGATTACAGCCATTTTCGTTTAGTCCCTAGTCTTCATTCTGCAGCTACCCCTCCCCCCCAACTCCTACCTTAAATTAGAGTTAGATCTCTCTGAATTAAATCATGTGGGACATAAACTACATAGTCTGTTATGTATGCAGGCACCTGCATAGCAACAGCCACCAGGGGGCGTTGGCCTGGACAGTTTCGGCGGGAAACCTAGGGCCAACCCCATTGGCTGTTAGCTTACCTGGCCAGGTATATAAGGAGGCCAGGTAGCCCTCATTCCCCAGTTCACTTCCCCTTCCAATAAAGAGCTGAACTCACACACCGGCTGGCGTCTCTCTTGCGTCGGACCCACTACACAATAGTGGCGACGAAGGTGGGATTGCTGCCGACCAAGAGCTGAAGTCACTGGGGAAACGCTCCATGAGCTGAAGGGAAAGACATTTTTCCTTCTTCCCCCCACGACCGCCAGCCGAACCGGCAACGCCAAGCGCCACATCCACAACCAACTGCCGCCATGGCTAGAGCCGGACAACCCCGTGAATTCGAGACCCGCCGCCCCGAAACCTGGACCCGTTACCTGGCTCACGTTGAACTGTACATGCGGTTCAATCAGATATCGGAGGACGGTGCAAAGGCGGTCGCCCTGCTCTGCCTTAGGGGACCAGCGCTGCTGGAAGTCGCCGCGAACCTGTTCCCCCAGGAGGCCATCAACACTGTTGCGTACCGAGACCTCGTGGCCAGGCTCAACGCACATTTCAGGCCCTGGCGCTCCAAGGTGGCCGCACGGTCACAATTTGAGAAAAGGGACCAGCGCCCCGACGAGACCGGCGCCGACTTCCTCGCCGCCCTGCGGGAAGCTGCCGTCACTTGCAGGTTCACAAATTTGGAGGAGCGACTACGGGACCGGCTGATTTGCGGCCTACGCGACAGGCGGTTGCAGGAGCGCCTGTTCGAAAGAGAGGAGGTCTCTCTCCAGGAAGCCGAGGACGCCATCCTAGCCCACGAAGCGGCCTGCGGGGCCGTCCAAGCCTGCCAGGGAACCCAGCCCGGCAACCAGGCAACCGGCGTCCACCGGCAAGGGGCCACAGAGGAGGACAACCTGAGCATCAACCTCCTCCAGCAGAAGTCGACCCCCGACCAGCGAGCCAGACGCCCAGACAGGCCCAGGCCTCCCAGCAACACCACCGTTCCCCAGAGGTGCGCAGGGTGCGGTGGGAACCACATGCGCAGCCTCTGCAAGTTCCGGTCCGCCACGTGCCGGGCCTGCAAGAAAACAGGCCACATATCCGCCGTCTGCCGTAGCCGCCGCCCCCGGGAGGAGATCCACGAGCTGCAGCCGGAGGAACCGCCGTTCGAAGGTACTGGGGCCCCCACCAAAACAAAAATTGGCTATGTCGAGAGCCGGCTGGCCATTAACCACACAGGTAGCCGCTGGCTGCTCAAACCCAAAATTAGATTAGCAATCCGTTTGCAAGGCGTCCCTTGCAGCATGGAGCTTGACTCCGGATCAGCGGTCTTGATTATTTCGGACGAGACCCTTAACCACATAATTAGCCAGAGCAAGCAACGGATTAAATTACGGCCTACTAAATTAACCCTGACCGATTTTCAGAATTCGCCGGTCAAGGTGAAGGGGGAGGCCACCATTTCAGTGGGGTTTAAGGGCCGTGAAGGGCACCTGGACGTTGTAGTGGTAGAGGGCCACAGAGCCAGCCTGGTCGGGCTGGACTGGTTTGAGGCCCTGGGAATCTCAGTATCCGGGATCCATCGGATCCAGGGGGACTCCGTTGAGGCCGTTTGCTGGGAGTTCGCCGACGTCTTCGACGGGTCATTAGGCAAGTACACCGGGGCCCCCATATCGTTCAAGCTTAACTTGAACGTCTCCCCCATTAGGGTCCGGCCGCGGCGAGTCCCGTTTGCGCTCAAACACAAAATCGAGTGCGAACTAGACAAGTTGGTGGCCCAGGGAATCTTAGAGCCCGTAGATGGAGGGGAGTGGGAAACCCCCATCATGACCCCCCTCACATCCAACGGGGAAATAAGTATCTGCGCCGACTATAAGTGCTCAGTGAACCACGCCCTAAACCTGCACGCTTACGCGGTTCCCGCGGTCAGCCACGTTCTCGCTTCCCTCCAAGACGGCGCCATCTTTGCAAGGCTCAATCTTACACAGGCGTACCAGCAACTCACGGTCACTAGGGAAACAGCTGACATCCAAACCATAGTAACCCATAGGGGGGCGTTCCGGGTGAACAGGCTGCAGTTTGGAGTCAGCGTTGCTCCCGGCATTTTCCAGGAGGTTATGGAAAAGACACTCAAGGGCATTCCAGGAGTCTGCCCCTATTTTGATGACATCCTGATCGCAGGAGCATCAGCAGAGGAACTGGCAGGGAGGCTTAGGGAAGTGCTGGCAAGGCTGCGCACAGCTGGCCTCAAACTCAAAAAGGAAAAATGCAGCATAGGCGTTCCTTCCACAGAATTTTTGGGGTTCAGAGTAGACGCCAGGGGAATCCACCCCACAGAATCCAAGGTGAGGGCCATCAAACTAGCACCCACACCCAAGAACAAAGCAGAGCTTCAGGCATTCCTGGGTCTGCTGAATTTCTACCATACATTCCTCCCACACAAGGCAGCCATCGCTGAACCACTCCACAGGCTGCTAGACAAACAGGCATCAGACCTCCGATCCTTCCGTCGCGGGTTGAAGACCCATTTATTTGAACTAGCGGGTCTGGCCTGATGGGGGTATATGGGTTTTTATAGGCTTGTTTTATCATTCTTGTTTTAACTTGGGCATTGATTTAATTGTTTTTTAATTTTTGTATTGTTATTTATATATGCCCTGTGAACCGCCCTGAGTCCCCTAGGGAGAAGGGCGGTATAGAAATCTCAATAAATTAAATTAAATTAAACATGGGCCTGGACGGCCACCCATGATCAGAGCTTCAAGGCCCTGAAGGCATTGCTGTCGGACAAGTCCACAGTAACCCATTTCATCGAGTCCAAGCCCATTTGTATCGCCTGCGATGCATCCCCTTATGGTGTGGGCGCTGTCCTAAGCCACCTTGAGCCCAACGGGGCACAAGTCCCCATAGCATACTATTCTAGGACACTGTCTGGAGCAGAAAGAAACTACGCCCAAATAGACAAAGAAGCCCTGGCAATCGTGGCAGGAATCAAGAAATTCCATGATTACTTATATGGCAGGGAGTTCACTGTCTTCACGGACCACAAACCACTCCTGGGCCTGTTCACCACAGACAGGCAAACCCCCCAGATTCTGTCCCCCAGGATGCTCCGGTGGTCCATCTTCCTTGCAGCATACAATTGCAAGCTAGGGAAGGAGATGGGCCACGCAGACGGTCTAAGTAGGCTCCCCTTAGACACACACGACCCAGACCCAGCACCAGCCACACAGATCCTAGCCCTGCAGGAACTACCCGAGTGTCCAGTTCTTGCCAAGGACATTGCCAGCCACACAGCCACAGACAACATCATGGGCAGGGTGCACTCATGGGTTTGCACAGGGTGGCAGGACAAATCCCCGGGACCAGAGTTTCAGGCCTATTTCATTAGACGCGATGAAATCTCCACACACAAGGGGTGCCTCCTTTGGGGTAGCAGGGTCATCATTCCACCCGCACTACGCGCCAGGGTATTGGACTCCTTACACGAAGGGCACCCGGGGGTGGTCAGGATGAAGGCACTGGCTAGGAGCTACCTCTGGTGGCCCGGGTTGGACAAGGAGGTTGAGGATCGGGTCAAGGCCTGTTATACGTGCCAGAGATCCAGGCCAGAAGTGCCACATGCACCAGTACACCGGTGGGAGGCCACACACACGCCATGGTCCCACATTCACATTGACTATGCGGGGCCATTCCAGGGTCAACTATTTTTAGTAGTGGTGGACAGTCACTCCAAGTGGTTAGAGGTAGTCCCTGTCCCCAACATGACCTCAGGGAGGACAATCCAGGTGCTCAGAGCTCTCTTTGCCACACACGGCCTCCCCGACGTAATTGTGTCTGATAATGGGCCTCAGTTTACTGCTGCTGATTTCCAGGCGTTCTTGAAGGCGAACTGGATTAGGCATGCCACCTCCGCGCCTTTCCATCCATCTACCAACGGGCAGGCCAAACGGATGGTAAGGACAACCAAAGACGCACTCCGGCGCATCATCAGCGGGGACTGGCACCACAGACTGGCCAAATTTTTACTAGCCCAACACACAACACCATGCGTGGCTACCGGCAAGAGCCCAGCAGAACTGCGATGGGGACGGCGCCTCATCACCAAGCTGGACCGCCTACACCCAGACCGGGTAGCAGCCGAAACTGGAAGGGCAACATCACCATCATCACCATCATCACCATCACCACCAGCATCACTACCATCACCATTGCCATCATCACCCACACACAGGGTCCTCAACCTGGGGGACCTGGTCTGGGCAAGGAACTATGGGGCTGGACATCCTTGGGTTCCGGGGACAGTGGTCGGGAAAACAGGACCCCTTTCGTACATTGTAGGGGTGGAGGGGGACAGATGCATAAGGCGACACATCGATCAGCTCAGAGGAAGAGTCCCTGAGCACGTCACACACGCCCCTGAGCACGTCACACACGTCCCTGAACTCAACGCACACGATCAACAGGAGGACCACACTCCAGGAGGGGTCAACCCAGCTGAGGACGTCACAGGGCAGGGACCAGAGGAGGAGGACTTTCTGATGCCAGCTCCTTGCAGCCCTGCACAAAGGCCTCAGGAACCCACGGTCCAAGCCCAGGGGCACAAGCACACCCAGACGATCCACCCGTCCACACAGGACACCAGCCTACCTGTCGGACTATGTGTGCAAGTGACCCTCACACAAGGACACCACTGTTTTTTTTATATACTCATAGTTATAGCAGTTGCATGTTGTTGTTGTTATATGGGTCTTCTCTAAGGGGGGAGGGGTGTTATGTATGCAGGCACCTGCATAGCAACAGCCACCAGGGGGCGTTGGCCTGGACAGTTTCGGCGGGAAACCTAGGGCCAACCCCATTGGCTGTTAGCTTACCTGGCCAGGTATATAAGGAGGCCAGGTAGCCCTCATTCCCCAGTTCACTTCCCCTTCCAATAAAGAGCTGAACTCACACACCGGCTGGCGTCTCTCTTGCGTCGGACCCACTACACAATATAGTCAGATAACCAATGCAATGAACAAGGGATGGAAGTCATTTCATATCACTGAAAGCACGAGGGAATGCAATAGAATTCCAGCGTGTGTGCCCAGCTGTTTTATGCCCAAATTTGCCATTTCTCCATTTTGAATGTTAATATGGGACAGCAAGCCAAAGAGTATGAATTCAAGCTATCCCTTTGTTGATTTAAATCCAAATGCCAGATGTAATAGTTCAGAAAGAAAGCAAGATGTGGGGAGGAGAGGGAGATGAGTGATAAATCCCAAAGCTAAACATTATTTGGTCAAAGGCTGTTTATTTCAAATAAATACCACCATCTGATATTTGAATATGGGACTCTTGCAGCATTATGGCATCATGTTTATTCTTCATAAGTTGTAGCTGTTTTTACTATTGGTGATTAGTGACCACTGAAGTAAGCATTTTGTGGCTATACTGTATTACTATATGCCATTTCTTTTGGCATTATAATTTTAACCCTGTCAATACATTATTTCGTAGACAGATTTTATGTGGGCCTTTTTTTAGATTAAAATGTTTGCTTTAATTAATGATGGAGCATTTTAAAACATTTTGATCTATATTTATAGATGTAAGCTGTATTTTTTTTAATTGTCATTTTAACATATTATCTGAAAAACATTTCTAATCCAACATGCATCAGAATAGTTTCTTTTACAATACAGTAAAAGTACTTGCATCTTTGTGGTTACACAGTAATTCCTATTTGCAGCCCAGTTTCCCAACCTTTTATCTACCGCCCTGTTTCTCAACTTCCAGATGTATAGAGCAATTCCCAGAATGCTCAGTAGTGGCTGTGTTGCCTGTAGAATTTCAGGATTTAGGATTTTAACATTTGAAAGAAATAATGGAGGCACTTTCATTCTCTGCCCTCTGGACCATTTTGCTAATTCTAATCACACTGAAATTGGATTTAAAATTGCAATAGCTATATTCCCATGATGCACCTACTTATTAACTTAATCAGAATTGATAGCTTCACACATACATTTTTGCATTCACATAATACACTTCCCATATCCACTAACCACATGGACTTACCTTATATACCACTGTAGCTTGAAATGTGTTTGTTTAATTTGAGGTTCAGTGCACTGAACAGTAGGAAAAAATATTTTTAATTTTTTTAAAAAAACCTTGCTGCCTTTGGTAGCACATTGGCTTTAACTGCATTTCAACATTTATTTATTTATTTATTTATATATCACATTTAGAAACCACACATCTTGGGCAGCATACAAGTTGGCCATAAATCTGATATTCAAGCTCAAAAGCAGAAAGGCAAGTCTCATGTGCATTTTCTATTCCAAAATAAGATCTACATTTTGGAGCAAATTTACATTTGGGAGAAAATTAGATTTTCTCTAGTATCTATTTCAACTGAACAGTATTTACAAGTGGTATAGTCCAGACTCAAAGGCTACCAAAGCTGATCTCATATGTTAAAAAACACATATAGAAAATGCATGAATGAGTTGGAGGATGAGGTTGCAGGAAATTACATGTCATGCTGACTTATCTCTTCCATTACTAATAATGTTGTCTCTCAATAATAGGTACTGCAGGGGGAGAAGTTACCGTATATCACTTGTGGCTTCCCATAAGCATCTGATGAGAGCCGATGGCTGGACTAAATACGCCTTTGGTCTAATTCATCAAGTCTTGCATGTTCTAAATAATTTGCTTTTTTTTTCAAATGCCATGAAGAAATCTTGCAATATTACTCAAATGTTTTGCTGTATAAGATACAAGTGATTTTTGGATTTTCACAATGAAACTTCAGGTTTGTAATTAACCAGAAGCAGTGTGAAAAAAGTACACCAAAAATCAATGTGCAATGCATATACTTACAGGCATTTGGAATATTGCATTTAGTACTCTAGGACTCTGAAAAACCAGAACAAGCCAAGAGGAAGATGACTAGCATGATTCTGGAAAATAAATCCTATGGGAAAGAAGGAAGATTAAAAAGAAGACGTAACAGCAGTCTTCAAATATTTAAAAAGCTGCCATGCAGAATATGGAGGATAAGAGCAGGATTGGATTGCTCTTTGTGTATAAGGTATCATTATGCAATATTTTTACCTCATGTAATTGCTGCTTAGTCATAGCAAATATGGCACACTGTCTATCATGCTTATAATGAAATATATGCCACATATGGTGGTATGAATGTGGGAGAAATAGGGAGCATTTGAAGAGCCACATGGATTTTACACCCAAAACATTGTAAGTTCCTGTTTTGTTCACTTTACTTTTAAAAGGTCATTTCATTGACCTAGAGTGTGCACAGAAAATAAATGTAAGACTTTTATGGGCATTCCCAAGGTCAAGATTTCATATATAGGCATAACTTTAAATGTAACCCACACCCAAACTGACTTTTTGTCTCTACGTTTCTTCACAAAACTCCAAGCAGGGGCACTTTGTTTTCTATCAACTCTTCACCTACTGAAGTAATTTTGTTTTGCTTTCTTCCTCATACTTTATTCAACAGCATAATCCTCTATAACACTCAAGATTTATTGTGCAGCTGTCCTAATCAATTTATGAGCAGACCCTATTTCTCCAAAGCCAGATTTTGAAACCACTCCCACCAATAAGAGTTATAATACTGCAGTATTGATCTACCCTTTATTCCACACAATAAAGGCCCTATAAAGGTTTGTTCACAGGCTGATAAAGAGTCAAGTGACCATTACCTCAACAATCCACAGCTGCAGGATCCACCCCCCCACACACACCAGACTTCTCACCATTACATCATAAGGTTGTGAGAAAAAAAATCCAGAAAGTCCCCAGTGTAATGCATTTTTGTTCTAAAAGGTAAATATTTTACTTCCTGGAATTCTTGTGACATTCCTACTTTCATTTTAATCATGCTTACTGATAAGAACTTGAAAAGATTTATGCTTGGAGGAAAAAATTACATTGGCTCTACTAGATGTCAATGGTCTGACGCCCTCCCCCCCATCCCAAAGAACTCTCATAAAAGCCTTCAGGAAAAAATAATGAGATAAAATATTGTGGGAGAGTAAGATTAAAAGGACAGGTTGTGGAATAGACTGCATGTCTCCTGAAACAGCTGGACATCATAGTGCTGAGAGAAAAAAATACTTTCATATTTTTTTCCAACTCTACAAATGTGCAAATCACATTTAAATTAATTGAACTGCTGTATTTTCCCAGGTGGATTTCTAAGAAATTTATATTTGTGAGGATTTTGAAATGCTCTAAACCAGGGTGAACCAGTACTGGACAGTGGCATGCCAGCAACAGGTCCGCACAAATAAGCAAAGCCCCATCTGCAGGATGCAGGCAGCACACAAAACCACACACCCTCCAGTCTGTGGAAAAACCTCTCTCCATGGAACCAGTCCCTGGTGCCCAAAAGGTTGGGGACCTCTGCTCTAAACTGGAGTTTCCTAACCCTCCTTGCTCAAGAGGAACTGTGTTATAAACTGCTTGGTATTTATAATATAAGATAAGAATCCTTGTTAAGGACTACCCTGTGCCTATAAAGATGGTGAAACATCAATATTTCTCCACTTTTATTGCATTCACTGATAGTCATTCAGCAGATCTGTCTAGTATAACTCATTCCTTTTGGGGGAGGAATGGGCCACTGGATCATCTGTAGAGCTACTGTGAAAAACATCCTTACTATTTGGCAGACAAACCTACTAAGATCCATTCTAAATTTGTCTGTCTAAGGTGTCTTGGGATGAATGTGGGATGAACTTGAGTCAGTGACTCTTGAGAAAGTGGTCAGGGTTCTTTGTGTGGGTTAGCTCAGCCACCTGTTCTTGGGATTCAAGCCTTTCCTGGCTTGTTAAGGGGGGCAGTAAGGTTACACATAGTTGCACTTATACAGTACAGTGGTATCAGCCTCTTTCAGGGAGTGGAAGGTCCAGACAATCCTGAAAAAGGTTGTGGTGTGCCCCCTCCTCAGGAAGCCATCTCCTGATCCAACTATGGCAAACAGCCATCATCCTGTCTACAACCTTCCATTTTTATGGAAGGTGGTTGAGAGGTGGTTGGGCTGCAGTTACCATGGACCATGGAAAAAACAGATTATCTAGACTTGTTTCAATCAGGATTCAGGTCTGAATTTCATATGCAGACTTTGTTGGTCACATTTCTTTGTGCTTCTTGATCTTTCAAAAGCCAATTCCCAGAATTGAGAATTGGAGACATCATATTATGGTGGCTTTTTTCCTTCCTTCACAGTTGATTCCAATTAGTGTTGGTGGGGAGGAGAGATTTATCCCTAGGCCCCTCCTGTGTGGAATGCCACAAAACTCATTGCTCTCTTCTGATTTGTTTGCATCTACCTGAAACAGAGGTAGTGATGAGTGAGGTCATCTGTCAGTCTGATTTGGGATTTGGTACTTACTCTCAGGCTGGCCAAGTGAAGCTGTCAAAGTTTTATCCCAGTGGATGGAAGACTGCATAGGTCTGGATGGGGAAAAACCAATTCTGGCTCAATCTTACCAAGATCAAGTGGCTATGGACCCAATCCCAGGATTATCCATCTTTACTCCAGGGTGGGATTGCACTTTCCCACTTAGGAGTAGTATGCAACCCTGAGGTTTCTCTTGGACTCACAGCTTTTTCTTAATGAACAGGTGGCAGCTGTCATCAAGAGGACCATTGTATAGTGCCATTTAGTACACCTTTCTTGGATCAATCAGTCTTCCAGTCAGTCACACCTTTGACACCTCACAGCTTGACTGTTGCAATTATTATACATGGGACTGTATAAAGACTACCCAAGTGCCTCAATTGGTCCAGCATTTTGTAGTATAAGCAGTGATTGACTTGCGTTGGCATGCCCACATGACATTTCTGCTCTGTGAACTATACTGGTTACTGGTTTGTTTCTGGGTGTGCTTCAAGGTGCTGATTTACCTATAAAGCCCTACATGACAAGTAGGCCCCACTATTTGAGGGACCAACTCTTCCATGACTCTTCTGCTTTACTCTTACCATTTGGCAGTGTGAGTACGTTTTGGCAGGGAGCATACCTTCTCTATAGCACTGCCTGTTCTCTGGAATGATTCCCCTCCCCCTCCATACAATTCTCATGCGGGTAGAGTTCTGAAATGCCTTGAAGTGTTAACTATTCTCCAGACATTGTGGTAGAGTGGATAGAACGTGACTGTTTGTGGTGTTTCATATTTTGATATGGTGTCTGTGTTTCATATGCTGATGGATTGTCATCTTGCAATTATTTTCTTTTTGGTTTTTTGATCTAATTTATTATATGTTGTGTTTTTATATTGTTTTGAACCTCTCAGGGTTGGTAGGAGTGGTGCAGCATTCAAATTAAATTAAATAAATAAATAATATAACAGTATTCTCAAGTATTCTGCTACCGACTAGAACAGTGGTTCAGGGGTTTCTTAAACTGGGGGTGTGGTGTGGGTAATTACACCCAAAGGGAGTTATTTTGACATATCCTGGGAATAATAGACCAAGTTGTGATTGCTTGTTTGTGAGTCAAGGACCCAGCTTGGGATTGGCACTGCTGAGACTGTTGTGTAAAACTGCAGAATCTTGAGGTCTTTGTGAGGATACTATAGCGACATTATTTGAAACTGGGGAAAGGAGTAATTAGGTCAAAAAGTTTAAGAATCACCGATCTAGAACTTCAGATCTCTGCTCTTTAATGGAGGAGTTTAGGGACAATCTGTTAAACTTTGTCGGTATCACCAACATTCCATACCTTTGGGCCTTTCTTTCTTGTCATTTCATTTTGCCCATTCATATATCAGTCTTAACTGCAGTACATTTCCTCACTTACTTAGGTTGTACATTGTTTACCTAAAATAGTTCTGGATATATATAACTGCACCCATTTTCCCAACGACAGTGCCATAAATATGGTCAGTATATGGTATACTAAAAGGGGGGTGGGAGAGAAAGCGCATTAGCATTCGATTGTGAACAAAATTAGAATTCTGCAAAATGCAGAATTTTTGCGATCCCCTCCAAAGCACATAATCATACACTCCAGACACCTGTACCCTTGCAAGAAATCAACCAAAGAACACATTTTTCTGGATGGTGGATATTCAGGTATAAAGTCAGTGCTTTGTTTTATATATAAAATGTGGGGAAAGAAGAAAGGCAAACGAACCTGTATTCCTAAACATTTTTTTTGTTTGTTTGTTTCACTGACTTCCTGTAAAAAGTGTCCAACTATCGTAAATGAGAGTAAGGCTGTGATTGGTCAATGGTATTCTGTGAAATATGAATGGGTAACATTGTAGGGATTTATTTTTATGTCCAATCCTTTCTTTAGAAAATAAATAAATAAATAAAAGGAATAGCAGGAAACTAAAACAGGCATGCGTCTGTATTGTTGTTGTTGTTAGTTGCGAAGTCGTGTCCGACCCATCGCGACCCTATGGACAACGTTCCTCCAGGCCTTCCTGTCCTCTACCATCTTCTGGAGTCTGTATAACACTGCAGAAACAACATATTTGCCTTGACTTTTATTCAGTTCACTTTCTGGAGTCAGCTGAGCTCACAATATTTTCATTTAAAACAAGGAAATAAATCAGGGGTAAGGGAAAATAACTTTTCATGAGGCAGAGTAACTTCTGCCCTGCCTTCATGTGTTGAAATAACATGCAAGCCTGTGAAGCTTTTTTTTCTTCCCCTGATAAACATCCAATGAATATTTGAGGGAAATAGTTCCTTCTCCAGGTTTATGTGTGGCAGCTGTTTACCACAAAACATCCAGTAAGCATGCATGAGGAAGTGGGAGGCAGTACCTGATTCTAGAAGTAGGTGGGATAACCTTTCAGAATAGAAAAGGATGACAGATACGAAAACACTTCATGATTTGATACGGTCTTTTGGATCAGTTCCTTCAACAACTTGGAATATAGGTCTACTAAAT
Source organism: Vipera berus (assembly GCF_964194415.1). Lineage (NCBI taxonomy): Eukaryota > Metazoa > Chordata > Lepidosauria > Squamata > Viperidae > Vipera > Vipera berus. Next base: position 58,600,081 of record NC_138206.1, read on the forward strand.
GTTTAATAATGCAATTATGTAATGAGCAGGTTTCAAATCACTTTGGAAATATCCCAACTATCTACAGATGTTGCATTCATATTTCCCTGGTCTAAATCTAATACCATCAAGGGGTAACTTGCACCACTGACATTGGAAATGTCCATTATAACCAAACAAATGGTTTGTGAAAGCTTGTGTAAAACAATAACACAAGTTAAGATAGGCAAGAAAATGGTAAGTGAGCACCTGTCCAGCCTAGATGAGTTCAAATCACCAGGACCAGATGGACTACACCCCAAGGTTCTCATGGAACTGGGAGATGTGATCCAGAACCACTGAACTATATTTTTCAAAGTTCCTGGAGCACTGGGGAGCTACCAGAGGACTGGAAGAGAGCTGATGTAGTTCCCATCTTCAAAAAAAGTGAAAAAAATAGATCCAGGAAACTACAGACCTATCACCCTGACCTCAATACCTGGGAAGATTCTGGAAAAGATAATCAAACAACAAATCAGCAAACACCTAGAGGCAAACAAAGTCATTACTAAAAGCCAACATGGGTTTGTCAAAAACATATCATGCCAGACAAATCTTATTGCTTTCTTTCACCAAGTGACAAAATTAGTGGACCAGAGGAATGCTGTGGATATAATTTACTCGGACTTCAGTAAGGCATTTGATAAAGTAGATCACAATCTACTACTTGATGAGATAGAAAAATGTGGGTTAGACAGCATCACCACCAGATGGATTCGTAACTGGCTGACTGGCCGTACTCAGCATGTGGTCCTCAATGGAACTACATCTACATGGAGGGAAGTGTGTAGTTGGGTGCCCCAGAGCTCTGTTCTGGACCCAGTGCTCTTCAAAATTTCATCAACAATTTGGATGAGGGGATAGATGGGGAACTCATCAAATTTGCAGACAATACCAAGCTGGCAGGAATAGCCAACACTCCAGAAGATAGGCTTAAGATACTGGAGGATCTTGACAGACCTGAACACTGGGCACTATCTAACAAAATGAAATTCAATGGTGAAAAAAGTAAGGTTCTACATTTAGGCAAGAAAAACCAAATGTACAGGTATAGTATAGGTATAGGTGGTACCTTGCTCAATAGTAGTAACTGTGAGAGGGATCTTGGAGTCCTACTGGACAATCACTTAAATATGAGCCAGCAGTGTGCTGCAGCTGCCAAAAAAGCCAACACAGTGCTAGGCTGCATTAACAGAGGGATAGAATCAAGATCACATGAAGTATTAATACTATTTTACAATGCCTTGGTAAGGCCACACTTGGAATACTGCATCCAGTTTTGGTCACCACGATGTAAAAAAGATGTTGAGACTCTAGAAAGAGTACAGAGAAGAGCAACAAGGTTGATTAGGGGACTGGAGGCTAAAATATATAAGGAACGGTTGCTGGAATTGGGTATGTCTAGTTTAATGAAGAGAAGGACGAGGGGTAACATGATAGCAGTGTTCCAATATCTCAGGGGTTGCCACAAAGAAGAGAGAGTCAAGCTATTCTCCAAAGCGCCTGAAGGCAAGACAAGAAGCAACGTATGGAAACTAATCAAGGAGAGAAGCAACCTAAAACTAAGGAGAAACTTCCTGACAGTTAGAACAATTAACCAGTGGAACAACCTGCCTCCAGAAGTGGTGAATGCTCCAACACTGGAAGTTTTCAAAAAGAAACTGGACAGCCATTTGTCTGAAATGGTATAGGGTTTCCTGCCTGAGCAGGAGGTTGGACTAGATGACCTCCAAGGTCCCTTCCATCATCATCATCATCATCATGAAAATGGAAGAATTTTAGTTTCATTGTGTTGCTATCTGCTGTAGTAATAAACTGTACCCAAGTAAAATGGATTAGTTGGAATGAAATATTATCAGGGAACAATAATAACATTTTTGTATAGATGCACAGTGAATATACTGCAGGATATTTCTGACAGATTTGGGCTCTTCCCTTCTTCCTCCAGCATGTGACAAATTTGGGGTCCAGCTAAGATGTTTGGAATGTTTTATGAGACCCTACAATCAGAGGACTAGTATAAACTAGGTGGTCTCTAATTGATTGGTGACAGCTGTTATCATATGCTGGCATCTCAAGAATTTCAGTAAAAAAGACAAGCCATCCACAGATACATATATTGTTTTAAAATGGAACAGAATGAGAATGGTGGTGGATGTAAAAGCAAGTAATTATTACAGGTAGATAGCGAGAGAGAGAGAGGCAGAGAAGAGCAAAGGTCGCAAACAGGCAGAAAACCTCTAATCTGATTATCAGGAGCTCGGGGTTGTTGTGTTCCCCCCCCCAGAAATAAATTGTTGAAGCCAAAAGAGAATACAAATTCGCCCCCTTACTCTCGTGCTATTAAAAGCAAATCTTTACACTGCCATTAAACCTACATAAAATTTGTAGATCATAGTATAAAACATGCAGACATTAAAAAAACAATAAAATTGTAAGAATACTGCATTTTAGAAATTAGAAATTCATATCCTTAAACAAGTAGCTCTGCTCAATTTTGGTGTTTGATCAGGAATATAGTTACAAAGTTCTGAAAATTAGCATATACATTTCTCTATATGGGTTCAAAGAAGGTATAAACATTTATATTGCAGGGGTCCTTGGTGCTGAGCATGCTTGTTTTCTTGCAGATGTTTCATTACTTTAACTAGGTAACATCATCAGATATTATCCAGTTAGGGCAGGGGTCAGCAACCTGAAACAGCAAAAGAGCCACTCGGAACCGGTTCCGTCACACACACAAAAAAGTGGGAGCCGCAAAATGTATGCGCCCATGCGTGCATGCACGCGCATGAGCAGAACAACGCAAAATGTGCACCAGCCCTGCCCCCATCCACTTCTAGTATGGACGGCTCTGCCGTCCTGACTTTTCCTCCCTCATAAAAAACCGCTCTCCCCCCGCCCTGTGCTCTCTCTCTCTCTCTGGGAATTTTTTCTTTCCGCCTTTTGTGAAGCTTCGGGAGCAGCTGCATGCGCAGCTCTCCAAACCGCCGCCGCCCGTTTGGAGATCTGCCGGCTTCCTCAAACATGGATGAAGCCGGCAGCCCTGCAAACGGGGTGGAGGAGGTTTGGAGAGCTGCATGCACAGCTCTCCAAACCGCCACCACCCCGTTTGGAGAGCTGCTGCCTTCCTTCGCGTTTCTTTCAGCCCCAAAAGGCACCAGCTCTCCAAACCTCCGCCGCCCCGTTCTCTCAATGGGACTTTTTTCCAGAACTGGGAGCAGCATGAGACGGCTTAAAGAGCTGCATGCGGCTCCAGAGCCGCGGGTTGCCGACCCGTGAGTTAGGGTAATGAAACATCTGCAAGAAAACAAGCAAGCTCAGACAGCATCAAGGATCCCTCAGTTCATCCCTGAGATACAAATATTCTCCTTCATTGATACCCTTTACATTGCATTTCTATTTTTATATTGATTATTCTTACATAGCATTTTTAAAAAGCTATGTTTCTCTGTTTAGAAATGTTTTGTTTTTTCTTTTCTGATTCTAATGCTTTATTACTCATTTTTGTCGAAAAAGACATTCATGAGAAAGGGGACTCTGCTTATTTTTCTGTCTTAACCAATGGACATCAGAGCAGCTGTAAATTTCTATTTCCTTATGGATTTGAAAATTATAAGAGGCTGAGTCAAAGGATTATTTTACTACCTTTATCTAACTAAACTGGAACAACTTCTAGTCAATACAGGTAGTCCTCAGTTAGTGACCAAAATGAAGACTGGTAATTCAGTCATTAACCAAAGCAGCTGCTAAATGGAAACTGCAAGTATGTTTACAATCTTACTTCAGCTTTCCTTTTTTTTCCAGACTTGCAAAGGTTGTAAATGCAAGGATTGGTCACAAAGTTGCTTTTCCATCGCAGTCTTAACTACGAATGGTTGGTTTACGAGGCAGTTGCTACACGAGAACTTTTTTTTTCTGAAAAAAGCCAAGCAAGAGTTATAATAAAAAGTTGCAGCATCTTCTTATTCCAAATTGTAGCTAAATCTTTCAGTTTAGGTATTGAGGCAACAGGATACCTCTATCCCTAATCTAGCATCAATCAGAATAGAGCTGGAAGGGATCTTGGAGGTCATCTAGTCTAACCCCCTGCTCAAGCAGGAGACCCTATACATACAGTACCGTTTCAGATAGGTGGGTGTCCAGTCTTTTCTTACAAACTTCCAGCGATGAAGCTCCTGCAATTTCTGAAGGCAAGCTGTTCCACGGCTTAATTGTCCCCATTGTTAGGAAGTTTGAATGAATGAATATAACTTTATTACGGTCATAGACCAGCAATAGATGACATCCTTTACAATATGTTAAAAAATAGCACTTACATTAATAATAAATAATAACATCCCTGTTAAGAAAATATATGTTCTCAAAATGTTAGGGTCACTCCCTAGTTTACATGAGTGGGGGGGGGGCGATAAGCTTGTGAGTAAACATAAGGTTCCAAAAATTGTTAGAGATATCTCCAAAAAATTGGCAGAAGTTGAGAACTATAATTCTGTGACCAATTTTTTTTCTCGTGGACATTGCAGCAACACAGAATTTTGCCACTGCATGAGTGGTAGAAGGGTCCATGAGTCCTGGAGGAGAAAGTCTACATAAAAATTGTCTGCCCTCTCTGGCAATCTCTCTAATAAGGGGAGAATGTATGCTGACCTATAGCCTCGGTATAACACAATACAATAAAACGTGAGATATCTTCGACTTCTCCTTTACTACACATACATACTCGTTCTGCTATTGGTGTTCACTTATAGCTGCCCTGGAGGAGTGCTGAGGGGAGAATGTTAAATCTGGCTCTGAAGAAAGCTATTCTTTGTTTTGGGAAGGTCAGATCATTTAGATATCTTGCCAATTCTCACACACCCTGATTCTATCCCTACAGTGGAGAGGCAACCTATTTAGTTCTTCTTGGAACTCCATGTCCTTCATTCTATTGATTACTACTTGCTTTGCTTGGTCAAAGCCTAGGGACATTAAGAATACCGATGAGAGCCCATAAGAGCCCAGCCTGTTTCCAGGGGGAGGGGAAGTTGTCAGTCAACACTAGCGGGGACAGTCCCTCTGGAAAGAAATGCATTTTAAGCCAATGAATGATCATCAACTTCCAGGCTCTTACCTGAATTTGAGGCATGCCTGTCTCAATTCTTAACTGGGCATTTGGAGTTCCTTTGGGTGCAGCTAAGATGGCTCGCAGGAATTTGGTTTGTATGGTTTCTAGCAAGTTTTTCTTTGCAAGGATTCCTGTTTGTGCCCCATATAGAATTTGTGCCAATGTTTTGGCCTCGAAAAGTTTTAAGGCAGCAGGTACTAACTGACCCCTGCCTGTATAAAAGAAATGTTTGATTGCATTTGTCGACCTATTGGCTGCTTGCAATGTATGTTCCAGGTGTGCCTTCCATGTCCCTTGAGAATGGAAAACCACCCCAAGGTATCTAAATGTTCTAACCTGTTCTAAACTATGTCCTTCTGTTTTCCAGGAGTATTGACTGGGTCTTTTAGCAAAAACTAAAATTTTTGATTTACCGTATTTTCCGGCGTATAAGACGACTTTTGAACCCATGAAAATCTTCTCAAAAGTTGGGGGGTCGTCTTATACGCCGGGTCGTCTTATACGCCGGAAAAAAACCATAAATCAGTCGAGCGTCCCCATTCTTGCAAAGCAACTTCAAGCCTCCTTAGTCCAGTCCCCCCTCCATCGTGACTCTCCCTTCCCACCCCCAAGAGCCTCTAAGCCCCTTCCCCTCCCCCTTGCAAATGCCAGACCCCGGGAGCGGCAGGAAGCCCCTCCCCCTCACCCAAGAGGCATCCGAGCATAAGCAGAGCGCGCCCTGCTACCCGCTATGTCTCCTGGCAGACGCCCGCATCCGGCCTCGCAACCAGCCGCAGAAGCCCGCGCCCGGCTTTCCTTCCCCCCACCCGCACCCGGCTACCTGTTCCTGGGCCCCGGCCCTAGCCGCGGGCCAGCTCGCCAGCGACCAGGCCGACGGACTCCCGGCCGCCAGATGCTGCGCTTTCGGAGACGCTCCCTGGCAGATCGGGGATGGAGCGCCCGCCCGCCGCCAGGCAGTTCCAAGTTTGGGGGACTTCCGGCGGGCCGGGGAAGAGCGTGCCTGCCAGCCCCTTCCAGGAACTTCCGGGGACTTCCGGCGGGCCTGGCGCCCCTCTCGCCCGCAGACCACGCTGCGGCCCTCGCCAGCCAGCCTCAGCATGGCCGCCCCAAGCCCTCCTCTCCAGCGCGTCTTCCGAGCCCACCTGGCTGACCGCCTCCTGGGCGGGGCTTGGCTCCAGACGCGCGGCTGCTCCGTCTGCAAATGTGCTCTCAAATGGGTGGGTGGAAGGAAAAGCCCCTTTTGAAGTCCATGCTGAGGCCGGCTGGCGAGGGCCGCTGCGTGGTCTGCGGGCGAGAGGGGCGCCAGGCCCGCCGGAAGTCCCCGGAAGTTCCTGGAACGGGCTGGCAGGCACGCTCTTCCCCGGCCCGCCGGAAGTCTGGCTTTGCACCATCTGCATCAGACGGGGCTGAATCGGGCTTGTGTCGGACACTTGGCAACTGGCATGTAAGTATTTTCCGGCGTATAAGACGAAAAACCTTAAAAATCGTCTTAAATGTCGGGGGTTGTCTTATACGCCGGGTTGTCTTATACGCCGGAAAATACGGTATCAAAGTTAAGGACCAACTTGTTCTGTCTGCAATAGCCAGGTGTTACCCTAATTGCTCTCTTCAGTCCTACAGGAGTTTGTGAAATAATAGCAGCATCGTCGGCATATAGGAGAATCGGGATTTTGCGTTGTGCTAGGTTAGGTGGATGCAGATCAGGGTTCTGTAAGAGATCAATCAGGGGGTTGATATAGAAGTTAAAAAGGGAGGGGGACAGGATGCAACTCTGCCATACCCCTTTTTGTACCCTTACTGGGCCGGTTAAAGTCCCATGGGGATTACACCTCACTTTCAAGGTGGAATTGGCATACAATTTTTGTATGAGGAAAAGGAGACGTTTATCAATAGTAGTGTATTTTAATTTCTCCCAGAGGGTGTTCCTAGATATTGAATTGAAGGCCTGCTTAAAATCAAGGAAGGCCACGAAAAGGGAAGATTTTTTTTATACATGTATTTTTGTACTAGATGGTGAAGTACCAAGATATGATGTACCATAGATCTTCCTTCTCTAAAACTGGCTTGTTCATCTTTGATTATCCCCACTGAAATTAGCCAATCCTGCAGTTTATACTTTAGGTGTTTGGCATACAGTTTACTAATAACACTCAGAAGACTAATGGGTCTACAATTGCCTGGGTCATTTCTACTACCTTTTTTATAAATTGGTATGATAATTGCTAATCCCCAATCTCTTGGCATATGGCCCGTTCTATCTATACATGTAAACAGAGATGCTAAAAGTGGAGCCCACCAACTGGCATTATTTTTTATTATTTCTGGCAGGACATTGTCAGCACCAGGTGCCTTATTAGCCTTGAGGGCTCCAATCAACCGGGATATCTCTTCTGGTGTAACAGGGGGCCAGTAAGGGATTTGGTCCAAACTAATTTGGCTCTCCTTAGTTACATAATCGGGGTCTGCATATATCTCTCTAAAATATTCTTCCCAGGCATCTATCAGTACCTGGTTAGTTGGAGGTAGGGGGGGTTTCCCCAATCCTCTGGCGATGTGCCAAAAAAGAGATGTATTTTTTGTCCTGACTGATGCAATTAGTCTGTGCCAAGACTCCTTCAGAACCACACTTTTCTTTTCTTTTAGAAGCATCTTATACTGTGCCTTCAACTGCTTTAAGTAGTGAGTGTGATCCTCAGAAGGGACATTTTTACTTTTTCTGTACTCCTTGTTATATATTTTTTTTAGTTGCACGCAATCCCTATCAAACCATTTTTTATTCTTTAAAACTGGCTTTTTGGAGTGAGCTAATATGTTAGTAAGGGACGCGGTGGCTCAGTGGTTAGGATGCTGAGCTTAACGATCAGAAGGTGGGCAGTTTGGTGGGTTGAATCCTGAGTACCGCATAGCAGAATGAGTGCCTGTTACTTGTCCCAGCTTCTGCCAACCTAGCAGTTCGAAACCACGTAAAAATGCAAGTAGAAAAATAGGGACCACTACAGTGGGAAGGTAACAGCGTTCCGTGCACCTTTGGCGTCTAGTCATGCCGGCCACATGACCACAGAGACGTCCTCTGATAAGCGCTGACTCTTCGGCTTTGAAACGGAGATGAGCACCGGCCCCTAGAGTTGGAAACGACTAGCATGCATGTGCGGGGGAACCTTTACCTTTACCTTAATATGTTAGTGAAAAAACTTCTGTTAGTGAGAACCGATTTCAAATTTAAAATTAAAGTTTCAAACCCCTGTAAGTTGTTGTTGTTGTTAGTTGTGAAGTCCTGTCCGACCCATCGCGACCCTATGGACAATGTTCCTCCAGGCCTTCCTGTCCTCTACCATCTTCTGGAGTCCATTTAAGCTCACGCCTACTGCTTCAGTGACTCCATCCAGCCGCCTCATTCTCTGTCGTCCCCTTCTTCTATTGCCCTCAATCTTTCCCAGCATTAGGCTCTTCTCCAGTGAGTCCTTCCTTCTCATTAGGTGGCCAAAGTATTTGAGTTTTAGCTTCAGGATCTGGCCTTCTAAAGAGCAGTCAGGGTTGATCTCCTCTAGGACTGACCGGTTTGATCGCCTTGCAGTCCAAGGAACTCGCAGGAGTCTTCTCCAGCACCATAGTTCAAAGGCTTCAATTCTTTGGCGCTCAGCCTTTCTTATGGTCCAGCTTTCACTGCCATACATTGCAACTGGGAAGACCATAGCCTTGACTATACGCACTTTTGTTGACAGGGTGATGTCTCTGCTTTTTAGTGTGCTGTCTAGATTTGCCATGGCTTTCCTCCTGTAAGTATGATCCTTCAAACTTATTCCTTAGTAGAGATTTATGTAGTTCTATAGTTTCTGGAGCTAACATCCATTTAGTAACTTCCTTTGCATTTTTCTCAGTCCATTTAATTTTTACCTGGGTATTTTGGTTCTCTAACCTGGGTAGCTAGGTTGAGCCTGCCCTTAACAATTTCTGATATAATGTAAGAGTAAGGATTAGTGGATCGTGATCGCTTTCCAGTCACAAGTCAACCTCCATCTTCTGCAAGAATTTCAGGAGGTCGTATGATATTATCCAATAATCAACTGTGGATTTTCTTCCTGCTCCCCAATATGTATAGTCTGCTGGGTAATCATCCCGTGTGGAATCATTAAGGATACAAAGGTACAAATGTACAGTCATCTGTCTTACACACAGACCTACCCAATTTGCCTGGATGTCTTTAAATTGTCTGGAATGCAGGGGTTCTCCTGGTACATTCTCATCATAATGAATCTTAAATTGATTAAATAATGCTTGATCATTTGGGCCCATCCTAGCGTTTAAGTCCCCCCCCCCAATAATTATTGCTGCTGAGGGTGTTTGTCTAAGTAGCCCAGGATAAAATCTTCTATACCGTCCCAAAACATGCTGATCAACTTCTTCTTATTGAGTGGAGGAATGTAGATATTAAAAAGCAAAATCTCCATCTGTTTAAATAAGAGTAAGGTGGTCACAACCCATGGTTGAAGAGGTAGCAGTGATACACATTTAAAATGCAAGGATGTATTCACTAGTGTCACAATGCCCCCTTTAGCTCTCCCACCCACCTTGTTTGGGACTGCTGGGATAGAGTTAACCCAACATCCATCTAACTATATCTCTGTGGAGGCACAGGTTTCCTGTAAAAAGAGAATGTCAAATTGTGAAATATAGTAAAAAAAAAGTTGGTCTTTTGATGGCACAGTCCAACCCGCTATATTCCAGGTTATAATGGAGAGGGGATCATCTTTTGCAGCTCATCAGGAAATTTGATTTATACGAAGGGAAGTTGTAGGGTTGCTGCAATGGCTTGAGGTGTCATCTCGCACGAAATTAGCCTTCTCTAAAAGCAGGGGAGCCCCATCAAAACTCTGAGTAGACTCCTGGGAGAATTGTCCAGGGTAAGTGGATTTAGCACCAGCTAACAAGGCTTGCCATTCTGGTGCCTCTTCTCTAGGTGTAGAGCAGGGGGTTATTAGGTCATGCTCCATTCGGCTTTGAGATGATGACATTGACGTGAGTCCTCTCTCGATTTCTTAATGTGGTGCTGGAGGAATCAGTGCTTTTTTTGTAAAAGAAAAAGGTGCCGGAACTCACACATGTCATACAACCTGCCTTGCCTACCCTACAAGGTTCCATCCAAAAAAGGTGCCGGAACTCCGTTCTGAGCATTCTATGAGAAATAAAGCCCTGGGAGGAATCATCAGAAAATCACATAGGGATGCTAGCATCTCCTTCTCTAATGGGGCCTCTACTGGCCCCTGTGTATCTCAGCTTCTGTTTTCCATGATCTCATATTCATGCAAACCCTTGCCCCCTGGGGGAGAAGTAAGAGGCTCAGTTATAGGGGAAACCAGATCAATAAGCAGTTCAGCCGTGTCAATTGTAGCCAATAAGGATTTCTTTAGGTTTTCTAACTTGAATAGTATGTTATCTTGTTCTTTCCTTGGGAGAGCACCAAAAGCATTAATAAGACCAGTTTCTGTGCAGTTAAGTGCATCTTCACCAAACGAGGCTGGCTTACTCCCACTTTCTTCCTCTCCCTTTCCCAAGGTTGAGAATGCAGAAAAGACAGCAACCTTGGGAGCTCGCATGTTAACAATTAAGGGTTTAATACTTTCCTCACAGAAAACTCTGATGGGAAAGATTTGACAGGAGGCTAGATGTGCCTTCATCTTAAATAGCATCAGCGGTATGGAGGGCTGCTTAAAAGACAAAAATATCCGCTTCCAATTTGGAGCCTCAGGAAGCCACTCTGCAATACATAGATCAATCTGCCCCCCCCCCCCCTGACAGTGAAGAAGCTGACTTAGGGAATTTAATGTAGCACTCTTGGTATTCCAACGACCATAACTGAGCCTGTTCATATGGATTCTCAGAGCAACCTGATGTGTTTGTAGTGAGCGATGTGATTGATGTAATTGTAGGTGAGATGCTTTATTGTCTTTCCATGAAACTTCTCTATTAATACCTCCTCCTCTTGTTTTCTGAATGGGCTGCCACTTTTTAGCAGGCTCTTTAAGTGTTTCCCAGGATCTGTCCTCTTTTTCCTCTTCCTTCTCCTGAGTATTGGATTTTCCCAAGTCTGCTCTAAGGACTTTAGTCGGGGTGCCTGTAGGCCAATGTTGTGCTTGGAGAAAACCAGCTATATCTTTTTTCAGTGTCTCTATATCATGTTGAATGGTTATTAGTTGTTCAAATATTGACACTACCGTTTGCCCTGTGAGGAGGCATTGCTTTGCCATAAACTCTGTTGTATTCTCCCACGGTAAGCTCTCCACACTCAATTGGTTTGTTGTTAACCTTGTTAGTCTTTATCTCAGTCTCAATACCGGCTGTAGCTGGACTCGTTATTTGTGAAAGCAGCTGGCTATCATTTTGCTCCCCTCCCTCCAGATCAGGAAAGTCTAGTATCTGCTGTTTTGTCAGATCTCTTCGCAGGTCCCGTTCTAATCTCTCTGGATTGTTGGAAATGAAGTGGGCGGATAGTTTTACTCAGTGCTTTTTTTGTAAAAAAAAAAAAAAAAAGGTGCCGGAACTTTTTCTGTCTCTAAACTCTATGGAAGGAGATGTATTATTGTAATCTAGGAAAGAAAGGAGAATTGCTGAAAATATGTTCATCCTTATCTCTTAATTAATTAGCCCATTAACAAGGGAATCTGTCAGGAAAAACAATCAAATAACTCACAGTGGCTCCACTTATTAATAAGTAAGGGCAGTGCTTTTTTTGTAAAAGAAAAAGGTGCCGGAACTCACACGTTATACAACCCGCCTTGCCTACCCTACAAGGTTCCATCCAAAAAAGGTGCCGGAACTCCGTTCTGAGCGTTCTATGAGGAAAAAAAGCCCTGGTTTTACTTAAAATCTCTTGCCAGCAAAGTGCTCCTCAATCTTTGGTTGTTTTGCATTCTTCACTGGTGGGAGAGATCCTGGGCTGGTGCCATGGTGCTTCTTTCTTTTCCCCGTGCCTTCCAACAGCCTAAATTAGCAAGAACTGTTGTGCTTTCTGAAAAAAACCGTACTTGAGCCACTCAAAACAGGTTTAAAAATAAGTTTAAAACTAGGTTTAAAAAAGGTTAAAAATGGGTTTAAAAGGTCAAAATAGGTTAAAAGGGGGGGTAGGTTAAAAAATACAATGTTAAAAGAGGTTAAAAATACAAGGTTAAAAGAGGTTAAAAAGTTAAAATAAAAATAAAATAAAGCTTTTACTTTTGGAGGAGCTCTTTACAGCCTTTGCTGCCTGTCCAACATCTTGGATCCTCCCTTCGAACTAGAAGAAAAATAAATTAGGAAGTTTCTCTTTAGTTCCAAGTTACTTCTCTCCTTGATTACTTTCCATCCATTGTTTCTTGTCCTGCCCTCTGGTGCTTTGGAAAATAAGCTGGACCCCCCCCCTCTTCTTCGTGATGGCCCCTAAAATACTGCTGGAATGCTGCTATCATGTCACCCTCCTTCTTTCCTCTAGACTGGCCATACCCAATTCCTTCAGCCATTTTTCATGTTTTGGATCTAGGCTCTTAATCATCTTAGTTTCACTTCTTTGCACTTTGATTCTATGCCTCTAGTTATACAACCAAGGATTGAATATGCCCCGTGGTTGTCCTGGATTGCAATACCCAATATTCCCAGCCAACTATAATTTGAAAAGTTGTAGTTTTAACACATCTGCAGAATTCCAGATGGGATGAGTGAGTGGGCTGCTCCAACCTGTGAAGGGCACAAACTGTTCCATTTCCAATTCTTTCCACAAGCCTTCCAGGGCTCCAGTCTATGGCAGGACTTTTCAACCAGTGGTACAGTTGGTACATTGATGGTACATTGGCACTTGGCAGGTGGTATGCGGCCATGTCCAGCCTAGCCAAGTGTAGTGGGGGAGGGAATGAGCCAAAGCAGCGCAGTGCAGGATTTGCTGTGAGAGAATCCTCAAGAGCTGCAGGGCGGCTGGGGCGAGGCAAAGGCCCCAGGATTGGCAGTTCTGGCTCACCGGGAAGAGAAAGGAGGAGGAGGGATGCAGAGATAGGAGAAGCTATAAAAGGAGGCAGTTTGGGTGGGAGAGGGAGAGAGAGAAAAAAGATGCAGCCTTGAGAAGAGGAGTCAGCTGGAGCTGCACCAAAAGGAAAAGAAGGAGAGGGGGGGCGGGGGAGAGAGGAGAGGAGATCAAACAGGCCCGCCAGAAGCCTGTCTCCAACTTCTGTGGCAGCCATCCATGCCGGGCATGCACACAGGTGGCAGTGACAAACAGGCAAGAAACACAGCTGGGAGGGGTCGCCTTCCACGAAATGCAGAAAGGCAGCATTGGCTGCAGGTGAGGCACAGAGGGAGGGAGGGAAGATGTGTTGGAAGAAAAAGCCGGGGGTTACTTTCCAGCCGGGAGGCTATCTCTTTAAGAAAAAAAGGGGGGAAATGAAGCGTTGCCGTTTGAAATAGACGAGAGGAAGCCAGCTGCTCCGGCTGCTCTAGAAGAGATGTTTCCTGACAGAAGTGAAGTGCCATTTCAGCACAATAAAATGGGAAAGTGGAAGGATTCTTATGTGGTTTTGTGACTTTGAAGTTCTGGAATTTGTGCAATGTGGGCTTTGTGTTCTTTAGGAGTGTTTGGCAATTTCTATTATGGCTGATGTCCCCTGTTGGATTTTGCGTTCTAATTCTATTGCTCTGCTATTGTTAACTGTAAGTTTTGCTGCAAGGTATTTTGAAGTATTTTTGTCCTGAATGGATTTTGCCTGTAGCATTTGTTTATTTATCAATGGAGCCATTTGGGGAGGCTGTCTTAGCAGGCAGTCAGTACTTGCTACATTTGTTTTTGTTTTTTCCTTAAATGCCAGCTGCCTTTCCTTTCTAGCCAGTAGCTAATTCTTAAAGGGGAATGCGCTAGTTCCCTCTGTGGCTTGTCTTTTCTGTCTCTGGAGGCTTTTCCTTGTTTGATAAATATATGGAAGAGGGAAAATAAGGGGGGAGGGTGTTTCAAATTCTTCCTTCAGAAGGAAGGAGATGGGAATGAGAAAGACGGAGGCAGGGAAGGAGGGAGGGAGGGAGGGAAATAGGAAAGAAGAGAGGAGGGAGGGAGATTGGAATGAAAGGGAGGCAGGGTCTGAAGGAAATCCCATCTTAGCACTTGGCCACCAGCAGCCCTGCCATTGACTTTGCTTGTCAAAAGGTTGCAAAAGGGGATCACATGACCCTGGGAAAGAAGAGAGGAGGGAGGGAGGATTGGAATGAAAGGGAGGCAGGGTCTGAAGGAAATCCCATCTTAGCACTTGGCCACCAGCAGCCCTGCCATTGACTTTGCTTGTCAAAAGGTTGCAAAAGGGGATCACATGACCCTGGGACACTGTGACCATCATAAATATGAATCAGTTGCCAAGCATCCCAATATAAATCACATGACCCTGGGCATGCTGCAACAGTCATAAGTGTGAAAAATGGTCACTTCAATGCCATTGCAACTTTGAACAGTTACTAAACAGATTGTTGTAAGTCGAGGACTACCTGTACTTTATCACTTTTTTCCCCTTTTTTGCCATCAAGGTTTTGACACCTTGCTAGATAGTACTCAAATATTGCCATATCCTAAAAGTGGTACAATCGGTGAAAAGGTTGAAAAGCCCTGGTCTATGGGTATTGACCAGGCTAAATCATGGATTGGAATGATTGGGAAAAAGTTTCCCATTTAGGGACTTACTTTACATATGTTTTTAGTAACCCTGCATACCTTAGAGCAGTGGTGGTGAACCTATGGCACGTGTGCCAGAGGCAGCTCTCAGAGCCCTCTCTGTTGGCACACGTGCCACTGCTGCCAGAAGCAGGTCCATCAGGCTGCCACTGCCGCAGGAGCCCCTCCCAGCACAAAGGAGGCGAAGCGGACCACTAGCAAGCTTGAGTAGAAGTGGTAGAGCAGAGGTCACCAACCATTGTCAATTGGTGGACTGGAAGAAAAGGGAGGGGGAAGCATTTTACACACGGGGCCACAAGCACAAACACACTGCAAATGGGGTGGGGGTAGTACCTGCGTGATACTCAACACTAGTCCTGCCCCATTCTTGCATGGTACACTGCCTTGTATCTGCACCCTGTGGCAACCATTTTTGTGCCTTGCAGCACAGAGGCCCATTTTTGCACACACCCCCGGCTTTTGTATGGCAGAGGTGGCATTCAGAAGCATCTCCCTGCCCCCCCCCCCGAGGGCACCTCAATGCTGATGCTGCCCTGGCACTTTGTGATAAATAAGTGGGTTTTGGGTTGCAGTTTGGGCACTCCATCTCTAAAAGGTTCGCCATCACTGCCTTAGAGCTTTCTCAAGCACATTGCAATTCCCCTCTTTTTATTCAGTGTTACTCAGTGTTGCTCAAATCCCACCATTTAGTATTAGAAAGAACAGCTACTAGGTTAAATTAGACTATGGACCTAAGAGTTCAGTTTCTTATATGAAGAATATTTACAGGCAATCAATAATATATTCCCCAAATGTACACTGCAGTAACATTAGTACAGTATTCACACAACATACATATTATAATAGTTCCACCTCACTGTGGGCTCTGCTGATGAACACCATTCAGATGTCTTTTTAAAAAGTTGATTAGCATTATATATTTTCAAAGAAGAAAAGGATCAAAATCTGATAGAGATCTACGGTACACCCTTTATTATTAAGTTCAATATTATTTACTTCTAAGTCTATGGGATTAGCAGAATGTTGCAATGTCAGTCCATCAGGCACTCCACTAGCTTTAAAGTGGTATTTAAAAAACAACAACGGCTATATCCTGGGGGAAAACAGTTGACCACTTTTGAGTTTCATGGAGAATAATGGAATTTTAAATTGCAGAGGAACATATTTTGATCAGCTCTTGAACTGGTTTAAATGTTTAGTCCCTTTGAAAAATGGAGGTGAAAAGGGGGCACTTAAAGAGCCTGCAGAGCCTGCCGCCCATCAGCAGGCATGCTAGAGACCTTTCTAACTAGACAATTAATTGTGGCTCATTTGAGAAACTGAAGGGAATTGTTTCTGACCTTGTAGGGTCCAATTTGTATCCTAAAATTAGCTTCTCATCAGTTTTAGATGAGTTTTCATTTCCCCGTGACTTAAAAAAACCTTTTTAGAAGATAGCAGAGCTTGTTTTTCTTTTTAAAAAATGTGCAGTGTTTTTAATCTGTTTCCATAGCAATGTGATTTTAAATTATGTACTTTTTGGCTTCTGTTATCGTTATTTAATTGTCCTCCTTCCATATACTGATATATCATATTGCTATATGCAGGTCACGGCCATAATAAAGATTTGATCTATCATATTGCTGTATCTCATTATTTGTGATTTTTTCAGCTGCAAGCCAACTTAGGATCTTGAAAGCTAACAAATGTTTAAGATAATTTGGGGATGGATTGGCCAAACAATGAAAAGCTCAAACTATCTGATAAGTCTAATTTAATTATGTGTATTTCCCCAGATGGTCTGAAAAGATGGAATACTGAGGTTGTACAGATTAAGGAGAGCATTACTCGACCTGCCAAAAAGGGGTGACCACAGAATATGGTCAAAAGTCAATATGGCAGCTGCAATAATGGGATTAAAGGTCCACTGGTTTTTAATGCAACATTTTTACCATATCCAGTGGACACCACCTGCCAAATCACCTGCAAATGCTTTTTCTACTGACATACTTACTGTCCATGTTTCCCACAAGGAAAAATAACTAGGGCAAGGGTATCTGTAGTAGTGAACAGGAAGAGAAATGATTAAACACCCACATGCGAGACTGGACAGTCACTTGTCTGAAATGGTATAGGTTCTCCTGCATGAGCAGGGGGCTGGACTAGAAGACCTCCATGGGCCCTTCGTATTCTATTCTATTCTATTCTATTCTATTCTATTCTATGTGTATGTCGAAGAAGTCTTTCAACAACAACAAAACATACATGAAACAAAGAGATTCAGTTCTATATTTTTAAATATATATAATTAACTCCTGTACTGACTCTACAAATCCAGCTGGTACATTATGTTCACCTCGAAAGAGACGTCTGGGCAGTGTCACTCCAGTTGTGGAATCTAGTTACTAGGTATGTTCACCTCTGAGTTACAGTATGCTAATGAAATATGAGAGCTAGTTAAATAGAGCCTGTTCTCTCATTATCACTCTATTTTTAATTTAGGTCTACAAATTCTTTTTAATTGAATTAATGGTTTTTATTTTTTTACAAGCTGCTCTGAAAATTTGTCGAAAGGTTAGATATATATCACCCAAGTAAACAAACAAGTAAACAAGTAAATAAGCACAAACATCTTACATTTGGACTAGAGGTACAGTATATTGAAACTTTGGTTTAACTGCCATCGCACAACTTGAATAGTTGAAAGCTTATTGTGGTCCATCAAGAGATCAATCAAATGAAACTTCCAAAATCTTCACAAGTGAGCCATACAGAGCAGATAACAATAGCTATTCCTAGATATCAAAAAAAGCAAGGGTCCATCTATATTTGTGTCAGAATGAAACATGGAACTATTTTCTATTTAGACTATCATTTCCTTGGGAATAATCTGTCAGGAGCTATATGCCAACAGTTGCTGAAGTCAAAGACAGCTCAGCTAGAGTTAATAGAAATGCTGATGACTTTTTCTTGTCTTTTGTCTCTGTGCCACTTCATTTCTTCCTATATCTGTCCTCCCATTTTCTTCTTTTTCTCTTTCAGTTCCTCTTTCACACTCTGCTTCTTTCCACCCCATCTCTGTGATTTGGATCTGAATAAAACAACCTCTGGGCAATTAAACAAGGTTTATAATCCCACCAGGCAAGATAACAAAGACTAAGGGAAGATGAAAGAGATGGGAAAGGGAGTACCATGGTGTACAATATATTATTAAATCCATGAGAGGAATTTTGGTGACTTCTCTTCTTTAGCAGGATCTCCAACATATGAATATGTGACTTTGTATGTCCCATGGAAAAACTACTTTCCACAAAATAAGTTTTGACCCGAGTCCTAGTGAGTACTGGGCTAAAGCCAAAGCAAATGTGCTATTTCTGAACCGCGGGATAAATATTTGCTTAGTAGAACATTCTGTGGTTATTAATCTGTATGCACATGTGGGGTGGGAATATATCATTACTGGCAGTTATGCAGAATCACAAAAATAAGTAGTGTGCAAGAGCATTGAGACTGAAACATAAAGGTGGTATGCAAAATAGCCTCAGAGCATTTTCTCCTCAAGCAGAAATAAGATGATTTATCTATCTATGTGGTTTATATTTCACCTTTATACTCAGTGTGAGCATGCAAGAGGAGTAGATAGTGATAAAATGCTGAGTATAAAAAATAAACAAGTTTTTTTTAAGCTGAAAAGCCTGATGAAAGATAAGTATTTGAGCTGCTCTTTTTACGGGAAACAGAGTAGGCACGGGGGCTAAGTGCAGTTACTTTCACTGGTGTGCCAGGTATGGAGAGGGCATCTTTAGAAGGACTCCTTCAGCAGATTAGCAATTGGAGACAGGCATTGAGATGGTCACATCCGAAGCTATTTAGGACTTTAAGTATCAATGACGACACCTTAAATTATACCCAAAAAGCAATTGGTGCCCAGTGTAGATATTTCAGTTCTCCAATATCATTAAGTGCCGTCACGTTAGGCCTTACACCTGGCAGCTATAAGGACAAATTAGATAATCTTGATTTGTCACTGGTGATATATGTGTAGTAATTGAAATGACATTCCATATGTTCCCTGATTTCATCATCCATCTTATCCGTTGACTTTGTTGTCTTCAACTTTCCTCAATCAGGTCAACACAAAGGCGGCATTGTTTTTTTCCGTAATACATCTGCTTGTATCAAATGCCCAAATTGTGTAAGTTTGTACTTTATGATCATCATCTTAAGGGAACAGTTTTTATTTTTTCCAAACTGATTGCTGAATTCTGAAGTACTCTTAAAGGCCATCTTCAAATCTGTAATTCATCTTTCTCAATGTCTAACTTTCACATCTGGGCATTGCCACTGGGAAAACCCCCATTGCTTAACTATTCTGATCTTTATTGTCACAGAAGTCTCCTTATTCATTAGGAGCTTCTGTGTATTTGTCATGGTCTTGTCTTTCTCCCTACAATTAATCTCCTCATTATGTTTCCAACTCCCAAACCATCTTGGTTTTTCCCCTAGGCTCAAAAATATATAAAAATTATCCATCACTTGCACCTTTATAGGTGCTAACCATGAACTTGACAATACCTTTGTATCTTAATATTTCACATTAATCCAGATTTTTCCATTTCCATTTTTACTTTTACAAGGAGTTCTCTCACCACCCCCCTTCAGCTAATAACATGGTATAATCTGCATATCTCAAATTGATGGCATTTTGAAATTGGATTTTGATTCATTTCTTCCAGCTCTGCATTCTTTTGCTATATAGGCTAAACAAATACACAGAAAATATATATCCTTGTTTCATTCCCTTTCATAATCTGTTCTGTTCTGTTTCTTTACATTCATACAACAACAGTTTATTAATTAAAGATTTGCTTTCATTTATGGAATGACTTGGTAATTTTTACATTCTCTTACGTCTCCTTTCATAATTGTAACTACAGACATGATTTTTCCCCATTTCTAGGCCTCATAGACTTGTTCCATATTGGTTAACATAAAACTGATGATATCTTAGTTGCATTTTCTCCTACAGCTCTGTTCACTGGTTATTTATTTATTTATTTATTTTATTTTAATTCCATTTATATCCCGCCCTTCTCCGAAGACTCAGGGCGGCTTACAAGCTTAGCAGTAGCCTTCATTCTATGTATATGCCTGCTTATTAGGGCTTTCACACAAACCCCAAGCGGCATTATTACAAAGTCAGCTTAATTGCCCCCAACAATCTGGGTCCTCATTTCATCTGTTTCCTGGTGCTGTAACAGACTCTTCTGATTTTGAGAGTGAAGAGGAGAACTTGTCATTCAACATATATTAGGGGAGTCAGCAAACTGTCAGCCACTTGAGAAGAATGACATAGACCCCAGCACAGGTGATTGCCTGTGAACAAGCAGTCAGATCCTAAACTTGAGAGAATGCTAAACTCCAAAACATGCTGTCTGTTAAATAGTGGGTTCTTTGGCGCAGGAATGAAGATGCAGAACGGAGTACAGGGTAACTCATCGTTTATTTCATGCAGTGACTGTACCGGGGAAAAGGCTGCAACTAGCCGCAATATATAGTCTAGCCCCTAGGTGGCAGCCAATAGGTTTGAATCAACCATTGCCGCCTAGAGATAGCCAATTGCAGCACAGGAGACTTGTAGTCTGGGTTGCTGGAGAGCCGTTAGCTGCTCCAGCAACCCACGTGATATTCTCTCAAGAGCCCAGTACATAACACTGTCAGCTCAGGAGAGTTCAGCAGTGCAGGTTGATATGTCTTCTTGAGAAGAAAGGGAGTCCTCTAATTAGGAAAAGCCTCAAATTTCATCTCTTTTAAAGAAGTCCCCAGGGTAAATGTTCTTGTTGGAAACCTACATTCTTCTGGTTTCCCATTCCTGGTTTTTCCTGATTGCTTGCTCTGCAAATAAATTTTTGGTTTATAACACCTCATCTGAATATCATGGATGTCTTTTGCCCCATGCTATTAGACTTGTCTTCTTGGTTATATTTAAGCTGTACCTATGAACTACAGAGAAGGTATACTTTCTCTAAAGATTCCTCTGTGCCTGATTTACAGCCTGCAGCTCACGACTTATCTGTTACCTGATTTACAACCAAGTTAATAAATGGTTGGGATTGTGCTAATTGCTTCCTGCTTGTTTCTACTCAGCCTAGTGAGGAAGAGTGCTTTCCTTTGACAAGAGATCCATTTCCTGTCATTTGTCATTTTCTATTAGAGCTGGTTCTTAAGCATATGCTCTTTTTACAACTGTTTCTATCAATCTATAATCACAATGGTAGGAGGATTTAGTATAGTCTTTTCACTTAACCTCACTTGTCTTCATTCTCTACTCCTACAGGCATTTTTGATAACAGTATCTTGAACCTGTTATCGTCATGCAAGGGGCTGCCATATGTTGCATTGGTTACAATTTGCAAATACTTTCAAAACTGGTCCCAAGTCAGCACACTGTATAGTTCAATCAGTTCTCCCAGTCCCTCTCCTGTATGAAAAGGTGCTTCATTGAAGCTTAGGAATGCTTGCTGTTTCCTAACCTTAAAATTTTAACAGACATATATAGAAGGCACATTGTTTATAGGACACTTAGTTGGGGACCTTTTTTGATTAGAGAATTAAGTCTGCAGCAGCCAAGATATTGCTCTTCCTGATAAATGGAATAGGTTTCATATTTTATGCTATGAATTTAGTTCATGGAAAGGAGAACTTAAGCTATTCATCTAGCCTCAATTGTGTTATAGTTAAGGCAGGTTTTGGAAAAAAAGTAGGTGCATCCACACTGAGACTCTTTTCCAATACTTACGTTAAAGGTAGGAATGAATATATCATTGTTGAGAGAGAAAAACATTGATTCGGTATAGATGGAGATGACAATTTTTCTCAGCTATTTTGAGGCCTGTTATGTAGACTTTCAGTTCAAGAGAATTAAAACACACACGCAAACACACACACCAGACTGCAAATGATTATAACGTTGAACAGTTAGCAGCACAAAAAGTGGCATATGACTGTTCAGTATGGCACCCAGCTGAACAGGCTGAATAATTTCTTGCTCAAGACAACGTCATAAATAGCAGTCAGATCCTGCTTATAGAAATATACGTCGATACTTCCCTTATTAGATTGTATAATAGGATGAATATAGACTTTCCTAAAAAAATAAAAGTTACTGGATTGTGGAGTTGAATTTGCATGATGTCAAAATACTATTTATTATTTTCCAGGCCAAGCTAATAAAAAACTTACTCTGCAGGTTGAAAGTTAAAGGCCTCTGTACACCTTGCCGACAATCAGGAGATAATTAATCAGAATCAGAAGGGGATCTGTAAGTCAGCATTCAAAAGGAACATAGGTATTCCCGCCCATTATAATGCAATGATTGATGGAAATTTGGTCAGAAAGGGAAATTCATCAGTCAGATGAGAATTTGTAAATGCAATAAAAATAAAAGATCTGACTACTGCCTCCAGAGGTGGTGAATGCTCCAACACTGGAGGTTTTTAAGAAGAGACTGGACAGCCATTTGCCTGAAATGGTATAAGGTTTCCTGCCTGAGCAGGGGGTTGGACTAGATGACCTCCAAGGTCCCTTCCAACTATTATTATTATTATTATTATTATTATTATTATTATTATTATTATTATTATTATTATTATCATCATTCTTATCAGCACAATAGAGATCTAAACATGGACATAGTAAGTCACATTCACTCTTCTTTTTCTGCTACTCTAGGCAACTTTTCTATCATTTCAACCTCTGAAGTTCCTTAGAAAACCAAGAAGTCTTCCAGAACTGGTGAGGACAACGTCACATTCTGCCCTTAGTGAATGCTAAGTTCCAGTGTTCAGTAAGATGCGTGGCAAACTGCCCATCAGATTAACAGGAAAATCCCCAAGCCTCTTCAGAAACCCAAGGTGTTTATCACGTGACTAGGGTAGATCATCCTCACCAGCCCAACATTCTTGGAAAGGTCAACATTGCAGATATTATATAGATAGATCAGGACTTTTCAACCAGTGGTACGCGTACCACCTGTGGTACATTGGCACATGGCAGGTGATACGCGGCCCTGCTCAGCCCAGCCCAGGGTAGCAGGGGAGGGAACAAGCCAAAGCGGTGCAGCGCAGGACTTGCCGTGACCGAGTCTTTAGGAGCTGCAGGGCTGCTAGGGGCGAGGCAAAGGCCCCAGGATTGGCACTTCCGGCACACCCGAAAGAGAAAAAAGGAGGAGGGGGGCAGAGACAGGAAGGGATATAAAAGGTGGCAGTTTGGGTGGGAGAGGCAGAGAAAGAAAAGACGCAGCCTTGGGAGGAGGAGGAAGAGTCAGCTGGAGCTGCACCGAAGGGAAAAGAAGTGAATTGTTGTAAGTCGAGGACTACCTGTACTTTATCATTTTTTTATTTTTATTTTTTTGGGTCATCAAGTTTTTGACACCTTGCTAGGCGACTGGTGGTACTCAAGATATTGCCTTATCCTAAAAGTGGTACAATGGGTGAAAAGGTTGAAGGTAGTTCTTGACTTACAAGAGTTTATTTAGTGACCATTCAAAGTTACAATGGAACTGGCTTATGACCATTTTTCACACTTATTGCAGCATCTCCATGGTCAGGTGATCAAAATTCAGATGTTTGGCAAATGACTCATATTTATGACAGTTGTAGTGTCCCGGGGTCATGTGATCCCCTTTTGCAACCTTCTGACAAGCAAAATCAATGGGGAAGCCAAATTCACTTAACAGTCGTGTTACTAACTTAACAACTGCAGTGATTCATTTAGCAAATATGCCAAGAAAGGATGTAAAATTGGGCAAAACTCACTTAACAACCGAAATTTGGGGCTCAATTGTGATCATAAGTCGAGGACTACTTCTATTTTGACCAGTAAGTCACTGATCATAGTAAAAGCAGTTCAGTTCAGTTCAGTGTCCTCTACCATATCACACCCATTTGCTCTAAGGAAAAGACCAGATCTGACATGTAAACATCAGTCCTAAGATCACCTGGGATAAACCCATGGTTGCCTTGGAGGTCATGAATATCCAATTCACTCACCGTATATGAAGATGCTATTGCTGACATTCTTCATCCCACCCCCCGCCGCCCCCCACTTCTTCTTCAGCTGCACTTCGATCATAATTTCATACTGTATGTAGGCACTTATATCTAGTCATCTATGGAACAATGCATCTGGTCATTGCCAGGTTCTCTTGAATAATTGTTATCACAAACCTCCTTTCTTGCTGCCTTTTAACTGCTGAACCACCTGAGACCCAAGACACCTGATCTAAACCAACCAGGTTTCAGTAATGCATGCCAGATTCATATTCTCATCCATGAAATCATGGATAGACTCAATCTTATTGTGTATGGACCAGGCACTAATAACAGTCTGGGGCCAAGGTGCCCAACAATCTGGACTCCCAGATTTAGGGAAGAAACCAATGGAGTGAAATTGGGAACATGAACCAAACAGCTCTTAAATAGTTTATCCAGTGCCTCCCCTTATACTTTCTTCTAGCCATAACTGTGGGAGTTTTCTCTCCAGCATCAACATCCCCTGAGGTTTTCCAGACTATCCATCTAATTCTAATGTCTTAGCTAGAGTTTTCATCATATTGAAACCACCAACACCGCACAACTAAATGGTCAGCCCAGTTGTCACAACTATATACGTTATCAACCAACCAATATACTTTATCAACCATCCAAGTTCCTCAAACAGTTATTCCTCCAGAAGCACTAGTCCTACCAGAGCGCTTGGTTGAAGAAGCCTATTCTTCCATCCCTTCTGAAAAGCAAAGGTGTGCATTGACAAAGCAGGTAAAGTGAGTGTTTGTTTTCCCATTTTTTTCCCTCATGATAATTTCACAGACAATCCAATGGAATAAAATGCTTTAAAAATTTCAGTTGAAAGTATGGCTGATCTCTGCTAATTGCACTCTTTGTGCAATAATAGTAGCTAATTATGGATGGGTATGGGTTTTAAGCTAACTAATGAATCCTCTGGCTGAGAAGGCAAATAGCATAGTTGTTGTGATTCAGGGTCAGCCTGTGGGTTCGGCAGTTGGGTCGGACGACTCAGAGGAGGAGGGGGGTGTTGAAGACCTTGCTGAGGGGGTTGAAGATCTTGCTGATGATAGCCCTCAGGCAGGCCCCTCCCACTTGGTCACCATGGAGACCCAGCTGTGTGAGCCTGACAGTGTGGATGAAGATGACCCACAGCTGGCCCTGTTCAAGGACGCCCGACGCAGGAGGCAGTCAAGTAGGAGTAAACAGAGGAAGGCAATGGGGCTTCTCGGAAGGAGGGAGAGAGAAGCCACGCCCTGAACTCTTTATAAAGGGAATGTGTGGGGAGGGCTGGTTTGCTGAAAGCAACCGCTCAGATAGTGTTTCAAAGCTCCTGTATCTTGGTTCGTGTCTTGTTTGTTTTTTGTAGTAATAAATTTGGCAGACGTAAATGCAGCCTCTTGCCGTTTGTAAAGGGGTTGCCTTTTCTGCAGGGCCGGTAGCAGGCTGGTACAGAACAATAGTTTCATTCTTAGTCCTTTGGTGTCTGATTCTGTTTCTTCTGGTAAAAGAAACAGGCAGTGCTTTTTTTGTGAAAGAAAAAGGTGCCGGAACTCACACATGTCATACAACCCGCCTTGCCTACCAAGGTTCCATCCAAAAAAGGTGCCAGAACTCTGTTCTGAGTGTTCTATAACAAAGAAAGCCCTGGAAACAGGATTTCTGAATTCGCTGTTTGGTTCACTGATCATTGGCAAAAGTCATCTCCACATAAAGCTTTCTTCAACCCTCGGGTCATTACAGTGCAGACCAGTCAGTGGAATAGCAAGCTTACGTAAGTTTCTTCTGAGAAATCTAGTTTCCAAGAAAGAGGAAGCAATGCATGATAGACTCTCCCTCTCTCCTTTTTTTCTCTGCACTAAGGGTGACTGAGTGCACAGTGTCCAGGAAAAGATTAGCTGCCATCCCTTCACCCTTCATGCTCCCAGTCCTTCACAGTACAAGGGTTGATGTTAATCTAAAGTGGGTTGTTTATGCAGCATTACCAACCGGACATACCTGTGTTATGTTGCTTAAAATGTGAGGAATGTACTAGGAGAAAGAGTAAAATCAGAGTCTGTAAACATGCCACAAACAAAGCCTCAATTGCTCAAACAGGCCTTGCTTGTATATATCTATATATGTCTGACTTATGGTAAATGGGAGAATGTGAAATGATGACAGGGAGAAGCATGGTGACATCAAAAGATACACGGCTTCTTGTTGCTTTGCCAGTTTTGACTGACAAGACCATAGAGAATTAAAATTGTTGGCTGTGATGACTTCAAACCTGCTGC
This sequence comes from Vipera berus, assembly GCF_964194415.1. Classification (NCBI taxonomy): domain Eukaryota; kingdom Metazoa; phylum Chordata; class Lepidosauria; order Squamata; family Viperidae; genus Vipera; species Vipera berus. The sequence goes on from NC_138206.1 coordinate 58,626,199, forward strand.
TGGCTAGCAGAAAAGCATATAATTTGCTAACTGCAGATAAGATCTCAAGGACATTACTGAATCCAGGCCTAATGTTCTGGCTAGGAGTAGACAAATTACGGAAAAGGTCAACTTGAAGTGTTCAGGGCTAAGATTTCAGACCTGGGCAAATGGCAATTATATAGTTAATATACCTCATGGGTGATCATAACCTTCCCAATCTCTGACTAACTCACTATTATTCTGGTAGATCTGGAACTACTCTTGATCCATAAAAATGCTCCAAGATTATTTATCCTTATTATCAGTATTTATCCTTGCATGTCCTAAGGGTTTAACTAAACTGTGAAATGCCTGCAGCTATGTTTTTCCTCTTTCTTTTTGGGGGTTGATTTCTAGTACTAGACATGGCAACAGGTCAATTGTCCTGGTCACTGACAACCAAGGTATTTGCATGTTATTCATAGTATGAGGGGGGAGGAGACATTTTTGCAAGGTCGTTTCTTGCATTTTGTGTCTAAATTGTTTAACCACCGAACTATAACTAACAAACATTCTGCTTGGGATATAAAAGAGGTAACCCTATTATACAGAAGGAAATGAATTTTCTTTGTTGTCTTTATTATGCTCCTGTGTTATATTTTTTTACATTCCTTGAAAGCTATTTTATGTGATGTTATTATGTCACTTTTTATACCACCAGTACCTAGGAATAAATACTCAAGAACTTATACTGTGTGGTCTTTGCTTCCAAATCGAAGTGAACCTGTCTCCCAACTCTGCTGTGCTGAGGGCAGAGCAACATAACAAGCAACATAGACATGTGTACATATCAGACAAGTGTAGCATTCCAGATTTCTATAAAATTAATATCTGCACCAAGTCTCAAAAATACATCTGTCACACCATGCTAGACCCAGCATCATCAAATCCAAAGATTTGATAAAATCTATAATTGCTTTTTGGCAGGGGTCTGTTCTCCAAGCTTGCAGTTTAACTCCCGGACATTTCGTTAACAAACTAGATAACATCTTCAACGGGGGTTTGGGGGTGAAGTGTCTTGATCATTTATATAGGTTCTGGGTGGTCAGTTGGTCTTGTGACTGGTTGGATCACCAACCAACCACCCGGGACCTATATAAATGAACAAGACACTTCACCCCAAAACCCCATTGAAGATTTTACTAGTTTGGTGACAAAACATCTCAGAGCTAAACAGCAAGCTCAGAGAACAGACCCCTGCCAAAAACTTCAACCAGAGCTATGAATATTCTCAACAATTTCCAATCTATAACTGCTTTCCAGATTATAACTGGTCTGCCTATAAAAATTAGCATGTGGGTCTTTGGTGGAAGTCAATCCAAAAGTCTCCCATGAATCATGACAAATCTATTCTAGAGATAATTGCTTTGAGTAAGTACATATAAACAGAATATTAAATTACTAAAGTTATCAAACCTGACAGAATATTTTACTGGTTGGTTTCTTCAATCTCCTACTACAGGGTTGTGAAATTCTAAGGGATGGTAAATATTTTCCTTTAAAATTAATTATAGTGAGGGAGCTTCTGAAGTATTGAGGAAGAGCATTTCTAATTCCTTGCTTTAAAAACAAAAGGCCACACTTTTCCTTATTTATTTATTTTCCATATTAAGTAGTTACTTTATCAACTCAGACTCTGGACAGAATACAACAAAACTGTCATGCACAGTTAAAATATAATGTAAAGTCCAAACAAATAAATGAAAATGAAATATACTAGAGTCACCCGGACAATTAGGGATCAAATGTCCACTGGAATAACACAAAATTATTTTCATGGCATAAGGTTTTGTAAACCTCCAACTACTTATAAGGTCAACCTATGCCCATGTGTATTTGTGTGCATGAAAGTAAATCTTGAATGTCGAATAATTGAATCAAATATAATTTATATTTTTGTTTTAGAAGCTTCCACAAAACATAATGTATAAAAGACAATGGATTTTACACTGATAGTCTATTTAACTCCTACAATTTTAATAGTCCATCAATTGATAAGAGACAATCTTAAAAACAATGAAAAAAGTTGCAAAACTATGCATGGTCATTCGATTTAGGACACCATAGGGTTTGGAGCATGGTGACATTTTATGCTTTGCTTTCACTGATTTTCCCATGCAACTCTCTGCAAACAAGAGATAAACAAATGACCCCTGACCTATACACTGTCACTCTTTTGGAATCAGTGGTGGAACAGTCTTGAACTTTGTCTTACAGTATTGCACAAAAATATGCAATTCCCTCTTTCTGTTGATTAAATTACAGATGGAAGAGCAAATGAAACAGGATTCCTTGTTCTCTGGCTATTGCCTGTTATTTTGTCTTCATCATCAACTTTACCCCAAAAATTATGTTTCCATTGTATCTTTGGTAAAAATCTGCAAATTCATTAGATAATTCTCAGCCAACTCTATCATTATAGATTAAGCAACATGAGGAATATAAACCAACCAACAGAAATTATTTCAGGGATGATTTAGTGGCCCTTCCCAACTCCTTGATTCTTTAAGTATAAGTACTAATAAGCCGTATAAGTCAACAGAAGAATGGAAGATTAGAACAATGAAAGAAATCACCTTGTTCAGAGAGAACAATATTGTTGCATCTGACTACAACCGTGGATGCAAACAGCAGCAATATAATAAGAACAAGAATGCACTTCTAAGAAACCATACCCACCCTTTTTTGTATATTCTCCAGCCTATGATTCCTTGGTACTGGAGACAAGGGCAGATTGCAGATAACTCTTAGATACAATGTGATTTATGATAATAATTACCGTAAATGCACTGAGTATCTCTCTCTGATTTGTGCATCTTTCTAATGCTCTCTCTGTTAGATCCAGTTCTCTATCATTGAAAGTAACGTATCAGCAGTACACAGCCTGTGCTGTAAATGTCATTCTGCAATTTGAATAGTGAGATCAGCACATTCTCTACTAAGACTACTTGAGCTCATAAAATAATGAAAAATGCCTCACTTAAATCCAAAGGAAACAATTTATCCGTAGTTTTGAACACTTCTTTGTTCTCTGTGTATTCCCAGCAGCAAAATCCGTTCACAGCACTTTGGGTTTCATTTGAAGTCCTTAATCATGCTCCAAGTGCTAAAGTTAAAGGCAACTAAAATACCACTCACAGGATGGCCAGCGATATGAAAAAGAAACCCTGTGAACATTGGTGCATTAAGTCAGAAGACTATAGGCAGGACCCACGATTATATTCAATATGTTTCTTGTAGATTTAATAAGTTGCATATCCATTCATTATTAGAGGAGAGCAAAGGTCTGCTCTTGTGAAGGTACTAGCCCCCTAAATTAATGGGTTGGAAAATATCTGTGCTTGTGTTTTTATCATAACACATATAGTACCTAATAACAGAAGATACTTCTGTTGGCAAAAGGAGAGTTCAAAACCTGAACGAGCCAAAATAGCAGCAACCACATAGCCCACTACAAAGCTAGATAAGAGTCAATCCATGTTTCCCATCTTATACATTACAACTCACAATGATGACACCACCCAGGTGAGAAGGTAGCAAAGCACGAGCATCACTCAGAGCCACAAATTTACAATCAGTTTGCGTATTTTTATTGCTTTTAATCTAACTATATGAAAAATCTGAATAGGAAAGAGTAAGTTTCACCAATGCACTGGAAAGTTTTCAATCTTACTTCCCTACTACCCATCTACTTCCCTACTACTACTAAACTGCAGTAAAAGATGGGTCTTGTTTTCTGAACGTGATGGTAACTGAACTGCATCATCTCTCTCATATCTCCTTCTGTTAACACAAGTTCTTCCTTATGATATAATTTTAAATAGTGTCATCTAATAATCTTTTGGCTCAAATTTGGATCCTATAATAATGCCTTTCAGACTATCATTCTATAAGGCTAGCAAGTAATGAAATATTCTATATAGGATGTCAGACATTCATATAACATATGCAAGGCAAATTAGGAACATGCTGGAATCTAGTATTTAAGTCTGTCAATAGGGAACACGGACTGGAGAAGTGGGCAATCACAGGTCAATTTTACATGCTTTCTATAAAAATGTCAAATCATACTTCCAGTTTAGATACAAATTAGAAGATAGATAACAAATACAGAGATACAGATATAGACAGATACAAAATGATCAACTCGTCCTGTATGTCAGCGGTCCCCAACTTTTACAACTTGGTGGCCTGGCAGGGGAGAAGAGGGGAATCACCCCGCAGAAGCGGAGGGCTGGTGTGCACATACACATACCAGCCTGCTGCTTGTGCAACTCAAGTTATGAACATGGGCGCCAGCACTCTGCTCACACAAGTTGAGCCATGCACATGCATGCGAGCTGGCCTGCCGCCAACATGGCCAGGTTCCAAACAGGCCACGGCCTATTAATGGGCTGTGGCCTAGTGATTGGGTACCCCTGGTGTACGTGCTCATTTGGACCTTAATATCTGAAAATGATTACTTTGTTATAAATATAGGTTAAAAATGTAGATATCGTTATTTTACAGAAAAGTACACAATATATTGGGTAGTCTGATCTATTTTAAGCAGTGTGAAACCAAAATGCACTTGGCTAGGAAATGTCCAGATAATTCAGTTCAATGTATTTCTGCATGTTCCACTTGCCATGCTGTTTCATATGTAATTTTAATAAACTGAGAAATTCTGTAATTGATTGGCATTAATATGCATTACCCAATGAAACCATATGTGTGATATCCTGCGATTTTACCAGTAGGAAGCATTCTTACAATGTATCAATTTTATGAGAATACCGGTAATCATCTTTCAGAATAACAAAGCTTGGCTAAAGAATTAGAATACAGCTCAGAGAAGGTCAAGAGAACAGTAAGAGCAATAACCAAGTAATTTTAATCATTACAGAATGATTTATGGAAGTGACAACTGCAAGGAACTGTAGTGGTGTAACATAGCTGGGGAATCAAAATTATTTCTCTAATTCATTTTGTGGGCAGATCTATACACAGTACATGCAGCCAGAACATGTGATGCTTGCTACTTCTATTAAGTGCAGAAGCCTGTCTGATATACTTACCAGAACTATATCCAGTGCACAGATTTATGTGTGTTGTTTTGTGTACCTATATTCATTTTCCAGCTTGTGAATTCAAGCCTTAGTTTGATCCATGCACATAGTTCTAAGGTAAGGAAGGCAGATTATGATTTAAGGTTAGGAAAAAGCATCCTCACATGCACTTTGTCCGTAGAGCAAGGTAATGGGTCTCCCTTCATTGGATGTATTCAAGCAGTGTCTAGAGCAGGGGTCTCCAGACTTGGCAACTTTAAGATTTGCGGACTTCAGCTCCCAGAATTCTAGGGAACTGGCTGGAGAATTCTGGGAATTAAAGTCCGCAAGTCTTAAAGTTGCTAAGTTGGAGACCCCTGCTCTAGAGCAATCTTTCTCAACCTTGACCACTTGAAGATGTATGGACATTTAATTCCCAGAATTTTAGCTGGCTGGGAAATTCTAGGAGTTGAAGTCTGCATATCTTTCAAGAGGCTAAGGCTGAGAAAGGGGATACTCCTAAGCTGAGATACACCTAGGTTTGAATTCTTGCACTTAGCAGGGAATTGGAATCTATGGCCACAAAAGCCACTCCCATTGATTGCATGACAGCAAAGACAAAATCTAAGACATTGTAATTTTGAAATTAAATTATAATTACAAAATTTAAAATATAGTTCCAACATTATTTCAATGCATTGTTTCCCACACCACATGGTACAAACAAGAGGGGCACTTTGGGAATGAGTAGTTGCATGTATTTATGTGTAGAAAGCCAAATGCTGCATAAGGGACTGCAAAATGACGAAATAATCCTATCCCACCTATGCTTTTATTCTGCCCAGGGGTTTTTCTATTGCACGCTTACATTAATGTTACCAGTTTAGAAACACTGCTAAAAATGGAATATTATGAATGAAATTACTGAGAAATGACTCCTGTCCATTCAATAGAGCCACAATCCTTGTTAAACTTGTTTAAAAGGTCTTGTCTTTCTGAGGTTTTTCCTGAATGTTTTCTCTTCTTTTACAAAACGTTGGATTCCTGTCCCCCAGATATGCTAAATACCTCACCTGGGCCTGGATGAGGCCATCCGGCTTTTGAAGGATTGTTTTAAAATTTGGGGCAGCTCCACCTGCTTTTGCTTTGCTCTCATATGAATTCTGTGCCCTTGTATTCCACTATACCAGGGCTAGGCACCTCGGCTCTTTTATGACTCATGGACTTCAACTCCCAGAATTCCTGAGTCAGCCATGCTGAGGAGAAATGGCGGTTTCCATACTGAGCCATGCTGACTCAGGAATTCTGGGAGTTGAAGTCCATGAGTCATAAAAGAGCCAAGGTTACCTACCCCTGCCCTAGGGAATAGGAAACAATTGGTAGCTTCAGCTTGCATTTTGCATATATATTTTTAATGAGCACGTTTATAAGTAGCAAAACATAAACAAATAATTGGGGAATATGGAAGATGCCAAAGAAAGTACATGCATTATGGGGCCAGCGTTTGGGGGTGGGGTTGTTCCTTTGCTTTGCTTTGCATCTTCCCCTTCCCCCGCTGCCACTTCTTTTTCTCCTACTTTGGCAGGAAACAAAAACCTTTCACTTCCTGCAAGCTGCAAGTGCCTTATTCTTTGTATTCCCCATGTAGGAAATGTGGAAATCTTTCCACTAAGTACAAGGAAATATAACTTCATTTTGTGCAGCATTAATGGGTAGGAAATTGCTATTGCTTCTAAAGAAACTAAGACTTTTTTGTTAATAATTTTATTGAAGTTTTTAATAAACATAGCGATGAAGACTTTTCCTTCAACAATTTGCAATAGATACTAATGCAAACTGAACTTAGGAGAAAAAGGAAAGATAAAAGTTCAGAAATTACAGAAAAAAGATGAAGACTAAAAAAAAGAAAAGGGCAACGAAGAGAATAATAAAGAAGTGGCTTCCAGTCTTCATCATACTGAACATAACCTAATATATTAATTTATACTAACCATCTTTTATAATTACAAGTAAAACCTCTTCTCTCCATAGTCTGCCTTTTATCTAAACGCAATCCAGTAATCATCCTCTTTTCAATTCTAGGTCAGCAAAAAGTCCATTAGGAATTCCCAGAAATACCAGTTTTTCCTTGGTCAAATAATCCAACTTTATATTCCTTCATTTTGCTTTGTATAATCTTGGCCTTTGAATCATTCTTACAGCATCTCAGGATTTGATCTTTCATCCTTCTCTAGCATGTAAAAGCTTTTGCCACCCTACTTTGTAAATCCCATAAAGAGGCATCATTCAGAATTTCTTGTTGCAGCTGTTCCATGTCCAGAGTCTTTTTTTGATTTATCTTTTGTATTCCCATTTTCCTAATCTGTTTTGTTCCCTTCAAACTCTATAATGGCTATGTCAGTTAAAAGATTTTTAAAGTTTTTCTCATCCTCCTCTAAATGTTTATCTATTTGAATTTGTACCCTTTCTGAATCATTAGCTACTGATATTTCAGTCCATGTTCAGTTTCAAAATGTTTTTTTAAAATAAGAAAAAGGCATAGCTTAGCCCTTTTAACTCTTTTCTGCCTGGTCCTTTAGTTCCCTCTAGTGTCCATTTCTTACCTTCAAGCCAGAGTTGCTAATACGGGTTTAGTTCTACTTCAGTCCTTTCCTATGAGTATATTATTTAATTATGTACTTGTTTTAAAATCTTATAGCAAAATTAACCAATATTCCAAATCTCTCTGGTCGCCCAATCTGTTTAACACTCTCTTAAATTAAAATCCTTTTTTAATGCTTTTTGCCAATTATTTTAAATTAAATCTGTTCACAATTTTTTTTAACTCTGAAAATGTAAAATTCACCAGATGTCACAGTGAGCTCACCTTTTTGAAGGTCTCTAATATCCATAAAGTGGTTAGACTGAACATTTCCAAATGTGGTTAAAAAGTGAGTTTCACTGACTTAGTGTCCTTATGAAAGGCTCTGCCACTGCTGAGAGCAAAGATGTGATTTCCCTCAGCTCTTGATGCTCAAACTCATCTGACACCACTGTTACATGGTCTTCTTGTGAACTGCTGCCATTCAGAGTACTGATGGGCGATCTCCCAGTTGCTCTTCTCTGGGAAGATTTGCAGGGCCGGACTCATCCGTTGTTCTTCACAGCGGTTTAATGTAATCCTCTGTGTTAATTATCCCTTACATAAAGACACTTATGATGCTCAGCTCTATTTCTCAATAATTTTAAGACTTAAAAGACACTTTACAGTGTCCAGATGTAGCGATGGTGTGGAAAAGGACCAATAAACTGAGACCGAATCACATCCCTTGTGGGTAGGTGTTTTCTGAATTTGGGAATTGGATAGTCTATCTGTTCTAAATGAAATTGTTGTCTCTCAGAAAGAACAAATATAGTCAGGGAATGCTCTGAGTGTAATGTAGTGGGTCCGACGCAAGGAAGAGACACCAGCCTGAGTACGTGTTCAGCTCTTTATGGGGGGGGTAGTGTACTGGAGAATGAGGGTTACCTGGCCTCCTTAAATACCTAGCCAGGTAGGCGGACAGCCAATGGGGTTGGCCCTAGGTTTCCCGCCAAAACCGTTCAGGCCAACGCCCCCTGGTGGCTGTTGCTATGCAGGTGCCTGCATACATAACACTGAGTGTTATCACTAGCTTTGAAAATCTAAATAGCTTCTCTGCTTAGGATTGTTTGTTGCCAGCAGAGTTGTCACATTAATGACACCTTTTGTTGAACAAGGACAATCTAGCTGCAATGGCTCCCCACAGTTTACAACTACAGTTAATGTGCTTTACCTGAAATTAATCTTGCATTTGATCTGGAAGCTGTAACTAGTACAGGCCACAGTGAGCAGATTGCTAAATGAGGCACATGACCATGTCACACACTAGCAACTGACTGCTGGCTGCCAATTTACTGTCAAGATTGTTTTTTGTCTGTTTGTCTGTTTTGACATACAACTTTTCTATTATAGACCTGATGGATCACTTAGGAATCAGAGATTCTGTTGCATTTGCCATACAACCATTTAATTTTGTGATTCCTCACACTTAGGTCTTCCCAGATGTCTAGAATTCTCCATGAAATCTCTCAGGTGTCCACAAATACATCTTATTAATACCTGAGAAGAGACACTCTCTTCATTACCACCTTCCCTGTATAGGTATTCTGGATGAATTGCTTATTTTTTCATTTCCCACCCCACCATTTAAATTCATCTATTTTATATTGTTATATTCTATTAATGCAATATTAGTTTTCACTAGTTTAAACATAAACTGACTCAAGATGCAACTGCATTGGAAGTGATATGCAAGAACCTTAAAGATTTAAATGCACAAGTCAATTTCAATTGTGAAAGAGGCAAAGAGTTAAAAAATAAAACTCTTTTCCTCAAGACCACAGACTCAATCTGGATTAGATATCCTCACAAACAATTACCATTCAGTGACGTACTATCAAACCACATCTGGGCACAACATCAGATGTAGCATCTAGGTCTGCTGTTAGTTGTTGCAAATTAATATATTTCATAAGCATATTATGAAAAGTTTTCAATGTCTAAATAGTATTGTCCAATGTGATCATGTTTTGTTTTTCAAATCATGTTGTGCAAGCATAATCTAGAACAAACATTTCCAAATTGATGCCCTCTAGATTTGTTGAATAAGCCTTCATCACCCTCTCATTGAATGCTAAAAAAGGCTGAGAAAGAAGGAAAATTAGCAAAATAAAGTTACAGAAAAAGTTACAATGAGCAGTGATAGCAACCATTATTTTTAGCACATATTCCACTTCTGCATTCATAGAAGGTAAACAAAATAATTAATTTAACAATGCCATTCTAACATGAAACAAATCAAAGTAGAACCAAAATCACAACAGTTAAAACTGGAGATCATGTTGCAGTTTCTCTCTGTAAACAGTATGAAGAAATTGCAATGGGACAGAGATTTAAAAACGTTTATGCTGCTCCTTCTTTGCACATTGGTTGATCTATGACTACAGCCACAATAAGTCATGTGGGAACTGGACATAGCAGTTTAGCTTTCAACAGTATTCACAATTCCTTACCCAATCATGTCTTTTACGCTTAATCCTTACTTACAACCATAATGGAGCTCAGAATTACCATTGTAAGTCATAGGTCAAAGCACTCGTGTGACTGGCTGGATTTTATAATTTTTTAAAGTGGTTGGTAAGCAAATAGTATGGTCATTAAGTGAACAAGGCATTGTTAAGCAACTATGGTGATCATTAAACAAATCCTTGTATTCCTATAACTGCATTTTGCCAGAAACAAAACTGGCAAAAAAGTTGTAAATCACGGCGATGTCAATGCAGAATGTTGCAACCAGCCTAAAGGTGATTTATTTGCCAAGTGCCCAAAATGCAGTCATGTGATTTGGGGGTGGAGTTAGAGTCATCAGAATTCCAGAACTAGGTCATATCATTTGGGGAGTCTGTCGTAAGTTCCATCGTAATGAATGACTGTTCATTAAGCAACAACTACCTGTAATGCATACAAAGAGAAGTGATTCTGATATATTTGCCTAAAATATAAAAGAAGGATGTGCTAATACTATTAGTTAGACCTAAGGAAGCCAATTTAATCTTGATCTGGAAAAGTACCAAACATTCTCATAGGATGTGCATATTTTAAAAAAAATGAACTGGGAACCTAGTAGACAACAAAATTCTTTGTCTTTAAAATCGTGTACTACAAAGTTTCAACCTCAGCAACTTTAAGATGTGTGGACTTTTAATTCCCAGGACAACATGGAAATATTGTTCCACTAATAGGATGATCACTTATCTCTTGTTTATCCTCTTTGAAGAGCTATATCTTCTACCTAAAGGTTTGTTCATTTCGACTGAAAGACCCAAAAACCATATAAAATAGAGAAGCTTGAAGCCACTCATCAACAGAGAAGGGACTAAGCAGCTTAAAACAGATGCGTGATTCACTTGTTCACAGCTTTTCCCATTATAGTGACATCTAATTAAATAATAATTATTTCTAAATTTGCCACTATTTGTGCGTGTAAACATGTAAATTTTATGCAAATCAGTATGTTCTTTAGTCCTATTTATGTGATAATGCATGCTAATATTTTCATACTAATTTGGTTTGACCCAGAATTTGGTTTTCATGGACAATTCTTAATCTGCACATTAATCATTCAAATAATCTTAATCTCGAAACCATCCTCTTTCCAGCAAGTCTTTGAAATTCAAACTTTACTTATTTTCTTTTCTTCCAAGACCCAGCTTATTCAAAGATGCCAATCTCTATGGATCCAAATAGAAGATCATAGCATCGAAATCTCAGTAAAGAAAATTTGGTAAAACCCTTCCTAAACTAGGTTTTATTTTTGCCTACATTGTGCACCTTGAAAAAGAATTAAAATAAACAAATTTTAGAAATATATGTGTTTATAATTCATGTAAAGAAATGAACATTAATATATGACTTTCAAGATGAACTCCTAATGGATAGCAACATTTGCAGAAAAAGACAAAAGTCTAAAAATAAATGTGAATTGCTCTTGTATACCCAGAAATACCAAAGGGCAAAATTTCAGTTTGCATATTTTGAAATGATGCATTCACCCTTCTCTTGTCCCTTCACGTATTTAGCAGAATGATTCATTATGATAGCCATTGGGTTACCAGCTGGCTTGGAAATAAGGAGATGAATAATGATGTAAAGGCCCAGAGATTTAGAGACTTACTACAACAAGCAGTATCAGTCAGTTGTTCCCTTAAATCCTCCACTGGCTTAGCAGGTAGCGGGGAAGATGTAGAAGCCTGCATTTTTCTAGAACTGCATGGTTTGGAAAGTGGGGCCGATACAACTGCCTATTTTTTTTTATTTATAAGCAGGGAACCTGATAAATTTTGGATTAACAGATTCTTGCATTTTGGAACTTCAGACGTGGCATATGATGCTTTTTTTCAGTCTTTTACCTACCTAAAAATGAATTTATAGTGGGCAGACTGATGTATCATTTTAAAGTGTTAATGAATTAAGTATTTGTTTTGTTTGACAAACAAGGGCAAACTAACGATTCTGCTAATATACAATCTACTGTATCTTACTGCCCATAGTTTCCATAAGTGAGCTGATTAAGATGAACTTGAGGTTAATGTTGAGGAACCCTTTGGGATAATTATCTTGGGGGGACTCACTATTCGTAATATTTATCATAATGATGGATTAGAAAAGATCCAGAATATTATTTTTAGAATAATCCACAATTGATTCAATCAGCCCATCCTATTTACTATGTCACACTATAAATATCTTACTATTGCACTGAGATGATGATTTGAAAAATGGTGCCTTTGTACCGTTATGATTGTTGTCATCAATCATTTTCTTTTGAGATCTGTATTCAGAATTGTTCTCAGTTCTGGAAAAATGGAATACTATAACTATTGCAGTGATCTACTCATAAAAGATGGTGGTTTCCAAAAGATATGGGTATATTCTGGGTCATATGGCTATTGAAGATTTGGTTCATCATAGGTCGTATTGAGACATAATAAGGGCAATTAATATCACTCCTTGGCAATTGCTCCTTAGCAGTTGCTCTGCAGCTTCTTGAATTCTTTGAGAAGGGAATGAAGCAGGTTGAGATATATTCTGAATACAAGCTGGGGAAAATCTCAGATTTGGGATCTGCAATGGAATGCATTAGTGACCCTGAGGAAAGAGGAAGAAAGATGTTACCTAGGAAACAATCAGGAGGGACAGATGCCCACAGTTGCTTAACAGTCACAGAAATTGAGAAAGGATCTGGCCTAATGGAACAGGCAGTTAAAAGTGATGGGCGGGAAATTTGTACTTTCAGAGTTGCAAGATTCTGTTAATTTAGTCTTACAATAAAGTAGAATTAGCTCATCTAGTCCTGGTTCCTGTCTGATGTACCTGAGAGAGCTGACAATCTAACATTAACACTGTTGTTGAGCCTACCTTTTTGGTAGCGATGACAATAAATAAGCATGCTTTTCTTCAGTTTTCTTCTTTTGGGGATAGCGTTCTTTGCCTATTTAAATGGTTGCAATGTTCAGCTTTGGTGCAACACAATTCTCATTTCTCCATGAGTTAAAGGGAAAAAAGAAAGTAGAGTTGAAATTCAATAAAAGAAAGGTTGAAATAGACTTCAGTTTCTACTAAATGTATTTAATAATGTTTCTTTCATATACTGTATGCAAAATAAAAGAGAGAAAAAAATCCTACAAAAAGTATGTCAGGTTCCTGGATATTAAAAGTAGTATGCAGAGCTTTCGTCTCTATGGCATCTGGTTACTTTCAGTACTTATTATATGCAACAGAAAGATTGCTTTCGAAGTGCTCATTTCTGTAATAGACTTGCTGAGTGAAAGATTTCCTTGATTCTGTATAAAAGATGTTTTTATTCAAATAGACATCATACCTGGTTGCAAAGAACAATTGCTATTTCAGTTAGTACAATAGTGTAAGGCGGCAGCTGAGATCATCAAAACCAACAGCACTTTAGAAAACAAACAATACTCTGTTCATTTAGATTAAACTGAAGGAAATCATATGCTAAGAAATATATGCTTGAATGAAACATCCTACTTCAAGAGAAAACTCATTAGTCACTTTCTAACAAAAGCAAACATTTTAAAGTTAATCTGAGGTGATTGTTATTTTAATGGTTAACAGAAAGCTATCTAATGAACTCGATACCCAGAAGTTTCTAACATAAAAAAAATGGAAATGCGCAAAGCAGTCCCATTCAGTAAAGCAGTCCCTCCACAGCTTGGTACCAGTCAGATTTATATGTTAATTCACCCAGAACACAGGAGTTGGGAAAGATAATGCAGCTAGTGTATTGTGGGGATAGCTTCCATATTCAACCTTCTTCACCCTGTAAACATTTTTCTTCTCCAGCTAACCTGTGGTGTGTGTGTGTGTGTGTGTGTGTGTGTGTGTGTGTGTGTGTGTGTGTGTGTGTGTGTGTCCCATACTCTCCCAGTTTGGGATGTGAGAGGAGTGTACTGATGTCATTCACCTATTAACTAAGTTATAATATTATTTATCTGATGTGGGTTTAGTATACGGTATGAACCTAGTGAACTGCAGTGAACTGCAGTGATTGTCTTAGCATGGAAAATCCACTCATTTGGAAAATATGTGACATGAAATGTTAGATGTACCTCTAGGCACCTGTTTGCTTTCTCTCTCTTTCTCTCTCACACACAGACATGCATACACATTATTCATAGATCTCCCATATTGCATCAGTTTTGGCTCTACAGTTTTTTGAATACGGTATCTTTGAAAATAGTAAGACTGAGTGAGCGGCAGCAAAATAAATAGAAATATTCAATATACAGTAGCTTCAAATACTACCATAGTTCTGGATAAAAACATGGCAGGGTCGTTTAGAACCAAAATTAGTTTTATATTTGAGAAGAAGAGGGTTTCTTGAAAGATTATACAAAGGTCACAGAATTTTTGCTATATCTTACACGTGGCTTTTCAAGAAAGATATCCAGAAGTGCAAATTCTGCAGATCCTCTAATGCAGGGGTGTCAAACTCACAACGTCATGTGACGTGTCGTGACTTTTTTTCCATTGCCGGCAATGGGTTGAGCGTGGTTTCGCTATGATGCATCCGGCCTGTGGGCCGGCAGTTTGACACCCCTGCTATAATGGATACATTTAACTTGGAGGAGAAACATATTAGTTTATGTAGTTCATTGACTGCAATCTGTCCAATGTTTAATCACAGTATTACCATAAATTGTTGATATTCAAATCTATCTCTATTCAGAAATGATCACAGGATATCAGAAGAATTTGATATGAGTACATTTTGCATTTAACACAAACCACATAGAATCCTTCTGTATGTTTATACAGATAGTCCTTTATTTATGACCACAATTGAGTCCAAAGGTTTATGTTGCTAAGCGAGATAGTTAAGTGAATCTTAGCCCATTTTATGACCTTTCTTACTACAGTTGTTAAGTGAATCCCTGCACTTGTTAAGTTAGTAACAGGGTTGTTAAGTGAATCTGGCTTCCTCATTAACTTTGCTTGTCAGAAGGTTCAATCAGAAAAGCTGAAAGAGACCTTAAAGGTGGTGGTGGTGATGATGATGATGATGATGATGATGATAAAGATAAAGATGGAGTTGGAAGGGACCTTGGGGGTCTTCTAATCCAACCCCCTATACCATTCTGAACAATGGCTGTCCAGTCTTTTCTTTAAAACCTCCAGTGATGAAGCACCCACAACATCTGAAGGCAAGCTGTTCCATTGGACAATTGGTTCCAATTGTCCTCACTAGGAAGTTTCTCCTTAGTTCTAGGTTGCTTCTAGGTTCTAGGTTGCTTCTCTTCTTGATTAATTTCCATCCATTGCTTCTTGTCTTGCCTTCTGGTGCTTTGAAAAATAAGTTGATCTGCCTCTCAAATATTTTAATACTGCTATCCTATCATTCCTAGTCCTTTTTTTCTAGACTGGCCATTCCCAAATCCTGTAACCATTCTTCATATGTTTTTGTCTCCAGGCTCTTAATCATCTTAGTTGCTCCTCTTTGCACTTTTTCCAAAGTCTCAACATCTTTTTTGTAATGTGGTGAAAGGTTGCAAAAGGTGACCCCATGACTCAGGGACACTGCAACCATCATAAATATGAATCAGTTGCCAAGCGTCTGAATTTTGACCATTGTGACCATGGGGATGCTGAAACTATTGTAAGTGTGAAAAACAGACATAAATTACTTTTAACAATACAGTTGTAACTTCGAATAGTCACTAAATGAATTGTTGTAAGCTGAGGACTACCTGTACATTTCATATCTGGGTCTGACTTTTCAGATAGTATAAAATTGGTGATTTGGAATCATCACTTGGACCTTAGTTCAGAAATATTTTTATTTTTGGCTAAACTGCTTCATTCAGAAACATTAAGGACTAATCAATATTGAACATTTGATTAAAATGTAAAATATTGCAGGGTTAGAAACAATATGGAGGGAGACCTTTTCACATACATATAAAAATCCCACTTGCAAATACTTGGTAGTAAAAACCTAATAAAACTATCTTCAAATCTCACTTACGGTAGTCTCCAGACTTGCCCTCATTTTTCAAAGAAGTCCATGTATCACAGCATCTGATTCGCCCATTCAACCCAATTGTGTGCAGGAAAGAACATATATGCAGAGTTAGGGCAATCTCTAGACTGAAATTAATTACACTCAGCTTCATAAGGTGCATTTGTAACAAATATCTGGAACTTCTTGGACACTGCACAGAGACTATGTTCCTCCTACATTAAAAAAAATTCTTAGTACAATTGAAACTCATGTTAGCAAGAAACACAAAAATCACCATTTGTAGATTAAAAAATAAGTCAGTTTCTGCAGCTGTTGTATGAGTACCCATATTTCTTGTTGCTGATGATTTTCATGGTGTCATGGTGAATGATTAACACCATGTTAGCGTCAAAATAAGAATAGTGATTTCTAGTCAAACAGCTGTATGTTTCTATCTGTTTAGGATTCCTTCATTCTGGATATCTAGTGGCCACCAGTTTCTTTCTGGCAAGGTTCCTATGCTCTTAACAGCTGCATGGACAAACAGAAATTCAACGGGTGGAACTTTTTTTTTATTCTCAAAGTTTGGAAAACCTGTCCTATTAAATGCATAAGAACAAAAATAAGGAGAAATGGGATTCCCTAAGCACAAATTTTAGCAAATAGTCTAATTTTGATTTTCCTGATTTTCAAGAAAGTGAAGTTTGCCATGGAGAAGTGGTTGGATGAGGAATCAATCTTACAGCTTAATGTTAGCTCATTCTTCAAATTACACATAAACTATATCCCCATCCACTGAAATTCTTCCTCATTCAGGTCAATTGGAATGTGTGTTTCGCTGCAAAATTCCAGTTAAACATTCTGCAAAACGTTCAGCCATGCAGAAAACATGACGCCAGGTCAACAAGTCCACATAGACCAAAAGTAAAAGGGGCAAGCAAAAACATGATGAAGATAGATTAACTTAAAAGGTCAAATGAATAAAATATGTAAATACCAGAGGAAAAGCAAGTTAAAGAATGTATGGTAAAGTAAGCCAAAGAAATTGGTTATAATATTCAAATTGATCATTGAGAATGTGGTTAAAAGGTCTGAAATTCAGTGTCTTATCAGTTAAAAGTAAACTTTTTAAAAATGATGTATCATTGGTATGACATCAGAGAAATAGTCTAAGATGTATAAATGTACTTCTAATCTCTGTTCAAAATATGAAAAACATGAAGGGACATTTTATTATGCATTGTGGACTTGTGAAAAAATGAAAATATACTGTATACAAATACATATGGCGATGCAGGGAGTTTTAAAAATTAACATTCAGATGAATCTGGAACTTTTTTTACTAGGACATATGGGTCGCGATGGGTCGGACACGACTTCGCAGCTAACTACAACATGGAGACTCAACTAAAAACTGCTCATGGATGATAGGTTTTATATATGGTAACTGCAGCACAGCCATTATATGCACAAAAATGAAAAACTACAGAAACACCAATAATGGAGGAATGGCTGAGTTTGCAGAAATAGCTAAACTGAATTGTTTTATCAAGGAAGGAACAATTATATCTTGTTTCCCTTTCATTTTCTGCACAGTCCAGGATTTTCTTAATTATATCTTCTTCAGATGGTATTTCTTCATTTTTCCAAAATAGAGCAAATGTAATTCCCACTGCTGTTAATACATGTAATAATAACTGTACACATTCTTTATCATATTTTTCTGAAATTATACCTAAAAGAAATAGTTGCAGTTTATAGTCTACATGTGTTCCTGTCATCTTCTCTAGCCACCTATGTATTTTTGACCAAATTTCTTTGCTTTAGGGCATGTCCACCAAAGATGGTAATATGTGCCTGGATTTTGTCTACATTTCCAACAATTTTTAAACATTTTTGCTAGTCTTGCAGGTGGTAAGTGCCATCTATAGAACATTTTATATAAATTTCCTTTATAAGTAGCTGCCCTTGTTATTTTATAGTTTCTTTCCCATAGGTTCTGCCATTTTACTAACTCTACATTGTGCCCAAATTTGTTTGCCCAAGTTATCATTGTTTCTTTAACTTGTTCATCCTCCATCTTTAAATTTAACAGAAAACTGTACATTTTTTAATCAATTTGTCATCTGATGGCAATAGTATCTGGTCAAACACTGTCTGATCTTTATAAAAAACATATATTTTTGCATCTTTCTCATATCTCATTTGCATTTGCAAATGTGGCCACTATGATAGCTCTATGCCCTGTTCTTCCAATTCTTGTTTAGTTTGTAGTTTCCCATTAGTATTCAAAATGTCTTTATAAGTCACAAGTTTTTCATAATTAATTAAATTTGGGTGTACAAACGCTTCCATTGTCGAAATCCATCCTGGTATTTTCATGTAAATTCTCAATTTTATCTTTCCCCATGTCAAAAGCAATGCATTTCTTACACAGTGGTTTTAGAAAGTATTTATGAAATTTGTTCTTCCCATACCATACAAAGGTGTGCCATCCAAGTTGTAGGTCATGACTCTCTAGGCATAATAATCTTTTGTTTCTAAGGGTTATCCATTCTTTTAACCATGTTAGTGCAGCTTCTTGTAGTACAAAAGCCAATCTGGTAACCCAAAACCTCCATTTTCTTTTGCTTCTTGTAACATTTTCAATCTAATTCTAACCATATGTCCTTTAATTTCATCTCCAATAAGTCTTATAGTCTTTATCTGTAGTTCCTTATAGTCCAATAGGGCTCCCCCACACAGGGGGAGGCAGGAAGGAAAAAAGACCTTCTAATCCACTTCTGCCTTTCAGTCTCAGCTTCAAACAATTGTCCAAAGGTCCAAAGTTATCACTCTGCCCAGATTTGTAATCCAAAAGGTCCTGAATAAAGGGTTAATAATCCATAGGAGCTCCCCCAAAGGGAGTCGCCCAAAGTCAAATTTCTAGTGTCTCTAAATAGTTCTTGAGCATGGTGCTCTATTATCCAGTACACTCCCCTGTCCAAAAAAAAGGGAAGCAATAGCAGGAAAGAATTTATAATCCACTTTTGACTTTGTCTTTCAACACCAAATCTACACAGTTGTCCAAAAGTCCAGAAATCCCAAACAGTCAAAGTTTGTACTCCTCAAGGTCTTGCTATTCCAAATTAGTAATCCACAAGGCCTCTTCCAAAAAAATTAACCAAGAATCCAATTTCCTCTGTAAATTACTTTGATAAAAGACTGGAAAGATTTTATAGACATTTTATGAAAATGGGTTAAAAATCTTTATTAAAAGATTTGTTTATGATATGCAATATGGGAGGGTGACTTCTGTTTGAAACTGCTATAAATAAGAGTGGATGTACCTTTCTTTTTCTTGCTTTTTATTATTCTTCATTTTCTTTTATTCTTTTATCTTTTTCTATTTCTTCTATGTTTTCATAGATTTTTTAATCTTTATAAAATTTCCTTTTAATAAAAATTATTTTTAAAAAAATATGTTAGTACCCTCTCACATTGTCCCTGAAACAGTTCAGGAAGGCTAGACTATGGACTGTGCTGTATACATTAAGGAAGACAGAGGCCTTAACACTGGAATTTACAGAAAACCCACACACAGAGATCAATATTTACATTATGATTCACACCACCCACTGGAGGACAAAATGGGAGTTATCAGAACCCTACACCACAGAGCTGAAGGCCTGCCTACCAGAAAAGAAGAAAAAGAAATAAAACACATCAAGAAAGCCCTCAGAACATGTGGCTATTCCAAGTGGGTCTTCATCAAATCTCAAAAAAGACCTAGCAGGAACTCCTCCATAACAGACCAGAAGAAAACAATAAACAAAGCAATGTAGTCATTCCATACGGTGCAGGAATATCAGAAAAGCTCAGGAGGATCTTCAGCCAACACAACATACGTGCATACTTCAAACCACTGCTTTTTTTGTAAAAGAAAAAGGTGCCGGAACTCACACATGTCATACAACCCACCTTGCCTACCCTACAAGGTTCCATCCAAAAAAGGTGCCGGAACTCCATTCTCGGCGTTTTATGACAAAAAAAGCCCTGCTTCAAACCCAAGAATACACTAAGGCAGAAGTTTGTCCAAGGATAAAACACCCAGACACAAACTGAACAATGTGGTATATGCAGTACAATGCAGTGAGCCATGTGCAGATCTATACACTGGGGAAATGAAACAACTTCATAAACATATGGCACAACACAGAAGAACAAACCCATCAGGACCAGATTCAGCAGTCCATCTGCATTTAAAAGACAAAAGCCATTCTTTTGAAGGCAGCAAAGTTCACATTTTGGACAGAGAGGACTGCTGGCTTGAAAGAGGGGTTAAACAGGCCATCTATGTCAAAACTGAACAGCCCTCTATCAACAGAGGGGGAGGGACACGACATCATCTATCTCCAGTCTACAATACAGTCCTTTCAACAGTTCCAAGAAGGCTCCACACACATTAGCACCACTCAGGTAATCCTGAGGACACGGATAAGTTTCCAGGTAGCATTAACAACTCACTGAAAGAATGCAAATGAACAGCTGTCTGCAAGGAGTATAAATCTTTCCATTCCCCACCATCCAGTCAGAGCTGAAGAAGCTTCTTGGATGAGAAGCGAAATGTCTTCAAAGAAAAACAAGAAAGTCCAGTTGCCTTGTGGGGAAAAAAAGCATCTTTGGGATAACTATGATCTGGATGACTGAGAATCTCCATAGATAACAGAAAGTCATGTAACAGCCTGTTTTTCTTTTCCATCTTTTCTCCTGGACTCCAGGTCATGCTTTAATTATCCTTCTTGCCTCCCGGTTTGCTGGTCTCTCACATGACAATGGCATCTCTAATAATATGCCTCTCAGCTCTTCCCCAATATTGAGCTGGGAATTAACTACATCACTAGAATACCTATCTGCTGATCGAAATCAACAGAACCCTTCCAGGTGAATGGTTTTGACTGTTAATAGATCTTAATAGGTTAAATACTATTCTAAGGTAGGCTGTACTCTACAATATTCATAATCTCTAATATTTAAGAGATTCACTACTTTGTTTTTCCCTTCGCCTTGACTATTACCTAAGTGATTACAGCCAGTGGACATAATTTTCTCAACAATCAAGTGAAGAAACTGTAGTCTAGAACAGAATAGAATAATAACTTTATTGTCACTTTGAATGTACACTAATACATTAAAATGCAATTTCATTGCATTCAGCTGTCAAAGGGTCACCACCTCCGATATACACTACATAAATATGACATACGTACGTACGTACATACGTATGTACGTATGTACGTACGTACATAAATAAATAAATAAGGTACAGAATTATGCATATACCCACATAGAGAGAGTTTCCTCCTTTAAATTTCTGGGAGTCTACCTCTGTGAAGATCTGACCTGGAAAGTTAACACAACCCAGGTGGCTAGAAAGGCCCAACAGAGGCTTCACTTTCTTAGGATCTTGTGGAAGAACAGGGTAGAACAACAGCTAATGACCCTCTTTTACCGGTCTACCATAGAGAGCGTCCTCTCGTATGGTATTGTGGTCTGGTATGCTGGTCTGACAGCCACGGATAGGAAAGAATTACAGAGGGTAGTGAGCACAGCACAAGACATTGTGGGCTGTTCCCTGACACCACTGGATGACATCGCCAGGGCTCGTTGCCTTGGAAGAGTGAGGAAGATTCTCAGGGATGACTCACACCCTGGATGGTATCTCTTTACTCTCCTACCATCCGGTAGGAGATATAGGAATATAGCCAGCCGTACCAACAGGCTGAAAAATAGCTTTTATCCGTGGGCTGTTAGGCTTTTAAATGGGACATAATCTTATGCAGAATTGACTTGGGAGGCCGGTGTGTGGTGTAGTTGGTTCACATAGTGTGGTGGGATGGAGGGTTTGTTGTCACTGTGTGTTGGGGGGGAGAGAGCACGGGGGGAGGCTCAGCTAATCTCAATGTACACATGTTGTACTTTGACATATATTATATATATTATATGAAACAGAAAAACAACAGTCTAGTTCGGGTTAAGTATACATGTGCATGGTGAGAAAAACGAATCTTGCAAGTTTATCAGACGGATAGCATAGGGAACAAAGCTATTACAGAATCAGGTAGTTCTGCTAGAAACACTTCGAAACCTCTCCCCAGAGGGGAGCAACAGAAAGAGATCGTAAAGTGAATGTGTGGGGTCTCTAACAATGCTTTGAACTCTAAGCATATAGTGCTTATGAGCAGCATCATGAATACCAGGAAGCGAGCTTCCTATGATTTTCTCAGCTGTCTTTACCATATGGACTTTCTATCTGAGGCACTGCTGCCACCAAACCAGACTGTGATGCAGTTTGTTAAAATGCTCTCAATCGTGCCTCTGTAAAAAGTGGCCAGGACAGAAGGAGAAAGATGTGCTCTCCTCATCCGACGCAGGAAATGCAGACGCTGGTTTGCATGCTTCACTAAGGATGAGACGTGAAGAGACCAATTCAGATTGTTAGTTAATACTTACTACTGTTGACAACCTCTACAGCTGCATCCTTGATACTGAGTGGAGTATGACTGTGCCACCTTTTTCTGAAATCTACAATGATCTTCTTTGTTTCATCAACATTTAGAACCAGGTTACTTTTACTGCACCAGTCCACCAAAGCCTTCACCTCTTCCCTATAAGCATCTTCACTGTCATCCTGGATAAGACCCACCACTGCCGTGTCGTCTGCATACTACATAATATGATTCGTAGCAGATTTGGCACAGCAGTCGTGGGTCATCTGTGCTTTAGAAGGAGCAGTTAGAGGTTCAAGCCATATTTTCTTTGTTATTTGTTCATTTTTATTGCTTTTTTCTAACAAGACTACTGATTTCCTAGGACTATTGATTTTTTAGTCCTATGAAATAATTTAAAGGAAACTGTCATCTAGTTGTCATATGGATTACCGCAGCATAAGATATTATGCCATAGGCAGAAATGAATCAATCTTCCTTAAATTCCACATCACATCCTTATGCTTGCTGTTCCTGTGTCATGCTGATGTCTACTGGACACGAAAATGATTTCAGAAAATTCTGTCTTGACTAGGACATTTTGGCAGCAATTTGTTCAGCTCAAAATTCTTGTTAGTCTCTTAATAACTAAATCAATTGCCAATTGATTTCCTTTCTGTGGTTGGGTCTTATTAGACACATACAGCTTTTTATCCACTGGGTCATCCTTTCAGAAATATTTCCTTAATAAATGTTTTCAGCAATGGCAGAATTTCTAACGTGCTTCCTATACTGGGATACATTGAGGTGTATCTGCCTTGAAAATAGCACACACTGAACTTTTCAGCACGTTTAAACAGCAGCAGAGGAAACGTTTTACCATATTTTGTATTATGTCATAAATTATTTTATGTATAGTGATTATAAAAAAATTTTTTTAAGTGCACAGGGTTACTGATTCAAAACCCAGCAGAACTTTCTTAAATACTATTTTTCTGTTCCTGAACTATCCATTTTAATGATTCTTTTTTAGTTAAGTCCATCAATATACTAGCTCAGCATTTTTTTCCCACCCACTGCAGATAGAAGTGTTTCCAAATAAGGTGCTGCAAAAAGCAAAAATGCCCAGCAAAAAATTATTTTAAAATATTCTACCAGGTTCTAACCAATAATCTTCTGCCTGTCAAACAAGATTTATAACCACTATATCACTGAAATAGCTGCAGTCGACATTAAAGTGAAAGGCAGATCCAGGTAAGGGTGGTGGCTCTGTGCAATAGCCAATTAAATATATGTTTATTTTAAACAAAGTAAAATGCAGCAGTGCTTGAGCCAGCTCAAGGTAGAAACACTTCTTTTAATATAGAACTGGAAAATAAGGGTGGTTTCATTTCTATAGCCTAGAGATTAATTGAGAATAACAACATTGATTCCTGTGCTCCAGATACATTTAAGAAATGTAGAAGCCATACCAACTACATACCGTGTCTAAGATATTTGAAACTCATTTTTCTTCCCACTTACTCTAACAGAATACTTGACCTTCTCTTTTAACAGACTGGGTTGTTTCCATCTGTTAACATAGGCAGGTTTGTTTTTAATGTTGTTTTTCACTGACTCCATGAAAAAGACTCACTTAAGCAAGTTCTGTAAATGCAACCCCCTGGAAGCAGCATTTTTAAAATCATTTGAAAGGACTCTGTCTCCTGAAAAATCAGTAGGCTTGTCAAAGAAAGGTATCCTGTTATATACCTACATCAAACAACCCCGTGAAAACTTCTGCCTGACGGATCAAATGAGCTGATCTCAGAAATTCAAATACCTTGTCTGTAATAGAATGCAGACAAAGCCTAAGCCAGAGATCTTTTTTCCGTTCTTCCTTCCGAAGTCAGTTTTCCCTGCTAACCATTTTTGGTCACCGAAGGACCTCTTCCCTTTTCCATCCATTTCTACTTTTGTCTCTTGTGCATGTATGCATATTATACACATTAACTATTTTGTTGTTTTTTTAAAAAAAAATCTTGTTGTGGCCCTGTTTATGGCGTATGAGCTAGCTCCATATGGCTCTTAGCCATCAAGCCACAGGCACACAATTTGAAGCCAAGTGTAGAATAGACGTCAAAGCTGCCTACTATAAATATCTACTGGCTGCTGCTACATGCCTTTAAATTCCTGAATGGTTTGAATCTTAGCCTGCAATTCAAGAAACCCTGCACCCAAATGGCAGAAGTCATCCCAATTCTGTTAAGTTTGTATATTTCATAGTATTTGCTGACAAGAGTTTTCCGATGAAGTAAAGTATTCCCAAATGCTTCAAATCATGCCAGGAATGAAACTTCATGTCTACAGACTTTCATTTTAATGTTAGGAACCTACTTTTAAACTTTAAGCTTATCCTTAAGTTCAACCTTAGTTCTTTTTTTATTTCTTCCTCTGGCTCATATTAAATACCAAATTCAAGTATACCTCAAATTGATGCATAGTCCATTACTGCAACCCATGAAGGTATTTTTTTTCTGATGCCAAAAATTCACCTAACAAACTATTCTATCGTCTTGACCATCCAGTCTACACACTACTCATTTCAAAATATAACATAATCTTTATCAACATAGGATCATCATAAGCCAAAAGATGGAGAATACAGTTTTATGTCAGTTTATTTGAGCTAGTATTAGTTTGTTTAATGTTCACTTCCTTTTCATTTATCTGATTATTTATTTACAATTAACAACTACGTCCCTTTCAGTTTCCAAAGTCCTTGTAACTACTTAGGAAAAACAGACAACAAACTATGAGGAAAAATACCATATTAAATAAAATAAAACATTTTAAACTAAAGAAACATAACATTAAACATTAAAAGAGGATGGACTATTTTTCATATCTAAAAAAAATAACACCACCAGTGCCAGATGAATATAACTACCCACTCTTCTCTGTATCCACTTCTATAATATTCAAGACATACTGAAGGACAAAGATTACCGTATATACTTGAGTATAAGCCGACTCGAGTATAAGCCGAGACCCCCATTTTCACCCCCAAAAACTGGAAAAAGTTCGTGACTCGAGTATAAGCCGATCCGCCGTTTTGCAAGCCTCCGCCGCCAGCAGAGGCTCGATCCGCCATTTTGCAAGCCTGAATACACAGGAATACCCTGTGTGGCCGCGGCTCTCGGGGAAGCCCTGGCTGTCCGCTTCCTCGTTCCACGCTGCCATTCGGGGCCCACGCGTTCCCCGGGCAAATCGCGGCGCCCAGCAGGCGAGGAAACACGCCCGCTCCAGTCGCCCCCCCTTCCCTCAGGAGACGCGAAGCAAGTGACCGCCCGGAGCTTACCGAGGACTTGCGCGCGGCCGAGGCTTCGGTGCTTCCAGGATCGCGCACACCTCTCCCAAGCCGCCGCCGTCCGGAGACCTGCCGAAGTTTGGGGAGATTTGGGGAGGTGCGCGCGCACCTCCCCAAACCTCCCCAAACGTCAGCAGGTCTCCGGATCTCCGTGCCTTGCCTGCCTGCTTCTTTCGCTCACCCGTGCTTTCTCTCCCCATCGCTCACCCGTGCTTTCCCCCCCATCGCTCACCCGTGCTTTCCCCCCCCATCGCTCACCCGTGCTTTCTCTCCCCATCGCTCACCCGTGCTTTCCCCCCCCATCGCTCACCCGTGCTTTCCCCCCCATCGCTCACCCGTGCTTTCCCCCCCCATCGCTCACCCGTGCTTTCCCCCCCCATCGCTCACCCGTGCTTTCTCTCCCCATCGCTCACCCGTGCTTTCTCTCCCCATCGCTCACCCGTGCTTTCCCCCCCATCGCTCACCCGTGCTTTCTCTCCCCATCGCTCACCCGTGCTTTCCCCCCCCATCGCTCACCCGTGCTTTCCCCCCCCATCGCTCACCCGTGCTTTCCCCCCCATCGCTCACCCGTGCTTTCCCCCCCCATCGCTCACCCGTGCTTTCTCTCCCCATCGCTCACCCGTGCTTTCCCCCCCCATCGCTCACCCGTGCTTTCCCCCCCCATCGCTCACCCGTGCTTTCCCCCCCCATCGCTCACCCGTGCTTTCCCCCCCCATCGCTCACCCGTGCTTTCTCTCCCCATCGCTCACCCGTGCCGCCCCGAAAATGCCGCTGCCGCTCGCCCGCTTGCTCGCTTCCTCGCCCGGGGACCAGCACCAGCCAGCCAGCCCGCCGGCGAGAAGCCCGGCCCGGAGGTGAGGGGAGGGAGCGGACCGTGCTTTCCCCCCCCCCCATCGCTCACCCGTGCTTTCTCTCCCCATCAAAGATCCTTGGAAGTAATGGTTGGAAAAGTTTGCAAGTCTTTGGGAAAGTTCAAGAAGTGAAAGGAATACCCTCCTCTTGAAAGACCAGATAAGGCAGACAGGGAGATGAAGAGTTCAACCGAGTTTCCTCTTTTGTTCAGGCATCTGCACCCGCTGCTTTTAAACTCGCCGGGCGCTGCAACGGCACCCGTTTTCCCCGGCGAGTTTTCCCTACCTGGCCCCTGCAGAATCGCGGCGGCGCCCCCGGAGAAGCCTACCCCGAGGCTGCGGCCGATTTTTCCTTCTCCTAGACTCTGCCGCCCAGAGCGTTGTTTCTCCCCCTCGTGCGTGCGTGGGATGAGGCGAGAAACCAACAGCCTGCGTCCGTCTCTCTTTATGTATATTTCTGTATATATCTTATCTCGGGATCTAGACCTTTCGAAGGAGAAGGGGCGGCTGGAGTTCGTGAGTTGCTGTGGGACCCAAGGGTTGGGGGAAGAGAGATGGGAGGGAAAAGGGGAGAAACCTGCCGCTGGCTAGTTCTTTGTCTGATCGGGGAGCCTGAACAAAAGAGGAAACTCGGTTGAACTCTTCATCTCCCAGTCTGCCTTATCTGGCTTTTTGAAACGCACCACCGGCTGCTCCGTCCAGAAGCCCAGATTCGGGAGGGCTGCTTGGCTTCCACTTGAGCCCATCTATGTCCGCAGGCCCCCCCCCCACTACCCCTAGACCTCCGCCGCCGGCGGAGGCTGGATCCGCGCTCCGCAGCGGCAGGGCGCGGATCCAGCAGAAAGAAGCAGGCAGGCAAGGCACGGAGATCCGGAGACCTGCTGATGATTGGGGAGGTTTGGGCACCTCCCCAAACCTCCCCAAACCTCGGCAGGTCTCCGGATCTCCGTGCCTTGCCTGCCTGCTTCTTTCTGCTGGATCCGCGCCCTGCCGCCGGCAGAGGCTTGCGGAGCGCGGATCCAGTGTGTGGGGGGGGGAAAGCCCTTTAGCAGGATTTGCCTGCATGCCGGCGGAGGCTGGATCCGTGCTCCACAAGCCTCTGCCGCCGGCTGGATCCGCGCCCTGCCGCTGCGGAGCGCGGATCCAGCCTCCGCCAGCGGCGGAGGTCTAGGGGTAGTGGGGGGGGCCTGCGGACATAGATGGGCTCAAGTGGAAGCCAAGCAGCCCTCCCGAATCTGGGCTTCTGGACGGAGCAGCCGGTGGTGCGTTTCAAAAAGCCAGATAAGGCAGACAGGGAGATGAAGAGTTCAACCGAGTTTCCTCTTTTGTTCAGGCTCCCCGATCAGACAAAGAACTAGCCAGCGGCAGGTTTCTCCCCTTTTCCCTCCCATCTCTCTTCCCCCAACCCTTGGGTCCCACAGCAACTCACGAACTCCAGCCGCCCCTTCTCCTTCGAAAGGTCTAGATCCCGAGATAAGATATATACAGAAATATACATAAAGAGAGACGGACGCAGGCTGTTGGTTTCTCGCCTCATCCCACGCACGCACGAGGGGGAGAAACAACGCTCTGGGCGGCAGAGTCTAGGAGAAGGAAAAATCGGCCGCAGCCTCGGGGTAGGCTTCTCCGGGGGCGCCGCCGCGATTCTGCAGGGGCCAGGTAGGGAAAACTCGCCGGGGAAAACGGGTGCCGTTGCAGCGCCCGGCGAGTTTAAAAGCTGTTGTGACTCAGGGCCAGCCTGTGGGTCCGACAGCCGGCTCCGATGTATCGGAGGACTCAGATGTGGGGAAGGAGGGAAACGAACCGGCTGATGATGATGATTTGGAGGCTTTGCAGAGCCCTCAGCCGGGGACCTCTTCTCAGCTGTGTGAGCCCGAGAGTGCGGAGGATGATGACCCACAGCTGGCCCTGTTCAAGGACGCCCGACGCAGGAGGCAGACGAGCAGGGACAAACAAAGAAAGACTATGGGACTCCTCGGGAGGAGGCACAGGGAGACCACGCCCTGAGCTCTCTATAAAAGAAGTGTTTGGGGAGGGGCTGGTTGCTGAAAGCAACTTTTTCCGCTTGAGAAGACAAGCTCTTGTGTTTTTGTTAACTGCGTAATTAAATCTTGGCAGAAGCCTTTTAGCCTTGGACGCTTTCCAGACTCTTCTTTTGATTAGGGGTGCGAGAAGAGGGCTGGTTCAGAACAGTTTGCTTTCAGCCACCCACCCCTTAATACTACGATGGAGCAGCTTCTTGCCGAGAATGCCCAGCTCAACCAGCAACTCACCTTGCTGGCCACTCAGGTGGCACAACTGCAGGCTCAGGTACATGCTGCCCCCCCACCCAGGAGGAAATGTCAGATAGCTATGCCGGATAAATTTGCTGGTAAACCAGAACTGTTTCCTGCCTTCCTGGGACAATGCCAGCTTTATATCAGCGTGAGAGCAGCTGATTTCCCCACTGACCGAGATAAGGTGGGATTCGTGTTGAGCCTTCTGTCGGGAGATGCAGCTCGTTGGGGCACGCCTCTGTTGGCACAGCCTAGCCCTTTGTTGGATAACTTTGGGGGGTTTTGTGACCATATGCGCCTCATGTACGAGGACCCGATTAAGGCGCAGACCGCCACCCGACGTCTGAAAGCTTTGAGGCAGGGTCAGCGCCCCCTACAGGCCTATATCAGCGATTTCCGGCTGCTTAGCCAGGATTCCGCCTGGAATGAGGCTGCGCTCGTGGATGCCTTTCAGGATGGCTTGTCAGAGGAGATGTTGGATGAGCTGGCCCGCGTGGACATTCCCTCAGACCTGAATGGGCTGATCCATCTTTGTCTGCGGATCGATGCCCGGCTGCAGCAGCGTAAGAGTCGCCGTGCCACCCCACAGACCCCTGCCGCCCCTGTTGTGCGTGAGCCCCCAGTCCAGAGGGAGGAGCCAATGGAGCTGGGTGCCGCCAGGTCCCGTCTATCGGTGACGGAAATGGACAGACGACGATCGGAGGGGTTGTGTTTTTACTGTGGGGACCCTGGACATTTGGCTGCTTCTTGCCCGAAGAAGCGTCAGCGGGCGTCAGTGACCAAGCCTGCCCCGAGAAAGTCCCCTGCTTGGCTATCGGGAAACGGCCCGAGCCCGATCTAGACGGTGTGAAAGATCGGGCGACCCACAACGATCACGCCGAGCGACGCCGTTCCGACGGTGCCTGTGAACCTCCACGGCATTTGATTTTGGAGGCACGACTGATCCTTCCTGGCAAGCCAGAGGGGATTCCGGTCCATGCCTTAATTGACTCTGGGGCTACCACTAACTTTATGGATTCGGCCTTTGTGGCCAAATGGGCTGTTCCCCAGTGTCCGGTGGATCCGCCCATGCTTGTGGAGACCATCGATGGTCGAGTGCTCCTGTCCGGGCCTATCACGGCCGCCACGCAACCCGTGTGTATGGCCATCAGTACCCATGTGGAGGCCATTCAGTTTTACGTCACTTCGGATCTGCACTTCCCCGTGGTCTTGGGACTGGCGTGGCTCCGGGCGCATGATCCACAGATCTATTGGTCTCAGAACTTGGTCACCTTCCCAAGTTTGCAGTGCGTGGACTCCTGTATTATCGTGACCGGCTCTATGTTCCAGGAGGGCCACTCAGGGGACTCGTCCTCAGCCAATGTCATGATAACCCGGCTGCGGGGCATTTTGGCCTGTTCAAGACTCTGAACCTGGTCTCCCGTACCTTCTGGTGGCCCCGAGTCCGACACGATGTCCAGTCTTATGTCACCTCCTGCGTCCCATGCAGGCAGGCCAAGTCAGCGACAGGGGCCCCGCCTGGTTTACTGCAGCCTTTGCCAACGCCCAAGAGACCCTGGGGGGCTGTGTCCATGGACTTTCTGACGGATCTACCCCCATCCTCCGGCTTCACGACAGTGTTTGTGGTGGTGGACATGTTGACCAAGATGGCGCACTTCATCCCCTGTCGCGGCTTACCGTCAGCTCGCGCCACTAGTCGCATGTTCATCCAACAGGTGTTCCGGCTGCACGGCCTTCCCGATAGAGTCGTCTCCGATAGGGGGGCCCAGTTTACAGCCCGCTTCTGGCAGGAGTTGATGCGGGCGTTGGACATTAAGGTTTGCCTCTCGTCCGCGCATCATCCTCAGACCGACGGGGGTACCGAGAAGGTCATCGGCATTTTAGAGCAGTATCTGCGCTGCTACGTTAACCTGCAGCAGGACAATTGGGTGGACTACTTGGCCATAGCCGAGTTTGCCTTTAACAACTCGCAGCACACCTCCACGCAGATGACACCGTTCTTGGCCAACGTGGGTTATCACCCCCGGTTTTTCCCCCTTTCTCCCGTGGACTCACCGGAGCCGGCAGCGAACGAATTCATGGCGGAGTTACAGGCAATCCATCGGTTGGTGCGACGGCAGCTGGAGAAGGCCAAGGCCGACTACAAGAGGTTCGCCGATCGGTCGAGAAGGGATACGCCTCCACTATCGGTGGGGGATCGGGTCTGGCTGTCCACCAGGAACCTGCCATCCACTCGGCCGGCGAGGAAGCTGGACCACCGTTACCTTGGACCGTTCCCAGTCGAGGCCGTCATCAACCCGGTCGCCTATCGTTTAACTCTGCCACGTTCCCTGCGCGTGCACCCCGTCTTCCATCGGTCCTTGCTGGTCCCCGAACGACCGGCCTGTCCACTTCGCCAGGCGGAACCTCCACCATCAGGAACTCGTGATGGAGACAGCACCCCCGAGTACGAGGTCGCCAGCATCAGGGATTCCCGCTGGCTGAAAGGTCGCTTCCAGTACCTGATCGAGTGGAAAGGGTACGGGCCGGAGGACTTCACATGGGAAGACGCGACCGCCGTTCATGCCCCTGCGTTGGTGACTGCTTTTCACGAACAGTTCCCATCCCGACCGCATCCGGATCGGCAGACCCGGGGGAAGGGCCCTGCAGTGCGGGATAGTGTTGTGACTCAGGGCCAGCCTGTGGGTCCGACAGCCGGCTCCGATGTATCGGAGGACTCAGATGTGGGGGAGGAGGGAAACGAACCGGCTGATGATGATGATTTGGAGGCTTTGCAGAGCCCTCAGCCGGGGACCTCTTCTCAGCTGTGTGAGCCCGAGAGTGCGGAGGATGATGACCCACAGCTGGCCCTGTTCAAGGACGCCCGACGCAGGAGGCAGACGAGCAGGGACAAACAAAGAAAGACTATGGGACTCCTCGGGAGGAGGCACAGGGAGACCACGCCCTGAGCTCTCTATAAAAGAAGTGTTTGGGGAGGGGCTGGTTGCTGAAAGCAACTTTTTCCGCTTGAGAAGACAAGCTCTTGTGTTTTTGTTAACTGCGTAATTAAATCTTGGCAGAAGCCTTTTAGCCTTGGACGCTTTCCAGACTCTTCTTTTGATTAGGGGTGCGAGAAGAGGGCTGGTTCAGAACAAAAGCAGCGGGTGCAGATGCCTGAACAAAAGAGGAAACTCGGTTGAACTCTTCATCTCCCTGTCTGCCTTATCTGGTCTTTCAAGAGGAGGGTATTCCTTTCACTTCTTGAACTTTCCCAAAGACTTGCAAACTTTTCCAACCATTACTTCCAAGGATCTTTGATGGGGAGAGAAAGCACGGGTGAGCGATGGGGGGGGAAAGCACGGGTGAGCGATGGGGGGGGAAAGCACGGGTGAGCAATGGGGGGGAAAGCACGGGTGAGCGATGGGGGGGGAAAGCACGGGTGAGCGACTCCGCTCCCTCCCCTCACCTCTGGGCCGGGCTTCTCGCCAGCGGGCTGGCTGGCTGGTGCTGGTCCCCGGGCGAGGAAGCGAGCGAGCGGGCGAGCGGCAGCGGCATTTTCGGGGCGGCACGGGTGAGCGATGGGGAGAGAAAGCACGGGTGAGCGATGGGGGGGGGAAAGCACGGGTGAGCGATGGGGGGGGAAAGCACGGGTGAGCGATGGGGAGAGAAAGCACGGGTGAGCGATGGGGGGGGAAAGCACGGGTGAGCGATGGGGGGGAAAGCACGGGTGAGCGATGGGGGGGAAAGCACGGGTGAGCGATGGGGAGAGAAAGCACGGGTGAGCGATGGGGAGAGAAAGCACGGGTGAGCGATGGGGGGGGAAAGCACGGGTGAGCGATGGGGGGGAAAGCACGGGTGAGCGATGGGGGGGGAAAGCACGGGTGAGCGATGGGGGGAAAGCACGGGTGAGCGATGGGGGGGAAAGCACGGGTGAGCGATGGGGGGGGAAAGCGGCAGCGGCATTTTCGGGGGCAGCGGGTGAGTGATGGGGGGGGAAAAGCGGCAGCGGCGGTTGTTGGGGGCGCAGCAGGCGAGGCAGCTTCTCTCAGCAGCCTGTTCCGAACGAACGGACAGTTCTTTTTTTTGTTGACTGGAGTATAAGCCGAAGTGGAGTTTTTCAGCCCAAAAAGTGGGCTGAAAAATTCGGCTTATACTCAAGTATATACGGTACTTTGATCTGAGATAGTTTAAACCTAGAAGGAAAAAGGTACTAGGATTTCTACGCAAGTATATCACTTTCTCTATAATGTTTTCATTCAATGTCCAATTTTGTTATCCATGAAGATAAAACAAGTCACATTATAACCAATCTTTGCTTAAATTAGTGAGCGTATTTACTTCTGGTACTTTCTGGCTACTGTATTTTTTAAAATCAGTTTTGAGACTAATATACCATTGGCCACATAAATGGGAATAGAGGTAGAGAAACAGGACCGTCTGCAACATAACCATTCTTTTTGGTTTTATTATTAACTTCTCTTACTGAAAAAAATCATATTCAGGTCTCAGCAATTTATTTTTTAGTTAAATATATGTATTATTCCTTTTAAAAGGGACGCGGTGGCTCAGTGGGTTAGGACGCTGAGCCTGTCGAACAGAAGGTCGGCAGTTTGGCGGGTCAAATCCCGAGTGCCGCGTAACAGAGTGAGCGCCTGTTACTCGTCCCAGCTTCTGCCAACCTAGCAGTTCGAAAGCACGTAAAAATGCAAGTAGAAAAATAGGGACCACTACGGTGGGAAGGTAACAGCGTTCCGTGCGCCTTTGGCGTCTAGTCATGCCGGCCACATGACCACAGAGACGTCCTCGGAGAAGCGCTGGCTCTTCGGCTTTGAAACGGAGATGAGCACCGGCCCCTAGAGTCGGAAACGACTAGCACGCATGTGCGGGGGAACCTTTACCTTTACCTTACCTATTATTCCTTTTAATTATTCAACTACATCTCAGAGGTGTTGAGTAACTTAATAATTCTCACTACCTAGTTAAAACTATATAAATTGGTACCATGTAACTTACTCTTATCAAGCTGATTAAAATAATTTTTATCATATCATTTTATTAGCTTTTCTTTGGTGTTCCCTTTCTCCAGAGAGTAGGGATATTCTTTATGCAAAATGGTTTTCCAGATGATTTTTAGACTGCAAATCATTAACTACTTTCAAATATGATAATGATGTGACGCCTCTTTTAATGAAATGTGTGCTCTTTTTAGTCTTTTGCATTCAAAATTATAACATCAAATCCTTCCTTACTTCCAAGATTAATGTCTTGCTAGATGAATGGAAATTAAAATTTCTGACTATTCTGAAATTACAAACTTTTATAGATTTTAGGTTAGCACTGTATTAAAATTTGAAACCAGAATTCAGCACAAAGCTGAGTGGGCATAATTCAATACATCACTGAGACACAAGGATAGCTTAGATATAATCAAATGCAATTTTATTCATTGTATTAAATCTTTGCCTTCTAACAATTTTAAGCCAAAATGGCAACACATTGTAATGGAGGGAAGTGCAAATGTTAACATATCAGGACTAAGAATTTTCAAGCACTCAAAACTATTTTATAATAAGAACTATGCATATTACTTCTTTCAAAAAAGAACAACAATTCAATATTATTCTCACAAAGCAACTGTAACTTCACTACACTTGTATCTTTCATAATTTCTGAATTTCAAAAGTCAAAATCCATCTCAGAAGAAAATTGGAATTCATAAAAACAGACAATTAAAGCCAAAGTAGAACTTTTGTAAATAAGTTAAAATTCCTAGGACATGTCTCTTTAGATATATTCCGTAAATGTAACAGTCAAGAGCTTGAAAAAAACAGCAGGGCAAAAGAAAATAGAGCAGAAATATGAAAATCCATGTTTTGGTTTTACTCATTCTGGATGTCTCCTATCCACAATAAAAGTGGGCCTTTGCTCAAAAGAGAACCCAGAGAAATGCAGAACTAGTTACCTGAGTCATTTATTTTATATCCAGCAATTAATGTTTTCAGCATTTTAATGTTCAGCAATTATACAGTATTGGCATGTTTTGACTATTTAAATTATGAAGGTAAAAGAGGGTAATATTTTCACATCATTCTAATATAAATAGCTTACAACTTCAGAAGTTGGGTATTCTCAATGGAAAGACAACTGTGAGGGGAAGACATGAAAACTTATCAATAAAAATGCCCCCACTTCAGATAGAAGATTTTCTTAAAGAAAGTTACATTTTTTTAGAAAATTTAAAAACAACATGAAAGACTATCTTAATCTTAAGGAAACAAAGTCAGTGCTCCTTGTTCATTTTAGCAAGATGCAGTCAGAAGCTCTTTTATTCTTAATAAGTAATCATTGAAAATTTGTTATTAATAGATTTTTATGTCCATGAATTATTTATCACCGTACGAACAACCAGGCCTAACAAAATAGTCATCATCCTAGTCCAGGGGTAGGCAACCTCAGCTCTTTTATGACTCATGGACTTCAACTCCCAGAATTCCTGAGTCAGCATAGCTGACTCACGAATTCTGGGAGTTGAAGTCCATGAGTCATAAAAGAGCCGAGGTTGCCTACCCGTCCTAGTCGCTTGAAGCCCAAAGGAAATCATAAACTGATGCTAGTGTCTTTTTTTAGCTAGTCTCTAGCTAGTTTGGCTAGTCTTTTTTAAAAATTGCTAATCTTTTAAAATTAGCTAGCTAGCACTATACAAAAGCATAGATACAGGATAGACAGTAGCTATTTCTTCAGTTCCCCTGACTGACCCTGGAAATAGGAGGAACCTGACACGAAATATGGTAGCATCACATTGAAATATGGCACGAAATATGGTAGCATCAAATTGAACCAGCCAGGCTAATAACCGAAGAGAATGCTCGTGCCTAGGCCACTATGGGTGTGGTGCTAAGGCAAAATGAGCTGTGACCTATTCCAGAGAGGCTCTTCCTACTCTGTTGGTTTCCTCCACTTATATTCTCTCCCTCTCTCCAGAATAACAGAAGAGGCAATTTGCCGGAGTCACCCACTATGCTGCTTGGCTCAGCTTTGGAAGGCACAGAATGAAATGGAAATCTACAGTCAGCAATGGGGGGAAAAAAGTTTTACAACTTATGCTATTCCGTAGCTATGTCTTCTAAAAGGAGGAGTCAGGAGAGCATTAGGAAACATGGTAATGTTCTTCTTTTGTCCCTTTCCAATGCAGCAAGCTTGTATAGTCTGAGGAAACCAGGGAGAGAGAGAGACAGAATCTTCTGCCCAGCACCCTTTCACCCAGACAATTATGCTAATAATTTAACTTCCATAGTTTTGATACAAATATTTACATAAAATATTTACAAAATATTTACAAAAAATAATCTTCTATTAGATTTTTAACTAAGGTCATCGTTGACATTAAAAAATCAAAATTTAAAATCTATTCTCACTGTTACTAAAATAAGAGGAAGTCAAATGAAGAATAATATAGACCGGGGGTAGGCAACCTTGGCTCTTTTATGACTCGTGGACTTCAACTCCCAGAATTCCTGAGCCAGCCATGCTGAGGGAAAGTGGAGAAGTTTCCATACTGAGCCATTCTGGCTCAGGAATTCTGGGAGTTGAAGTCCATGAGTCATAAAAGAGCCAAGGTTGTCTACCTCTGATATAGACCAAAGGTACTTGATTTTACCTTAACAATCTATGATATGGCAAATATAAATTCTGAACTATATCCCTTAGCTGTCAGGTAAGATTTTGATTAAAGGAGGCTTATTGGTAAATCCACCCACTCCTTACAAATATTCCAGACATTAAATTCAGTATTTCTAAGAGACCTGATACATCACAACCCAGGAAATTCTGAGATGCTACTTATGGCTCAGATTTCTGTGCATGAATGCCAAGCATACGAACCATTTAATTACAATGACGAGATATATCAGAAAGCATGTATAATATTTTACAAATTACTACAGAACTTAAAAGTATGCTTGAAAAGTTAAGGACGGCCTCAGCAAGAGTCTTACATTTCACCTTCTAATACTCTGAGGTCCTCAAGCAGTTCTTGGGCCAGAATTTGTAGATCTTTATTACGGCTCTTTGATAGCATAAGGATACGTGGAAGTGGTAGGGAGTCACGTATTTCAAGAGCTGACTTAGTTAATATCTCTGGCTCCATAATCATGGACTGAAGAAGTCGTAATACATGAAAACATACTTCTGGATCTGGATCTAGCAAAGAGAAAGAAAATAGTATAGCTATGTGGCTTTAAAGAATGGTCACCATATAAGTACAATAATGGCAATAATAAATAATTACCATTCTTAGAATTTAAAGCAAACTTCTAAATTATTCCTGTGAAGTCCTTCTAAAACTAATTATTTCAGCCACCTGTTTACCAATGTTCTCTACACTAAATCCACAAAGCACAGAAATAGCAATGCTTCCTTCTCTGGTTCAATATATTTGGTTAAAAACCCTAAACTGGAATACTATTACACAAACCGGGAATTCTGATTGTGCCAGTGGATGCAGTTATAATAATGGCAAATTAGCATGTTTAGGTTCCTTTTTCTCTTATTCTGTGATGCATGGAGAGACATTTTTAAAAAGATGGCTGGTTTCTTTAGTCTTTCTTTATTTCCAAATGTAGGGCATTCCCTAAATGCAAAGGAAATTTCATGCATTATTATCACTTGCAAACATTGCTTATTACTATATATTTTTTCAATTAACTTTATATAATGCAAAACTGAGCTGTAATCTGATGAATTCTATAAGCAATATTACACTTAGAACTATCCATCTACCTAGCTTCCATGATATTTCACTGTCAAGCTGCACAGAACCTATGCTGCTGCTGCAATAAGCATCACCTCAGATACAATATATATTTATTATATAATACGTATCAGTAAACAAGTTGGGTGGACTTTCAAGAAATATGAATAGGACAGAAATGTCTTACTCTCTGCTACTTTCCAGAAAGTAGGGCTCCCTACATCAGACCAAAGGGGGGAAAACGAAACAAAAAAAAATCCTGGATTTTTTTATTTTCTGGTATCTGGTATTTGGTATCTGGTATTTCTGGTATCTGGTATCATATTCTACTCTGAATTGATGTTAAATAATTTAAAGAAAATGTTTATATACTTCTACTTCAAAATTTCTTGGATAAAACATTTAAGGTATTTATCAGAATTATAAAATGTCCAGTAAAATTTGATGCAACTGGCTTTCAAATATTAACAGGTGCAACTGATACGGCAAAATGGGATTGTAATCACATGTGTCACTAGAACTATATTTCCAGATGAACTACTCTCTGAAATGACACTTACATAATTTCACTGCATCAATGCCAAACTGTTAATCATCAGCAGATCCTGGAAATATGTGAATTCAGTTAACATATGAATAACATTCTTTGATCTCAGAGGCAGAGCTTAACATGTTACCAAGTAATGACTGCAAGAGTCAGGCATCACTATGTGTTTTCCATTTTTTCTCACAAATTTTATATTACGCTAGAAATTAGGACACCACAAGTTCTCTCCTGCCAGCTGGATGACTTTGGGCCAGTCACTTTCTGATAGCCCTACTTCCAAATTCTTGCCAATGAGCGGAGTAGAATCTGGGATTCCTTTACCTTTACCTGGATAAGGGAGAGTCACAGAATCACCCCAAAAGTTCATCCATTCAGTGGCAACTTGCAAGAAGACTCTGGAGTGGCACTTTGAAGTTGTCAGATGAGTTGTCCAGCTGGGAGGTGGAGCTGCAATTACTTCATTGTGGAATAAGCAGCCATTTTGGAATTTATTTTTCGAACGGAAAATAAGTCGTTCCTTTCACTTCTTAAGCACGTTATTTGATTATTATCTTTACTAAGCTAAAAAAGGCTCTTTTTGGTCACAGACTACTACTCCTTTTTGAAAATTTGTGCCATTTTGGGGACACTGTTATTGTTAAATGACAAGAAGGAGGATAACTGGAGGCAAACTAAAATAAGGAAGCATGGAGTACTTTTTCCTTTTTAATGTTGATGGACTTTTTAAAATTCTGTTTTTATTTTATTATTTTCATGAATGTGCCACCTGTATTTGACATTGGGAGTTACAATTTTCAATTCTGGAGGTTAATATCTTTCAATTTGGCAAGGAGAAACCAGTTTATTTAAAAAGTGTTTTTAAGAAGATTTATAGTTTGACCACCAGAGGGAGCTAAAGAGTAGAAGATAAACCAATATTGAAAGCATTCTAATCTAAGCTATCACTCCTTGAGAAGGGCAGCAACAGAAATCAAATAACCAAGTAAAGTTTCAATATTCTTGTCAGGACTCTACAACAGTAGTACACATATAGTGCAGTTCTATGAATGTTTAGATACAAATAAATCATATAGTACTGTGTTCAGAGATCTTCCCTGTTTAGGATTGGAGCCTCCATTCATGTGTACCTCTATTTGAGAATATATTCCAATGAAAATAATCACATGTCTAAATAAGCATGTACACGATTGTGATTTTAAATAAGAAATAATGCATACTGAGAACCAATGAGCATAATAGTAAAGATATTCAGTTGCAAATCAGGAAGCCCTCTGATTTGAATGTTGCTTCTGCTATGTGCTTTCTTAGCTTTATTCATTCCATGTGCAATATTAAAAATGACAACACTGAAAATCATTCAGTGAAAATAAAAGCCTGTTACAAGGATTACAAGATAATGTATCTGTGAATATTTGAAAGGGCAGTAATCATAAGTATAATAAAAATAGTAATACATTATATTATTATTTTGCATCCTCATGATTACATATCAAAATCTAAACCTTGGCTATGCTCTATAGGTAAAGGTAAAGGTTCCCCCGCACATGCGTGCTAGTCGTTTCCAACTCTAGGGGCCAGTACTCATCTCCGTTTCAAAGCCGAAGAGCCAGCACTTGTCCGAGGACGTCTCCGTGGTCATGTGACCGGCATGACTAGATGCCAAAGGCGCATGGAACGCTGTTACCTTCCCACCGTAGTGGTCCCTATTTTTCTACTTGCATTTTTACCTGCTTTCGAACTGCTAGGTTGGCAAAAGCTGGGACGAGTAACAGGCGCTCACTGTTACGCGGCACTCGGGATTCAACCCACCAAACTGCCGACCATCTGATCGACAAGCTCAGCGTCCTAACCCACTGAGCCACCGCATGCTCTATATCACATGCTAATTATAAGGAAATTCTTCTGTGATGTGTTTTTCCTCATACAGAGTTCTTTC
Source organism: Vipera berus (assembly GCF_964194415.1). Classification (NCBI taxonomy): domain Eukaryota; kingdom Metazoa; phylum Chordata; class Lepidosauria; order Squamata; family Viperidae; genus Vipera; species Vipera berus. The sequence goes on from NC_138206.1 coordinate 58,666,482, forward strand.
TCTTTCTTGTCTTCTCCTATAACCCTTCTATCTTTTACACTGATTCTAAAATACACAATTTCTTGGCAACATTTAAGGTATATAAAATATTGTTCTAATAAATCTGAGGAGCAATTTTAAAAGATTAATGTTACTGAGCATTTTAAACTTCTATTTATTGTACAGTATTTATAAAAACCTTACCATTCAGGAGCCACCAGAGTAATGGGAAGAATCCTGCATTTTCACTAATATACTTCACACCTTTCATGTTGATACTAATATTATATAAGGACATCAGCATCAGCCTATAATAAAAGTTTAAAAAGTGACTGAAATGCATAGATGCATTTTTGGGCAAAGTTTATATTGCACCTTTTGATTTGACAATCTTCACGATACTAAAGTAGCATATATACACATATATACAAGTAAATCCTTGATTAAACTGCATTTAATACAAAATGTGCTAGGTTTGTTTCGAATGTAAGGGCAACCTGATAAATGAAATTAACTGTAAAGGCGTAAAATCAATTTAACTGATTATATTTGCATATGACTAAAACTATAGCTTTGAAATAAAGCTTAGTTTATCTTTAGAATGTACAACACAAGTCATACTATATAAAGTCTCATAAGAAAGAAAAAGTGACATCCATAAAAATAAATGTCTATTTTAAAGAAAGTCTCCAGTTGTATTATTGTTTCAATCAGTTAGAAGTATTTTTAAATGTAATTAATAGATGATTTCTTAAAAATCTACTCCTTGAGATTTGAGAATGAACAATGGCCTTGGTTTGAAAAGTCATTGCCTCTATAACAAATCAAATTGTAAAGCTAATATAGGATAAACACGTCATGGCCAGAATACAAGTCACAGTGCATCTTGCCTGATTTTGTCAGCAACCCTAAGACTTTCATAAAAATTGTATAACAACAAACTGGATGTATTTGGTACAACTTAAACCTTTGTTGTGTGCAAAATTCCTTAACAAATCAATCAATTGCTACAGGAGAAGAACTTTTTAACTGTCAGATCCTTTTAGGATACCTTTCAAAATAACTATAGAATTTAATCCATTTGGAGAGAAAATGGTTGTCTAGTTATTGCTGGATACTTTATATTGAAACAGCTCTACTAATTACTTTAAGATGTCAGTGAAGTCAGTTACATAGATCTGTCCTCTACTGGACAGAACTATCTATTTAGAAACTGATGAACTGAGGTATTCATTTCCAAGCTCTCCCGTCTCAGCAGAAACAAATGGTATTGAAAGAGGGACCACCAAATTCTGCTTTCTGACTCTGCCTTCATGCTCAATTCTCCCAAAAGTTAATCAGAAGAAAACTAAGAAATGCTACACAAGCAAATACTGTACATTTTATGGCAGAAATATACCATGGTGGGAAGAATCTAGATCTTGAATATATGCCATTTAAAAAGAAATAAATACCAGATACCAAGAGGATACTTGTTAATGCAGTCATATCGCATGGAAAGGGGGGAATAATAGCCATAATATTAGGGAAATGAGATTTCTTCCCCCTATCTTAACAGTTGCATTGGAGTTAGACACTACGATCACAAATAGGGAGAAATATCAATTTTCCTCTCATTAAAATTCTGATACTAACCATCATAATCAGAAATGAAGGTATTATTGCTCAAAATATCTGGGGCTAGAGGGGAGGGATGAGAAAAAATATTAGTTTTTTTTATGCTAAGTAGCTTGCTTCTCATGGAATTGCTATCCAAGCTGACTCTTTACCTGAATAATTTCATCAGGGGAATCTGTATCTAAGGAAGAATGACAACTAGAGCTATTGTTGACTAGTAATACAATGTACTTTGGGGGGTTTGATCAAGAGCTAGCTAAAAACCTTATTCCTCCCATAAAGGAAGGAAACAGAATGGTATTCCAAAGAAGCTACTTTCTTGAGAAGAAATAATGTTTTACTCCTACTTCCTTTCATCCCAGATAACACAGTTGCATCATACTTTCCCATGTGATTCAATTTTTATAGAAGAGCAGACTCACACGGGAGAGGCTTTTCTGACAACATTTTAAAGAAAAATAAGACAACTTGAGTCATCACATGGCTCATTTTGCAAGCTCCAATCCTTTGTTGTTTTTTTTTTACTTAAGATTAGTCTGAAGGACCAAATACAGTACTCCTCATGACTATAATGGAGCCTAGAATCTCTATGTAAGCCATAAGGATCATAAGTTGAGATACCCACACGACCAACCTGATTTTACGACATTTTCTGCTTTGGTTGTTACATGAAAGCCATAGTCTTAAAGCAAATGCTGCAATTATCAAGTGAGTGTCATGGGTGTTTGAAGGAACCTTTATTGTCAAAGTACAACCATGTACATTGAGATTGGCTGAGCCAATCAATGGATTCACTGTTAAGTGAATCCATGGTCTACAATGCGTGTTGTTCTTTTTTGCCACAAACCAGAAGTAAACATCAATTTCCAGTAAAAAAAATATTGTAAACTGCCATAAATGTGGACCAGTTGCTAAGCCCCCAAAGTGCAATCACACGAGTCACTCATCCTCAAAGAGTGCTTCAATGAGTGTGCAGTTACCTCTGTGAGAAAACATTACAAACCTACTCACTGAGAAAATGATTTGTAACTCCCCCCAAAATAAACAAAATAGTATAACGGTAAAGAGGTGGAGCATATAATATCTAAACCTGGAGGTACTGCAGGTACTTGTAAAAAGAATGAGAGAAGAAGGAATGGCTCCTGCTGAGAGCTTTGTACTTGTCATGCCTCCTTCTCCTCACTACAAAAAAGGAGATAGTAATGGTTCTAAGTGTTTTGTTCCTTCTTCCTTCATGGGTTATAGCAAACACCATGCATACAGTGCCTGGAGGCTCTGCTCCATGCATCTAGACTAGATTTTATTTTGAATCCCCAAGCCTGTGTGTAATTTTACATATAGAAGTGCTCATAAGTGAAATAACATTGTGCAAAAAGCTCCCTTATATGCTGCTTTCTTACCATAATTACCTATCATCTGAATTCCCTGATATGAAGTTAGAAAGATATCACTTCAAGCTGCAATATCTATCTGAATTTGCTTCCCTGTGGGTTTTAAGAAAATATAGACATCTATACTTGTATGGCCGCAAAACTAGAGCCATCTAGTTTCCTATCTCACCAAAGTCAACTGGAAAAAAAAGTCCTTCTCCATATCGTGGTGACTGTCCTTCCAATTAAAATACAACTTTGCACATAGACTGGAAAATTTATGGGCTTGGTGTTTCGCTGGATGCATTTTGTTAATACGCTTGATTTTTCACAAATATAATGAAAAACCTTATTTTTAGCAGCTAACAGATCTAGAATATATGACTGTGCATTACATCTTCTATTATTTACTTTTCAGGGAGGCTGTTGTATATTTATTTAAATTACAGGAAATAATCTGTCATTACTTTTGCAGTGACACAACTCAAGTCAAGCCACTTGTTGATGTTTACACAGCACTCTCGAAATATACAGAGTGTGTAAATACTGTTCTGAATTCAGCAAGTTTCAAAAGCCTAATAGAAGTCTATTTCACAATGCAAACTTGTAGACTTGCTAACACTCAAACATATTTGTTTAAACAGTATTTTTCAACTTTTATTTTATAGATTGAAAGTTATTTCTATTGCAGTATTTTTTCCTAGGAAAATATAGATTGAATGTCAAGATAAAGATTGTAATTATTTCTTGTTACCTACTAATGTACCACTTATATGCTTTATATCTTCTCTTACATCTCAATCTTTTTAAGGATTTTTTTTTCAATTGTGAGAGATCCTAAACTCAGAATTTAGATCAAAGTAGACAACCATGGGTAATTACTTCAGAGATATTTCCTTAGCAGACTTCTCAATGCCTTCAACAATGGCAGAACTTCTACTATGCTTGAAAAGTTCTTAAGAATTCAGGGAGATATTCAGAGATATAGTGCCTTGAAAATATGAACTGTATAACACAGTCAAATATCCGGAGTTGACCACAGGAAATGTTAATGACATTTTGTATTATGTCACAAAATGTTTTATAAAATTTGCCAAATTTCAATTCTACTGGAATCATGGATTCTGGATTCTGGATACATTCTGTAGGTTAGCCCATTTGACATATCTAGGTTCAAAAAGTATTGCCCTATGAGCGTCAGCCATCAAATAGATAATAAGAGTTGTATGAGGGAGTAAAAAATGCTAGACCACTTTGAATTAGAAACATATCTGAAATTACAATTCATTGTATCTGCAACCGCTTTTTCAATATATCATCAAAATAAAGCAGAAAATTAAGAGCTTGGTTTACAGAAACTGCTTTGGGGGGGGGAACTACAGCAATCATTACAGGACTAGTTTTTATTAAAAAGAGAAGCCAAGCCTGTCGGTCTGCTGAAGATCATACATAGCAGGGGTGTCAAACTCAAATTTCATTGAGGGCCGCATCAGCATTGCGGTTGCCCTCAAGGGGCCGGGTGGGTATGGCCAGGGTGGGTGTGGCCTACTGGGTGGGCGTGGCTAGAGTGCGTATGGCCTACTGGGTGGGCATAGCCAGCTCTACATCGTTCGCATCAAGGGTGACTATGGGGGCCTGGGCAGGAGTGGGACATATCTGAGGGTCTCTGGCAGAAGGAGGGTCTCTGGGCCAGGGCCAAGGCAGTGGGGGCCGTTCCCTCACTGTTTCCAGGATGGCTTTGCGGGCCACATGAAACCACTTCGAGGGCCGAATCCGGCCCCCGGGCCTTGTGTTTGACATGTCTGATACATAGCATCAATGGGGACAAGAAGTGGTTTTGGGTTGTTTTTTTTGCCCTGCCAGTGTTACTCAGTTTTGAAACATTCAGCTTTAAAACAGAGCAATCTTGGTGTAATTAGGAGATAGAACCTCAAGTAAAATCTCCTCAGATGTTGATGTGACATCTATCTCACTCTCCTTCTTGATAACTTTTCAGTATTTGGTAGAACAGTATCTGAACATTGATAAGATATGTTTCTGGTAGATTTTGCCTAGACAGCAGGCTCAGATGTGATGGTATATGCCCCTCTTCCTTCTTGAGGATAGGGTGAGATAACCTCTTATCCACGGCCATCAAGGATAGACCAGATTCTAAAACAGCTTGGAGAAAAATACAGAAAAGAATAAATTTTTCTTTAACGCAGAACAGAAATGAGGGGAACAATAAGAAAAAGGTTCCGGTTTGTTTCTGTTTATCAACTTCCAGAGAGGACCATCTACTAATTCAAAAGTTCCTCCTGTTTTCCCAGAGAAAATATGAACAGCTGCTCTACTATGTCATTAAACAAAGAAAAGTCATATTAAATTTCTTATAACATAAAGGATTAACACAAAATGCAATACATTTTTACCATCAGTTTATCAGCAGACACAGCGAACCAGATTAAAAAATGTTATAGAAAAACACGTCTGTTCTTTTTCTAGGCAACTGAGAAAGCTCTGCAATGATGAAATGCTAAAACTATAGAGTGTTTATATATCTACTATTAAGTTGTTCAAAGGGCAAAGCTCACTATTTAGAATATTAGCCTAAGAAATGCTTTTTAATCCTTTGGAACCTCCTCCTATTATCACTGCTCTTACAACTTTTACATCAAAATGTTACATTTACACTTAACTTTAAGCATTTTCATTAGGCGTCACTTTTTAAAATATATTCTCTTAGCCACAAAAATATAGTTCTATGATCCACAATCTCTGGAAAAAAATCTTAATTTAATACAGTATTAAGCCTATAACACCCTCTGCTGTCCAGTGTTTATAATAACATTCAAGACACTAAAATGTATATATTAATTTTGTTAACTAGCAAATGAAAATTAAATAAATTACGGTACTTAGAATTAAAAACTAAGGAAAATTCTTTTTAGGCTAAATCAAGTCAAATAATTTAGTGTAGAAATCTTTTGTTAATATATGCATAAGTAACAGCAATCATGAGCTGGAACTTATTGCTTTGTCAGTCCACCTCTTATATCTAATAGTCTTTACACTAAGCACAGTATTTTTGGAAGTTCCGAGTTTTAAAGATGGCTTACAAATTTGCACAGAGTTGTCTTTTCAAAAAGAGACGACGTCCCTATCTCTCTGTGTGTGTGGATAGATTTAGTATTGTTCCATTTTTATTTCTGCAATTCTACCGAGCTTGATAAAAAAAAAAGAAATTGCTATCCTAACTAGCTTTATTAGATTATGGATTTGGGACTGAGTGGTATTTCCTTTTCTCTGAAGAATTTGCTATTTACAGCATGCATTTTTAACTGTTCTAAAGTTAACTGTTTTAACTTAGCAGTAGCATGTTAAAATAAATTTGTTTAATATATGATTAATATTATTGTTTAATGCAATATTAATGTAAGATATTGAAGATAATACTTTAATTCAAAAATAATCAATTATCATACACTTTTAGTTTGGTGCAACATCCTGGCTTCATATCTCTCAGCAACTGAATCATTGTGTCCAGCAGTACCTGATTTGAACCAACAAGGAATTCACGACCAATTGCTAAAGCAGCAACATCTAAGAAAACACAAAATAAAATATAAAAAACTTTAAACAAATTGTGTTCTTATTTAAGAACACTACTGGGAAAAGTAACTTTCAGAAAGGCTACTAATTAGTTGTTGAACACACACACAAAAACCATTCATGCATAATATTATTACTTAGAATTACTCAAGATTTATATCCTACCTTTCCTCCAGTAGATAATTATTAAATCATTAATTAAATTCATATGCTGCCCATTTCACCTAGAAGACACCTTTCTTACTAATATCCATGTGGAAGGGAAAGGGGTCAGACTGATAAAAGTAGTGTCACAGCACTGCAGCAGGAGCTCCACCTCTTTCTACATGTGCCAAGCAACATCATACATGTTGTAGATTCCAAAGAGGTGGAGCTTTGTGTTTCAATGCTGTGAATGCTGCTGCACACCACCACCCTCTCAAAAAAAAACTTTTCGCACAAAAGCCTTGTGCACGTTGGACTCAGAGACAATTAGTCCAGATTATTGTTTTGTTGAATTTATATCATGCCTTTTGTCTGAGAGGTCAAGGTAACTGACATAGAGATTGCCTTTTATTTTATTCCCACAAAATCCTGTGGTGTAGGTTGTTGAGAGATATAAGTGGGGAGAACTTTTTTCCACAATGAAAAAAAAATTGCTAGGCATTAAGCACAGTAGTTGCTGTGTTCGCTAAGTTCATCGTCTAGGTCTGCCTAATTCTGAATTGGTTCTGGGTAGTTTCGTCAGATTAAAACAAATGATGCCTAAAGACAAATCTATACATGAACAACAACTATCTGAGGAAATAACAAACTATTTTAATCCAAGGCTGGGTTGGGATGGAAGGAAAGGAAGGTTTCCAAAGATTGCTTGAAGGCAGGCAAGGGATCCATACACACCATAGGGGAAGCTGCTCCAAAGGCAACAGAGAAGGCTTAGAGTCTGGGTCCTACTGAAGGACACTGCTTAATCAATGGGACCCAAAGCAAGCTGACAATGTTGGAGCCCACAATCCCTCAAATAGCTAGGCTCTATGCCAGAGCTTTTCAACCAGTGGCACGGATACCACCTGTGGTACATTGGCACCTGGCAGGTGATACACGACCATCCTAGAAAAGTGGTAGCGGGGGAGGGGAATGAACTGAACCGGTGGCAGCACCACACGAGCCTGAGCGAGAGACAGCGGTTGCTGCAGGGTTGTCAGGGCTCAGAGAAAGCGCCAGGGTCAATGCTTCTTTGGGGCTGTCAGGGCTCAGCGGAAGCGCCAGGATCAGCGCCAGGATCCAGCTGGAGCTCGGCGCTGATCCTGGTGCTTCTGAGCCCAGAAGAAGCGCCGATCAGCTGGAATGTTGCAGCATCTCCAGGGTCTTGTGATTTACATTCAGATGCTTGGCAACTGATTCATATTTATGACGGTCACAGTGTCCCAGGGTCATGTGAAGTGACCAAAACCTTCTGCAACCACACAGCAGAGGGGAGGAGAATAAAAACCAAACACCCACCCCCGCTGCCAATCCTCAACAGAAATGCTCACAACAATGAAAACCTCAGACAGGAGGAAGAGCGCCGCCAGGCGGGCAGGCAGGTGTCTTGCTCAGCTGTGGCTTGGCGGGCACTTTTTTCAGTGCCATTGTAACTTCGAACAGTCACTAAGCAAACTGTTGTAAGTCGAGGACTACCTGTACTTCATCACTTTTTTCCTTTTTTGGGGGGGGGCCATCAAGTTTTTGACACCTTGCTAGGCAACTGGTGGTACTCGGATGTTGCCATATCCTAAAAGTGGTACAACGGGTGAAAAGGTTGAAAAGCCCTGTTCTATGCCATGCCATACGAAGCACTCACAGCCACTTAGTCTTCTTAGGGTTGAACCTGAGCCTATTCCTCCAGCCCTAACAGTCTCCAGGTAATGGGACAAGACCTCTACAAAAATTAATAATCCAGAACAATTGTAATATGCATATAAATCCCAGTTCGGGGAAAAATCACCAACAATCGTGACAACTAATATATAGCTAATAAATAGTTGTGCTACAGAAGATCTGAAGTATTTTAGTTTATTTTCTTATTAAGATAAAACAGTAATTTGCATGAATGGTAAATTTCTTGTTGTTTTCTAGATGCAAATCCTGGTTAGGAGACAGAAACAAAATGGTCTTTGTCTCCCTATGTATCACTACAAGTTTTAAAATCCTGCAACACAGAAAGAAGCACATGTAACTTTGGGGAGAATTCTAAAAGTATAAGGAAAAATATTTTGATTTCACTTATATTACATGTAGCTGCTTAGAACATTTGGAATGTGGCATCTGTCCTTATTTCTTTGACATGCTATTTATACTACATTTATCACTGAAATAAAATTTGAAAGAAATTCTGTTCAAACTATGAACAAGTTATGTTTTCTTATTTCAAAGAGAAAACTTTGACTAAATGTCAGAAATTTTGAAGATACCTACAGCATAGCATAATTTGAGGCAGATACCCCATAGCTTTTCTGCCAGAGGGAAAAGAAGAAATATTTTATTTGCCAAATAAAGTCAAAGTAAGTAAAGAAGGATTATTATTAAATATATTCTCAAGGAGAAAGATGTTAGTATAATATGATCAGTTTTCATAAATAACTTGGTTATACTAAAATAAACTAAATTAAAAACAAACTTGAAGAGTTGTAAGTCAACAAGTGATTTCTTATTATTCCATAAAATATTAGAAGTTACTTACTTGTAACAATTCCAGCCAAACCTAATACAAACTGACTTTCATCAGAATCCATATCCTGATGTTTGCTATCTTCGTTTAAAGAGTGGACAAAACTCTCCATTGTTTGTCCAGCAATATTAAAAAACTTTACAGCCTGAGCCTGAAATTTCATAGGGAAAAATAACTTTTTAATAAGCCTATGAATTTATAAAAACTAGCATTTCAAACAATGAAATGGAAAAGGAGACATTTAGTTACATATTGTCCATTTTATAAGATATTTCCTACTCTAGACAAAGGTCCTCTTATAACAGCAAATCTAAGATAAAGAATTTTCGCATAACTAGGCAATTGGTGCTCATATTTTTAAACTAATAACCAAGTCTAGAGCATTAGCCAACATAATTCTTCAGTTCATATATCATAAACAATTTATATTCAACACAAATGACAGCGTGCACTGACTTTTGGTTTCATTGACACATTTTGAGATTTTGATCACTTATGTAATAGGTAAGAAATTCTAAAGAAGTAACGGTTTGTTGCTAGGAAAACAAATCTTGCAATAAACAGTCTAAGTTACTAACAGTACAAATAACTTAAAGCAACAGCAACATCAGGAAAGAGTATATGAAGCTGGAGAAATACTAGGGTCTAAAGGAGAAACTAGAGAGGATATGGAATGTAAAGGCCAAAGTGCCCCACCAGTGTTAGGATCTTTATGTAGTCTTGGTACACCAGCTGCAGCTCAACAGAAATTAGAGGATCCTGCAACATACCCTCACCATATGTCTGGACTATAATGAACCTTACATGGAGCTCTTTTTGAGGACTACTCAGAAACTGCAATTGATACAAATTATGATGGTCTACCTACCAGATGTTACCGGGATCACATTTCACTCATGCTATAGGCCTTGCATTGGTTGTCCATGATTTTCTGGGTGCAATTCAACATTCTGTTTTACTTATAAAGTCTTATATAGTTTGGGAACTAGCTACCTGCACAATCATTTCTCCAAACAGAATTGACCTGTCCTAGAAGTTGATTGTTTCTCATTTTCATGAAAGTGAAAGAGTGACAGTTTCAGGCCAGATTTTTATTACAGCACCAGCCTTATGAAATAGCCTTCCCTTAGAAGCTAATATGCTCCATTCATAGAAGCATTCTTGAAGATGATAAAGACTTTTTCTAGATAGCATTTAGAAGTAGTTAACAAGTTGTTGTTGTTGTTATTATTATTAGTTATTGTTTAATGTGATTCCATCTGTATCTAGCATATCCAATTTCTCCTTATTTCCTTTTGCATCTGAGTATTTAACTGATAACTTATATACAAAAATAAATACAGACTTCATTTAATTCCTAAAGATGTCTTCTAAATTTTTCCATTTACTTTAACATTTATTAAGGGATACCAATCTTGTTGAAATAGTTTTGACTGATATTTGGCCTCAAATGGAATAAATTTACCCTAATCTAGGCTCTAGAAAATCTTTAGCATGTTTGTCACGTTTGATTGTAGTGTGTTAATTCCAACTAGATTGAGAAAAAGAGTAAGATCTTTTTAAAAAGATTTTAACAAGGCTGATAATGATTTAATCTTCCAAAGGTAATTAAATTATTTAATATCCCCAAAGTGGCTAAACTTACACTTCCTAGAATATTTTTAACTGCTTCTTCATTATTAGAAACACTCCATAATAATGTGCATACTGCAGCACCCATTTCTGTGCAATATTCAGCTTGTTGTAATAATTGTTGCTTTGCATCATTCAGCTGCTGTCGAATATTTAATTTTTCCTGAAAGTAATCAAAATATGAAGAGATGATCAGTTGTACTAATCGTAGCACTCAGACAGTTCTAATGTTTTTCAAGAAGTTGCAAAAAATCTCTTACCAGTAGCAAATTTTAAATAACAATTATTTAAGTGTGGCTGCTGAGAAAACTTAAATGCTTCTTTACTGCATGTTAGAAAGAAAGTATAAGAAGCAAGTTAGACCTGACCATAGTAACCAAGTTCATTGTATTATATGTAAAACAGAAAATATAATTTTCTCAACTAAAAGGGGGGGGGGCATAAGTGAAGGAACTGAATGCTCTTTTCTATTTTGTGTGTGTGTGTGTGTGTGTCCCAACATTTTGTTTTCTTCAGATTATCACATCTGGATTGTAAAAATTCAGACACCCACTAAACAGCAGCAAAGTGTTATCTTCACTACTATCTCATAGTCATTTATTCTAGACTTTTGCAGCCCAAATCTAGTAACCCTAATTTATCCAATCTACGTCTCTCTGAAAAGAAAGCTAGGCAAGGAAACAAAAATCTTGGGTGACAGAATACAGGAAACAGTTTAATTCTTTTCATCTGTAAGTACAGATAATCCTCAACTTATGACCACAATCAGGACCAGAACATCCATCCCTAAGTGATATGGTCAGGGTTTTTTTTCTCATAGAATGCTCAGAACGGAGTTCCGGCACCTTTTTTGGATGGAACCTTGTAGGGTATGCAAGGCAGGTTGTATGACGTGTGAGTTCCGGCACCTTTTTCTTTTACAAAAAAAGCACTGGATATGGTTATTGAGTACTGCCCAATATTACAACCTTTTTTGCCATCCTGTTAAACAAATCATGCCCCCAATTAAGTTTGCTTGTTGGAAGCCTCCTGGAAAGGTCGCAGATGGCAATCACCTGACCCAAGGACACTGCAATTGTTGTAAATATTGTTTTATTTATTTATTTTTTATTTTATTACATTTATATACCGTCCTTTCCCGGAGGACTCAGGGCGGTTGCCAAGCACTCAGATTTTGATCAGGTGACTGCAGACGGGCTGTGACAGTTTTAAGTGTGAGGATCAGTTGTAACTAACTTTTTACAGTACTGTTATAACTTTGAACAGTACTGTTGTTGTTAAATGAATTTTGTTAATTGAGGACTACCTGTATTTTTAAATAATAAAAATAGATTTCCACCACCATATATGAACAGAGGAGGCATTTGTGTTATGACTCAGGGCCAGCCGGTGGGTCCGGCAGCCGGTTCAGATGTATCGGATGACTCAGATGAGGGGGAGGAGGAGGGTGTGGAAGATGAACCGGTTGATGATGGCTTGGAGGCTTCGCAGAGCCCTCAGCCGGGGCCCTCTTCTCAGCTGCGTGAGCCCGATAGTGCGGAGGATGATGACCCACAGCTGGCCCTGTTCAAGGACGCCCGACGCAGGAGGCAGTCGAGCAGGAACAAACAAAGAAAGGCTGTGGGACTCCTCGGGAGGAGACACAGGGAGACCACGCCCTGAACTCTAAATAAAAGGAGTGTTTGGGGAGGGGCTGGTTGCTGAAAGCAACCCTTCCGCTTGAGGATTCAAGTTCCTGTGTTTCTTGTTCTGTTGTTTTGCTTGTGAATTAAACTTGGCAGACGCTTTGCAACCTCAGACGCTCTCCAGTCTCTACTGCTTGAACAGGGGTTTGCCTTATTACAAGGCCGGTAGTTGGCTGGTTCAGAACAATTTGGATAAATCAGCCATCATATTCAGTTTGGATGCAAAATAATAAAACAAAGGCAATAGACTAAAATAAGATGTATACGGTAATTCAGATCTTTTATGATCTTTAAAAAAAGACAATGTAAATCTGAAATTCATTATATTGTTTCTGGTTACTTCAAATGTATATACCTAGTCCTATACTGTGTCTAATTTTTAACTTATGGAGAAGACTTCAATATATTCATCAGCAATTCTTCAACTTCTTTCCAGTTTTATATATCACTACTTCAAAGAGTTAACAGAAAAAGGAACAAGTTTCTGAGGCCTTCTATAAGTGACTTAAGCCAAAGAAATGTTTTCTGCTCATAAATGCACACCTTCCTAGAGAAATGGGCAGTCTTGTCTCTGATATCACAAGGAATTTTTGGATGATTCAATAAAGAATTGTTAAAAACTTTCTATTTGATTCACATGCAAAAGGTAAGTATGCAAGAACATCTGGGAACCTCATTTTAAACAGCTTTCGTATTGGCCATGCAACCTGGAAATAAGGAAAGTTGTACACCAACATGTGCAAAGACATTAGATTGATGAAAATTGTTTAACTATAGGCAGCAATATCTTATGGAAATGGAAATAACATAATAATGAAATTCTGTAGATGTCACCTCTTTGAGTCCAGCTGGACTTACAGTATCTAGAAATACATATATATAGGATTTGCATCTTAAGCCTACAAACTCTCTATGAGAAAATAGAACAATCATGCTAGGAAAAATATCTTATCTAGTTTGAGAACTTATTTAGTAGTTACGTTTAGTTGTATACTAGTGTTCCCCAATACAAAAAAGTGTTGAATAGTTATCTGATTGTCATGATAATCTGACAATAGTAAAGCATGTTTTCACTTTATTAAAAGAACAATCCTAGTAGCAAAATATTAGCATATATTGTCTCACATAACTTTAGCCTATCTGTGAATGTACATGTTCCACTGATTTCTAAAAGGTAATATTCTCAAGAAAACAAATACAGAACTGCAGAATAAAAGTCTAGTTAAGAGTAAACTTTTAACCTTATTTGCCAATAACCAGTGTATAGCAATTAAGGTACTGGTCTATGACAAAGCAGATCTATGTTCCAGTCCACCATCAGCCATGAAAATTCACTGGCTAAGTTTGGGCCAGTCATTCTCAAGACCACCAACCTTGTTGCCATTTTATGGATAAAAGGAAAAACACATAAGCCACATTAAGCTTCTGGAGGAGAGGTAAGATGTAATTTTAATAAAAACTGGGTAATGAAAAAGAATCCTCTTTTACCATTCTTTCTCTCACACAGTCTGCCTGGGCTGCTTCCAAGCGAGCTTTATAGTGTTCACAATCCATTCTCAATTGTTCCAGTTCATTAGCTTTCTTTTCTACAACTAAAAATGGAGGATCACAAGGAAAACAATGAAAAACAAATCAAGTCATTCAAATACTACACTTAAACTGCAACAATCAGCAAATCACACTATATAGAAGAAAGTAACAAATATGGTGAAAAGCTTGAAAACCAAATCCTTCAAGGACAGGTTGAAATAGTGTGTATATTTAACCTTCAGAGGCAAATGATAATATGTTAGACATCTTCAAATATTTGAAGAGCAGTCATATATAGGACAAAGCAGTTTTATTTTCTTGTTGTGTGTACCACTTAAACCACAAACACAAGGCCCGGGGGCCGGATCCGGCCCGCAAAGTGGTTTCATGCGGCCCGCGAAGCCATCCTGGAAACAGTGAGGGAACCAACCCCACTGCCCAGAGACCGTCCTCCTGCCAGAGACCCTCAGATCTGTCCCACTCCTGCCCAGGCCCCCATAGGCACCCTTGATGCGAACGATGTAGAGCTGGCCACGCCCACCCAGGCCATACGCACTCTAGCCACGCCTACCCAGTAGGCCACACCCACCCTGGCCATACCCACCCGGCCCCCTGAGGGCAACCGCAATGCTGATGCGGCCCTCAATGAAATTGAGTTTGACACCCCTGACTTAAACTAATAGGTTTAACTTGTAAAAACAGACATTTTTCTTACATTTCATTAAGCACTCAATTTGTATGTTTGACTGAGAAACAGGCTACCTAATAAACTAATGGATCATTCTTAGAGATTGACACACGGGTGTCAAACTCAATCGCATGACGTAAGGCATCGTGACATATTGTGTTTTTTGCCTTTGCGAAGCCAGGGTGGGCGTGGCCTGCACATGATGTATCCAGCCCGCAGGCTGCCAGTTTGACACCCCTGCTTTAGCAGGACCCTGTAAGTATACACATCTGATAAACAAACATTAGCTAGACGGCCGATTCTGTGCTTTTCAATCTTTCATTATCTTACAAATCACTTGGAGGAGGTGGGGGGAGGAGGAGGAGGAGGAGAACAAGAGTTTTTTTTTTAATATGCTCTCAAATATAAACAAGTAACATCAGGAAAATGTTAACGGGTCCTGCGAGAACAGGATAATCATAGATCAACACATGTTCTAGACTGTTCAGTCTGAATCCATAATGTCACGGATTCAGAGCTGTGGTGGTGCAGTGGTTAGAATGCAGTATTGCAGGCTGATTCCGCCCACTTCCAGGAGTTTGATCCTGAACTCAAGGTTGACTCAGCTTTCCTTCTTTCTGAGGTTGATGAATATAAGTATATACAGCTTAGAGAGTGCTGTAAAGCACTATGAAGTGGTATATAAGTCTAAGTGTTATTGTTATTATATTTGGCTCAGATAGGCAGCAAGCAATTATACAGTCTCCTCTTTCACTCAGAAACCGCAAGAATATGAAAACAGTAACACTGAGGCTGAAGTAACTAGATCAGTTATGATCAAGAGTAAGAAAAGCAACTGTACAGTCTTTTTAATTTGAACTTTTAACTGCTTACCACCATGTATCATGAATTGCTTCCACAAATTCCCAGTAGAAAACATACCGTATTTTTCTGTGTATAAGATGCTGCTTTTTCCTGCAAACACCCTGTTCAAAAATCAGGTGCGTCTTATACAAGTGCAGCGTCTTATACACGAAAAAATAATGGTAACCTCCACAGCCCAGAGCATGCCTGTGTGGGTTCTTTACATGCCGCTGCCATGCCGCCTGTGCAGGTGTCAAGTCCCTGTGGGCTTCCCACTAACGGGAGGGGGCAAGATCGTCAGATGGCGGCATCCAGAGGCAGCGGATGGGACCATCAGCATGGATGGCAGCAACAGCCCTTTCCTTCCCTCATACAGCTGATTGGCGTGGAGAAATGGTGGGCAGTTTAAAACCTGCCTTCGCTTTCTTTGCCTTGCTGTCACGCCAGTGCTCACGCCGGTTTTTTACCAGGGTCGGAAGCCTGCTGCTGTGAATTATGCATGCTCATCGTGCTGAATGCTGGTTAGGGGGGTGGGGCCAGCCAGAGGCATCTATTTAAAGCGCTGGGAGTGCTGACTTTGTTTGCTGTAAGCTTGGAACTCACATGCCAGAGCATCTTATACAAAGGTGCGTCTTATACACGGAAAAAATACAGTAATGCCGTGCAAGTTATGAATTTAGAATTTTAGTTCCTGTCATAAAAAGATAATTTGGTAGGGAACAAAGCATCAGGAGGAATGTTTTTAATACTCTTCCTAGCGGCCAATTTTCCATTCAAAATTATTTCCATTTTTCAACTTGATTTGAAGTAACGTGTTTCCCCAAAAGTAAGACTTACACCAAAAATAAGCCCTAGCTTGATTTTTGGGGGGTAGGCCTAAAAAAGCCTTAGTTTTGTTTGGTGAGGCACATGCCTAAAAATCAAGCTAGGGTGGAGATAGGGGTGTGGAGCTTACTTGCAGCCAGGCTTCCCATGGATCCATACTTGCCTTGCCTCGGCCCCCTTCTTCTGCAGCCAAAGGAGCAGTTTCATTCTGCAGCTGAGAATGGAGCTCTGGCCTGCCTTTTGCAGTCAGAGGCCTTTCCATAGCTCGGTTCTTGGCTGCAGAGGCCTTTCCAGAAGGCCTGTGACTGCGAAATGCAGACCGGAGCTCCATTTTCAGCTGCAGAATTAAGCTGCTTCTCCAGCCGCAGAAGAAATGGGCCGGCTGGGTGGGGCTGTCGGGGCTGTCACCGCAAGGTGAGTGGGAAAGACCCCCACCCCCAAAATTAAGACCTGGTGCCTCTGTTGGAGGCAAAAAAAAGACCGGGTCTTATTTTCAAGGAAACACAGTATTTATTTATTTTATTTTATTTTATTAAATTTATATACCGCCCTATTCCCGTAGGACTCAGGGCGGTTTACAGGGAGGGTTAAAAAAAACATACAAAAATTAAAATCAGATTAAAAATTAATTAAATCAAGTCCCCAAAATTTAAACTAAAACCCAATAAAATTAAAACCCCTCAGCCTGGGCCAGACAGCTCAAAGAGCCAAGTTTTCAGGTCCCGGCGAAATGAGCGAAGGTCGGGGGCAGTCCTAAGTTCCATGGGGAGTTGGTTCCATAGGGCTGGCGCGCCCACAGAGAACACTCTTCCCCTGGGAATAACCCGCCGGCATTCCTTAACCGGCGGTATCCTGAGAAGGCCCTCCCTGTGGGAGCACACAGGACGAAGGGAGCTTTAATAGGCAAGGAAAGTGTCGTCCCAATATTTCATATTACTTCACATTCTTCACTCTTGCACCTTAACTGCTTTTGAACAAAAAAGGAGAGCCTTTTGTAAGTTACAAACATTTGTATTATATTTAAATATTTTACTACATTCCTGCCTTGAATACAGAATATTCAAAAAAATAAAAAAATAAAAACCAGGATACAACCTAACAAACGATACTAACAATTGTCTTGCTTTCATAAAATATTCAATACTATTCTATGAATTAACTGTTTTTAATGTAAGAGAACTTACTTGTTTCAAGGGCATCCAGTTTCTGAAAGCTTTCTAAGATATCACTATTCAATATCTTGGGCAGAATGTCATGCATCTGCATTACTTCAGTTGTCAACCTCTCCAAAGCTCTCTTTTCGACCTTAACAAATTCAACTTCTACTTCCGTTTTCTGCAACAGAACAAAACAATTTCCCCCTTTTTTCTCTCTCTGCTATTCAACAAATGTTTTTAACAACAAACTTTATTTCTCTGTTACATTTTGGGCTATATTAACCATAGTTTTCATATATTGTTTGGATTTATACATTGCAGAAGTATTAAATTATGGTATATAAAAGAGTAGATGGAAGGTGAGTATTTAGGTGAAAAAGAACATTTGAGAAATTAACCTGTCTTTGGATAAATTCTGCACAGGCAAGTGAACCGTAGCAGTACACATTTATTTTAGCTGGGAAGAACCATTCACCTTATAAGAAATCTACATATACAGCATATACAATGCTGAAAAAGCAGTTAGTTTTACATACAAGACAACTTGCTCCCCCTTTTAGCTTCAAGGAAAAGATTGAGAGCTTTAACATCCATTTTATTTAGTACAATTTAACATTATATTCACACAAAACTTTTCATTAGCTATAACTTGCTGAAAACAAGCCATCTTAGCAAATTATATAAGGTAACTTATTTCAATACACAATAGTTAAGAAACCAACTGATAATCGTCTAAGACAATTCACCATTTACCGATGGAGCTCCGGACGGCTCCCGACCTTCGCTCCTTCCGACGTGACCTAAAAACATATTTATTTGAACAAGCCGGCCTGGTCTGATGGGTTTAGGGGTATTTTAACATTTTGTATTAATTTATTTAATTGGGCTACTGTATTTAATATTTCTTTTAATTTTTATATATTGTATTTTATTGTATTGCCCTGTACACCGCCCTGAGTCCTTCGGGAGAAGGGCGGTATAAAAATTAAATTATTATTATTATTATTAAAAACAGATATTACACACACACAAACACACATACATATATTCAGCCACAGTAACCATATACAAGTGTTCACCTTCCATGAATGTGTCTGGTTCACTACCATTATATTTCAGAAAACTGTATATTATTAGCATTAAAACGGTGTGATGAATTATTTTATATACCAGACTAGGTGTTTTCATTTATTACATTTATTTCTAAGCCAACACGCTTAAGACCACATCCTTAAAATACCCATCAGATAATAATACAAAACCCTTTCTAAGCGCCTCAGGAGTCAACAGTTACAGGCGGCTCACTCAATTAACCTGTTCGCACAACGCACGGGGCTGTCAATAAACACCCTTGAATGTTGTGAGAATTCAGCCGCCGCTGTATTCACATACTTGTAGGATTGCCCGTCTCTGGAGGCACGGGGGGAAAAAAACGGGAAAAAACGCCTCACGGTCGATTTCTGGAGGCCGGAACCCAATTTTGATCACTACCATAATGTGGCTGATGGGAAGGGAGGGGAATAAGAAACCTCGTTTTCCCCTCTGCCGCCTCCTCCTAAGCGAGGGGGAAAGGCTAATTTCGAGCGTAGGATCGAGAATCTCGCCGGAGAGTAAAACCAGCGCTTTCCGCTACCTGCTGTCCGGCCCCTGAGCTGCCCGGGCTGGCTGAGCTGCCGCGCATCATCTCGACACAAAATCGAGAAAGGACGCCCTCTCCTTTCGGTCTCGCCCCGCCTCACGTGACAGTCATCTTGCGGCTGGGTCCCCTCAACTCTCGAAAGCAGCCGGCCGTCGGGACTCTTTTGCCGCTCTGTGTTGTTTATCTTGGTGGTTAAAAAGTCCGTCTCTTGCCTTGGAAGTGCCAATTGGTAACCCTGTTTAAGAAAACTTTGCTTCTGGTCGCCGATTTGATTCGGCCGGGATCTCCTAACTTTGGAGAGGTGATATCTCGGTGTAACTCTGTGAGAACATGTAAAACTCCATGTATGAAAAAATATTTATTGAAACCGCTATCCTTTAAGACCGGGGTCTTGAAACTTGGCCCTTTTATGACTTGTGGACTTCAACTCCCAGAATTCCTCAGCCAGCCCTGGCTGGCTGAGGAATTCTGGGAGTTGAAGTCCACAAGTCATAAAAGGGCCAAGTTTCAAGACCCCTGCTTTAAGATATATAGACCTTTCTAATTGGGCATATTTAATTTATAGTGAATAGTAATTCCATCCCCCACCCCACCCACCCACCCACCCACACAAACGACACTAAAGAATAATGCTTACTTTAAGGGCAGCACAGTAATCCCCTACCAAAAAAGCACTTTGTTTAGTGTCCCACCTTTATGAATTTTACAAATAACTCAAGGTAGTGAATATATCCCTTTTCCTATTTTCCCCACAACAACAATCTTGTGAGGTAGGTTGGGCTGAGAGAGAACAGCTGACCCAAGGTTAATCAACTGGCTTTCATCAGTGTTCTGCAATGTAACATCTTAGCGTTACAGACTGTGTTTGCACAAAACAACATAAAGTAACCACCATGACGAAGGGATCATATTAAAGCCAATCATAGTATCCCCACAATATGCCTGGAAGCCAACTGTGTCACTATTCTGCCCAGCTCTATCGTGTGGCACTGTAAAGTAGTTGGCAGTTTCTCTGGTTGAAATTCCCATCTCATCCAACATCATTATGGAAATTGCAGGAAAAGTCGCCACCAGTCATCAAAAAGAATATATTGTTATTGTTAGTAGTTATGCTAAGAGAGTTAAAGCGCAGTACGAATTTGGTTGATTGTATATTGTGTAAATTTTTATTTAGAATATGATTGTTGTAACTATAATCCTGTATTTAGCTCTGGGAAGTGGGGGGGAAGTGGGGGGGTTGGGGTGGGAGGGATTTGGGGATATATTGTAAAATATTGTAAAACTCTTTAATAAAAAATAAATAAAAAAAAGAATATAGTGTTTGTATAATTCTGTAGTGTATGCGACCCCTTCATGGATTACTGCTTTGTCGTGGTGAAGGGGCTTGCGTAATTCAATGAAGCTATGAGCTATGCCGTGCAGGGCCACCCAAGATGGACAGGTTATAGCAGAGAGTTCTGACAAAACGTGATCCACTGGAGAAGGAAATGGCAACCCACTCCAGTATCTTTGCCATGAAAACCCTATGGACAGTACCAAAAGGCAAAACGATATGCACTGGAAGATGAGCCCCTCAGGTCGGAAGGCGTCCCAATATGCTACTGGGGAAGAGCAGAGGGCTAGTACTAGTAGCGCCAGAAAGAATGAAGCGACTGGGTCAAAGCCGAAAGGACGCTCAGCTGTGGATGTATCTGGTGGTGAAAGGAAAGTCCGATGCTGTAAAGATATTTTCTCCATAGGAACCTGGAATGTAAGATCCATGAATCAAGGCAAGCTGGACGTGGTCAAACAAGAGATGACAAGACTGAACATCGACATCTTAGGAATCAGTGAACTAAAATGGAATCAGTGAATTAAAATGAATTTAATTCAGATGACCATCAGGTATACTACTGCGGGCAAGAATCCCTCAGAAGAAATGGAGTAGCCTTCATAGTCAATAAAAGAGTAGGAAAAGCAATACTGGGATACAATCCCCAAAATGACAGAATGATCTCAGTTCGAATCCGAAGCAAACCATTCAATATCACAGTAGTCCAAGTCTATGCCCCAACTACCGGTGCTGAAGAGGATGAAATTGACCAGTTCTATGAAGCCCAGATGATATTACTCTAATGGCAGAAACTGAAGAAGAACTAAAGAGCCTCTTGTTGCGGGTGAAGAAGGAGAGTGCAAAACTTGGGTTGAAACTAAACATTAAGAAAACCAAGATCATGGCATCCGGCCCTCTCAATTCCTGGCAAATAGATGGGGAAGAAATGGAGGTAGTGACAGATTTTATTGTCCTGGGCTCCAAGATCACTGCAGATGGGGACTGTAGCCAAGAAATTAAAAGACGCTTGCTCCTCGGGAGGAAAGCCATGACAAATCTAGACAGCACACTAAAAAGCAGAGACATCACCCTGTCAACAAAAGTGCGTATAGTCAAGGCTATGGTCTTCCCAGTTGCAATGTATGGCAGTGAAACCTGGACCATAAGAAAGGCTGAGCGCCAAAGAATTGAAGCCTTTGAACTATGGTGCTGGAGAAGACTCCTGCGAGTTCCTTGGACTGCAAGGCGATCAAACCGGTCAGTCCTAGAGGAGATCAACCCTGACTGCTCTTTAGAAGGCCAGATCCTGAAGCTAAAACTCAAATACTTTGGCCACCTAATGAGAAGGAAGGAGTCACTGGAGAAGAGCCTAATGCTGGGAAAGATTGAGGGCAATAGAAGAAGGGGACGACAGAGAATGAGGTGGCTGGATGGAGTCATTGAAGCAGTAGGCGTGAGCTTAGATGGACTCCAGAAGTTGGTAGAGGATAGGAAGGCCTGGAGGAACATTGTCCATAGGGTCGCGATGGGTCGGACACGACTTCGCAACTAACAACAACAACATGAAGCCCTACAACACCTTATAGAACTAAAACCAAAAAATGATGTGCTTATCATCATGGGGGATTGGAATGCTAAAGTAGGAAGCCAAAAGATAACCAGAATAACAGGCAAGTTTGGCCTTGAAGTACAAAATGAAGCAGGGTACAGGCTGATAGAATTTTGTCAAGAGAATACGATGGTCATAGCAAACACTCTTTTCCAACAACCCAAGAGACGGCTCTACACATGGACATCACCATTCGGTCAACACAGAAATCAGATTGACTATGTGCTCTGCAGCCAAAGATGGAGAAGCTCTATACAGTCAGTAAAAACAAGACCAGGAGCTGACTGTGGCTCAGACCATGAGCTTCTCGTTGCAAAGTTTAGGCTTAAACTGAAGAAAGTAGGGGAAAGCACTAGGCCACCCAGGTATGAATTAAATCATATCCCTGTTGAATATACAGTAGAGGTGACAAATAGATTTAAGGAATTAGATCTGATAGACAGAGTGCCTGAAGAACTATGGACAGAGGTTCGCAACATTGTACAAGAGGTAGCAACTAACCCCATCCCAAAGAAAAAGAAATGCAAGAAAGCAAAATGGCTGTCTGAGGAACCTTTGCAAATAGCTGAGGAAAGGAGGGAAGTGAAAGGCAAGGGAGAAAAAAGAAAGATACGCCCAATTGAATGCAGAATTCCAGAGAATAGCTAGAAGAGATAAGAATGCCTTCTTAAATGAACAGTGCAAAGAAATAGAAGAAAACAATAGAATAGGGAGGACCAGAGATCTCTTCAAGAAAATTGGAGAGATGAAGGGAATGTTTCATACAAAAATGGGCAAGATAAAGGACCAAAATGGCAGGGACCTAACAGAGGCAGAAGACATTAAGAAGAGGTGGCAAAATTACACAGAAGAACTATACAAGAACGAGCTTAAAGTCCCTGATAACCACGATGAGATGGTCACTGACCTCGAGCCAGACATCCTAGAATGTAAAGTGAAGTGGGCCTTAGAAAAGCTGAGCAACAACAAAGCTAGTGGAGGTGACAGTATTCCAGCTGAGCTATTCAAAATCTTAAAAGACGATGCAGTAAAAGTGCTACACTCAATTTGCCAGCAAATTTGGAAAACTCAATTGGAAAAGGTCAGTTTACATTCCAATTCCAAAGAAAGGCAGTGCCAAAGAATGTTCAAACTATCGCACCATTGCACTCATTTCTCATGCTAGTAAAGCTATGCTTAAAATCCTACAAGCTAGACTCCAGCAGTATGTGGATCGAGAACTACCAGAAGTACAGGCAGGATTTTGAAGAGGCAGAGATCAAATTGCCAACATACGCTGGATCATGGAGAAAGCTAGGGAGTTCCAGAAAAACATCTACGTCTGCTTCATTGACTATGCTAAAGCCTTTGATTGTGTGTATGACAACAAACTGTGGCAAGTTCTTAAAGAGATGGGAGTACCAGACCATCTTATTTCTCTCTTGAGAAACCTATATGTGGGTCAACAGTGTAAACTGGACACGGAACCACTGATTGGTTGAAAATTGGGAAAGGAGTCCGGCAAGGCTGTATACCGTCTCCCTGCCTTTTTTAACTTATATGCAGAGCATATCATGAGAAAGGCTGGGCTAGATCAATCAAAAATTGGAATTAAGATTGCCAGGAGAAATATCAACAACCTAAGATATGCAGATGATACCACTCTAATGGCAGAAAGTGAAGAAGAACTAAAGAGCCTCTTGTTGCGGGTGAAGAAGGAGAGTGCAAAAGTTGGCTTGAAACTTCACATTAAGAAAACCAAGATCATGGCATCCGGCCCTCTCAATTCCTGGCAAATAGATGGGGAAGAAATGGAGGTAGTGACAGGTTTTATTTTCCTGGGCTCCAAGATCACTGCAGATGGGGACTGTAGCCAAGAAATTAAAAGACGCTTGCTCCTGGGGAGGAAAGCCATGGCAAATCTAGACAGCACACTAAAAAGCAGAGACATCACCCTGTCAACAAAAGTGCGTATAGTCAAGGCTATGGTCTTCCCAGTTGCAATGTATGGCAGTGAAAGCTGGACCATAAGAAAGGCTGAGTGCCAAAGAATTGAGGCCTTTGAACTATGGTGCTGGAGAAGACTCCTGCGAGTCCCTTGGACTGCAAGGCGATCAAACCAGTCAGTCCTAGAGGAGATCAATCCTGACTGCTCTTTAGAAGGCCAGATCCTGAAGTTGAAAATCAAATACTTTGGCCACCTTATGAGAAGGAAGGAGTCACTGGAGAAGAGCCTAATGCTGGGAAAGGTTGAGGGCAAGAGAAGAATGGGACGACAGAGAATGAGGTGGCTGGATGGAGACATTGAAGCAGTAGGTGTGAGTTTAAATGGACTCCAGAAGATGGTAGAGGACAGGAAGGCCTGGAGGAACATTGTCCATGGGGTCGCGATGGGTCAGACACGACTTCAAAGCTAACAACAACAATTCAATTGCTCTGTCCATGATTTTTTTTTGGGGGGGGGCAAAGGATTATTTGCCAACTAACCACTAGGCGAGAACAGAGTTGCTTGTTTTCTGTTTCTTAGCTAATGGATAACTGATGGTTGTCTAGATTTCTGTAGTCCAGATACAGTCTTGATAAAAAGTTTGGATGTGTATAGGGAAAAAATGTTAAGATGTGGAGTACTGTCATATTTTTATTATAATACAATACAGCAAGTATTCTGTAGGTCAATAGGTTGATCTTTCCTCTAAAACAAAATAAATAAAGTGGCTGTAGAAGCTAGGATTCCAGCCCCACTTGGAGCCAAAACAACAATAAGCAAAACTCTAGTACTATTGCCAATATTAGAAGTTACTTTTTGATTTCTTGGTTTGATCTACATAGTGGGACTGAGAGCGATTTCTCAAATCACTTTACCCTACTGCACATAACCTCCTTATTCTTGTGTGAATTGGGTGTCTGCCTGAGTCAATTGTGTATAACTTCTTGTTTTGACTGCAAGTCACGGTTTCTGCTTCAGTAACAGATCTGACTTATTTCAGTCAAGGTTATCTTCCTCACTCTCCACAAGTCACGGTTTCTGCTTCAGTAACAGATCTGACTTATTTCAGTCAAGGTTATCTTCCTCACTCTCCGACCGATTGCAGTTAAGAACCTTTATAAGGTCTTATCTTGCGGCGATAAGGACGGCGAAGTCTAACTACTTTGCCGCCCTTATTGCGTCCGCAGATAATCGCCCGGCCGCCCTGTTTAGGGTGACTCGCTCCCTCCTTAACCAGGAGGTGAGGGAGGATCCCTTACAGGGACGAGCCGAGGAGTTTAGTCATCATCTGGCGGACAAAATCGCTCGGATCCGGACCGGCCTGGACTCTGACTGGGCAGAGTCTGATGTGGAGGAATCAGGCGGTCTTGAGCACGTTATCTGGACTGAGTTCGACCCTGTTTCCCCTGATGATGTGGACAGGATCATGGGGAGACTGAGCACCACCACCTGTTTGTTGGATCCGTGCCCCTCCTGGCTAGCTTATGCGGCTCGGGAGGGAACACGAGGCTGGTTCCATGCAGTAATAACTGCTTCTTTGAAGGAGGGTGTCTTCCCTGCCGCCTTGAAGGAGGCGGTGGTGAGACCCCTTCTCAAGAAGCCTGCTTTGGACCCGGCTGCTTTAGACAACTACCGTCCAGTCTCCAACCTTCGCTTTCTGGCGAAGGTTGTTGAGAGTGTGGTGGCGCATCAGCTCCCTCTGTTCCTGGAGGAAACTGATTATCTGGACCCGTACCAATCGGGTTTCAGGCCCGGACACAGCACGGAGACGGCATTGGTCGCGCTGGTGAATGATCTCTGGAGGGCAAGGGACAGGGGTTGCTCCTCTGTCCTGGTCCTATTAGATCTCTCAGCGGCTTTCGATACCATCGACCATGGTATCCTGCTGCGGCGTCTCAGGGGGTTGGGAGTGGGAGGCACCGTTTTACGGTGGTTCTCCTCCTACCTCCAGGGCCGCTCGCAGTCGGTGTTGACGGGAGGGCAGAGATCCGCCCCGAGGCCTCTCATTTGTGGAGTCCCTCAGGGGTCGGTTCTCTCGCCTCTCCTGTTCAACATCTATATGAAGCCGCTGGGCGAGATCATTCGTGGCTTCGGGGTGGGGTATCACCAGTACGCTGATGATACCCAACTTTTTCTTTCCACCCCGAACCAACCCAGCGATGCCCTCTCCGTGATGTCCCGGTGCCTGGAGGCGGTTCAGGTCTGGATGGGGAGAAACAGGCTTCGTCTCAACCCCGCCAAGACTGAGTGGCTGTGCATATCGGCATCTCGGGTTAACCAAGTTATTCCACCTCTAACGATGGGGGGTGAGGTGTTACCCCCCGTTGATAGGGCTCGCAACTTGGGCGTCCTCCTGGACTCACGGCTCAATTTTGAAGATCACATAGGAGCCGTGACCAGGGGGGCTTTTGCACAGGTTCGCCTGGTACGCCAGTTGCGTCCCTATCTGGACCGAGACGCCCTACGCACAGTTACTCATGCGCTTGTGACCTCCCGTTTGGACTACTGTAACGCTCTCTACATGGGGCTGCCCTTGAAGACCACTCGGAGGCTTCAACTGGTGCAGAATGCGGCCGCGCGAGTTGTAATGGGGGTCTCCCGATACTCCCATGTAACACCTCTACTCCGCGAGCTGCATTGGCTTCCGGTTGCCCTCCGGGTGAAATTCAAGGTGCTGGTTATCACCTATAAAGCCCTACATGGCCTGGGTCCGGGGTATTTGAGGGAACACCTGCTGCCGGCATCAAATGCCCTTCGCCCAGTGCACTCCCACAGGGAGGGGCTGCTCAGGGTCCCGCCGGTAAGAGATTGCCGGCGGGTGACACCCAGGGATAGGGCCTTCTCAGTGGGGGCGCCTGCCCTCTGGAACCAGCTGCCGGTGGAGCTGAGGACTGCTCCCGACCTCCGATCATTCCGCCGGGGCCTGAAGACCTGGCTCTTTGAGCTCTCGGGCCCAGGCTGATGAGACATTCATTTTAATTGGGGTTTTAATTAGTACAGGGTCGATTTGATTTTTTTTTAAATTGGGTTTTAACTTTTGTATGGTTGATTTTAATTCCCTGTAAACCGCCCTGAGTCCTCAGGGAAAGGGCGGTATATAAATGCAATAAATAATAATAATAAATAAATAATAAGTACTGACAAGAGTTTGGACCCCATTCTGCTTTGGCAATAGAAATTCTGCACATTGAAATTCAGGCAGATGGGGTAAAGAATGTCTTCTTTGAGGCCAGTTACTGGCAGAAGTCTCATGTATCTGCACCTGCTAGTTTTCTGATCTTATGTGTGGGATTGGTGAATGGCTACCAAGGAAGCCATTTATCACAACTTCTCTCCTGCTTACTTCTTTTCCTTTGGTTCTTCTGCCTTTCACAGCAACAGAAACAGAGGTGAAAATGGCGGGGGAAAAGAAAGTTCAGCTATCTCCAGCATTTGAGAATCTGCTGTGCTGAAGTGATGGGGAAATTTTTGTACTGTGCAATACTGTACTGTATTGTTTAGGTTTCATCCTCACGCATACAGCTTTGATAACGCAGTACCTCAGATTGGAAGAGAGGGAGGAATTTTTTATCCAACAATTCTGCAAGAAGGCTGCCATGGTATTTTCACAGGCTGAAGAACTGCTTCCACCAATTCCAATTAGGAGTAAGTGTATCTTGTCTGTGCTGGGCTAAAAAGACCTGCTTTTCCTTTTTGTCTCCCCATTTCTATTAGCCATGAGTTGGGAAAATAACTGGGAGAAATGGCTCTATGGAATCTTGTTTGGGGAGATTCCTGTAGGTAGAATTGCAATAAAGTAGTCAACTTGAATGTTTCATGTATTGATCTATTGCTTGGCCCTGCCACTATATTAGTATAGAAATCTAACTCATTATACAAAAAATGGGGAAGGAAAAAAAGAAAAAAAGCATATATTGAACTACTAGAGAAGGAAAAAGTCCCTAAAGGAAAAAAAATAAACAAAAATAAAATCCTATAAGCAGCTAAGCAAATCTCAAAACTCAAAAAACCCACCTAAATTCTGATGGTTCATTTAGGCAAATATAACAGGATCTCACACTATTACCAATTATATAACTTTAATTTTTCCAACATTTTGATTCAATCTTTAAAATATACTTTACTATATTTGTTATTGTTTTAATTGTATGATATGGGCAGCTATAAAAAAATAAGTATTGTCTGGTTTTTCAGGCTTCATTCAATAAAGAGCTGATTCAAAGGATGAGAGCTGATAGATTTTGTTAAGACATTAGGGGTCTAGGATGTAAATATTAATCACCTTTTCTGCAATGGTCCAAGTTCAATAAATCAAAAATTCTTTATAGATTGAAAGGTTCCAAATTTGGAGGATATAATTTAATAAAACATTAACATTTTAAATCCTTAAATTGCTCTGAGGAATCTGAGTGATTATAACAACTAATCAAAATGGAACTGTATATAACAGACCTTAGAAATTTATTACATCATCAGCATAAAAAAAATGAGAGCCAACTTTTAAGAAACATTTTCTGATATGTCAAATATATCCTAAAGGTTTTTTTTTCAGAATTTACACCATAAGAAACTATCTATATTGGATTGGGCAATATATAAAATTTCTAGTTTCTATTCCAAATGTTTATATGGTATCCCAATTCAATTCATATGACTAGTTTATCGTTTGTTGGGCTGTACAGATTGAGAAGTATTTAATTAAATCACTATAAAAAGCATTCAGGACATTTCTTTTTCTTGGGCCCATATGAAGCTGCATTACAATAATTTTTATATACCAAGGAAAGTATAATACATGATAGACTTTTTAATTTAGAGGTTTCTTATTTTACCATATGATATGATTGTAATTTATTGTTTCATTTATTTTATTCTACAAAAGTCCTGCTGTTACAACTGCGTAATAAATTTAAGTAGTACTATTTACCTGAAAATATTTTTCTCCCAAAATAAATTTCAAAATATAACACTAAGCTTTGCGGAGAATATGGCAATATAGATTTCTTCCTAAACTTTTGACAGAAGACACTTAAATTCTGGTCAATTTCAAGTAAATACAATAACGGAACATTTCGTAGTTCTCATCTCCATTGTAAGCTACACAGTCAGCTTGGTTATACAAACAGAAGCTCGTTAACAGAAGTAAATGCCTGCGTGCTTAGAGTCACTACCAGTGTCTAAAAACGACACTGGCTTTGCAGATTCCGGGGCATTTCTTATCTTCTCTTGATTTGTTAGTTACATAGGGTTTATTTCAACAACTGCCTCATATCATCTAAAATCTAGCCGCTTGGCTACTATTAATGTTACTTTGAATGTGTGCGACACACTTTGTCCGTGACGCCATTCACGCGCGCCGGAGAGCGTCTGGATTCAGGCCAATTTAGCTGCGCCTCCTGTTCGGAAAGAAGGACGTGGTTGCTGGGGGATAATGGCTCCTGCTGCCCTCGTCTCTGCTGGGCAACCTCCTGAGATCCAATTTGCTCAGAGGTTGGCCTCGAACGAGAAACGGATTCGGGATCGGGCGCTGAAAAAGCTACGTGGCTACATCACGCTGAGGACCCAGAGTCTAGAAGGTAAGGTTGGAGAAGCACGTGGGACAAAATATCGTGTCAGGCCGGCGGTGAGGACGAAAATACACGTGTTTGTTATTGATAAACACGGGAAGGACCATCTCCAAAGCGAGAGGAGCAAAAGATGCATTAAGATGGTGTTTATATGAATTAACAAGAGACGTGCCTGCTACATTTTAACGGCTAATATGACCAATGGATATTTGTATGATTGCACAATTATACATAGTTATCTGCTAATTGTGTATTTTTGGCAAATAGACATTTGTATGATTGCACTTAATTATGCATAATTCTTGGCTAATAAGTGGGTCTTTTCCGTCACGTAATCAGTTGCAGGGCAAGTTTCGATTTACTTTTTAAAATAATGGTTTCCTTTTGTGCCATAGGTTGTTTCAGTCAAGAAGAATTGTTAAAAATATGGAAAGGATTATTTTACTGTATGTGGATGCAGGATAAACCTCTCTTGCAGGTATGTTATATAGAATTGGAAAGGATCACAGGATCATTTAGTCCAGGGTTTCTTAATTGGCAGGTCCACAACCCTTTGAGGGTCCATGGATAGATTTCACAATGTCTGAATTTATATGGGGGGAAATATAACTTTATTTTCATATATATTGTGATATTACATATTTTTAATATTTGATCATTGTATTTGAGCATAAATTGATATCCATAGATTTCACCAGACTCTCAGAGGCACAAAAAGTTAAGAACTTCTGATCTAGTCCAACCCCCTTTGATTATAAGAAAGCTAATTACATTAAAGTTAAATATTCCATGAGATATGACCATCCAGCTTTTTGAAAGCCTTAAGAGATGGAGAACCCTCGGTTCCATAGATTGATTACTCTATTATACATCCAGTACAGATCTTACTAATAGGAAAATTACTCTTATACTTAGACAAAAAAGCTGTAGCTTGTATCCATTACCAATCCTAGTTTCTGTGGAATAGAAAATTTATCCTTTTGCTTGTCTGAATCTTGATATCCTGTCTCGTAGTTTTCTCCAGGCTAAGCATCCCAAGTTCCTTCATTCTGTCCTCACAGGGCATGTCATCAAGTCCCTGTATCACTTTTATTACCCTCATCTGAACCTGTTGTAACCTGCCAAAGTCCTTCTAGAAATATGATGCTTAGAATCATGCATAGTACTCAGATGTAGTATCACCAGTGCAAAAGTAAAGGGGGATAAGGACTTTATCACATCTTTGTTACAGTATTTCTTCTGATACATTCTAGAATTGTGTCACTATTTCTAGAGATTGCTTTACACCAATGGCTCATAACTCGTCCTCAATTCAGCATATGCCTTATATTTTTTCCTTACTAAATGAACAGGTAGTTCTCAACTTACAACTATTTGTTTAGTGACTGTTCAAAGTTACAGCAGCACCAAAAAAAGTGACTTAACAACTGTTTCTCACACTTATAACCATTGCAGCATTTCCCTGGTCTTGTGATCAAAATTTGCATGCTTAGTAACTGGCATGTATTTATTTCTGTTAGTGTCCCACGGACATGTGAGCAGTCAGAATGGATACACGTGGCCTGCCTTTGTTCTGGTATCTTTCCAGGTATAACTGGAAAGTACTCTTGGTTATTCCCATTTTGAATTTCTGAGGGTTTTTTTAAAAAAATACATGATCATGAAATTTACTTTTAAAGCTGTGCTGTATGGTACTGTTTTTTATTATTATGGGAAAACAGGAGAAAAAAGAAGTCAGTGAATCTTAGTTGCTTTATAGAGGTAGTCCTCAACTTACTACCACAAGTCATGCAGTCATAAGTGCAAATCCAGCTTAATTAATGGTGTGTTTGCCACTTTTTATTGAAAACCAGCAAAAACTCAAACATTGTGATGGCATGACCATGGGACACTGCACCTGGTTGTAAATGTGAGCTGGTTGTCGAGCACCTGAATTATGATCACATGACCACAAGGGCAGGGTGATGGTCCTAAATTCAAATTTACATCATAACTGACATTGGAGGCTGTTGTTCATTCAAACCATCATTGATTGAACAACGACTGTAAGTTGAGGAACACCTTAAAACCTTTTTGTATAAATTTTTACAGCTATCTTAATGCAGCTATATTAAATTCAGTATTAGGATACTGCGTAATATACCGTATGCTCATCTGTTAGTCATTTATAGATGTGAGGGAAGTATGTATTCATTGATATTCATAATAATTTACTTGCATTCTATGCCACCTACTCCTTGGAATTTCAGGCAACAATAATATAGATGGGGTCAATAAACAGGTATTTTGATTGTTGTCCCAGCATTTTTATTTCTAAAATAGGCAGATTTTTTAATGTCAAAACATTGAATTCATACCTGAGATGATATTCTGCTTGAGACATGATAAACTTATGTCAGCCTTTCTAAACCTATTGTTTTTCAGTTTTGTTTAGACAGCAGCTCTTATCATCCCAGTTAGCATAGTTAATGCCAATTTGGGAAGGCCCTCTGCAGTTGAATCATTAAAAAATATGGTTCATATATTTAAGCCATTACATCTGTTTTTGTTTTTAAAAGATTATTTTCTGGACTATTTGTATAATAAATTATTTATTGATTCTGTCCTAACTGATTACCAGTTTTTAAAGTAATTAACCATTCTAGTATATTAATGTTCTGAATACTAAAATCTGAAATATAAACATTCTCGCAAGGCTTATACATAGAAGTATAAATTAAGAGTCTCATGAATGATACTGCTTGATCTAGGAAACCTCTGCATGTTCTATCTTCAGTGTCAGATTGTCGTGGTATTTAACTATGACAGAGGAGCTTAATCAAGCTCAAATTTTATTGGTGCTTATATTATACCCATCATCAGTTTTCTATATTTAGGGAAGATCTGACAGCAAGGTCAGTTTTCTGAGAAGGGTATTTTCTGAATATTATGCGGATAGGAATCTACCGGTACTTTTGTGACATTATTACTAAACACAATTCTAAATTTCCAGGAGGAGTTGTCAAATAATATATCACAGCTAATCCATTTAATCAAGAATATGGATACTCGTAAGTCTCTTTATTTTTATTTCTTTTATGTTCAGGAGCTCATATCCAAGGCTTCACATTGCAGAGAGAAACAGTGCAAGGAAGAACCAGGTTTTGGAGCCAGAAGTTTATTTCCTGGAGATTTATCAGAATCCTTAAACAGCAACAGCAGCAATTATATTTCTAGCACATAACATTTTGGAGCACAGTATAGTATAGCAAGCTAGTATTTACTGCAGGCTAGCATATTAATATTAATATGAAGGATTAAATGGCAACAGAATTTAGATTCTACATAGTTTTATGGTCTAGAACAGGGGTGTCAAACTCAATTTCATTTAGGGCCGCACCAGCATTGCAGTTGCCCTCAGGGGGCTGGGTGGGTATGGTCAGGGTGGGTGTGGCCTACTGGGTGGGCGTGGCTAGAGTGCGTATGGCCTCCTGGGTGGGCGTGACCAGCTCTACATCGTTCGCATCAAGGGTGCCTGTGGGGGCCTGGGCAGGAGTGGGACAGATCTGAGGGTCTCTGGCAGAAGGAGGGTCACTGGGCCAGGGCCAAGGCAGTGGGGACCGTTTCCTCACTGTTTCCAGGATGGCTTCGCGGGCCACATGAAACCACTTCGTGGGCCGGATCCAGCCCCTGGGCCTTGTGTTTGACATGTCTGGTCTAGAAAGAGGTAGCAACCACAAATCCCAAATTTTGCTGTTTTAAAAAAGGGCGGGCTTAGATATTTTTAAACAAAGCTATTAATTGCTACTTGTCATAACCTTATATTGCTGCATCTCTGAACACAAACTGCTGAGAAATATAGGTAGGCGGATTGTGTTGTGTCCCTCTCTGTACTTTACTACTCACGGGGGTTGGTTAACTGCTGTGGAGGTGGAATAGTAATCTGGACAGGCCTTTGGTGTAATGTTCTCTGTGAACAGGTGGCAAGAAAAGAGAAAATAAAAAAAACAGGGTTTGCCCATTCTCAGCTGTGACACTATGCCAAGATTTCAGCTCAAGCCCTAAGACAATTCATTGTTTAAGGTAAAAAAGGTCCCCTTCTTTTTCTGAAAACAAAGCTTCCTTTGGTGTGTCTGCTGCTCGAACTCTTAAAGATTAATTTTTCCATCACTTATGAAAGGTGGCTGGAATTTAAACATTATATCTATTATCTCAAAACAGGACACTTGTTCATTCAGACTTTCTGGCAAACTGTGAATCGTGAATGGAATGGATTAGACCGATTGCGGCTAGATAAATTTTACATGGTAAAGTTAAATTCTTCTTGCCTTTTTAAAAGTTCCTTGGGAAAAAGCATGGAAAATATCCAGGGGTATATTGTTCTACAACAAAAGATTCACTTTCAGAAATGGGACTGGCAATAAAACAAATTAACATCTATTTAAAATGCATTTTCTCATTTAAATGTGCTATTGCCATATGTTTATATTCTTATAAAATAACCTTCCTAAGCAAAAGTACAAATTAGTTTGAAAAGAACTTCTAAATCATAGTTAGGACATGTTGTTAATTTTAATCCAGATTTCATTTCAGTTCCATTTATTTATTTGAATAATGTACATCACATATAAGAGTAATGTAACTATGGCTGTTGGGTTTTTAGTATTTTATTATTTAGTGTAATTATGTTTAGGTTTTACTAATTTATTTACTACTGAGATTCCAAATATTTGTATTATGAATGTTAATGCATTCATAATGTTAATGTAGTATAAACAATTATGTATCTTTGGTAGATTCTGTGATATAAATAAACATGCCCTGTTATACAATTAAATTATTAATATTTTAGTCAAAACTAAGAAAAAATACATGCTAGCATATACACTTAAAATTTCTATATAATCCTTCAAATAGGATTCCTAGTTCTTAAGTGCTTGTTCAGATATAGCAAAAGATATGAATTATTTGAACCATTACAGGTACACCTGGAGTTACGATACCTAATTCAGTGACCGTTATTACAATGGTACTGAATGAGGGGGACTCATAATCGTCCACACCATTATGGAGACACTGTTGCAGTGTGCACACCATTATGGAGACACTGTTGCAGTGTCTCCAAGGTCCCATAATTGCAATCTGTGGGCTCAGGGACTCGAGATTATGACATTGCAGAAAGCTACAGTCACAATTGCCTTTTTTGATCTTACCTACAGCTTCCCACCAAAAAAAAGAATCGGTGGGGAAGCTGGCAGTGAAGATCATAAGTTGGTCCTGCCACTTTTTATCCCAAGGATCCCACTATGGAATATGAGAATTCAAGGACTTCATACTCAGCATCACTTCCCTTGCTCCGTGGCATGCATACATTTTCTGCCAGCTCACTCTTGCTCCCTAGTACCCATCTATGGCTCTTGTTAGCCTGTCTCTGCTGCCTAGTGCGTACTCTTGCAAACTCCATGTACTCCTTACCTAAGACTGAGACCTATTGCTTTGTAAATAACAAGTTATTTACCAAAGTCATGGCAATGGGAATTCTATTGTTGTTTCCTAAACAAATGCTTAATTTGATCCATACTGTTCATATGACTGCTCTGCAGCTGTGCTTTTCAGAGTTAATAGGAATGTATCTGGAAGGTACCAGATTTGAGAAAGTTGGTCTGGTCAGTTTCATAGATAGATTGTCATGGTATTTAGGAAATAGAAACTGTTGGAAGTGTTATAAAATGGAACGTGCAATCTAGAGCCCTACGCTATACCTCAGCTTCCATATCATTAGTCAGTTTAGCAGTTGGCAAAAATGCTCATTTGAAGGAATGGATTTGTTTAACAACCATGTGGTAGATTAATAACAGCCTTGGTGGCTGATTTTATGGCTATCATAAAAACAGTTGTAAAGTCAGGTCAGGTGACATGATGACCCACTTAATGATTGTAACAACTTATGACCAAAATTCTGGGCTCAGTTGCAGTCGTTAAGTGAGAACTACCTGTACCTTCTTTCCCATTGTAAAAATGCTGTCCAGCATTCAGTGAATGAATAAGGTGACTGGAATTTAAACGTGGGACTTGTCTTTCTCACTCCTGTTTTCTCACTTAATGGACCACAACCAAGACCTTTATTCCCCTCAGAAACAGTGGATGCACAGAAATTCACTCTGCATTCAGCCAACATAGCATTGGATCTTAAATTCATAACATGTGAACAAACACTTCCTCCATGAGGGGTAAAATTTAGCCTAAAATGTGTAAAGAACATCCCTATATTATTCCAAGTTCTTTCAATACATTAAGTGCTGTCCTATAAACTTAATAACATGATTGGAAAAAAAAGTGTGCATCTTTTTTTCCCCCTAACCTAGCTGATCCGCATGATGCTGAGGCAGTCCTTTGAAGTTCTGAAAAGAAATGAATGGAATGAAAGGTAGGCCATATCTGTTGTTTGTATATTGTGCCAGTGCTTTTGATTTTTATCATTATATGTATCTCACTATCTTGTTTGGAAATCATGTTTTATGGTGCACCTAGTTTTGTAAATCAGACTGTGGTTTAGCATGATAGATACATGCATTGATTTCTGTGAGATCAATATTTACGTGCCTAACTACCAAACAACATTTCGTCTGTTAAAAATGATCTGTGCATGACATTTCTTTTAACTGACTGTTCTATGAACATCAATCATCTGCTCATTGATTTAATCTCATATGATCTACAGGTAGTCCTCAACTTATGATCATTCATTCATTGACCATTCAAAATTGCAGTGATGCTGAATGAAGGGACATAAAAACCTATACTCAAAGTTGTGGCCACTACAGCTCCCTCACGGTCACATGATGAAAATTTGACAGGTTGGCAATCTGCCTGCTCATACAACTGACCACAGGGACACTGTAGTTGTCCCCAGCATCTTATCTTTCCCATCATACTGCGCTTCCAGGTCCCTTGCGGCTGCTTCTCACCTAGCTGAGTCCCCACAGGCCTTGGGCCTGCTTTCTGCACCATTGGATCTCACCGCCTTGGTCCTTCTTGCCTTGTTATGTCTTGCTACACTTACCTCTTCCAATGATTGCCTTTCCAAACTACAGCCCAACCAGTGTAACTGTTTCCAAGGACCAAATGTGAACTGGGGAAATGCTGCCATCCTGGAAGTGTGTGCCATTTGTGGAATCTCTCAGAAAGGTGCAATTTTCCACGTTGCCGCCCACTTCCAGAATGGTGCAAGGCAGCTTCTGTAGGAAGGCTGCACATCACATCAGTTGGGCACTCTTTTGGAATGGTGATCTTCAAAGAGATAAGTGGAGGAAAGCATGATGGGGCAGCGAGGAGGCCCAAAACTGTGGGACCCAGAAGCGTGGGAAGCAGGCCTGAGGCCAGTGTGAACCCAATGGGACCAGCAGTGGGTCTGAGGCCTGTGAGGACCCAGCCAGGTGAGAAGCAAACCCAGGTTCTGTGGGGATGTAGCAGGTGAAAAGCTTTGCAAAGGGCACCTTGGGGTGAGAGAGGCCTGGGAATACAGGCCACATGTGAATTGGTGAAGTGCTATTGTGTGGGCCTGGCCTATGCCAGGTGTCCCAGGGCCTCCCCCACCCCAAGGTGCCCTGTACTCCACTTAATGACACAGTGGGGACAGCTGAGATTACAGTTGTTGAGTGAGGGGGCATATGGGCATATGGATAGCAACCACAATGACTTAACTATCATAATTTTGGGCTAATTGTGGTTGTAAGTCATGGACAACTGTATATAACCCCTCCCATTATTCTATATCAAAGAAGACACAAAGTTGAAACGAAGCTGGGAAGTTGCATTAATTTTGCCATTAAAGTGTACAACTACATATTTTTTACAAAATGCAGTAGCTCCTCAATTTTAATTATGATACGTATCCTGCTCAGTGAAATTGTAATAGAACATGTAGGATTGCCTTTTAAAATGAAGTATTAAAATCAGGTCTTCCTAGCTAACTATTTTTGAAAAGCATATACTGGTAAGAGATTTGGGCCCCGTTTCACTTTCAGGCTTTTGTTCCTACATTATATGGAGATGAAACCATCTGGTCCGTGCTTTGCCAAATGAATTTAGGTGAGCACTTTTTGGACCTGACAAAAAGATTATATGATGCAACTGAATAGCCTATGCCACTAACATTTTTTTACATGTCTTTCCAGTTTAATTGAACGATTTCTGAACGTGTTAATGATGGAAGTTATGCATCCAGACAGCCATGCTCCCATTGGTATTAAATTGCATTTCATTGATATCTATCTGGAAGAACTGGCTAAAGTTGGAGCTAAAGAGGTCAGTAGCAAATTACATGACATTTAGGCTTCTCCATCTGAAAAGCATCAAGTTAGGGGAAGGTTATTACACTTTACTTCTGTCATGGAAAAATCCAATGGAAAAGACGAGAGACAGCAACACAAAACAATAATTCTTACTTTAAGATTCAGAGGTTTATTTTGCTAATAATTTGGAACATAGCAAGCATAATAACACAGCATCACTTACATTAATAACCCATTGCAACGAGGTCCACTAATGTAGCACTCCAATAGGACAGCTGTAGGCCAGTGGCAAATCAGCCAGGTCCAGACCCAACTCTTTATACTCTTTCTCGCTCTAAGACTGTAGTCAGACGGTCTGCTGACTTGCTGACTTTCTACTGACTTCCTGCTGACCTTCTGCTGAACATAACTTTTCACATATACCCGTGTACATTGGAACCCGCATCCACCAGCTACTTTCATTTCCCTATTTCTTACTGTTCCAGACTGTAGGTTCTCAATATATTTGAAACAAGCAAGCTTGGCAAAATCATATTAAGTAAAGTACCATTGCAAACTGCAAAATTAAGCATAGCACAGACTTTGGTTCAATACTTTGTCCGTGAGGCCTGATTAGTTTACCTGGGCCTAAACCTTGCATAAAAGAACAACAGCCAATATTTTCATTTTCCACACCTCTTTGTAAAATACCGTATATACTTGAGTATAAGCCGAATTTTTCAGCCCACTTTTTGGGCTGAAAAATTCCACTTCGGCTTATACTCCAGTGAACAAAAAAACTTACCGAGGACTTGTGCGCGGCCGAGGCTTTGGTGCTTCCGGGATCGCGCGCACCTCTCCCAAGCCACCGCCGTCCAGAGACCTGCCGAAGTTTGGGGAGGTTTGGGGAGGTGCACGCGCACCTCCCCAAACCTCCCCAAACGTCGGCAGGTCTCCGGACCTCCGCGCCCTGCCTGCCTGCTTCTTTCCGCTGCCTGGCTGCCCTACGATGTAACCCGCTTCATGATCGAGTGCGACGCCTGCAAGGACTGGTTTCACGGCAGGTAACACAAAGCGATCGGGCCTTTCCTCCCCCCCCTTTCCCTCCCCCCTCCCGCTCTAGGGCAGAGATCCCCTTCCTGCCGTGAAACCAGTCCTTGCAGGCGTCGCACTCGATCATGAAGCGGGTTACATCGTAGGGCAGCCAGGCAGCGGAAAGAAGCAGGCAGGCAGGGCACGGAGGTCCGGAGACCTGCCGACGTTTGGGGAGGTTTGGGGAGGTGCGCGCGCACCTCCCCAAACCTCCCCAAACTTCGGCAGGTCTCCGGACGGCGGCGGCTTGGGAGAGGTGCGCGCGATCCTGGAAGCACCGAAGCCTCGGCCGCGCGCAAGTCCTCGGTAAGCTCCGGGCGGTCACTTGCTTCGCGTCTCCTGAGGGAAGGGGGGGCGACTGGAGCGGGCGTGTTTCCTCGCCTGCTGGGCGCCGCGATTTGCCCGGGGAACGCGCGGGCCCCGAATGGCAGCGTGGAGCGAGGAAGCGGACAGCCAGGGCTTCCCCGAGAGCCGCGGCCACACAGGGTATTCCTGTGTATTCAGGCTTGCAAAATGGCGGATCGAGCCTCTGCTGGCGGCAGAGGCTTGCAGAGCGCGGATCCAGCCTCCGCTGGCGGCGGAGGCTTGCAGAACGGCGGATCCCAGCCTCGGCTTATACTTGAGTCAATAACTTTTTCCAGTTTTTTGGGGTAAAATTAGGGGTCTCGGCTTATACTCGAGTCGGCTTATACTCAAGTATATACGGTATATTGAAATCAGCGGTGTCAAATTTTTACTATCTAAAGCTCAGTTTATTTTATTTTGTGAACAGCGCCCTGGTTTCCAGTTAGTTTTATATACATGAAAGAAATGAAAGCAAATAAAAGTGGAAACAAAATACAAAAAGAAACAAGCGTGAAAAAGAGTTAACTTTACCCATTAATTCCTGTATGTAAAAAAAAAACATTTTAATACCTTGTCACCTCTCTAAATCTAACATATTCTCTCTTTTCCCTGTTGTTTATCTTTTAAGTAAAAATACAAATCTATAGGCTTCATCAAACAAACCTTGTCAGCAAAAGGTGTTCACTGAAGTGTGACAATGCCTTGATTCCTATGACTGTAATACTATACAGTATTTTAGTTTAGATTTCAAGGGTCAGCTTATCTGTAGCTATACGTAACAGAAAACAAATATATATATATATATGTGTGTGTATATATATATATATATATATATATATATATATATATATATATATATATATATATATATACATACATACACACACACACA
The DNA here is from genome assembly GCF_964194415.1 of Vipera berus. Taxonomy (NCBI): domain Eukaryota; kingdom Metazoa; phylum Chordata; class Lepidosauria; order Squamata; family Viperidae; genus Vipera; species Vipera berus. The sequence continues at coordinate 58,706,762 of NC_138206.1, forward strand.
CACACACACATACATACAGAGAGAGAGTGTATTTAACCAATTCATCTTTATTTTAGAACATCTTATGCCAATAAATATTTTCACTTTATTGGTAGTGCTTTGCCCTGTTGGCCTACTATATATAAACAATAAACTGCAATTGTCCAAGGGGTGAGGGTGATAGTAATGTCTCTTCTATTTTTTCTGGTTTCAAATGTTTATATTAGAAGTAGTACCAAGTCATTGCTGTACTGATATCGGTACCAGTGAATGCTGAAATAACAATTTACAGATTAAGAATTGCAAAAAAAATTCTGAAAGTATTTCAGTTGGTTATGTAATCATTCCAAATAAACTCTACTTTTCTCATTATTTATTTTTTTCTTCTGGAATAAGTTATTTCAGTTTTGGGTATCTTTTGGATTTTGGATAATGATTTTAGAATTGACTGATAAAGATTATATTGAATTATTTTTTTGTATTTTATCTTCACAGCTCACAGCAGACCAGAACCTTAAGTTTATTGAACCATTCTGCAAAATCCTTGCAAGGACCAAGGAGTATGTTCAAATCTTGACTATATTTATATTAACTTGCTTTTTTAAAAACAGTAAATAAAAATCTGAATGGGGTTGCAGAACAAAGGAAAAGCTGCTGTGAAGGGATAGCAGCTTGCTCACTATGAGAGAAATACAGGTTTTTCTTTAAACATACCTCAAAGGTATGTGTAACTATAGCAACAACATCCATTTCTATGTAGCGATTATAGACATGATTGTTCTTGATCCTCCTGCACACCTCGGAAGATTAGAGAACTATAATCATGTGATTGTCAGTTTTTCCTTTCTTATTTTCTGAATGACTCAGAATTTGTTTAAGCTAAGCATTAGGCTACAAAGAGAATCTATTAACCACATTCCCTAATTACATCCCCCCCCCAATCTTTTTACTGTTCAGTCATCTTATGCTGCAAGCCATAATCTGTGGCATCTTTGAAACCATTGTGGATCAGTCCCCATTTGCCATCGAAGATTTAATGAAAGAACTAGAAACTGGCAGTGGTGTTGACAGTTCCTCAGAACACGAAAAATGGAGTGACCAAGAAGATATGGAAATGGCCAAAGGTGAGGATCTGGTGTCCCTAACACTTGCTTTGGAAACATCTAGAAAAATTATTCCAGTGTTTTCTGCACAGAAGGTTCTGTTAGCACTATACAGAAAGTTCTGTGAATCTAAAAGTCTCCACTTCATTTAGAAGGAAATGGCAATTAGAAGAATCCATTGTTCTAGAGAGAGACTTCTTGACACCTATTTTTTTTCTCTGCAGAATTTAAAGTTTAGTTTGCCTTCTAAAATTTAGTTTGCCTCTATCCAGTATTTATAAAAGGCTGTATTCTATTTTACTTCCTCCAGCTCCTAACACTGATTTCAGATATACGATCTCTGCTGAAAACACTATTTATAAGCTGTGTTCAGTGGTAAAGGAGAGGTTTTCTCATATATCAGGACTTCTTATTTCCTCATATTACATACTCAGATGATCTCTAAGGTCCTCTAACAGATTTTGCTATACAGTGACAAGTAACAGGAGCTTATTTCTTGGAGATTGTTCTGTACCAGCCTGCTACCGGCCCTGCAGAAAAGGCAGGGACAACCCCTTTTACAAGAAGGCAAGAGGCTGGAATTAAGCCTGCCAAATTTATGAATACAAAAACAAACAGAACAAGACACGAACCAAGAAACAGGAGCTTTTCAAGCGGTTGCCTTCAGCAAACCAGCCCTCCCACGCATTCCCCTTTTATACAGTTCAGGGCGTGGCTTCTCTCTGCCTCCTTCCGAGGTGCCCCATTGCCTTCCTCTGTTTACTCCTGATTGACTGCCTCCTGCGTCGGGCGTCCTTGAACAGGGCCAGCTGTGGGTCATCTTCATCCACGCTGTCAGGCTCACACAGCTGGGTCTCCGTCGTGACCAGGTGGGAGGGGCCTGGCTGAGGGCTCTGCGAAGCCTCAAGGCCATCATCAGCAAGCTCTTCAACACCCCCCTCCTCCTCCTCTGAGTCGTCCGACCCAACTGCCGAACCCACAGGCTGACCCTGAATCACAACAGAGATTCTCAGCTTCATTGGCCAAATGAAGGCAGGAAATATTTTCCCCATGATGAGCAGTACAAAGCAAAGAGTGAGTGGGACTAAAGTGAATGGGGAACCATCCATTCAATCTCCTGACACCTCGTTTTTCTTTGTTTTTTTCTTTATAATATAGGCAAGGGCTTGTCAAACCAACTGTCTCCAAATTCAGAGGCACATGGTAATATTTCAGAAGATACAGATGCTGATATTGGACCTGTTCTTCAGGTGGGCTCCACTTTTAGCAAACAATACTAGCTTTAGAACTCTTAATTACTAGAATTATGGCAATCGTGGAACTAGGTTGGGGAAGACTGATGCAGGGTTTGAAAACTTCTGATTTAAAACTTAATAAATTGCACTGGCTACTTTATTTTCAACAACTGAAAATTAAATCAAGCTGGCTATCAGTTTTTTCCCCAATGCGATATTATGGGGTGGTTTTTTTTTTCACCTATAAGTTGTATATACTTCAAGTTCTGAGGAACATGCCATTTGAGCAATATGCCATATATTTGCTCATAAACAGTGAAGGTCCACATCTTCCTGAATTGCACAATCTTATTGTGATTTTTTTTTTATAGTTGAGGATTCAAGCTGTGATGAAGGGACCGAGAAGGAATTTGAGTAAATTTAGACTAGTGAGAAAAAGTACATATTTTGGATGGCAAATAAAAAGAGAAAAGAATGGTGTTATGATACTAACATTTTATTTTTATTTTAATTCCATTTATATCCCGCCCTTCTCCGAAGACTCAGGGCGGCTTACAAGCTTAGCAGTAGCCTTCATTCTATGTATATGCCTGCTTATTAGGGCTTTCATACACCCCCCAAGCGGCATTATTACAAAGTCAGCTTAATTGCCCCCAACAATCTGGGTCCTCATTTTACCTACCTTGGAAGGATGGAAGGCTGAGTCAACCTTTTAGCGTTTTTGAATGAAATGATTGTTAAAAAGCTGATTTGCACTGCTTTCTTTCTTTGACAGTTTGATTATGCAGCAATTGCCAACAAAATCTTTGAGTTAAGCAGCAGAAAAAACACCCCTGCTTTTAACAGAAAGCGCCTCTACAAATTGGTTAAAAAGTATGTTTCTTGAAATTCTTACGATTTCCCTGGGCACACTTTTTTTTTCTCTTAACCTTTAAATTCACTCCTTTTTTAACTCACTTTTCAACACCAATAAATACAGTACTTTCTGTTACGGAAGGTTTGCAAATGACTAAAACAATATAATTTCTTTTCACTTCTTTTTCCAGATTTCAAGATCTTGCAGAAGGTAAAACTGCATTATTTTGTTCAAGCTTTTGGGAGTAGAAAATATACACTAGGGTTGGATTTGTTGACCTTAGAAGGAATAATCATGATTTTCCACGTCAAAGCTTAAGGCAAAAGTGGAAGTAAACTTTCTTGATTTATTTTCTAATTCTGATGGCTTTGTGGTCATGTCCATATAGCGATCATGGGAACAATAGTTGGAATTTGAGAATTTTTTCTCCCCTCTGTGGAAAATCACGTAGTCACTACAGTTGGTGGAGTCAGTGCAATAATATGTGAGGCCAGCTCCTTTGCCCTCTACTCCTCCTTACTATCAGGCTTCTGTTAAGAAGGAAAATTGCTAGCGGTCTATTGTTTAATTGTATTATAAAAACACAAGTAGTTCATTATATTGTTTGGGTACAGAGATATTTATATAGCTGCAGAATATTAACATTCTGACTATTTAGATCAGGGCTTTTCAACCGCTGGTACGTGTACCACTTTTAGTACTTGGCCACATGGCAGGTGGTACATATTTTTTTTAATCCCATTTATATCCTGCCCTTCTCCGAAGACTCAGGGTGGCTTACAATCTAAAGCACAAATCAATGTGCTTAGCAATAGCCTTCATTCTACGTATATGCCTGCTTATTAGGGCTTTTGCCCCCGCCCCCAAGCGGCATTATTACAAAGTCAGCTTATTGCCCCCACCAATCTGGGTCCTCATTTTACCTACCTCGGAAGGATGGAAGGCTGAGTCAACCTTGAGCCTGGTGCTAGCCAAGTGTAGCAGGGGAGGGGAATGAGCCTAAGCGAGCCAAGCCAGAGGGAGAAGCAGCTGCAGGACTGTCTGGGCTGGGCAGAAGCCCCAGGAGCCAGCAGGGCTCCAGCTGATTGGCGCTTCCGGAAGCAGCTCAGAGCTGGAGGTGAACTGAAGAAAAGGGGGGTGGGAAGAGAGGAGAGGCTATAAAAGAACGTGCTTTGAGTGGGGGAAGGGGGAAAAAAGACAACAGGAAAGGTTTAATCCCTTTAAAAAAATGTAATTTAGTTTTACCCCCTTTAATTGGGTCGGTCTGTGGCTTTTAGAAAGTTTTCTTTGAAGGTAAAGGTAAAGGTTCCCCCGCACATGCGTGCTAGTCGTTTCCGACTCTGGGGGCCGGTGCTCATCTCCGTTTCAAAGCCGAAGAGCCAGCATTTCTCCGAGGACGTCTCCGTGGTCATGTGGCCGGCATGACTAGACGCCAAAGGCGCACGGAACGCTGTTACCTTCCCACCGTAGTGGTCCCTATTTTTCTACTTGCATTTTTACATGCTTTCGAACTGCTTGGTGGGCAGAAGCTGGGACGAGTAACAGGTGCTCACTCTGCTACGCGGCACTCGGGATTCGACCTGCCAAACTGCCGACCTTCTGATCAACAAGCTCAGCGTCCTAACCCACTGACGGCTTACCGTAATTTAAAGTGAAAGCTTTTTGCAATTGCTGGAGCCTTTCAGTCTGGAATTGCAACATTGTGACACGTGACACCCTGAGGCAGCTTAAAGAGGGGGAAAAACGGAGTTCGTGTTTCTTTATTTTCTTGCTTTGCACTTGATTACTGTGTGTTTAAGGGTACAGGGAAGGGAGTGGGTGGGGTGCATTCTTAGTACACTGGAAGAGATCAGAAGGGCCAACCACCTGGCTCAGGAGTCTACAAACTTAGAAACTTTTAAGACCTGTGGACTTCAACTCCCAGAATTCCTTAACCGGCCATGAGGGCTGAGGAATTCTGGGAGTTGACGTCCACAAGCCTTAAAAGTGCCAAGTTTGAAGAGCCCTGAAGTAGCTGGTAGTGGTGCATATTAATAAACATGAATAAATTCATCATACATTTGTCAGTGCAAAGGGAAAGTGATTCAGCAAAGGAACAGCCACCAAAGAAATTAAATCTGGTACTTTTTTTTCCTACAGTTTGTAATAGTTTATTAGATTATAGAATAAAATATAAAAGCAAATAGTAGGACATAAAATATAAAAGCAAATAGGGGAGGAAAAAAAGGGGAGAAAGTGAGGGGGAGAAGGAAGCATTAACATTGAACCTCAACTTTTTACTTTTCCATAATATTATAAACTAGCCATTTCTATAACAAGAAATGAATCTAATCAGTAAAACCCACCCACCCCCACCCCCTTTTTTTTTTTTAGTCATCAAGTTTTTGACACCTTGCTAAGCACTGGTGGTACTCAAATATTGTCATGTTCTAAAAGTGTACAATATGTGAAAAGGTTGAAAAGCTCTGATTTAGATGACTTGTTTTGTCTTTATTTTGAAAATGTTATGTCTATTATCAGTGACTTCTAAAATGTTAAATGTTGATAAACGTATGGTTGCTTAAATTTTACAAGCACTGTAAACTTCCAGCGCTGTTAACTGATATAAGGCTCTTTGCAATTAAGCCTAGGGCCCTGGTTACCTACCACTGATTTCAGTTTTGTTCCTTCCCATCTTATTCGAATAAATGTTTATTTGCTAGTAAAATATCCATGATAATAATAATAAGTTGGAAGGGACCTTGGAGGTCATCTAGTCCAACCCCCTGCTCAGGCAGGAAACCTTATACCATTTCAGGCAAATGGCTGTCCAGTCTCTTCTTAAAAGCCTCCAGTGTTGGGGCATTCACCTCTGGAGGCAGGTTGTTCCACTGGTTAGTTGTTCTAACTGTCAGGAAGTTTCTCCTTAGTTCTAGGTTGCTTCTCTCCTTGACTAGTTTCCATCCATTGCTTCTTGTCCTGCTTTCAGGTGCTTTGGAGAATAGCCTGACTCCCTCTTCTTTGTGGCAGCCCCTGAGATATTGGGTCACTGCTATCATGTCACCCCTCACCCTTCTCTTCGTTAAACTACACATACCCAATTCCAGCAACCGTTCCTTATATGTTTTAGCCTCCAGCCCCCTAAAACACATGCATGAGTTTAAAAAAAAGTATTGAAGTTCATGTGGATGAAGAATCTTCTCAAGAATATTTGGCTTATGGCAGTTCTTATTCTAATGTCCGTTTTAGGGAGTTTCCCTCAAGATGACTTCCCTGAAGATGTTTCTACAGATGAGGATGAGGATGATAGCTTCAGCAGGAGGAAATTGAAAAGAAAATCTGGCAAACCCTTAAATAAAGCTCAGTTGGGGAAAAAAGGTAGGAAAAAAAGATGTTTGTTTCCTGATCACACTAAGCATTTATTTTTAATCACTGTTTGTTGAACTAGCCAGAGTTCTGTTGAACTAAACGTAGCACTAAGGCATGAGGAGTGGGTCTGCCAACTACACTAAACCAAAAATGAATTATATCATGGTTCAACATTATGCATAAAACAGACAATTCCATATAATCTGCTAATTTAGGCTGCTAATATAATTATTTTCATTGAAGGAAACCCTATTGACTTATTAACAAGCAGGCAATAACTTTATTGTCAATAATAGTACTTCCTATTAAATTTAACTGTTGTAATAGAGTGCCCAGAGAAGATGGCAGAAATGGCTTTTGCTAATGGGTTGTAAGTATGGACTGAAAGCCACAGAGCTGTGTGGATAGGCGCGGGACTTTCCCATAAGTATAAAGAGTTTGGATGTGAAAGTAATTCGTTATAATGATCATAATCATCCACAGCTGCCAAGATCCTTGCTAACACAAAATACTATGTATTAAAGGTATAACATTTGCCACGGTGGGTTCAAATCAATCATTTCCCCAGATGGTTGAACAAACTATCTGAAAATGCTTAAATGAGAATTAGTGGCAGGATTAAACATGTTTTTTTATAATCAGACATATTTTTCTCTTCATTTAAAAGTAGAGTTCTCTTATCAACTTGTCATGAGAGATGCTGTTCAAATTAATATCACTTCATTTTTCTTGACAGGCAACACTCAAACCCAAAAGAATGATAGTGAGGAAGAAGAGGCCAACACAGGGCTACAAAAAAAGAAGAGGAGAAAGAGAAAATCCAGTCAGACAGCTGGTAGTTTCACGTCCTCTAGAAATAATGAGAATAAACCAGTCAGAGTTGAATCCAAAACACCTGATCCAGCCAACAAATCCTCAGATATCAATAAACGGCAGACGTCTTCAAGTACAGAGAACAATGAAGTTGCTTCGGTGATTCCCATTGAAGGACTTGGTGATGATTCTTCCTTGAAGTCACTGACATGTTTAGTCAATGGCATAAAGAAGCTTTCCCCCCACAAAAATGGGAGCCTAACAAAAGTTCCTATAAAAATTGTGTGTCAGAATGGACAGAATAATGACTCTGAAGAAGACCCTAGTTATTGTACTACAGGAGGCCACCCTGGTAAAATTATGAAGAGGAAGCAGAAATCAAAGCCAGGAATCACTGGGAAGCTTTTTTCTGAAGAGAGTGTTAATCTGCCAGAGAAAAAATGCCTTGTAGAGTCAGTGCCTATTGTGCTCCAGAAAGTCAAGTTGAAGAGAAAAAAAATGTTCGGGAGTTTGGGGAGGATTACATGCTCCAAACAGAAAGCAGTTAGCTTGGAAATACAAAGAAAAAGCAAGAAAGCCCCAAATTCCACAGAAAGAAATGAACTTGAAAACAAGAAGAGGAAGAATGAAGTAGGTGAATATACGCTGTGGAATTGTAACAAACTAAATCATTTTCTAAATTTCTTGATCCATTTTCTTACTCCAGTCCAGTTGGTTAGTGACAAAACAGCATCAATTTAATGCTGTAATTTCACATTTTAATTTAAAATTCTACATCCTTAGGCTAATCAGTTGGCTGACTGAAAGGAAAATTGTTATAAAAGCCTAACATCAGCCGTACTACTAAGGCATGCTTCTGAACCACATGAGAGCTAAAAGAAAACAAACAGGCAAAGGCTATCTATATAGCGCATGATTCTGCCCAGGATATCTCCTGCAGTCTTCATCTGGTGTGTACAAAGGTCTAAAGGAAGACCAAACATTTGGTTTTAGATAACGTCTTCACCAGGGCTATGTTTAAGCCTTTCATCTGTTAAGCAAGGTTTGCTTGTGAATGATTGGAGAAATAAGGAAAAAAAATATAAAGGTCACATTTTAAATTGAACAAATTTTGCATGCCCTTAAATGTAAATCATTTTATTTCCCTATCCTAAATTAAATTGTTTTATTTGGAAAAAAGAACATAGTTTTGCTCTTTCCAAAATATTTATCTTGTATTCTTTTAACTTCCCTGAAGCAGACTGTGCATGTTATTTCTTAAGACTGGTTTCCATGGAAAGGCATTCATATAGCTATTGGAGGATTTATAAATCTTATCTCTCAACTTGGTATTTAATGTGGCTCTACAAAAATAAAATGGAAGGGTGGAGGCATGAAAGAATTCTTAATAGATGAACATAAACCTTATGTGCTATTTACTGACTATCTTATGCATGCTTTCTCCTCATTTTCTTCTTGCAGGGAACTGGTATTGCCCTTCCAGTAAAGAAAACAAAGGCAAAAGTGGAGAACGATTTTGTGAAGTTTGAAAAGACAGCCTTACCAAAGCCAGCCTTCTTTAGAAAATCTAAAAGAAGCATTACTGCCATGCCGGTATGATAACCTTTCTATAGTTTATATCTTGAGAATGTTTAGAACAATAGTTTGAGTTCTTTTTAAACTGGCATTCTTCAAGATAGGATTGTGATGAATCCCTGCGTAGGAGCCCTTGTCCTCTAAAGATAGCTTGTTTAGTCTCAATTCTGAAACTAAATATGCAATTCTATAAACTTACTGCTTTTAGAATGGCTTTTGCAAACTTATCTGTGGCCATCTGGCCACTTGCAGGACATTAGCAAATTGGATGTTAGTGTATGTTGGCTGATGCTTTGTAACTATTGTGATTTGGTTCAATATTCTAATAAAGATGTTGAAAAATACTTTAAGCAATGCAGGTTTGGCCCAGGAAAACAACTATATTTGTCTTTTAGTTAAGCAAGCTACGATCTTCCAGCTCCAAAAAGGTTACCTTTGGATTAAATAAGAATATGACTGCTGGTAAGACGTTTTCTTTCTTGTGCTTGAAAGGCCTGTGTTATTACATCATTTGTGTGATAAACTGAATGTTAAAAAGAGTTTTTGCTGGTCAAAGACTTATTACATAAACATTGGTTTTGTTAAAATGGCAGTAAGGCACGTATTTTGCTAGAAGCGTAAAAGCATATTTTGCTCTGCTGAGATCCCATCTATTTTCAAATAGCATGTGAAGAACAGTTTAAAAATAAACATTAGTTTGCATTCTGAGGGTCTTTTGCTAATAAAAAAGCATCTGTTAGAAGGAATCAGTGTATCTCCCTTCACTTACACATAAGTATTTCACATTCCTAGTAACAAGGTGGCACAAGACATGTAATGTTTTTCTTTCTGGTCTTTTGCTTTACAGAATTTAAGAAGACAGACAAAAGTATCTTAGTCAGTCCAGAGGGAGTCTCGCGGATAGCTTTCAATCCTAAGCAAAAACCACCCCACGGGGTCCTAAAGTTCTCCTCTGGCTCTTTGACGGAAATTCCTCAAATAAAGAAGTCTCTTATAATTCCAGCTAAGAAGAGACCAACCGCTGTGGATTTCTTCTAAGCCAAATAAATGGAAGAGAGTTTTGTTCTGAACATTTCCACATCCAACCATTTATATATTTTTTTTGAATAATTTTCAGAATCTTTTTTCCCAGTTAATATGATACTATGCATATGGTTTTGATTATGTTGCCTCTGGTTCTTCAAAAAGCACCTCTTTGGCTGCAGATTAGAACTGCTTTATGTAGTTAGCAAAAAAATAAAAATAAAAGATAATATAAAAAGGGAGTGAAAATCAGTTTTTCTAAGAACAATAGTTATGAATATTTTGTTCTGCCTTTTTTTCTACCCTGTTTTATTCCCCCCCCCCCATCTAAAACTTTCGGTTAAAAATAAGACCCGAGTGCCGCGTAACAGTGAGCGCCTGTTACTCGTCCCAGCTTCTGCCAACCTAGCAGTTCGAAAGCAGGTAAAAATGCAAGTAGAAAAATAGGGACCACTACGGTGGGAAGGTAACAGCGTTCCGTGCGCCTTTGGCGCCTAGTCATGCCGGCCACATGACCACGGAGATGTCCTCAGACAAGTGCTGGCTCTTCGGCTTTGAAACGGAGATGAGCACCGGCCCCTAGAGTTGGAAACGACTAGCACACGTGCAGGGGAACCTTTACCTTTATACATTAAAACTGTTACTATTCAAACTCATGCTGCACTTTGCATACAGTGCTTAAGCATGTGTGATAATTTTATTTATTTATTTATTAATGGGACTTATATCCCGCCCTATCTCCCGAAGGACTCAGGGCGGCTAACAACAATAACATATAATAAGTACAGAAATTAGGATAAAATTAAAATTAAAGTCCTCTGTGCAATAAATTAAAATTAAAAATTAAAAATAAATTAAAAATTGTAAACATAATTAAAATGCCTGTCAGTCCAGGTCAGCCAGGTGGAAAAGGAGTGTTTTGAGGCCGTGGCGAAAGGACTGGAGATCTTGGGCCATCCGAAGCTCAGGGGGGAGCTGGTTCCATAGGACTGGCGCTCCCACAGAGAAGGCCCTTCCCCTGGGGTTCGCCAGCCGACATTGTCTAGCCGACGGTACCCTGAGGAGGCCTTCTCTGTGTGAGCGTACTGGGCGATGGGAATTCGTTCCCGGTAGCAAATGGTCCTGCAAGTATCCCGGGCCTAAGCCATGTAGGGCTTTAAAGGTAAGTACCAGCACCTTAAATCTCACCCGGAGGGCAACCGGTAACCAATGCAGCTCATGGAGCAGAGGTGTTATATGGGAGTATCGGGGAGCTCCCATCACTACCCGTGCAGCCTTAGCTATTTCAGAATTGCACATCTGTTCATAAAATGTATATTTTCTAATCTGATGCCCTTCAGATATTTTGCGACTAAAATTCCGAGCCAGCATATTTCTACATATTTTCCCTAATAAATGCGTATTTATGCAGCTTGCCTACACAAAAACATTCACTCAAGATCTTGTTCGTCCTCTATGAAAATGGATTAAATTATATTGTCACTTTTGTAGAAGCCTCTGTGCCTTTTAAGGATGGTTAATAATGCTATGTGAATCAAAAGGGGGGATGGGATTCACTGTATCTAAATTCATGCTGATGCCAGCAGGATGCAAATAGTATTTTGCTGGAAATCTTTCTCCCACGTTCAGAGTTCCTGTCTTGACAATTTGCAATACATGAAAATGAACAGCTTTACTGATTGGATTCACTGTAATTTGGGATCAAGCTGAGGAATAGAAAGGTTTGAGTTCCCATTGTTAGAAGCATGCCACCTATTATCTTCTTATATAAATGGTAAAGCTTTTTTTTTTGGCTGCTGGTGGAATTGGAATTTCAAAGACAATTTTTCCCTTCCGTCATTCTCGGCAGAATGATTCTAAAAGTTTATATAAAGTTTGGTGCAACTTCCCAGGAACCAGTGTCTTCAGTATGGAATATGCTGATGTTACCATGCCTCTCTTCATTTTGATGTTATAAAATTATCTTTACATCAAATAGGTATCTTATTAGAAACTATTCCTCATTTCTTTAATCAATATAATATACAGCTCAGCAAACTTTGCAAACAGTTCATAAAGGTAAGGGGGGGTGTTTAAAGCTTTGTAATTCAAATGCTATTTCTCTGTTTTGTATTCCAGAGAACAAATGGTTCTTTTGAGCAATTAGTAACTTTAGTATCTCTTCAGAGTGTTTATACAGTTGCAAGCTAATGACTTTTGGTTTTATTTTCGAACTTGTTAATATCACCGACAAGTATCTTGTGTGCTTGAAGTGGCTTTAGTTGTATCACAGTTTTAAGTAACATAAATCAATTAAGAATACAGAATCTTATATCAGATGCTGTATAACTTTCTTGACGCTTTCGTGAAATACAGAGGAAGAAAATATTACTATATTGTGTTAATATAATTTTATTAAATTGCTTCTAATACATAAAAGCAAGAACATTAAGACATTGCTTTAAAAACAATTTGAATGTGGAGTTGGAAGGATTCGGTCTATCTGCTTATGACAAGGTCATGCCTAAAATCAATTATATTCAGTAACTGATAGATCATTTTCTTATACAAGGTGCTGCAGGGCAAATCTCTGGGCCAGCAACTTCAGCTGCATCCATAAGCAACTGAACATTCTATACTATTCCACTGATCAGAACCAGTTGGTTAAATCTAGGCACCATTTGTATTTCTAAGAAAACCTCTGTTATACAGTATTTTAGAGGCTAGGGCACAGTGGAAAAATATAGTGGATATCTAGCACATTGGGAATATGTTAGATAAGACTATCAAGGACCAGGTGGGGAGAAAGAGGAGCTATCAAAAAAAGGCATTTTGCACAGGCAGTTTTTAAACATGGAGTTGACCACGACTAACAGGATAATGTTGACCAGGGGTGTCAAACTGCTGGGCCGTGGGCTGGATGCGTCATGCAGAAGCCACGTCCACCCCAGCTCTGGCAAGGGGAAAAAAGTTGTGATACGTCGTGACACATCATGTGACATGGCGAGTTTGACATCCCTGATGTTGACCATTGCAGTTCCTGTAATGATTATACAATTGAAAACAAGATAAATGCAACACCATGCTGTCTGTTAAACAGTATAGATTTTTCTGTCCAGCTTACTTTATACACATACATTCCATTTTGCAGTAATTTTTGCTGAAAGTTAAATACAAAAATATAACATGTTTTCCAGTTGTGTTCAAAACTTTTAAGAGTACCTCTAATGGTTTTATTATCCAACTTCAAATCCACCACAATTTCTATATGAAGCTTGTTTCAGCATGACATTTTTTATGTTAAAGGAAAGTTTATACATTCTGTGTTCAATATGTGTTAAGATATTCTTTTTATGCAGCAATTTTAAATCCATATTTTGCAACAAAAATATCACATGTTTTTAAAATGATAGACAAATTCATCCATGGGCATCTTGATGGCTGTCCATGTATTATCCAAAACATCCAAAGTTATTGTAATGGTTTTTGATAAAAGAAGCTGAGGTTGGAAGTTGATTTAGTTTTGTTTCTCATTGGAAGATGTTGCCATAGGAGGATGCTATTGGGCTGGCATCAAAGATGGAGTCTTAGAAAACAGCAAAAAGAATTGGGACAAGAGTTTTAATGGAAGCGATACAATGGCTGATACAAGCTATGATCTGGACACAAGTGATTGCTCAGGATCTGTTATTTTAGTAAAGACCAACAGCACTTGGACTTAATATACTGCATCATAGTGCTTTACAGCCCTCTCTCTAAGTCAGACATGTCAAACACAAGGCCTGGGGGCCGGATCCGGCCCCTGAAGTGGTTTCATGTGGCCCGCGAAGCCATCCTGGAAACAGGGAACGGCCCCCACTGCCTTGGCCCTGGCCCAGAGACCCTCCTTCTGCCAGAGACCCTCAGATCTGTCCCACTCCTGCCCAGGCCCCCATAGGCACCCTTGATGCGAACGATGTAGAGCTGGCCACGCCCACCCAGTAGGCCATATGCACTCTAGCCATGCCCACCCAGTAGGCCACGCCCACCCTGGCCATACCCACCCGGCCTCCTGAGGGCAACCGCAATGCTGATGCGGCCCTCAATGAAATTGAGTTTGACACCCCTGCTCTAAGTGGTTTTACAGAGTCAGACTATTGCCCCTAACAATCTGGACCCTCATTTTACCAACCTCAGAAAGATGGAAGGCTGGGTCAACCTTGAACCGGTCATAATCGAACTGTCAAATGGCAGAATTAGCCTGCAATACTGTCTGGTAATATTGTCTGGTAAGCTTAAATTGGACTGGGTGATGTTAGTCTTGTTAATTCAAGAACAAATATAGAAATTGCTTAACAATAATCAAGAGGAAGATTCACTGATGGCCCAAAGAGGAAGATGCACCATGGAATTTTTTCTTCTCAATACAAATGATCCCTCATAAATTTAAAGATACGGAAGATGAAGCATTCTTTCAGCCAGACCCAAGGGAGGAAGGCCAATCGGAATGATGATGCTTCCCATTTTTTATACCCTTATTTCTATAATGGGCACAACTAAGAGTTAGAAATAGTTGACTACATACCTGTTAGAGCAACATGATAGCTTGCAAGCATACACAGTTGGAGAAAACCTTTAAAACATTCTGAAGAGAGGAAAGAAGTTCTCTGCAAGGCAACTTAAAAAGTCAAGTGGCACTGTTATTAAGAAGTGAGCACTGAAAGTAATTAGCTAATTCTAACCTCTGTTGCAGAGCTAGTTTAAAGAAAACAAAACTATCATGCCATTAACATGCATTTTCTTAATAAATGGAAAACTAAGAGTACTTGGGTCAAATCCTATGATCTCACAGGAAGGTTGGTGTGTTATCTTTTTTTCAGGTTTGTGTTATTGTGTGATTGGCCAACTGGATCAGAAAGGCTTACCATGTGACAAGTTGGGCATCAATTCATGCAAAATGACCACAAAATTTGAGAATCCTGATATATTTTCATATATTTTTAAGAATGATTAGAACTCAGACATTTTGTGCTCATTTTGTAGAAAATGAAGAGTGCATACTTGGCAAAATCCCACTAACAGGACTAAATGATATTCAAATTTTGGGATAAGCTTGCCAACATCTTAGGCTGTGCACATGCTAGGGTTATCTCATTTGCTGTCTAGATAATATGTTTAATATAAACTTCTCAAAGGAACCTTGCTGAGCTGGCAAAAATATATTATCAGCAAACTGCTGTTTTGTTTCTAATTTTTTAAATGTATTCGAAAAATAGTCTGAGTCAGACGATCTCAAATATGGGGTTTTCCAAATCAAAAAAACTATCTAGAAAATTTTAACCATATGTGGTTTTCCCACTTGAAGGAGGAAAAGACCAACTCAAATAAGCTTTGAATACCCCTGTATAGGATTATACTGTTTGTTTGTTTGTTTGTTTAATATTAATGGATGGGGAGGAACAGACTTCAACTCAACCCCGACAAGACTGAGTGGCTTTGCATACCTTCATCCCGGGTTTATTCGGATATTCCATCTCTTTCTATGGGGGGTGAATTATTACCCCCTGTAGATAGGGCTCGCAACTTGGGAGTCCTAGATTCACAGCTTACTTTGGAAGACCACATAGTGGCTGTGACTAGGGGGGCTTTCGCCCAGGTCCGCCGGGTGCGCCAGTTGCGGCCCTATCTAAGCCGGGATGATTTATGCACGGTCACTCATGCGCTCGTGACCTCTCGTCTGGACTACTGCAACGCTCTCTACATGGGGCTGCCCTTGAAGACCACCCGGAGGCTCCAACTGGTACAGAATGCAGCCGTGAGAGTTGTGTTGGGAGTCTCCCGATACTCCCATGTTACACCTCTGCTCCGTGAGCTGCATTGGTTGCCAGTTGTCTTCCGGGTGAGATTCAAGGTACTAGTAATGGTATTTAAAGCCCTACATGGCAGGGGTCCGGAGTACCTCAGGGAACACCTGCTGCCGGCATCAATCTCCCTGCGCCCTGTGCGTTCCCACAGAGAGGGTCTCCTCAGGGTGCCACCGATCAGAGAATGTCGATTGGTGGCCCCCAGGGGGAGATCCTTCTCTGTGGGCGCTCCGGAACTATGGAATCAGTTACCGGTAGAGCTCCGGATGGCGCCCGATCTTCGCTCCTTTCGTCGCGATCTGAAGACGTTTTTGTTTGTACAAGCCGGCCTAGCCTGATGGGGGATTGGTGGGGTTTTTTATTCTTGTATTCTTAATATTGTATCTTTGGGGTTTTATAACTGTAACATATCAATTGTTTTTAAATCGGGCAATTATTTAATTTCCTTTTAATATTTGTAACTTTGTATTTTATTCTTGCCCTGTGAACCGCCCTGAGTCCTCAGGGAGAAGGGCGGTATAGAAATATTATTAAATTAAATTAAATTAAATTAATATTTATAAATTCAAACTAGGCAGTTAAAAAGCTTTTAAAATAGTTAAATTTCTACTTTTGTTTTTAGAAGAAAAGCAGCTGTCTTTTAAATATTATGTTTAAAGTTAAATTTGAAAATGATGAGATATAACCCAGTATCAGTAAAAAAAAGTGTAAAAAAATCAATTTAAATATAATTAAAATCCTATTTATATGAAATGGGGGATGTCTTCAAAAGCTTATTGTTTTATACTGATTTGTTTTAATAAGACAATTACAAGTTCAATTACCCCAAATGCAATTATTCTTTCAGATTGTATCTAAATTATGTCAAGTATAAGCAGGCATTACAAGCTAGCAGAGATCCATTAGCTCACAATATTTTTTGCAGACTTCTCAGTATCATTAGTTCCTAAATTCACAGCTGGAAATCAAGGTTTTAACCTGCATACAGTAAAAACAAGTAAGTAGTGTGTGAAAATAAAATAAATATGTATGCATTTAACAATAAGTGAATTTACAATTCAGAGTGAGCACCTCAGATACATAGATATACCAAGTGCATATTATTCAATGTAGATGAAGAGAAAAGGGGTCTAACGTTTTCAGTAATCCTCATGTACATTCAGAATGCTGTCTCTTCAAAGGCTGCTGCAGAAATGTCACTGTCACATTGTTATTTTTAGCGTGGTATTGCTGCATCTAAAAAAAAAATCACAGTCATGAAGTCTTGAAATCACATTGACCATGCTGTTAATTGCTGAAATTGCATCTAAACAACTTTTGTTTTTTTAATGCTAATTTTAATCCAATCAAGAAGCAGGCTTTTTGCTATAGTAAAAAATAAAACCTAATTATCTCCCAGGTAACATACCTGAAGATGAATATAGGCACAAATAAATGTACCACATAGTAATTGTGCTCTTCATCAAATGTATACCATAGTAAAAAAAAATGAAATTACAGTCATGATCAGTAATACCTATGGAAAATGGTATTAGGAAAAAACATCTTGAAGAGAATTTGGAAGCTATAACTAGTGCAGAATGCGATGGTGCAGGTGTTTTTTGGGGCCCCTCCGGTGGCCCGTAGTACACTGCTGTTTCGCGAGCTGCACTGGCTGCTAGTTTGCTTCCAGGTACTATTCAAGTTGTTGGTTATTACTGTTGAACTCCTTCATGTGCATT
Organism: Vipera berus; assembly: GCF_964194415.1. Lineage (NCBI taxonomy): Eukaryota > Metazoa > Chordata > Lepidosauria > Squamata > Viperidae > Vipera > Vipera berus. The sequence continues at coordinate 58,724,237 of NC_138206.1, forward strand.
GGTCCAGGCTATCTGGGGAACCATCTCACCCCAGTAGGCTTGGCCTACCTACCTATGCCAGTAAAAGGGGCAGGCTGCAGACCCCACCGGTCAAGAAATTTTGGCTGGTGGGGTCCAGAACAGCGTTTTCTGCCATGGCTCCTGCCCTTTGGATCATCATGCCTCCTGAGGTGAGATCCACATCCACCCTTCTGACTTTCCATAAGGGTCTGAAGACCTTTGGAAGACCCTGCCAATTGGATGCATCATGCCGCAAGTGGCTGATGATTAAGACAAGACCCCACCTTCCCTTGTGTGCATCTTGCTCCCTTCTTCCCCATCTTTTAATTGTAAATTATTATTATTATTATTAAGATTATTGCTTCAATGTTTTATTGTCTTTTAATAGTTGTAAGCTGCCCAGAGCCACTTCTTGGTGAGATGGTCAGCAAACAAATCAAATCAATAAATAAAATCTGAAAATAATCAGGCACAAATTTATAACAGTGCTTGGTAGCAGAATTACAGTTAATGTAATCAAATTTCTTGACAAAAATATATATTTTAAAAAGAGTGAAAAAGAATCCGTTCAATGAAGGTGGTACAATGCTAAAGAGTTAACAAAGAAATGGCAGAGATATTCACACCCTAATCTGGCTCCCTAACAGAGAAGTCTGTGTGTGGGCATGAGTATGCACACACAAACAAACACGGAACCAAACGAATAGAACTGAATTACGGCAATTATGAAGAACAGAATGTTGCAGGATGAAAAGCAGAACTGAAGCTTGAGAATGACAGAAACACTATCAGTTAATATACATTTATTTTGAGCTTAATCTTTGAGACAAGATGAACTGTATGATAAGGTACTGAAAGTACATGCTGACTACTATTTTGGAAGATCCTTGTAAAATGCCAGACAAACGGAGAAAGGCAAATAACTTATCAAGCTCTTTATAGCTTTATAGCTTACTGTCTGCAGGACTATCTATTCCAACTAATTAAAGAGAACCTGTTACAAATTCCAAATTTTAAAGAGATTTGGGGGCAGTTGAAGCAAGAAGATGCTCCTTCCAATGGCAGGACCACTATGAAATGGCCTTCAAGAGAAATCTCTCTTTGCTGACATTTCAGAAGTTCTTGAGGCTTGGAATTGTTTCAATTTAAAATATCATCTTTCATTTTTCTTACTTTGATGTTTATGTTTTGGGTTGTGCTGCTTTTATCGTTGCTACAACGTTCATATGACTTATAGGCTATGCAGATGTTTCAATTGGTCTTTTTATATTTCTTTATTACATTTAAATACTGTTCATCTTCCTTCCCAAAATGGCTTACAATACCAACTAAGTTGATGAGAGTATTTATTATTAAAATGGATTAGTTTAAAGAAATAAAATTAATAAATAATTTTGCCCCTTTTTTCAAAAGTAGAAGAATCCACAAAAATTGGGAAGTTTCTAGAGCAAATCATAAAATACCTTTAAAATAGTGCCTAAAATCTTGTCTATGATTTTTTTGGGTAAGTAATTCTTTAGCAAATTGTGGGAATGCTACATATGTAATATATTGAGATTTCTCCAACCACTTGATAATATGTACCCAGGATATTTTTAAGAAAATAATCAAGTAGGGGTTGATGTCTTGTATTTTTTTTATTACATTTATATCCCGCCCTTCTCCGAAGACTCAGGGCGGCTTACAAGCTTAGCAGTAGCCTTCATTCTATGTATATGCCTGCTTGTTAGGGCTTTCACACACACACCCAAGCGGCATTATTACAAAGTCAGCTTAATTGCCCCCAACAATCTGGGTCCTCATTTTACCTACCTCGGAAGGATGGAAGGCTGAGTCAACCTTGAGTCTGGTGGGACTCGAACCTGCACTAATTGCAGGCAGCTGGTGTTACTTAAGGAGGCATTAGCCCACTGCTCCACCAAGGCTATAAGGGTATATACTTTGGGCTTGAAAAAACATGCTTCGAGAGTGCTCATCAGAGGTTCTTGATCAACTAGAACAAAATATCAATGCCAAAATGTTAAGATAATTATATAACATTATTGAATCAAATAAAAACTGATTTGGAAAAATGGAAAAATTTACAATTATCAATGCTAGGAAGAATAGTGACTGTGAAAATGAATATTTTACCAAAACTTCTTTTTTTATTTCAAACAATACCTGTAAAAATGGGGGGGGGGGAATTTGATGATTTGAAAAGATTGATCTTGAAATTTATTTGGAAAGAAAGCCAGAATCAAATTGAAAATGCTACAAGAAACTAAAGAAAATGGATAATTGGGACTACTACATTGGACTCTATACTACCAAGCATGTGCTCTAATATGGCTAAAAGAATGGATAACTCTCAGAAAAAAAAGGTTACTATATTTAGAAGGACATGACTTATAATTTGGGTGGCATGCAAAATCAATAGATATTTCCAAAATCACTACGTACTATTATCTGTATGGGAAAAGATAAAACCTGAAATTTACACGAAAATCCCAGAATGGCTAACAACAATGGAAGCTTTCACACATCCAAGTTTAATTAAATTTGGGGAAAAAATTAACATATAAGGATATTCTGAGTATAGATAGGAAATTAAATCTAAACAAGAGCTAGAAGACCAGGGCATTGACTTATCATGGTGGCCCCGATTGCAAATGCAATCAAAGTATGACAAAGTTGTTTAGTTTAGTTTAGTTTAGTTTATTAGACTTATATATCGCCTTTCTCCCGTAGGACTCAGGGCGGTTCACAAGGTTTTTTAAAAGAAACAATACTACAATTACAAAAGTTAAAACAATTAAAATGATTATATTAAACCTTGAATATAAAAAACCTAGTTAAAAACCAGTTAAAACCCCAATTAATACCCTCAGTCCAGGCCAGAAAGCTCAAAGAGCCAGGTCTTCAGGTCCCGGCGGAATGAACGGAGGTCAGGGGCAGTCCTAAGCTCTACAGGCAGCTGGTTCCAAAGGGCCGGCACACCCACAGAAAAGGCCCTCCCCCTGGGTATTGTCCGCCAGCAATCTTTTACCAGTGGTACCCTGAGAAGACCCTCCCTGTGGGAGCGCACAGGACAAAGGGAGCTTGATGCCGGCAGCAGGTGCTCCCTCAAATATCCTGGACCCAAGCATATAGCTTTTATAAAGATCAGACATTGTTTGATCAGGTATTGTTGACTTCTGATGAAAAAATGATTAAAAAATTATATAATTTTCTGTTGAATTGAAAAATGGAAGATGAACAAGTAAAAGAAACAATGATTATATGGGCAAAAATCTTTGGGCATAGCATAGAATTAGAGAAATGGCAAAATTTATGGGAAAGAAATTATAAACTGACAATGGCTACTTCATATAAAGAAAATTTGTATAAAATGTTTTATAGATGGCATTTTCCACCTGTTAGATTAGCAAAATGTTTAAAACTATGTCTAACAAATGTTGGAAATGTTGGAAAGAATCCTGGTACATATTATCACTTGTGTAAAAGCAAAAAAAATTTGGACTGAAATACAAAAATGGTTAGAAAAAATATTTTAAAAGCATGTAGATTTCAAACTTGAACTTTTTTTACTAGGCATAATGCCAGAAAAGTTTGATAAACAAAATTTATATTTAACATTACATGTATTAACTGCAGCGAGGATCATATTTGCACAGCATTGGAAAAATGAGAACACCATCAGAGGAAGCAATAATTAAGAAAATATTGGACTGTGCGGAAATGAACAGACTTACATTGAAAATCAAAGGAAAAGAAGACACGGTATACTTTCAAACATGGAACTTATTTTACCAATGGTTAGAAAAGCTGGATAGAGAGTAAGAACTTAATCTGTATGACTAGGCAAAATTAACCCAGACAACACATTGTTTACTAAGCACAGATAAATTGTAATGATAAAAAAAACCAATAAAATACTTAAAAAAGATGTTCTTTATTCTTCAACAAATTTAAAAAATACCAAGTAGAGTCATGTTTATCCAATTTGCAAATAAACAAAAATGATGCATTCAGCAGGAGATATTTTCCTGAACATAAGCAAAGCGCAGCAAAAGAGCTACTGCTGAATTCAAATTTCTGTCGGAAATAAAATTAAAAAAAATCTTGGTAAGTTAGAGAAATGAACAGCCGAATAAAATAGCTGAGTAAAATTAGAAAATAGACAAATGCAAAAATCTTCATTAGGAAAAAAAAACCAAATGTGCTGGTATTGCTTGGATGAGGAATACCTGATTTAAGAATAGCATTTAATTTCGTACTAGAATAGAATATTGCTGGAAGGGACCTTGGAGGTCTTCTAGTCCAGCCCCCTGCTCAAGCAGGAGAACCTATACCATCTCAGACAAGTGACTGTCTAGTCACTTCTTAAAAACCTCCAGTGATGGAGCACCCATTATTTCTGAAGGCAAGCTATTCCATTGGTTAATTGTCCTCACTGTCAGGAAGTTTCTCCTTAATTCCAGGTTGCTTCTCTCTTTGGTCAGTTCTCAACCATTGTTTCTTGTACTGCCCTCTGGTGTTTTGGAGAATAATGTAACCTCCTCTTTGTGGCAGCCTCTCAAATACTGGAATACTGCTATCATGTCGCCTCTATTTCTTCTTTTCTTTAGACTAGCCAAACCCAAGTCCTGCAGCCATTCTTCATATGTTTTAGTCTCCAGGCCTTTGATCATTTTAGTTGCTCTTCTCTGAACTTTTTCCAAGATTTCAACATGTTTTTTGTAGTATGGTGACCAAAATTGGTTGCAGTATTCCAGGTGTGGTCTCACTAGGTACTAATAAAATGGTACTAATACTTTGTGTGTTCTAGACTCTATGTGTCTATTTATACAACCCAGGACTGTATTAGCTTTTTTGGCTGCTGCTGCACATTGCTGGCTCATAGTCAAGTGATCATCCACCAGGACTCCAAGGTCCCTCTCACAGTTGCTGTTATACTAAATATAAGCTACACTCAAAATTACACCCAAAACTGAAATATGTCCCCTACAGAGAAAGAGTACAGAACTGGGGCTCTTTAGCTTGAAACTAAAAGCTAAAAAGACATGAGAGAAATTTCTTTTTCTCTTACATCAGCAAAACACCAAAATGAGGAGTGCAGTGATATTATCATGTAGTTGGCACCATAACAAGGTGTCTTCTTCTGCCCTCCTTGTCCCTCCCCCCCCCCATATGCCAAATATTCTTTTACAATATTAGAACTTGAGGTCATTACTGAAACTAAATGTAAAGAGATTCAGAACAGGCAAAAATGAATATTTTTTCTATGTGTGCACATATAGTTTGGAATTTGCTGTGATAATGATATCACTGCGTGAATGACATCAATATGGAGGGTTTTTAAAAGAGACTACAGAGTTCATGGAAGGTCAGGCTATCAATGGCAACTCATATTCTTGCCTACTGAATTACACATAGCATATCTTAATAATTGTTACTGAAAATTAAAAGTGGAATGGAGGGCTCTTGCATTCCATTGGCCACTGTGACACAGAATGTTGAATTACGGGGACCTATGGGTTATATTTCAAAGGGAAAATGCTGAATTTGAAATACTGTCTTGCCAGAAATTAGATTTTTGTTTGCTACTTTAGAAAAAGAAAACAAAATTATTCAACTGCGTATTCTATCAGAAAAGATAAGAGTTATTAATATCCAAAAATGTTAAAATGTATTATTATAAAGGAAACACTGTACTTCAGCTTACAACAAACAGTAAAACTAGTGTAAAACCTACTGACTTTTTCCCAGGACCAGTGTTTTAAATCATGTAATCGTCTGCTTTCAGGAAACTATCTGCTTTCGAGAAGAGCATGTGGAGGAAGCATCGTTAACAAAAGGAAAAAAGTAAAACAAACAGATTATACAGGCAATAGCAGGATAGACAACCTTGAAGAAATACCCTGAAGCAAACTTTAACTGATTTGATAATTTTGTACAATCATCATATTGCTCAAAACCAGTTCTTATCTACTCTCAAGATAAATATGACTATTCAGTGTATAAATGTAAGGCAGAGGTCCCCAACCTTTTAGGCACTAGGGACCAGTTCCGTGGAGAGAGATTTTTCTGCGGACTGGAGGGGGTGTGGTTTTGTGTGCTGCCTACATCTTGCGGATGGGGCTTTGCATGTTTGTGCGGACCGGCTGCTGGCATGCCATGGACCAGTACTGGTCCACGGACCGGGGCTTGGGGACCCCTGATGTAAGGAATCCTCAGAAAACCAACATGCACATATTTATGTAATTTATTAATTACATGAAAATTAGTTAAATTAATATGTACACTGCATAAATACATAGTCTACTCTTGTTTCTGGCAAAGTGCCTTTTTTATTTCTGCAAAAGTGCCCAGTTATCATTATCCCTTTTTTTATAGAATAGAAATGCACTTTATTAACTCTTTCAAGTGTTTTGGTTGTTTCACTTGCAATGTTTTCCTAACAAAGGTAGAAAAAGAACATTTGATATAATATACAGAATATGCTGTACTAATTAGAACTCTGATTATTGTGTTCCTTTAACTGTTATTTTAGCTGTGTTGTGTATTCCACATTTAATTTTACTTGTATTGTACACATTTATACAGAAATATAAAACTTACCTTAATTTTAGCTCTATCATACCATAAATAATGATGTCATCGAAACCTCAGGTCATGACCTACCTTTAAAAATTTCTTGTTCCTAACAACATTCATTCTTTCATCCAGACCAAACAAGAAGCAGCAAAATACAATTTCACATTCAGTAACCCCAACCCTCCTCTTTCCTTTGCATCTTAAAACACAATATTTAATGTGTGATTTTTTTTCTCTCCTGCCATATAAATTTAGATATATCTTTTTGTTGTTGATTAGATGGTACATCAGTTGTCAAAACAGCTGTTGTCTGAAATAAAAACATCATTCTTGGCAAAGCATTCATTTTGATACCAGAGATTATCCCTAAGAGTGACAGTTTTAGTTTCTCCCATCTTAACATGTTCTTTTTAATTTTGTTTCATGCCTTAATATAATCATTTTGAACTAACATACAACACATGTCATAATGATACCCAACTATTTTATTTTTTCTCAATTTTAAAACCAGTTTTCTCCATCAGTTCTATTTGATTTTCGAATTTCGTATTTTTGTTAACATTTTTGTCTTTTGACTATTAATCTTAAAGCATGGTAACATACCAAAGTCCCTTGATCTTTAGTAATTCTCTTAAACTTTAACACAAAACTATCCACAAATGCCTTATAATCCATAGTTACATTTGGGGAAAGTCAATACTTATGATGCCCAATGTGCAATTCTCTTCAGTGCCTTGTACCTCTTGTAGCATTTGTTTGGTCTCATCTGTCACTGTCATTTCCATTTGCATTTCTTCCAGTTCATCTTTGAACTTTTCCCAAAACTTGCTTTCTCCAGAATTAAATCTCTGTGGTTTAAAGGTAAAAATAATCCCTTCCAATTTATCCCATCTAGATGAAATTTCCAACGCTCCCTGGCAGCTTCCCACATGCTGTCAATACGAAACCATTAGAAATAAATAGTCACTCTCACTCCTACTGCTTTTTTGCTCTCCTATAATCATTCTGTTTATCTGTTTAGGTAAGTAAACATTGACTTATTACCGAAATTAATTTTCCATTATGGTTATTTTTCTATTTAGGATAAATAGTCTTCTTAGATGATCACGGGTAAAAAAATCATGGTCAGCCTAAAATTTAATGTTTATTCTGGTCACTTCAAACTTCATTACCTTCCTCTCAAAGGACACAATGTGTTGTCTAATTCAGGGTTCCCCAACCTATGGGCTGTGGCCCAGTACTGGTCCGTGGTCTTGTGGCCTCTGGACCGCGGGAATGGCTGGCAAGTGCACGCATGTTTATGCACAATCCCGCCACTTGTGCTAGTGCTGCCGCGAGGGGGCTAAATACTGCATGCCCCATTTGCACATGCACGTGGGCGTTAGTGGCCAGTGTTGCGCAGGAGGGCTAGCGCCATCAGTATCACGTGGACGCTAGCGCTGCCAGGGTGTGAGTGGCCTGTTTGTGCATGCACATGCAGGTGTGTGGGCACACATAAATTTTCCTGCTCCTCCTTTTCCCTCCAGGTCGCCAAACGGAAAAGGTTGGGGGCCTCTGGTCTAATTTACATTTTAAATCTTCAGGTGTTGTCCGAAGATACTCATATTTTTATGAAATCTTAATGCTTCTGGGGATGATTTACTGGATTCAATAAAATGTATTCCCTAGTACATTTTGTTCATTTTATTTCATTTATAGTCTGCTTTTTTTGCTTTAAACGTTATGGCCAATACTTGCTTTAAATGTTGTGATTAGAGTTCTCCTTTTTCCTCTTTCTTTGACTTTAAGTTTGCTTAACATAATAATCCAAGAGCAACAAAATGAACTGCAACCAAAGTAATAACTGAGGTTAATAATCTTACCCCTGTTGCTCGACTTCAGAAGAATAAGTTAAACAATGCCAAACAACATAATCTGCTCTTAAAGCACATTTTGTGCACATTTTTTCAGTACTTGAAACAAAGCCAAAGATACTGAGTTAAAGCATAATACATGAGTTACACAGGGAAAAAGAAAACCACAAAAATAAGTCCTTAACAGAGATCATACTAAATTATAGAATGTAGAAAGCAAAATATTTGTTTCACATGCTGCTTTTTTGATTTATATTTTTATGGCATGAAGTCTTAAAATTGGTTCTGATAAAATTTGTACATACGTTTACAAAGCTGACACATCTGAGACAGTCACTAATCAAATGTGTATTACTGTTTCCCTGAAAATAAGACCAGGTCTTTTTTTTTCTTTTTTGCCTCCAGAAGTGGCACCAGGTCTTACTTTTGGGGGGGGGTGTCTTTTATACTCAACTCTGGCACCAACAGCCCCGCCCAGCCAGCCCACTTCTTCTGACCGAAGGAGCAGCTTCATTCTGCAGCTGTATCCCAGTCTGCATTTCCTAGTCAGGCCTTTCCAGAAGGCCTATGCAGCCAAGTACCAAGCTATAGATTCAATCCATAGCTTGGTTCTCAGCTGCAGTGGTCTTTCGAAAAGGCCTGTGACTGAGAAATGCAGGCCTGGCTGCAGAAGACGCCACAGAAGTGGGCTAGAGAGGAGAGGCCTGGCTGCAAGGTGAGTGGGTGCAGGGCGTATGGGGCAGCTCTACCCCCATATCAACCTAGGGCTTATTTTTGGGATAGACCTTACTTTTGGGAAGCAGGGTAAATCATAAGGGCTGGATGCAGACTTAATATTATTTATAGTCGACCTCTGAAGTGTGCTGTGTGGTGGCCTATAGGTGAAGACGCTTGCTTCCCACTTGGGAGGTTGAGAGTTCAATCCTAGATAGTGGCAGATGTTTCTCTATCAGGGTGCAAAGAGAAAATATCTGCTGCCAACTCTGCTTAGGTGTCAGGAAGGGCATTCAGCCAATAAATGCTCAGCTCCACTCAGACAACCCAACTCCACCGGCAACAAAGGGCCATCAAAAGAAAAGAAAAGGAAAAGACTCTGAAGTTAATTGGTTAAAGTTCCAGTTATTTTAATGAGTTTAATATAAGTAAATCAATCCACAGTAGTTCATAGTATCTATAAAATCAGTGCAGCTATTCCATCTTTTCTCCATTAATATTGTTTCTTGAGGGAAAATGGTGGAAGAAGTGGAGACAAAAACAGAAAGCTATGATTGGAGAATGAACATATGGGCTTTTTGTGAATGTATCAAGTTGATTACACATACAAACCAGTTACCTGGCTTTTTTTTTCAGGAATGGCTACTCATGCACTATTTTTCTCCAAAGTCTTTTCAGCATTCCACGCTTAGCATCCTCACTCCCCTCCTTCGCTCCTGTTTTGTTTTCCCTAAATATTTGTTTTGCTTTGCAAATGTGCCAGGTATTTAGGGGATTCTCAGAGATCTCATGGGCCCTGAAATCAATTCAGTTGGTTTCTATACTACAACCTTATGATTCATTTTACATTCTTCTAATCTAGTGATGCTCATCATTCCTTGTGACAATTAATCCCATACTTACTTGTGTATCATCTATTCTTTGTCTTAAATATATTTATCAAGAGCTTGCAAATTTTGTCTGTGCTTCCAAAGAAACACATCCTTCATATCCTACTGTTGCTATCAAAACCCAATGCATGCGTGAGAGAGAAAGGTAGCATATACCCATGTTCCAATCAGAATAGGACAGACATGTCAAACATAAGGCCCGGGGGCCGGATCCAGCCCGCGAAATGGTTTCATGTGGCCCGTGAAGCCATCCTGGAAACTGAGGGAACAGCCCCCACTGCCTTGGCCCTGGCCCACAGATCCTCCTTCTGCCAGAGACCCTCAGATCTGTCCCACTCCTGCCCAGGCCCCCATAGGTAACGTTGATGCGAACGATGTAGAGCTGGCCATGCCCACCCAGTAGGCTGTACGCACTCTAGCCACACCCACCCTGGCCATACCCACCCGGCCCCTTGAGGGCAACCGCAATGCTGATGCGGCCCTCAATGAAATTGAGTTTGACACCCCTGGAATAGGACCTTTGATTACTGGCCAGAATCTGAATGGACTACCCTGCTAGTATTTTTCAGGCAAGTGGCTCTGATAACCAGGGTTATCAAATCAGGGCTGCAAAAAGCCAGACGACCCTTTGGTGGCAGCAGAGAGAGGTAGAGCTGCATCCTGTATCACCACCTGAAAGCCTTGGCCGATGGGGGCACGGGAAAGAGGATATACTCTTGGGCCAAGCCCCGCACGAAAGCCACCGGAAACCTGCTGTGTCTTTAAAACGTGTCACAAGGTGGCTTTTCTCACAACCCCCGCGTTTAAGCATCGTTCACGAGCAGCCTTGGGAGCTCCAGCATTTGGCGTGACCTGGGAAGGGGAGGGCGGACAGGAAGCTCCGTACGGAGGCGTTTCGGCGTGAGATTTCTGTTTTTTCCCAAGCGGGACGTGGGCACCCGCAGAGGCACCTTTGGCGTAGTTGCCGCGTGTCGGCGGCTGACTGGCGGCGACGGCGGCAACAGCAGCAGCAAAGCGATGGGGAGGGGAGGGGAGGAAATGGCCGTTCCTGCCCTTCCCCTCCCTCTGCTCCTCGCCTGTCCTCCGAGACAGCCTTCCTCTTGCTCGAGCCACTCCTCCCGCTGCAGGGCGGAGTGCGAGGGTGCCTTTAAATTGGGCGCGAGGGAGCCGCTGCCCGCTCAGTCTCATCTGTGATGTAAGGAGAGCTTTTAGCTGTCCGCGCCGATCGCCTGACTTCGCCTGTCATTTTCTGCCTTCCTCTCTGCCACTCTGCCGCTGGGTAGATGTGCCCTTAAACCACTTCCGCCGCCGCCGCCGAGCACCAGCCGGCCCGGACCTCGTCTCTGTCCCTCTGCCCGGCTCGACCTGCTGCTGCGTGCTCCGCTCCTTGCTCTCCCGAGGGTGCGCAGGCATGGGAGAGGCGGAGTGCAGGGTGCTCTCCATCCAGAGCCACGTCGTGCGGGGCTACGTGGGCAACAAGGCGGCGACTTTCCCCCTACAGGTAGGTGGAAGAGCCAGCGGAGCCGGCTACTCAGGCGCGCCCGAAGCTCCCGCCGGAGTGGGCGGCGAGCGGGCTGTCTGTCGCCTGGAGCGCTTTGCTGGCGGAGCCTGGAGGAGCGCCGGAGTGCGCCTTCTTGCCAACGCACGTGCCGTGCCGTGACGCGGCCAAGGGAATCTGCCCGCTGTTGCCCTCAAGGTCTCACCTCTGGCTGTTCAGCGGGAGTTGCCGAGTTTAGAGGTTGCGTGTTCACTCCTCTCCTGAAGGCCGGGCTTTGGTGGGGCGGCTTGGAAGAAGCCCTCGACGGCCCGAATGATTTGCATTAGGCCGCGGGTCTCTGCCAAGGAGGGGTCCAAAAGCCTTGCGCTCTTGGTTTTATTGTATCTTGTTTTTGCAGCAGGTGCCCTCCAAGTTTTTGGTGTTTTTTTTTTAATTAATGCCGACACTGGCTTTATCCCGGAGCTGAGGTTCAAGGTAGAATAAGAAGAGAAAAGAAGTGGGCCTCTCTTTATCGTAGGGATCATTGGAAATTGGCCCTGGTGGACTTAGTTGACCCTTAAGATTCCTTTATATTTTTTGAAGCGGTAGAAAGAGAGAGAGAGAAAATGGGAAATGTATTCATTAGGGCACCTTAAAGACTTGCCAGGATAGGTCATCAAATTCTAGGGAATGTAATGAGTGATATTTTGATGAATGAAAATGCGTGAACCTTTATTGTCAAAGTACAACCATGTACGCATTGAGATTGGCCGAGCCTCCCTTCCTGACTTCCTCTTTTTTAAAAATGAATATATTTTATAATTTATGCCATTCCACTTTATTCAGTATCATCAAGTTTAGTTGGTTCTTTTTTTCAAGGTTAGGCTGTTTGGTGGCATCGTCTTAAAATATTTTTAATAATAAGACAGGTAGACTATACGTTCACTTCCTGGTGTTTTAGATTATTTTAATCTCTCTTGGAACATTGGCTATTCTAGCTGTGGCTTATGGGAGTTGTAATCCAAAGTACCTGCTGCTCTCTGATCTAATCTGTTTTTTTATGGCATAATAAATTGCATCCTTTCTGCATTGCAAATGAAACTCTCCTGTTTCTACAGAAGAAAATAAACAAGATACAAATCTGACTTCAAGAATTAGTTTTTAATAAAGGCCTTTTACTTTCCATGACACTCTGCCACTTTATCAAGGTGGTCAATCATAAGCAACATTTTTCTTAACATGTACACTTTCATTTTGACATACACTACAATTCATGAAGGAGTTCAACGTTTACCTCCTGAAACTCATAAAAAAACTTTAACGTGTGTGTGTGTGATTTTACTTTCTTTAATCAGCTCACTATTACCAGGAGCTGTTCCATAAATCATGACAATTAGATAATTTTTCAGAAAATATTGCACATTTCATTTTCTGTTTTCACCATCTCGAATTCTATCCATTACCCAATTTGGAGTTGAGTGGTTTGACTCAGGTTAATATTTTAATTTCTGGTGGCTAAAATCCAGGAAAGTTTGTACCAAATAAATAAGTTCACCTTTAAGGTGCCATGACATCTTTAGTTTTTGCTGCAACAGACTGATGTGATTATCTCCAGAAGAAGAAATGTAGAAATGCTAGAAAAAACTTTCCCCCAATTAAAGTACTGTGTGTGTTTTTTATGCAACTAAATTAATCATTTTTGCAACTTAAACATTGATTTCTGTACGTGAAATCAATGGATTTGAATTACATGTTGCACAACACATGGACAGTCTTAGCCATAGTTTCAGCTGGGAAACTGAACATTCTAGACCAAACTAAGTTCAAAAATGCTAGGGAGTTTCTGGAAGCCTAGCACTCAGACAAATAAACCATCAACAGGCATATAGAGATAAACAACATTTACACATCATTCAAAAGAGCCAATAAAAAATAATATGAAAATAAAAAGACCAAAACACTTCCTCACTAGCATTCAACACCCAGATAAGTAAGGATTAACACTAGGATTGGTATCAGACCAACAATTGAGCAGTACCTAATACCCCAATCAAGGACTACCAACTCAGTTATTTACTCAAGCAGAAAACAATAACCTAATCAAGGAACTATCAAGAAGAAAACACTCCCACCAATACTGATAGGGGAAGCCACTGTATATAAACAGAGGGCAAACCTCAATCCCTTCTAGCATTGAAGATGTTACCTATTTGGGTAATGAAACGTCTGCAATAAATCAGTCAAGTTCAGAGACCACCAAGGACTCACATACATGTTTTGTACACTTTTGAGGGGAAATGGGAAATTGTTTTGCAATTGAATTACGTTTCTTGAAATATGTGGAAAAGTGTCTTTATGTGACACGGGTACCACAGAATTGGAAAAGAATGGCCATTGTTACATCTAGTAAAATTATTTTCTGTATTACCTAAAAATTAATAACTGCAAAAGATAAATAGCTAACTTGATCCCCAAGTACTTATCCCGAAATTGTTTGCCCAGCAGCATATACAAATCAAGGGGAACATCATGCATATTATATGAAATTCATGGCTAGATGTTTTTTTAGTTGTAACCTGCCTCTGTAACAGATATTTTATACTATAATTTTATAGCTTTTATTTTAACCTCTCTTTTCCGGTATCTGAAACAAATTTTAAAAACTGATTTTTTAAAAAAACAGTAAAGGACTTTGCAAGTACTGTTTTGCATAGAAATATCTTTTATGCATGCAATATGCAGTAATTGTGGACTTATTACAATCGCATCAATAAAAGGAATAGTACTATTACTACAAATTGCAATCAGAAAATAGTAATATTCTAAGTATGTATGTTTTTCTTGCTTTTTATCATATTTATATATTTATAAATATATTTATAAATATATTTATATATTTATTTATATATTTACCTTATTATATCCATTGAATTACACTTTTCACATTGTCACAGAAAACATCATTTGGTTTCTGCTGTCGCGTAGCATTTCCTCATTTTTGCAAGTATAAATTATCTATAAATTTAATCTGCACTAGTAATTTAATGAAATTTTACCTAAAAAAATTTCCATGGTGAAGACTAACACTTTATTAGCTATTGCAATTCAGGGAAGAGATTAACTTTTATCAAGTTAAAGTAACTTGAGTTTGGATTTCTGTGACTAATATAATAATTCAGTGGTTCTCAACCTTTTCTTCAGCAGAGAACCCCCTTTAAATACCTTTTGTGGCTATGCACCATGGCCACGGGCCCACAAGACTTAACTCAAGATTTAAATCATAACATTTCTTCAAGACTTTACAGATCACCTCTGAATACATCACACACCGCCCCCCAAAGATCTGTGGACTACAGGTTGAGAACTACTGTAATAATTGGTTTTGTTGGGGGGAAAATGTTCCAAATTATAATTAGAAGACAAAATAAAACAGTAAAATTGACATTCTTCACTTTTTAAAGTTTACGTATTTCAGAAATGGAGAAAAATATTCTGATAGAAAAATGTAAAAAAGATTATATATAGAATGTTTTAAAATTATCCAAGATTAAATGTCCTAAAAAAACATAGTAGCCTAAAAACTGACTGTTGACTAGCAACAATAAATAAATGTCTGACTTAGTATCTATGTTCCTGTGTACTGGTTGTCAGGGGAAAGCCCAGAACACAGTTCTTTTTTATGGTAGAAAGGTAACAGTATAACGATTATAGCAAAATAACAAATAGTATGTATTGCTGGTAAAAGTTCAGGAAGCAAAATAGTATTTGGATTGTGATAAATAGTTTATCTGGTTTATTGACATCTTCCCGCCCTTTCCCACCTCCCCCTTTGCTGTTAGGTAAGCATGGGCAGTTTGGACTACTAAGCTTTGAAGCATATGTTTGCTCGACACAAGATATTCCATATTCCTCTTTGGTTTTCAATACCAGTCACTGGAATATTAGAAAGCAGTGTGTAATAATCTATGCCATTTTGCAGTCTGAAGAAATATAAGAAACCAGTATGTTTTCTGCTGCAGACATAAACACGTCTGTCTACTATCTATAGAATAGTACAAGTAATCCTTGGTCAGTGAGTGCCATGTTTAGTGACAGTTTGCCCTTACAATGGTGATGAAAAAGTAACTTTTATGACCAATCTTCACATTTACAACATTTGCAGGTCTGTAAAGCAAAGAAAAGCTGTACTAAGATTATAAACACAGTTGTGATTTCACCTAGCAACAATTCACCTAACAACCAAGTTGCTGTCCCAATTGTGGTTCCTAAACATGAACTACCTGTATTTGCTTTTATATCTCTTGGAAGGTTGTCTTTGGTTTCACTGAAAATGAGTTGTGTAAAACCCTGTTGTTGAGTTGTTAAAGTGGCAAAGCAGTACTAAGACTGGACCACATGCTGAGAAGATCGCATTGCAGAGTCCTCTGAGAACTGTATGTGGGGTAGGGAACCTTGGCTCTTTTATGACTTGTGGACTTCAACTCCCAGAATTCCTGAGTCAGCATGACTGGTTCAGGAATTCTGGGTATTGAAGTCCACAAGTCATAAAAGAGCCAAGGTTCCCTACCCCTGAAACTATACAGTAAAATGTTGGTGAAGAGATGAGGTACTGGCTATCAGTTTGATTGGCTTAAAAAAAAAGGGTTGGACCAATTCACAGAAGTCATGCAGATGGCTGGCTATTAACCTTGTTAGCAGTGTGACTGCCTTTGAAAGTATCTGCTGGGAGACTAGTGGGCTTCCTTGTGCAGTTGGTTCACCACTGAGGGAACAGTCTGCTGGACTAGATGGGCCATTGGTCCAATTCATCAGGGTACTGCTTAAGTTCTTATGTTAAGATTATAGGTTAGGATACTACCTGTATCCTCCATGTTTAAATTCCCTTCTGTATTCAGGCTTTATATTGCAAAACTAGTCTGTTAAGACATGTTGGGACAAGGAGTTAAAAATAACTCATAAACAAATAAAATGTTGCATTGGGTTTTTTAGCATTTTGCATTGATCTACCGTTACACAGCATTATTGATATACGGTACTTGAGCAATTCTTCTACAGAATAAATGTGAAAGGTTGTCATAATTTGTAACGTCACTCAACGGGGGTGGGGAGCAGAATCCAGGAAAAAGAAACTCATATTCAGCTAACCATCACCTAGTTCAACAATAAACGTCCTGCTGATCATTTCCCAGTCCTAGCAGAACATTTCTGCAGTTGTAGCATTTAGTTGTGGAATTCTCTTCCCAGAGAGATCAGTCTGGTTCCTTTACTGAGTACTTTTCACTTAGTACTGAAAATTCCACACAGGCATCAGAATTTAAATTAATGCCATATTCTTTTGCTTGATTTTTATGGCTATGTTTTTGCTTTCACACACACCCTGTAATTTTTGTTACACTTAACATTTGAGAATTTTTCAACCAAAGCAGAATATGAAAATACTAAAAGATGTGGAGTTTATTCAACATATTTACAACTGAACTTTAGCAAGTAGAATGGATCCTTTCTAACAATGGATCATTTAAAGCAGCAGTTATGATATGCAAGGACAGACAAAATGAACATGGAAATATGTACCAGAAACTGCATTTTATAAAGCATAGCAGCTAAAATATCTTGAAAACTTCTCATAAATGTAATCAGATAGCACATTAGTTCTAACATCTGGATGCAGTAACATTCCAGGTCCTCTTTTGAATCCAACCTGCCTAATCTATAAAGGCCAGACTAGCTCATACAGGAAGATACCTGTAAGATGACCTGTCCCAAGCGTAAAAGTTGACATTTGGTTATGGTACTTCTCCTCTTCAAGTAATTATAAAAAAGTATCCCATTATATGGAATTTTATCTAATGATTTGAGAGATGTATTTACAAAAGGCTATTAATAAGATAACTGTTTTTATATTCTTGGATTCTGTGATTTTGTTGGTATTCTGTGTGCCATCATGATTCTCCATGTATTTTTAGTGTATGTGTAAAATATTGAAAAGACTTAGTATTTTGGATAGTTATTAAAAAATATTGACCACAATAATCAATATTCACCTAACACAGGGGTAGGCTCAGGAATTCTGGGAGTTGAAGTCCACGAGTCATAAAAGAGCCAAGGTTGCCTACCCCTGACCTAACACAACAAGATAGGTGAGACTTCAGCTTATCTTGGGGTAAGATATTAGCTAAATATTTCCCAGTGCAAACTGCACAAGAATTCTATTGGAACATTTTTTCCCCCTTTAATTTTCTAATTTTCCTCGTTTTGTAGCCATTTCTGTGGTGCTTCACTTCAGTTAGTAGCATTTGGGGATGGGAGGGAGGAGGGTTTTCATTACACAGTTGACACCTTTGTATGTGTGACATTGACACATGTACGAAGGTGTAAGCCTTTGATTGCACTGCCTGGTCAGCCACCTTGGTTTTTACATCCCCAATTCATGGACTACAAGAGAAACTATGAATGGAACCAAGGTAAAATAAGAGATTCTTGGATAATCTACAAAATTCCTCCATTTTTCATTGATCAAGTAAGGTGCAAGTAGATTTGGAGAAACTTTTCCTGCTACTGAATAGAAGCCACAGTAGTATGAATCTACTTTGGGAATATCTAATTTGGAGAAAGGAAAAGTATTTTTTTAAAAATGACCAGAAGGAAAATTATCATGCATTTTAAGTACTGGAGCAGACGTCAAAGTATGCCAGAATGTGCTCCCTTGCAGAGTAGAAGCTGTGAGGTTAATCTGTGCTCTGTAGTGGCAGCTGTTTCTGATGAGAGAAGTAAGTCGTGCATTTGAGCAATGAAACCTCTGTAAACTAAATTGCTCTGAATCACAACTGAAAAACAGCTCAGCCTTCTGACTCATGCTGACGTTTTGCTCCTATTTATAGGAGAACATGAAAGCTGCTTTAAACATCCAAATTAACCACAATAAAGAAGATTTTTTAAAAGTAGTCAAAATGTCAGCTTTACAGCCAAGTGAATCAGAAGAACGAAAGTAAATTGATGTCTGTCAGTGACAAATCTATTAGATAGTTTAGAAATCAAAGCCCAGAGCGTTTGTCAGCCCAATGAACTTCCATCACCCAGTATTTGAGCGAGCTTGCTTGATTTCTTGCATTTTCCCTTAGCTTGAGTGGGACAGATTCCACTTATTATTGGGGGATGGAAATATTTTATTAAACTGCTATCCTGCATTGTTTATTGCTTTCTGCTTTTCACTTGGCAGAAGGAAGCCACTGGTCAGAAAGCAAGATGAGAAAGTAAAGCTTACTCATTAGTTTCCCATTAAAAATCTGACCTTATAATTTCTGATTGCTATTAATCATTAAAAATCAATAGTTTTCCAGATGGATTAGGCATTATGGTTGTACCATTTGTGAGATGATAGCCGGGTTAAACTGACACAGCAAAACCTACAAAACCTTGCCCTGTTAGTAGTAACTGTAGCTGCTGCCCTCTTCTCAATGGCCAACTTAGGTGTTAGCTCAGCAATGGGTTCTTTTGGTGAGGGAGCAAGAGTCAGTGATGATGGTTGCTTCTCTGAGTTTGTACCACAGGCCTTTGTAACTGAATCATTTGGGGAATAAAACAAAAATAAAAATTTAGAAGAAACTTTTCAACTCAAAAATGCCTCCCTTCTTTAGAAAGGCTCTATTTAATTAAAGACAATTGTAATTGTAACCAATCCCTTTTATTATTCACAGACCTGAGTCAATGTCCAAGGCAAACAAACACAGTCCACAGAAACTTGATCCTCAACATAAATGGTTGCCTTTGGCAACCAGCACCTACCACACCTTCCCTTTTATAATTCAGCCAAGGCGTGGCTTCCTAATGCCTTCTCCTTTGCCTTTGGAGCCGCCCCATTGCATTCCTCTGCAGGATGCAGCTAAATGCAACTAATTTAATCCAAATGATGACAATAGAGTATCTATACAGGAGAGAAAAGATTTTTAAAAATAGCTAAAATCTTAATTTGTTGCCTCAAGCTGACACTAAGAGCATACTTGATATAATACTGGCTTCCTATGTTTTAATGAAGAACTGCTTTTAAAAGGTATGCTTTTAATGCTTCCATTTTTTTCACACTTTGAGAATTAAGCAGTTGTTTAAAATATGAAATGGGCTATCTTGAGCATTTCTTGAAAGTGTTTCAGGCTTAAATCAGCTGGCCTCTGCTCAAAAGTAGTCTGTTTCAAAAGTGGGGTGTTTTATGACATTTTGAATCATAAACATGTTGCATGCTGCCAGTAAATATCTAATCAATGTCCCACAGGAGGATCTTTTTTGTTTTATCCCTACAGTAACAATCCTGGAAAATAGATTGGGCTGAGCCTGAGTGATTGATCTCAGATTTACCCACAATGCACATCAGTTTTTAAGTAGGTAAATGGCTCTTTCACTGAATGGCTCTGGACCTCTTTTGTAGGTGATGACAGGGCAGGTATAGTAAAAGACACAAACTGCAATGATAAAGCAAAAATAACTCCTGAGAGAAGCTTTGTAACCCTTCATATCATGGGTTGAGAAATGCTATTTTATACTCTTAGGATGCTGGAGTTAGTGTTTTTATGCCTAGTTAACAATTTATTGTTCCACAATCATACATAAACAAATAACATGTTGCACTCAAGACAGTAATTACATAACTTCCCACCCCAAAAAAGTGTGACACATTTGTTTTTTCAGATGCCAATAGTAACACCTTTCTGGTTTCCTTAGGAGAAACACGTGTTGAGAACGGTGTTATCAATTCAAAATGTGAGAGTTGGAACATAACTCTAGGACAGGTTATCTCTGCTCTAGGATTTAGTATACCACAAATATTATTCCATAACCTTTGCTCCTGACAGTACAGTCTAATTTTGCTATAAGTTGATGTGCAAGATACTGTAATACAACCACTATTCCCCACCCCCAGCTACTTGCCCCAGTATTGAACTACAAAGAATGCCTTTACATTTCTGATCTGTAAACAAATTATATATAAAGTTAAACTCTCTGATGAGTGTTCTGTCCTAGCCTACTTGAGTCCTTGTTTTGCTAACAAGGAGAAACCCCTCTTCCAACAAGCAGGCAGGAACCGCAAGAAAAACCAATCCCTTTTATTATTCACAGACCTGAGTCAATGTCCAAGGCAAACAAACACAGTCCACAGAAACTCAATCCTCAACACGAACGGTTGCCTTTGGCAACCAGCACCTACCACACCTTCCCTTTTATAATTCAGCCAAGGCGTGGCTTCGTAATGCCTTCTCCTTTGCCTTTGGAGCCGCCTCATTGCATTCCTCTGTCCTACTCTCTTTTCTTGCCGGTGTTTTCATGCATCCTGGATATTTCCCAGTTGTGCTTCATCACTGTCCAACTCAGATTCCCAGCACAGCTGTGTCTCAGCCTAAGCGCAAGTAGAGGGGCCAGGCTCCTCGTCAGACTACAAGTCTTGGAGCTCCTCAGAGCCTTCCTCTGACTCTAATGTCACTCCAGGCCCCTCCTCCTTATCTGATTCCTCAGACTCAAATGCCAGATCCAGTGGCTGGCGAGGAATCACAACAATGAGATTTAAATTTATTTCACTGCTTTATGCCTCTTCAAGGTAATCTTTGACTTAGGTAAAGGTAAAGGTAAAGGTTCCCCCGCACATGCGTGCTAGTCGTTTCCGACTCTAGGGGCCGGTGCTCATCTCCGTTTCAAGGCCGAAGAGCCAGCGCTTGTCCGAGGACGTCTCCGTGGTCATGTGGCCGGCATGACTAGACGCCAAAGGCGCACGGAACGCTGTTACCTTCCCACCGTAGCGGTCCCTATTTTTCTACTTGCATTTTTTACGTGCTTTCGAACTGCTAGGTTGGCAGAAGCTGGGACGAGTAACAGGCGCTCACTCTGTTACACGGCACTCGGGATTCGACCCGCCAAACTGCCGACCTTCTGATCGACAAGCTCAGCGTCCTAACCCACTGAGCCACCGCGTCCCATCTTTGACTTACAAGCATTCATTTAATGACTGTTCAAAGTTACAATGGTACTGAAAAGTGACATGACCATTTTTCATGCTTAGAACCGTTGTAGCATCCCCAGGGTCACATGATCAAAATTCAGACATTTGGCAACTGACTCATATTTTTGACTGTTGCAGTGTTCTGGGGTCATGCAATCCCTTTTATGACCTTCTGACAAGCAAAGTCAAGTGGGAAGCCAGATTCACTTAACAACTGTGTTACTAACTTATCAACTGCAGTGATTCACTTAACAAATATGGCAAAAAAGGTCATAAAATGGGGCAAAATTCACTTAACAAATGTCTCACTTGGGAACAAAAATTTTGGGCTCAATTGTGGTCATGTATAGGACTACCTGTACATAAATTCATATTGTTTCTATTATTGGCTGTCTCAATATGTGTTCCTAGTACATTATATTATTATTGCTTTGTTCCTTGTCCATTAGATAATTGATTATCCACCATACTGCATTATTACCAGGCCATTTATTTCTAAATCTTAATGAATTTTGGTGTCTTTCTGTGTTGTTTCAAATACTGTAAACCTCATAATTATATTATATCAGTTTGACGTGCTACCATATATTTAATAAGAGCGAACAAGATATATCAGTTTATACCACCAGCCTTTGCTGGTCATTACATTCTGATTTTTAAAGGAATTATTTGGACATCTATGGAGATTCTCAGTCATCCAGGTCATTACATTCTGATTTTTAAAGGAATTATTTGGACATCTATGGAGAGTCTCAGTCATCCAGGTCATAGTTATCCCAAAGATGCTTTTTCATGAGGCAACTGGACTTTCTTGTTTTTCTTTGAAGACGTTTCACTTCTCATCCAAGAAGTTTCTTCAGCTCTGACTGGATGGTGGGGAATGGAAAGATTTATACTCCTTGCAGATAGCTGGTCATTTGTATTCTTTTAGCAAGTTGTTAGTGCTACCTGGAGGCTTATCTGTCTTCAAGGTCACTTGAGTAGTGCAACTGTGTGTGGAATCTTCTTGGAAGTGTTGAAAGGACTGTGTTGTAGACTGGAGATAGATGATGTATCCCTCCCCCTCTGTTGATAGAGCGATGTTCAGTTTTGACATAGATGGCTTCTTTGACCCTTCTTTCAAACCAGCGGTCCTCTCTGTCCCAAATGTGCACGTTGCTGTCTTCGAAAGAGTGGCCTTTGTCTTTTAAATGCAGATGGACTGCTGAATCTTATCCTGATAGGTTTGCTCTCCTATGTTGTGCCATATGTTTATGACGTTTTTGTTTTGTTTCCCCAATGTACAGATCTGCACATGGCTGACTGCATTGTACTGCATATACCACGTTGCTCAGTTTGTGTCTGGGTGTTTTATCTTTGGGGACACAAAGTGAGCAACGTGATATATGCTGTACAATAATTTATGGTTAATTCTGAGACTCCGATGCACAATTTATCTGTGGCCTTAGTTGCATGGATCCTGGAGTTTCTCTTATTTGTTAGAGGAACAAGGGGATGAAATGGCAGAAGAGACACGAAGAGCACTGCCACAAGAATTGGTCTTCCACCTCTTCAAGAAGGCCTCTTTGGATCCAGTGGTACTGGACAGTTTTCATCTTGTCTCCACATTTCCCTTTTTTGTGAAAGTTGTTGAGAAGATGTTCAGCTTCAGAAGCCCCTAGAGCGGAGGTAGGCAACCTTGGCTTTTTTACGACTCGTGGATTTCAACTCCTTGGAAGTAAGAAACCTAAGCAAGTTGCTGAGGTTGAGAAGCACCAGTTTATACTATATACAAGGTTGTACTATCTGCTGTTTTTTCACATTTTGTTCTGACTTATCTTTCCTTCTGGTTTAGAAAAATCAGTTCCTTTCCCAAGGGAAGAAAAAAATGATTAATAGGTATTTCTTGTGCTTTGGTTTTGTTCATCTGCTGTAAATGGAGCCAGTTGAAGGTTTAGTCTGAATTCTTCAGCTATCTTTATCTTGTTCTTCCCTTTGCTCCCATTTTCTGGTTAACTAGTAATAGCGGCATAAAAGAATTACAACAGCAATGTGTATGCATGTGTGCTCATGTACACAGTGCATAAAGGTAAAGGTTCCCCCGCACATGCGTGCTAGTCGTTTCCAACTCTATGGGCCGGTGCTCATCTCCATTTCAAAGCCGAAGAGCCAGCGCTTGTCCGAGGAAGTCTCCGTGGTCATGTGGTCGGCATGACTAGATGCCAAAGGTGCATGGAGAGCTGATACCTTCCCACCGTAGTGGTCCCTATTTTTCTACTTGCATTTTTACGTGCTTTCGAACTGCTAGGTTGGCAGAAGCTGGGACGAGTAACAGGCGCTCACTCTGTTACGCGGCACTTGGGATTCGACCCGCCAAACTGCCGACCTTCTGATCGACAAGCTCAGCATCCTAACCCACTGAGCCACCGCGTCCCTAATAGCGGCATAGCAGGGTTCAAAGGGAAAATGAAATAAAGATAATATAAATATTTGAATTATCTGTATATCATATATCAGTCTACCTTACACACTCAGGATTTTTTTATGGCCTCACATCCAAATATCTACCAGGACCATCCCTGCAGATCTAATCTAAGCCCAACAAAGCTGGCCAGGTGTTGCCACTTGTTGATACCAAGATAACTTCATCAGAACTGTAAATCACTCTGACCCAAATGCATCTTGATATATTTTCCAATTTTTTACAAAATTGTGAATGGATAAGGGTCTGAAATTGGAGCCTCAGTTTGGTTTTCTTTTTATCTAAATTCTTTTAGCTTGCATTAAACACTAACATGAAGCAGTTTAAACCTATTGATGTACAACTGATAAATACTCTATCATAGCTTTTAAAAGTTACAATTATGCCTACTGGTTTCTATTGATTAATTAGAGCAATATATTATGAAATACATCTTTCTCTTCCTTAAAAGCCCTAATAAGCAGGCATATACATAGAATGAAGGCTACTGCTAAGCTTGTAAGCCGCCCTGAGTCTTCGGAGAAGGGCGGGATATAAATGAAATTTAAAAAAAAAATGAAAACTGAATTTGCAATTATGGAAATACAGTAGTGGCCAAAATTGTGGAAACTTTTTGGGAAAAGTGTATACTTCAGGTTTGATGGCTAATAACACCATGTTTTTGGAGTAGTACCATAAAATTATATATGAATGGAAAGATAATTTAATCAAGAATGTAATGCAATAACTTTTATGAAGGATTTGCTATTAGAATAGCAGTTATAAAGAAGAAAAGTGAAACACGTAGAAAAAATGATATACAAAAGTTATCACCATAGGAAAAATAAGATATACAAAAATTATCACCATGTCAGTTAATACTTAGTTGGGTAAACATTAACATGAATTATGGCCTTACAACGCCTTTCCATGGAGTGAACCAAGCCCTTTAGTTCTGCAGCTGTTATAATGTGAAACCAAGATTGAATGATTGCTTCTACTTACTGGGTTTTATTGCTGGGTCACTTCTGACTAACAAGTTTCTTTAGTCGGCTCCATAGATTTTCATTTGGGTTAAGGTTTGGGCTATTCCCGGGCCATTCCAGCAGTGGAATATGATTATCTTGAAACCACTTTTTGCACACAGCAGCAACATGACATGGAGCTGAATCCTGTTGAAATATAAATGCTTCATTGTCTTGGAAAAGAGCATGTGCGGAAGGCTTCAGTTTGGGCTCAAGTATTTCATTAATGTATTTTTGGCCATTTATATTCCCATTAATCACACAAATTCTGCCCACACCTTTTGATGTCATACAACCCCAGATCATAACACTGGCTGGGTGTTTCTTGGTACATGTAATGCAGTCAGGATGCAAATCTTCTCTGATTCTTCTCCTTACGTATTTTATGCCACCACTACCAAACAGGGAGATCTTGGTCTCATCACTCCAAATAACACTGTCCCATTGTTCCTCTGTCCAGGTAACATGGGTTTTAGCCCAGTTTAGTCTTTTCAACCTTTGTTTGAGAGATAAAAGTGGCTTTTTTCATGGAATTCTAGATTTTAGGCCAAATTCCTGCAGTCTGTGTCAAACAGTCTTTGCACTCAACTTCACATTGCATTGCGCCATTTCATCTTGTATACACCCATATGATTTTTTTTCTGTCACTTAGGCATAGTCTCTTAATTCTTCTATCATCACTTGCTGTTGTGCACCTTTTCCTGCCTTTACCAGTGTGGTTTTGTAGTGACTGAGTCTCCTTATACTTCTTCAAAAACTTAGAAATGCCACCTTTGGTTAAGTTTCCATCAATTTTTCTTCTAATTTCTTTATAACTGTTGCCTTGTTCACTTAATAATACTATTTTACATCACTTTCTGGGTGACCAGTCAACTCTTTGCACCATTACTTTAATTTTATTATGTTTTACAAGCTCACTAAATGAAAGAACACAAAAAACCCAACCAACTTGATAGCGATCACATAACACACTGACAAATGTCCTCCTCTCAGCTTCAATACATGACATCAATTACTGAATCCTACTGTGATCTAATTGGCTCAATGCCAAAACAAGATGACACCTGATTGGCTCTCTAAACACTCATGCTCATTGGCTACAATCAGATGAAGGAAAGCTACCTGATATCAACCTAAGTAAGTTGTGCTTCCTTTTTCTGGTTATTTGGCTATAACTTTTCTTAGAATACAGATAATTGAACACACTTTGTTGCATTACATTCTTGATTAAATTATCTTTCCATTGTTATATAATTTTTTGGTACTACTCCAAAACAAAGTGGTGTTATTAGCCATCAAACCTCAAATGTACACTTTTCCCAAAAGATTTCCACAATTTTGGCCACTACTATATAGTATACTATCTTTTGGGACACCCTGTATGCTCTCTGGGCTTCTCCAATACTTGTACCTGGTGACTGAAGAAATACAACTGGCACAAAATTAACACATTTACTTGAAAAAAGATGATCCTAGAAGAAGAATAGATTAAAAAAAATGCATATCCCATTAAATGTTCAAATTCCCCTTCTTGTCAACCTAAACTATAAATTCCAGCAGAAACCAATCCTGGCGAGTTCTCTTTCCCTCCCTATAACTATGAATGTGACACCTGCCAGAAGCCATGTTATAGGACAAGGTCAGGACGGGGAAAAAGTGACATCCTGTAAAACAGTATTAAATGCCAATAAATCATTTTAAAAGCAAAAAAAATTAAAAAAAATCTTAAATTATATTCTAAGAGCCAAGAGAATATAGATTAATTTCAACTCCAAAGCCAGTATGTTCTACAATATAGTGAGAATGCTCATCCCTGCTGGACTGACAAGCAAATGTCAGCAAATGTCAATTAACTTCAAGAGGACCTTATGTAAAACGTAATAATTTGACAGGCTTGAAATGAAACTGGTTGTTTCTTCAGCTGTTTATAGAGTTTTAAACTTAAAGCTAGCCGTCTGAACTTGGAAAACAGCTACTAGCAGAATTCTTTCGTATAGGAGTAATAGTCACAGTATAGTAATAGCCACCATTATTGCTGGTTTTGAAGTTTTCATATGCTCTTTAGCAGCAGTTCTGTGTAGAATCTATAGATCAAACAGAAATAGTGATAGCTGCCACATCAGTTAAAGTAGCACATTTTGCTTGCCATGTGAAAATGTAGGGAGAACATAAGACTGGACATCACAAATTTGATGTTTTAGGAGAGCCTCTTTTTTCCAAGATTATATTGAATTCTAATCTTGACCCTGCTTTCCAGTTATCAACATTACTACCACCTTGCCAGGATTTAATAATCAGTGTGCTTGTCAAACCTAAGTGGTAAATTACTAAGTGATTTAGTTACCACTAAGTGGTAACTACTTCTTAGGTAATAAAGAGCAACAGGGCTAAGTATCAGCTTTACCAGCTTTATATAAATATTAAGGAATAGGGTAGTAGTATCTCAAGATGGAAAAATACTATTACAGGTTTTGTAATCATAGATTCTGCATCTTGATGGAGCTAGTCAAATTCTCTTGGCTATTTTTGCTATCTTGTGAACCATATTCATATAGTTACATTGATGAGAGCTATTAGGAGTAGGGTATATGGTTGTGATACAGTTTACACCTAGCCCTGCCTTAGTTTCAAACTGATCAGAATCCAGTAAAAGGTAAAACAAAGAATTCAATATTGATAACATTCAGAGAGGTGAATAGGATGGTGCTACCAAACTGAAATAATCATTTCAGGAATCAGTTGAGGCTTAGAATCAAAATCCAAAGTCAGGTCATTATATATTGTAATAATATATAGTGACACTATAGGTTTGTTCTATAAAGATTGCCATGCTAAGCATGGCACTACTGTATCAGACTCTCCAAATCCTTTGGCCAGCTCTTGCTGTTCTTCCTACTCAGAGGAGGATTAGTTCAAAGAGGTTATTGCAAGATTTAAAGCTGCTAAAGATGTAGCTTTAAAACAAAAAATCCTCAGCCTCCCTAAGAGGCAGATGTTGTGTGGATTGGTTCACTGAACTGTGGATTTCCCCAAACAGTGAAGCAAATTTCAGAGTCTGCTGTGATTTTGCAAATGTGTGCAAAGGCTTCATTTTTGGCACAGTAGCAATCACTGACATAAAATGGGGAAAGGGTTACCCTGGCTTGTCATGCTAAGGGGACAATAATGCCTCTGGAGCACAATGTGCCTAGCACAAGTGTCATTAATTTGCCAGCAAATTGCCTGAAAATAGATTATACACAGTTATTTCTGCATCATTACTGTGTATCCTTAAGATACATGAGGCTGTATATTGTACCTTTTTTCCTAAGTTTATTTTATTCCAGCCCACAAGGATTGGAGAGCAACTATATTAAATGTCAGATTTGTCTGTTGTTTTTCATTTCTCTAGCAGTGGATTTAAATGTTCCAAGTCTGAAACATCAAAATACATTTAACCAACATCTAAAGTACTGTTTATAAAGCAGAACTGATATTTACTAGGGCTCTGTAGAGATCAAGATTCAAAGAGCAAAATGGGAATTACAGTGCACAGAGGCTTATAGGTAGCATCAGAACAGTATAAATCAAACATGTCTTCTCCTGAGATCATGGATCAACTCTGGAGAACAGCCATAAAGTCTAGGAAAAGAAGCAGCTGGTTTAAAATCTTCCTGATAGGTTATCTTTGTGCACACATGTACTTTAACTGCTATGCACAACTAGATCTCTGTGCAGCCGTAGTGTTTACTGCTTTCCTATGCACTTTGTAGGGACGTGGTGGCTCAGTGGGTTAGGACGCTGAGCTTGTCGATCAGATGGTCGGCAGTTTGGCGGGTCGAATCCCGAGTGCCGCGTAACAGAGTGAGCACCTGTTACTCGTCCCAGCTTCTGCCAACCTAGCAGTTCGAAAGCACGTAAAAATGCAAGTAGAAAAATAGGGACCACTACAGTGGGAAGGTAACAGCATTCCGTGCGCCTTTGGCGTCTAGTCATGCCGGCCACATGACCACGGAGACGTCCTCGGACAAGCGCTGGCTCTTCAGCTTTGAAACGGAGATGAGCACCAGCCCCCAGAGTCGGAAACGACTAGCACGCATGTGTGGGGGAACCTTTACCTTTACGCACTGTGTACATGAGCACACATGCATACACATTGCTGTTGTAATTCTGTGGAAGGTAGAATTCAAACTCTACAAAAGAATGCTATTTCTTTTGTAAAATTTTATGCTTTTGTATACTGATTGATTGTAAGCTGCCTTTGGAGAGATAGACGGCATATAAGTTTAATAAAGTTTAATAAATAAATTATATATTCCTTATCCTCTCCTCCAAATGTTTTTTTTTCAGCTGTCCAAATCCTGATTGTTGCATTTTCCATTCTTACGCTTGTTTTAGTTTCAGTGTTATTTGTTTTAGGGTTAAATGTATTTCTGCAAATATTTGTACTATTTTTGTCATATTGTAAAACCTGACGTCTTTTTTTAATTTATCTCTTGATGCGTTCCTGTACATTTTCTTTATTCAAAGCATTTTACTCTTTGATTTTGCTTATTTACATCTACTGTCAACTCATATTGAATACTAAATTATAACAATATCTTACTACCCTTGAAAAATGAAAAAAAAACCTCCATAAACAGGTTTTTTTCTTTTATTATAGGTGTTGGGCTTTGAAATAGATACTGTGAACTCTGTCCAGTTTTCAAATCATACAGGTAAGTGTGTGTGTGTGCCTGGGCAATTTAGTCTGTCATAATTCAGAACAAATTTTGCCTGTAGAAATTCTCCTTAGTGTTGAAAGCTGCTACTGGCAGTATCCAATGAATGGTTGTAGACCTATATCTGTTATGTGTGTTGACATGGTATCCCTGACTAAGCACTCTTAAACCAATCATCTATACACTTGACAGTCTTTATTTCTCTGTCATCTATGTCACACTCAAAGAAGAGGGAAGAGGCAAAGGTTAGTTATTCTGAAGCAGAAACATATGTAACTCCCTGGGATTCAGTGACAGAGTCAGAATCAGAGCCTTTCTCCGCCCACCTCCATGGAGTCTGAAACAGAGCTGCAAGTCTTAGATCAGCGGTGCAAACCTATGGCACGCGTGCCAGAGGGGGCACTCAGAGCCCTCTCTGTGGGCACGCATGCCGTTGCCCCAGCAGATTTCACCAGAGTAGTGAGCACATGGCGTTTGGAAGCGACAGGGCAGGAAGTGAGCGAGCAAGCAGCGTTGGCCCCCTGGGGATGCCACCACCCTGGCCCCGGCCACGCTCACCCAGTCTGCCATGACCACTGCAGCCATGCCCACCCAGTGGGCCACCCCACCCCCCGAGAGCACCACAATGCTGATGCAGCCTTGGCACTTTGCGATAAATAAGTGGGTTTGGGGTTGCAGTTTGGGCACTCGATCTCTAAATGTTTTGCCATCACTGACTTAGATCCATGAGAATAAAAGTGCCACAGGACCCCCACTAGTTGAATATACCAGACTGTGATGCCATGTACCTCAAGGATAACCAGTGCTAGCTACATGTTAATCTCATGCCAGCTGTGCTTTTGGTGGAGAGTTGTCTTTGAAAACTGTTGGAGTCGACATATGCCCCTCCATCTTGTTGGTCCATGCTTGGAATACTAATGCAAACTATCCATTCTTTGATTCTTGTCTGGCTATATATTCTACCTGACTTCTGATTTGGTAAGATATAGTTACAACCTTTAGGATTAGTCTAGCTGTGCCCAGTTGATAATTATTGTGGTGAATTATTGTTGTGCTCCAAATTAGGACTGTCTGATTTATTTTAATATCCCTGGAACAGAACTATTTCATTCAGAAGCAATAGAAATGATAGCATAGGCTATTTTTGACAGTTGGCCAGCCCAACACCTAACTAGTATGTTATATCCTACAGAAAAATCCAGGTCAAAAGAGAATTAACTTTTTGCTAGGTAATAAGTTGTTACTTAGTTGCTGGGTAATACGGTATGTCTCCTGCATAGATGTTTGCGTCTGCTTTCTGAATGAGCCAGGTTGCTGCTCATTTATTTATTAAATTTATTTGCCACCCATCTTACCTCAGGCAACTCTGGGCAGCTTACAACATTAAAAGCAAACGTTTGAGCACTTAAAGCAACCTTCCCCGTTTTTATGTCATCTTAGAAATGTGCAGATTACAGTTCTCAGATGCTCTCCTTCAGTATAATTCTTTGTCTCCTCTCGTCTTGGATAGTTGTTTAGATAGTTCAATGCTTTCATCCATTTGCCAGGTTAAATAGTCATAGCTCTACCAACCGATTCTCCTAAGAGTTGGCTTCTAGACCTTCCTTTGAGTCTAGTTAGTGTGTGACAATAATGGATCTCCTGTTGTTTTTCTCTGAAATTTGATATTTAGTGTTCAGAAGAGTACACTGGAAAAAATTCATTTAGGAGTATTTCCTAAAGAAATAACTTTTTTTGCCAAGTATTCTCATTATAAAATAAAAACTTTTTTCAATGTCTCCTTTGAATGTTTCTTTGCTATCCTAATGATCTCAGGATTTCTGAATTTACATATAATTACTTCACACATTCACTTAAACATATCAATAATATGTGGATTAATATCTTCCTTTGTTATTTTCCTTAGTGTAGCTCTTCACACAATCCAGGACTTTCCAAACCTTGTGGATATTTGTACTTCGTTTACCTTAATGCAGACATTTTCACCTTCAGATCGTTAGTGGAAAATGCCGTGAACAGGGAAAGAAAGTGGCAAAGACAGTGCTTTTGCCCTATTTTCTACCCAGTTTGAAGCTGTCATATGTGAAGCCAGGGGTGTCAAACTGCCAGCCCGTGGGCCAGTTTCATCATACCGAAGCTGCGGCCACCCCATCGTCGGCAATGCAAAAAGAGTCACGACACATCACGTGACGTGGTGAATTTGACATCTCTGTGTTAAGCTAAGGACCATCATGCATATTTCATCCAATGTCCATGAGAAAACATCTAATTATATTTAAAAAGTTTTACAATACATTTTGACTTTAATCCCCCCCTCCCCCACCCCCACCCAACCCTCCCTATCCCTTCCCCCCATTCCCTCCTCCCCCCCCCCGACTTCCCAGAGCTAAATACAGGGTATAAAATCAAAAAACAAACATAAGCACCCCTATGTTATCAACAATAAACTATTAGTTCTATCTCCCTCTAGCTCATGTAAAATAAATACAAACAATATTAATATTACAAATAAAGTAAAAAAGAAAAAGAGAAAAACAGAAAAGAGCTTTACTCAGAATAGATTTTCTTAAGCCCAGTCCTTATTCATATTAATTTCAAAAAAAAAAAAATAAACAAATTCTCAGTTACGCGCCAAAAGCGCCTATCTATTAACCTTAATAATCTCCAACCAAACTAAACCATAATCAAAAATAATTCTTGCATGTATCACACCAAATGTCTCGCAGTTCCAAGTCATCCTTGAGTTCAAATAAAAAGAGTAAAAAAAAAAGAAAACATCTAATTATTTAAAAAGACATGCATTATGACTAAAATCATAGGCAAAATAATAGTTAAGAAGAGATAACAATTATAACCCGTTTGCTGTTGTGAACACTAGTGTGCTTCCCAGCCTTTTGCAAGTCTTCAAATCTACATGTTATCAGAGAGATGTGCTCTTTCTAGGCTGTATGCTGAAGAAGAGGTTATTCAATCTCCTAAAATAAAAGGTTTCATCTTTTAAAGCAGGGGTGTCAAACTCAATTTCATTGAGGGCTACATCAGTATTGCGGTTGCCCTCAGGGGGCCAGGTGGGTGTGGCCTACTGGGTGGGCATGGCCTACTGGGTGGGCATGGCCTACTGGGTGGGCGTGGCTGGAGTGCATATGGCCTACTGGGTGGGCGTGGCCAGCTCTACATCGTTTACATCAAGGGTGCCTATGGGGGCCTGGGCAGGAGTGGGACAGATCTGAGGGTCTCTGGCAGGAGGAGGGTCTCTGGGCCAGGGCCAAGGCAGTGGGGGCCGTTCCCTCACTTTTTCCAGGATGGCTTCGCGGGCCGCATGCAACCACTTTGCGGGCCGGATCTGGCCCCCGGGCCTTGTGTTTGACATGTCTGTTTTAAAGGAAAACAAGACTAAGTAGAGAAATTGGGCATATAGCATCCCAGCTCCTCTGCATCCCTCACAATTGATTGAAATCCCTGAAGATCTGGAGGGAAATCAGGGTTAGCTAAAACAGAAATCTGGCTTAAGACAATGACTCTTTTGGCGATAGGTATAAAAATAACTAGAAATATGACAAAAGGAATAAGCGAGTTACGATTTAGAAGGTAGGCCGGCTTCTGGTTAGAAATTCACTAAAACATACCATTTGCCCAGTCGCTTGTAAACTTTTGTCTGCAACTGTAGATTGGGTACAAGTGAAAAATGTGCATCTTAGTAAGGCAATTTTACTAATATCCCTTATGTATTGTATCGTGATATTTTCTTTCACTCTCCCTTTTTCATTGGTTGGAGCAGAGAGTTTTACTCTCCTTTGCATAAGCTGCAAAAGCTCTTAAAAGGGAGACTGTCTTGCAGGCGTTGAAAGCTTTAGAAAAAACAGTTCCTCCATGTTGCAGATAGAGATAATCTGCTAAGCTCTAGTCATGTGGAATTAGCTACTTTAAAGAGATGACTCTTTAAAGACTGTTCTTCTTTAAGGATTCGTTCAAAGGGAAGTGGGGGGAAAGCTTCATTTTAGGTTGTTTTTTTGACAGCTGTGAAAACATTTTTATTCAGACTTTTTTATTTTAATTTGGTCTAAATAAAATTTAACCTTGTGAATTTCCCTTTTTAAAACATTTGAAGTGTTGTTTATTGTTACCATCAGTGCTTTTTTTGTAAAAGAAAAAGGTGCCGGAACTCACACAT
Source organism: Vipera berus (assembly GCF_964194415.1). Lineage (NCBI taxonomy): Eukaryota > Metazoa > Chordata > Lepidosauria > Squamata > Viperidae > Vipera > Vipera berus. Next base: position 58,758,071 of record NC_138206.1, read on the forward strand.
GTCATACAACCTGCCTTGCCTACCCTACAAGGTTCCATCCAAAAAAAGTGCCGGAACTCCGTTCTGAGCGTTCTATGACAAAAAAAGCCCTGGTTACCATACTATCTATTTTCTCTATCTGCCACTCTGTGCATATATTACAAAGCATGGAGAAAGACATTGGTCCATTCAGACTTTGTACTTTTCAGCACCACCTGATTAGCACCGATTTTTTGAATCACTGTGTTATAAATTAATAAAAAATGTTAGTGTGTTGTTTTGATATCCAAAACACAGGCAGCTTTCACTTCGAAGAGGTCCATTGGCTCTTGCCTGCTAAAGAGTATTTCTTGTGTGACTACAGTGAGTCACCTTCAAAGGACATTGTGATACAAAAGAGACCTGCCAATAGCCTCTCACCGGCTGCTTTTTTTTAAAAAAAAAAAAAGGAGAAAAGAGAAGCAGTTTTAAATTTGTCACACTCTCAAATACTTAAGAATATAAAGGTTGTTGGAGAAAAAGGACTTGATTTCAGCAGAGTCGGATGAGAATTTTAAAGGCCATTCTGAAGTGATTTGGCAGATTTGTTACTGATGTATGTGTAGGAAGAGAATACATACATACACACATGCATGCATATCTCCATTCAACTTCCTACAATTGAATGTGCTTCACCGCAAAATTGTTGAGAGCTATAAACAATAGAATCTCAACGGCTGGTTCAGAATACAGCGGCACAAGCAGTACAGGGAGTGCAGAATTATTAGGCAAATGAGTATTTTGACCACATCATCCTCTTTATGCATGTTGTCTTACTCCAAGCTGTATAGGCTCGAAAGCCTACTACCAATTAAGCATATTAGGTGATGTGCATCTCTGTAATGAGAAGGGGTGTGGTCTAATGACATCAACACCCTGTATCAGGTGTGCATAATTATTAGGCAACTTCCTTTCCTTTGGCAAAATGGGTCAAAAGAAGGACTTGACAGGCTCAGAAAAGTCAAAAATAGTGAGATATCTTGCAGAGGGATGCAGCACTCTTAAAATTGCAAAGCTTCTGAAGCGTGATCATCGAACAATCAAGCGTTTCATTCAAAATAGTCAACAGGGTCGCAAGAAGCGTGTGGAGAAACCAAGGCGCAAAATAACTGCCCATGAACTGAGAAAAGTCAAGCGTGCAGCTGCCAAGATGCCACTTGCCACCAGTTTGGCCATATTTCAGAGCTGCAACATCACTGGAGTGCCCAAAAGCACAAGGTGTGCAATACTCAGAGACATGGCCAAGGTAAGAAAGTGTTCTGAACCAGCCCTCTTCTCCCAACCCCTAATTAAGAGACGAGTCTGGAAAGCGTCCAAGGCTAAAAGGCTTCTGCCAAGGTTTAATTACGCAGATAACAAAACACAAGAGCTTGTCTTCTCAAACGAAAAAGTTGCTTTCAGCAACTAGCCCCTCCCCAAACACTTCTTTTATAGAGAGCTCAGGGCGTGGTCTCCCTGTGCCTCCTCCCGAGGAGTCCCATAGTCTTTCTTTGTTTGTCCCTGCTCGTCTGCCTCCTACGTCGGGCGTCCTTGAACAGGGCCAGCTGTGGGTCATCATCCTCCGCACTCTCGGGCTCACACAGCTGAGAAGAGGTCCCCGGCTGAGGACTCTGCAAAGCCTCCAAATCATCATCAGCCGGTTCGTTTCCCTCCTCCCCCACATCTGAGTCCTCCGATACATCGGACCCGGCTGTCGGACCCACCGGCTGGCCCTGAGTCACAACACTATCCCGCACCGCAGGGCCCTTCCCTCGGGTCTGCCGATCCGGATGCGGTCGGGATGGGAACTGTTCGTGAAAAGCAGTCACCAACGCAGGGGCATGAACGGCGGTCGCGTCTTCCCATGTGAAGTCCTCCGGCCCGTACCCTTTCTACTCGATCAGGTACTGGAAGCGACCTTTCAGCCAGCGGGAATCCCTGATGCTGGCGACCTCGTACTCGGGGGTGCTGCCTCCATCACGAGTTCCTGATGGGGGAGGTTCCGCTTGGCGAAGTGGACAGGCCGGTTGTTCGGGGACCAACAAGGACCGATGGAAGACGGGGTGCACGCGCAGGGAACGTGGCAGAGTTAAACGATAGGCGACCGGGTTGATGACGGCCTCGACTGGGAACGGTCCAAGGTAACGGTGGTCCAGCTTCCTCGCCGGCCGAGTGGATGGTAGGTTCCTGGTGGACAGCCAGACCCGATCCCCCACCGATAGTGGAGGCGTATCCCTTCTCGACCGATCGGCGAACCTCTTGTAGTCGGCCTTGGCCTTCTCCAGCTGCCGTCGCACCAACCGATGGATCGCCTGTAACTCCGCCATGAATTCGTTCGCTGCCGGCTCCGGTGAGTCCACGGGAGAAAGAGGGAAGAACCTGGGGTGATAACCCACGTTGGCCAAGAACGGTGTCATCTGCGTGAAGGTGTGTTGCGAGTTATTAAAGGCAAACTCGGCTATGGCCAAATAGTCCACCCAGTTGTCCTGCTGCAGGTTAACATAGCAGCGCAGATACTGCTCTAAGATGCCGATGACCTTCTCGGTACCCCCGTCGGTCTGAGGATGATGCGCGGACGAGAGGCAAACCTTAATGTCCAACGCCCGCATCAACTCCTGCCAGAAGCGGGCTGTAAACTGGGCCCCCCTATCGGAGACGACTCTATCGGGGAGGCCGTGCAGCCGGAACACCTGTTGGATGAACATGCGACTAGTGGCGCGAGCTGACGGTAAGCCGCGACAGGGGATGAAGTGCGCCAACTTGGTCAGCATGTCCACCACCACAAACACTGTCGTGAAGCCGGAGGATGGGGGTAGATCCGTCAGAAAGTCCATGGACACAGCCCCCCAGGGTCTCTTGGGTGTTGGCAAAGGCTGCAGTAAACCAGGCGGGGCCCCTGTCGCTGACTTGGCCTGCCTGCATGGGACGCAGGAGGTGACATAAGACTGGACGTCGTGTCGGACTCGGGGCCACCAGAAGGTACGGGAGACCAGGTTCAGAGTCTTGAACAGGCCAAAATGCCCCGCAGCCGGGTTATCATGACACTGGCTGAGGACGAGTCCCCTGAGTGGCCCTCCCGGAACATAGAGCCGGTCACGATAATACAGGAGTCCATCCGTGACCGACCAAGGCGAATCTGGCCCCACCTCTTCCTTCCGCTGAGCCACCCACGCCTCCTGCTGCTGCGCCTCCCGGATCCGAGCCCGTATATCCACCGGCTCCCGTACCGCAGCAAAAGACTCGACGGGGATCACTGTCCTGGGCGGAAGCTTGTCTTCCACTCGGGTGTACTCGGGCTTCCTGGACAGAGCATCCGCTCTCTGGTTGTGCCCGCTTGGTATGTACCGCACCCGGAAGTCAAACCTCGCAAAGAAGAGGGACCACCGGATCTGGCGTTGGTTCAAATTCCGAGCGGTCTGCAGGCTTTCCAGATTCTTGTGGTCCGTCCGGACCTCGATTTGATGCCGCGCCCCCTCCAGATGATGCCTCCAAGCCTCGAACGCCGCCTTGATGGCCAGTAGCTCCTTCTCCCAGATGGTATAGTTGCGCTCCGAGGGATTCAATTTCCGAGAGTGATACGCGCAAGGGAAAAGGGTACCGTTGGGCGTCGCTGCCTGGAGTAACACGGCCCCAATGGCAATGTCGGAGGCGTCCGCCTCCACGACAAACGGCCGTTGCGGGTCAGGATGCTTCAAGATGGGCTCCTTCATGAAGGCGTCCTTCAAAGCTTGGAACGCCTGTTGTTCGGGGGCGTTCCACTGGAACCGAGTCTTCTTCTGCAGGAGCCGGGTGAGGGGGGCTGTCAAGGCAGCAAAGCCAGGGATGAATGTCCGATAGTAGTTGGCAAATCCAAGAAGTCGCTGAACATCCTTCACGCGACGCGGGGGTTGCCAACTCTGCAACGACTCAACTTTACTTGGATCCATGGCGATGCCCTCAGGAGAAATGCGGTGGCCCAAGAAATCAATGGTCACCTGGTAGAACTGGCACTTCTCCAACTTGGCAAACAGCCGATGTTTCCGGAGGCGCTGCAGGACCTGACGGAGATGCTGATGATGCGCTTCACGCGACGGGGAGTAAATCAGGATATCGTCCAGGTAAATCACAACAAACTGGTCCAACAGATCCCGAAAGATGTCGTTCATAAAATGCTGAAACACAGCGGGGGCGTTGGTCAGGCCAAACGGCATCACCGTGTACTCGAAATGTCCATAGCGAGTACCAAACGCTGTCTTCCACTCATCACCCGGCCGAACCCTGACGAGGTTGTAAGCTCCACGCAGGTCCAGTTTCGTGAAGATCTTAGCCTCCCGGAGTCGGTCCAAGAGCTCGGGGATGAGGGGCAGCGGGTAGCGGTTACGCACCGTGATAGCGTTGAGTTTCCGGTAGTCACAGCAAAGCCGTAACTCGCCCGACTTCTTTTTGACGAAGAGCACGGGCGCAGACACTGGCGAGGACGAGGGCCGGATGAATCCACGAGCCAAGTTCTTTGTCAGGAAGTCCCGCAATGCGGCCAACTCGGGCTCCGACATGGAGTACAAACGCCCCACTGGGAGAGGCGCATCAGGGACTAGGTCAATGGAGCAGTCGTAGGGCCTGTGCGGGGGTAATTGGTCCGCCTCTGACTCGCTGAACACGTCAGCAAAGTCGGACAGTACGGGAGGCAAGGAAACCCCTGAGGAACCCTCCACCTGGCCGGCACAGATATGGCGGGTGTGGTCCACGCACTGCAAACTTGGGAAGGTGACCAAGTTCTGAGACCAATAGATCTGTGGATCATGCGCCCGGAGCCACGCCAGTCCCAAGACCACGGGGAAGTGCAGATCCGAAGTGACGTAAAACTGAATGGCCTCCACATGGGTACTGATGGCCATACACACGGGTTGCGTGGCGGCCGTGATAGGCCCGGACAGGAGCACTCGACCATCGATGGTCTCCACAAGCATGGGCGGATCCACCGGACACTGGGGAACAGCCCATTTGGCCACAAAGGCCGAATCCATAAAGTTAGTGGTAGCCCCAGAGTCAATTAAGGCATGGACCGGAATCCCCTCTGGCTTGCCAGGAAGGATCAGTCGTGCCTCCAAAATCAAATGCCGTGGAGGTTCACAGGCACCGTCGGAACGGCGTCGCTCGGCGTGATCGTTGTGGGTCGCCCGATCTTTCACACCGTCTAGATCGGGCTCGGACCGTTTCCCGATAGCAAAGCAGGGGACTTTCTCGGAGCTGGCTTGGTCACTGACGCCCGCTGACGCTTCTTTGGGCAAGAAGCAGCCAAATGTCCAGGGTCCCCACAGTAAAAACACAACCCCTCCGATCGTCGTCTGTCCATTTCCGTCACCGATAGACGGGACCTGGCGGCACCCAGCTCCATTGGCTCCTCCCTCTGGACTGGGGGCTCACGCACAACAGGGGCGGCAGGGGTCTGTGGGGTGGCACGGCGACTCTTACGCTGCTGCAGCCGGGCATCGATCCGCAGACAAAGATGGATCAGCCCATTCAGATCTGAGGGAATGTCCACGCGGGCCAGCTCATCCAACATCTCCTCTGACAAGCCATCCTGAAAGGCATCCACGAGCGCAGCCTCATTCCAGGCGGAATCCTGGCTAAGCAGCCGGAAATCGCTGATATAGGCCTGTAGGGGGCGCTGACCCTGCCTCAAAGCTTTCAGACGTCGGGTGGCGGTCTGCGCCTTAATCGGGTCCTCGTACATGAGGCGCATATGGTCACAAAACCCCCCAAAGTTATCCAACAAAGGGCTAGGCTGTGCCAACAGAGGCGTGCCCCAACGAGCTGCATCTCCCGACAGAAGGCTCAACACGAATCCCACCTTATCACGGTCAGTGGGGAAATCAGCTGCTCTCACGCTGATATAAAGCTGGCATTGTCCCAGGAAGGCAGGAAACAGTTCTGGTTTACCAGCAAACTTATCCGGCATAGCTAACTGACATTTCCTCCTGGGTGGGGGGGCAGCATGTACCTGAGCCTGCAGTTGTGCCACCTGAGTGGCCAGCAAGGTGAGTTGCTGGTTGAGCTGGGCATTCTCGGCAAGAAGCTGCTCCATCGTAGTATTAAGGGGTGGGTGGCTGAAAGCAAACTGTTCTGAACCAGCCCTCTTCTCCCAACCCCTAATTAAGAGACGAGTCTGGAAAGCGTCCAAGGCTAAAAGGCTTCTGCCAAGGTTTAATTACGCAGATAACAAAACACAAGAGCTTGTCTTCTCAAACGAAAAAGTTGCTTTCAGCAACTAGCCCCTCCCCAAACACTTCTTTTATAGAGAGCTCAGGGCGTGGTCTCCCTGTGCCTCCTCCCGAGGAGTCCCATAGTCTTTCTTTGTTTGTCCCTGCTCGTCTGCCTCCTACGTCGGGCGTCCTTGAACAGGGCCAGCTGTGGGTCATCATCCTCCGCACTCTCGGGCTCACACAGCTGAGAAGAGGTCCCCGGCTGAGGACTCTGCAAAGCCTCCAAATCATCATCAGCCGGTTCGTTTCCCTCCTCCCCCACATCTGAGTCCTCCGATACATCGGACCCGGCTGTCGGACCCACCGGCTGGCCCTGAGTCACAACAGAAAGGCTGAAAGACGACCACCACTGAACAAGACACACAAGCTGAAACGTCAAGACTGGGCCAAGAAATATCTCAAGACTGATTTTTCTAAGGTTTTATGGACTGATGAAATGAGAGTGAGTCTTGATGGGCCAGATGGATGGGCCCGTGGCTGGATTGGTAAAGGGCAGAGAGCTCCAGTCCGACTCAGACGCCAGCAAGGTGGAGGTGGAGTACTGGTTTGGGCTGGTATCATCAAAGATGAGCTTGTGGGGCCTTTTCGGGTTGAGGATGGAGTCAAGCTCAACTCCCAGTCCTACTGCCAGTTTCTGGAAGACACCTTCTTCAAGCAGTGGTACAGGAAGAAGTCTGCATCCTTCAAGAAAAACATGATTTTCATGCAGGACAATGCTCCATCACACGCGTCCAAGTACTCCACAGCGTGGCTGGCAAGAAAGGGTATAAAAGAAGGAAATCTAATGACATGGCCTCCTTGTTCACCTGATCTGAACCCCATTGAGAACCTGTGGTCCATCATCAAATGTGAGATTTACAAGGAGGGAAAACAGTACACCTCTCTGAACAGTGTCTGGGAGGCTGTGGTTGCTGCTGCACACAATGTTGATGGTGAACAGATCAAAACACTGACAGAATCCATGGATGGCAGGCTTTTGAGTGTCCTTGCAAAGAAAGGTGGCTATATTGGTCACTGATTTGTTTTTGTTATGTTTTTGAATGTCAGAAATGTATATTTGTGAATGTTGAGATGTTATATTGGTTTCACTGGTAAAAATAAATAATTGAAATGGGTATATATTTGTTTTTTGTTAAGTTGCCTAATAATTATGCACAGTAATAGTCACCTGCACACACAGATATCCCCCTAAAATAGCTATAACTAAAAACAAACTAAAAACTACTTCCAAAAATATTCAGCTTTGATATTAATGAGTTTTTTGGGTTCATTGAGAACATGGTTGTTGTTCAATAATAAAATTAATCCTCAAAAATACAACTTGCCTAATAATTCTGCACTCCCTGTATTCTCAGCAGTGGTTATCAATTGGCTTCTAGGTGCCATTCAAGGTGCTGCTTGTTAACCTATAAACCCTTTCAGAGTAGGTCTTGGTTATTTGAAAGACCTTTTTTTATTTTGCCCATCAAGTGGTAATCATGCAGAGTGGGCACATGTCAGGTCTCACCTATTAAATGTTGTCATCTTATGGGAGCCAGAAGCAGTCCCTTTACTTTGGAGCAGCGCCCCACCAGAGACAGGCACAGCTCCCACTCTACTTGGTTTCTGGAAGTCTCAAAAAACCTGTTGAGGGTTTTTTGTGTTTTTGTTTTTTGCTTTTTGGGAATTGTTTCAGTCCAAGCAATCATATGGTTTTTAAATTCCTTTTTAACCCTGGTGTTAGAATCAGAATAGAGCTGGAAGGGACGTTGGAGGTCTTCTAGTCTAATCCCCCCACTCAAGCAGCAGACCCTATTTCAGACAAGTGACTGTCCAGTCTCTTCTTAAAAATCTCCAGTGATGAAGCACCTACAACTTCTTCTTTTTTTATTTAAAAGTTTTACAGTACATTTTAGTATACTCCATCCCTCCCCCTTCCCCCCCACATCCCCCCTCCCCCCCCCGACTTCCCAGAGCTGAAAGCAGGGTATTGCCTCCAACAAGCTTAAACTAAAATATGCTAACCAACTGTGAATACACTTTAAACCTATCACACTTTAACTCCCCTTATACATAGATAAATAATAGTACATCTTATAATTCTAATATTCATTCATATGCTAAATGAAATTTTTTAGTCCCATATTTATTCTGAATATATTCAATCCATCTTCTCCATTCCAAAATATATCTCTGTTGTGATTGTTCTTTCAGTTATGCTGAAATTTTTGCCATTTCTGCCAAGTTTGAAACTTTTAAAGTCCACTCTTCTATAGTAGGCAGTTCCTCCTTCTTCCAATATTGCGAAACCAAAAGTCTTGCTGCCGTTATTAAATTCAACATCAACTTAGTTTCTATAGCAGTACAATCAGTAATGAGACCCAATAAGAATAACTGTGGGGTAAACCTTATCTTTTTCTTAAATATCTTCTGCATATTCCACCAAATTTTAATCCAAAAAACTTTAACTTTTTTACAAGTCCACCACATGTGATAATCGGTTGCATCCTCACAACCACACCTCCAACATTTGGGCTGATAATTTGGATACATACATGCTAATTTTGTAGGATCTAAGTGCCACCTATAAAACATTTTATAAAAATTCTCTCTTAAATTTTGAGCCTGAGTGAATTTTACATTTCTGACCCAAATTTTTTCGCAAACATCCATCGTTATTGGATCTTGAATATTCTGGGCCCATTTTATCATACAATCTTTGACAAGTTCCATTTCTGAATCTATTTCTATCAATACATTATATATCCTTCTTATATGTGCTTGACTTTGATCTCTGATTTGTTTTACCAAATTTTCATCTGTTGTTGTAATACCAATTTTCTGATCTTCTTTCCATCTAGCTTGTATCTGACCATACTGAAATCAAGTTTGTACTATTCTCCCTTCTTTTAAGATATTAAATGGCTTTAATTGCCATACATTCCTCTCCAATCTAAGAATATCTTTATACGTAGTCACATCATCTTTAAATCCCAAACTTATATTTTCTATTGCATGATTAGGTATTGCCCAAATTGGTATTTTATAATTTAACTTGTATCGATATTTTTTCCAAACTCGCAACAGAGCACACCTTAATATATGTGTCTTAAAGATATTACCCACCTTTTTATCATACAATAAATATGCATGCCAACCATATAATAAATCATGTCCCTCAATATTCAATAATCTTCCTTCTGTTAAATTAAACCAATTACTAATTGATGATAAAGCCGCAGCTTCATAATATAATTTAAAATTGGGCAGTTTAAGACCACCTCTCTCACGTATATCTTGCATAATCTTGAGTTTTATTCTCGGTCTTTTCCCTGCCCAAATAAATTTATTAATACCTTTCTGCCATTCTTCCAAATTTGAATCTTTTTTAAGTATAGGTATCATTTGAAACAAAAATAAAAATTATGGTAAAACATTCATTTTAACTGCTGCAATTCTTCCCAATAAAGACAATTGTAATTTCCTCCAACTATTCTTTTTGTATTTTTAACCATAACAATTCATAATTATTTTTATATAATTTCACATTTGAGTCTGAAAGATATACCCCAAAATATTTAATCTTTTTAGCTATTTCAAATCCTGTTAATTTTTCTAAGAATACCTTTTGTTCCATAGTCATATTTTTAGACAAAATTTTAGTTTTTTGTCCATTAACCTTAAATCCAGAAACTTGCCCATATTGCAAAATTATTTCCATTAAATCTATAACCAAGCACCTACAACTTCTGATAACAAGCTGTTACACTGGTTAATTGTCCTCACTGTTAGGAAATCACCTAGGATTTCCCTTTGGGACATCTTCTCTGTTCCTATGTTTTTGTTTTTGTATATCTAAACTCACATTTTCCCAGTGCTGAAAATTCATGGATTGGGAATGAAAATTTTTAAAAATAATGTTAAATGTCATCTAATTAACATAGTCACAGAACTAAATGAAATCTCCTATTGGAATTATTTTCATGAAAGCATATGCATGCTGATATACTATGTTTTGTATTTGTGTTAACAAAATAAGCACAACTTTTTTACATCTTTATTTCTATTGTGATTTACCTTTTTAAGCCACAATCATCTTCTTTCTGTGGTATGGCTTCTTTCTGCTCATTAGACTCTATATTTTTCACTTTCAGTTGTATCCTGAATCCTTCCTCCAATGACTTATTTGCCCCACTAATTCTAAATCTTGGGACACTACTTCCATTCACGTTCCCTCCTTCCAATCCAATTAATTATTTCTGCAGGATGTTCAGAAACTAATTGAACAAACATGTGGATGGAATCAGATTTTAACTGGGACAAAAGCATGGTTCTCATCTCTGGGTCCTGGGCCATTGAAGAAGGCATTGTTTTGACATGTCCATTGAAATTCCCCAAGTCTAACAGCTGGAGGAATGTCATTGCATAGTTGCAAGTCAAGGACTGCCTATATGTTGTTGTTTTTTCTAAATTGCTAGATAAGAGCACAATAAAGTAATTTTTGTGACCTTGATCAGGCTTATTCAACTATAGTATAGAATAGAAACTTTCTCAATGGAAATATTTCTCTGACTTTACTTTTTAGAGTAGTTTAGCCAAAGCATTTTCTGGACTCCAGAGTCCTGTCTGCTTGAATTGAAAACGTAAAAGTAAATGCAAGCTACTTCCGTTGTTAACTAAGCAAAACTGTCCACACTAAATTAAGGAAAATGTAAGTAAAATGCAAAGCATACATTTCTCTTTTCTGAGGGGTAAGAGCTGAATTTTGAATGTTTCCAAAGATAAAAGATTAGTGTGCTGATCCACTTCTTGCTTACCCAATGCTTTCTGTTGTTCACAGTGTGATACTGTACTGTGTCCTTAAATGCCTTGGAGCTTTACCTCTCTCCCTCCCAATGTTTAGTCATAAGTATTCTTGGCACAACTGATATGTGCATCTTTGAACTTTTGTACCGTTCAGACCCAAAATGCTTTAATGAGAAGAGGTCAGAGAAATCTGGTGATTGAATTTGATCCAAAAGCTATGGCAATTATCATTACAAGTTGATGGATTTCATGCCTCATAAAACCTGAAGTTAAACTCTTCCATATGCCTTCAGTTTTGGAATATGGCAGATTTTCCAAATCCATTTTTTAAAAACTCCAAAGTATAACAGTGTTAACAGAATGTCAATGTTGATTTATTTTCAACTCAAAAATAAATACATTGGGTGAGAAAGTAATGAATCATCACCTACGAACCTATCCATTTCCAGCCATTATTATTCAACAATATTAGCAGTGGTACTGGGTTTAAATGTATGAAACTATTTCAGAGGCTACAACATCAAATAAAGATTTACTGAACTCATCTGTTCTATCTGCACTCATCATAAAAGCAGTGATTGCATATGGAGTTAGCATATCAGTAGTGGTGAAAGCTACTGACTTCCATCCAGCAACACTCCAAAATACAGGCAGGGCTCCTTCACCACAAAAATGGGCTTTCCTTCCTTACGTTTTTTTAATCAATACACTAATAAAACATCATGTCTGTCTGCGTGAAACTGGTGAAACAGTGCATCACAGAGCAACAATTTTTGAGTCCAGGTACCTGAAAAGTAAAGTAGAGTCAGAAACGACTAGCACGCGTGTGCGGGGGAACCTTTACCTTTACCTGAAAAGTACAGGGTACAGATACATCCTGTACCTCAAACCAAAAAAATGATACCCATTATCCAAGAAGGAACATTTATGGTCCCTTTGTTAATGTTAATTTTACATTACTTAAAACTGTTGTGTCTATAACCTTATCTGGGCAAAATGCTGCATTGTAGGGCAAAATCTTTTGAACCAGGATACCTCAAATGGGGTAATGTACACAATGTGTCTGAAATACAGGACCCATGACTCCCATGGAATTGAAATTTGGCAAATTTTATAAAGCATTTTATAACATAAAACATTTTATAAGGTTATAAAATGATATAAAATGGTACCATGCTGTACAATTCAATATGGGCTACTTTCAGAGCAGATACACCTCTATATATCTCCCTGAATTTTTAAGAACTTTTCAAGTACACTAGAAGCTCTGCCACTGCTACTCCATTGAAGAACGTGGTAAGGAAAAGTCCTTGAAATAATGACTCAATCAGCCATGGGTCGTCTGGTGTTTGTTAAAGTTAACATCTAAAGGTTGATTTTTGTCTCATGTTGTAAAACTGGGCGAGATAATTCATGGCTTCTATAATGTCCCTGTATGGCCTCTAGAGCCTCCTCTTAATTGAGTGGCCCAAATGCAGTGATCAGCATTAAGTAACATTTTCTCCAGGATTAAAAGCTTTCCCCCACAGTTTTTCTCTCCCAACCCCTATTGTTAAAACAAATAACTTATTTTCCCCCAGGCATCAATGTTATGTTTAGGATAACTGTACTAGTGCAATAGCTTTACTTGAAGTGTTTATACATATTATTGAGTAGCCATTGTTACTTTCATTTACACTTTGTTATCTTTAAATGAGATCACAATTGCTAGCACTAAGTCTCTGTTTTCTTTGTTTATTCAGGTTATGATCATTGGAAGGGACAGGTATTAAATTCAGATGAACTTCATGAACTATATGAAGGACTCAAACTGAACAATGTCAATCATTACGACTATGTACTTACTGGTAAAGTATCTACTGCTTTGTTTTTTGTAACAGTTTAGTTGCAATAATAAAACAATCCTAGAAACTGGAATAAAATTGATCTTCTTTTACATTAACATTTAACTGGGATAAAGGCAAAAGGGGTCCCTTATCTGGACAAGGGAGTGCATGATCATAAATAGCTTTAACTATGGCTAAGTAATGAGCATATTTACTAGTACCAGGAAAAATATTTCAAAAGGAAAATAGAGTAGAAAGTTTGCACAGTACTACAAACCTTTGCCTACAATCATCTCACTTTTTCTCACTCTCTCTCTCTGTATGGATCATTAACCTGATTTCACCTCCCTGCATAAAATGCAAAACAGCCTTTTATTTCCTTTTTATTCATGTCCCTTTCTTGTAGTGACTAGTCCTGTTTTAAAACTTGCAAGATGAAATTGATTTTTGTATTGATTTATGTAACTTCTACAAGAAAAGAGGTGTTTTTAATCCTATAGATAACAGGAAAATGTAAATTATGTGAGTCTGGAATCATAACTCTTAAAGGTTACTTTGCCACGAAGGGCATTGCGTAATTTCCCCCCCTTATTTGGTTTCCATGAAATTCTTGGATACAAATGAATGAGTCTGCCCTGCAGTAGAAATGGATTTTCAGCATAAACAGATCCATTTGCTTGGGAAATGTTTCTGTTATTTTCTTTGAGGAAAATGTTAGTGAGCAAAAGATAAGAATAAGTTCACAGGAATTTTGCAAGGTGACTTTGTTTTGTTTTCCTGTCACTAGCCAGCTAAAGAATTTCTTAAGCTTTCCAGATACTACAGTTCTCTAGCTGGGACCGATGAGCATTTGAGTCCCACAATATAATATCTGAAGAGCCATAGAAGGTTCTTTAGCATTTAAGGATTTCCCTACCTTAATGAGAGACGCGGTGGCTCAGTGGGTTAGGACGCTGAGCTTGTCGATCAGATGGTCGGCAGTTTGGCGGGTCGAATCCCGAGTGCCGCGTAGCAGAGTGAGCGCCTGTTACTCGTCCCAGCTTCTGCCAACCTAGCAGTTCGAAAGCACGTAAAAATGCAAGTAGAAAAATAGGGACCACTACGGTGGGAAGGTAACAGCGTTCCGTGAGCCATTGGTGTCTAGTCATGCCGGCCACATGACCACGGAGACGTCCTCGGACAAGCGCTGGCTCTTCGGCTTTGAAACGGAGATGAGCACCGGCCCCTAGAGTTGGAAACGACTAGCACGCATGTGCGGGGGAACCTTTACCTTTACTACCTTAATTAAATTTAAAGAATAACCTGTATTACAAAGTGACATGTATCAAGGTTTTTTACCTCCAATTTTTGACTTGTCTTTCTTGAAAGTGTGTATCATTTCAGGCTGATTTGAAAATATTATGCAACTGGATTTTGGTAGCTGATCTTAAGCAAAAAGTCCAAAAAATAATACTTTGCTCAGTTAATATATATGCTCAATGTATATTCAATACCTATATTGAGTTCTTAAGTGTGGCAGAATAGGTAGCCAATTGCATCCATAGGAACTGAGACAGTATTGATTGCACTTTTAGATTACTTCTGGTGGGACCGGGATAGAAATAGTGCATCCATCATAGATCTTTTTGATCTCTTGATGAACATTCATTACCATCAATCATAATATATTTCTAGACTGACTTCAAAACTTAAAAATGGAAGGTACAATGTTACATTGGTTCCTGTCCTTCCTTCATGCCTGTATCTACTCTATATGGGGGGGAAGGTGATCCAGCCCGAGGTTCTTCCATTATGGGGTGCCCCAGGTTCTAGTATCTCTACTCTTATGTAACATCTATATGAAACCACACAGTGAGATCATCAGTCAGCGTGAGGTCAGATATCATCAATATGCTAATGATACTTAGTTTTGGATATGAGTTATGGATCTGTATCCTTAGTTGATCAAATGATGCTGTCTAGGTTCTTTCAATATGTGGGAGTCTGAATGGGAAATAATAGTTTTCAGCTCAGACCTAGCCAGGATCAGTGGCTGTAGGTTTTGGGATTTAGAAACTCTTCACCTTTGGTTCTAGATGAAGTTACACACCCCAAAACAGTAGTAGTTCAGGAATCCTAGAAACTGGACTTCAGGCTAGAAACTGGACTTCAAACAAACATCTAGCAAGGACTTGCATTGTTCACTTCAACCAGGTTGTTCCTCCACCATCTTACCTCTAATGTTGCCCTTCTGTAGATCAATGGTCTTCTGCTCAGAATCACAACAACACTGACATAGCAAAAAGCCAAAGCTATAGAATATTTGCATATTTATTCATGTACAATAGTAAAAAGATATTAGAATCATGGAATGCTACTGGCGTACAACTTTTTGTTCTTTTTTCCTTGTTTATGTTACATACTAAAACAGCTACCATTCATTATGATTGTGCAGGTTTTACCTCACATTATCAGCTCATAGGCTGGTAAATTGAAAATGAAGGTTGCACAATGCACAATATCGTAAACGTTTTCCTTGCAGCATCTAATATAATAATATTCAAAATAGAATAAAAATTAAATCTTTTTACAAAAATAAAGATCAGCTACTTTTCCCTATTTCTTATATTAAAGTTTGTTGTAGTTCTCACCAGTCTTTCTTACAATATATATATTGTAGATGCATATTTAGTTTGAATTAAAGAGGAATCAATTTTAATATCTTTTTCCAATATAGCCATGGATAGTTTGTCTTGTGTTTTTGTATTGGTTCATTGTAATATGCAAATATCATGGAGTTTAGCTGAAGAATTTTGGGTAAATAATTAGCCACAATCTTAAACTCTCACTAGCCATGTTAACTAATCTCAAAGCAATAGTTAACTACAAGTAAAAGGTATAAAAGGCATCCTGGTATACATGCTTTGGTTTAATGTAACATTTGTATTTAATTTTTCCAAGACAGAAATGCTGGTCACATCCACTTTATTCAGAACAGGGGTAGAGCAATCTTAACCAGTAAAAGGATAGGAGAAGAATCCAAAAGAAGAATCCCATGCCCAAAGCTCTGGGAGAGTAATAAAAAGAAGGGTCATCTTTTTTCTTAAGTACTTCCATTTGAAAGATTGCCGTTTGGAAGGAAACACCCTGTACAATACAAATATCATGCATTGTCCCTCCTTTCCAGGACACAGGAGGACTTTCAATCCTATTAATTTACAGCTTTTCTAAGCATATCCCTGGTGTTCTTATTTTGGCTGTCTCCAATCTTGGAAAAGCAACCATTGTGCACAGAGGGTGCTTGAAAAGCTGGATCTCATTCAAAAAAGGCAAACTTGTTTTTCCATCCCTTGCTTGATTTTGCAGCTCCACTCTTTACCTTGCAGTATGTCTCGTTGTGGTTAGCAGAATGTAACTCTAGGTAGGTCATTATCTAAAAGGGACGCGGTGGCTCAGTGGGTTAGGACGCTGAGCTTGTCGATCAGAAGGTCAGCAGTTTGGCGGGTCAAATCCCGAGTGCCGCGTAACAGAGTGAGCACCTGTGACTCGTCCCAGCTTCTACCAACCTAGCAGTTCGAAAGCACGTAAAAATGCAAGTAGAAAAATAGGGACCACTACGGTGGGAAGGTAACAGCGTTCCGTGCACCTTTGGCGTCTAGTCATGCCGGCCACATGACCACGGAGACGTCCTCGGACAAGCACTGGCTTTGAAACGGAGATGAGCACTGGCCCCTAGAGTCGGAAATGACTAGCATGCATGTGCAGGGAAACCTTTACCTTTACCTTTTTAGGTCATTATCAGTATATTTAATTGGGCTTTTAGAGCCCCTGTTGAGTATGCCATAGGTGATTGCATACATCACTGGCTGTCTAATTCTATTCTGGTATAGTTTAGGTGGTGAATAAGATTGAAAAGATTCAGATTCTATGCAGTATTAGGTTAGTATACTATTTTGCATGACCTAGTAAATCATAAACCATGATTTACAAACTATAATGGCTAAGTCACATTGCACTGTCAAAATCTAAAAGCTGGGTTCATATATAAATATTAGTCCCTAATTTAAATGTCTTATCTTTATCATTTGTTTACAGTTGTCTATTTTTGTAAAAAAGAGTTAACTGTCTGAATTGTTCAGCAGTGGAAACAGATACAAAAATCACACATAAATAATTAAAGAGCACCTTAGTTTCTGAACTGAGAAAAATGCCGTGGTTTTTTTTGTGTGAAAGCCAAACATCTTTGCTATTGGTAAATTTTCTATCTTCCACACCTGGACTAACTGAGTGAATCAAGATAAAAACAAGAATATTATCATTAGCACTATGTTATTCACACAGACAAAGAAATCAACATGATTCAGCTAATCCACACGTGAGCTGGCCCAAAGCCTCTTTTGCTGCTTGCAGTGTAAGACTGTGTTGGCTTTCCCCCAAAGAAGAAAATATACATGGGAAGACAGTTTAGAGGCTTGTTATAAGAATCTATATATGTGTGTTAATTTATTAATCTAGAACTGGCAACATCATTGCATATCCATTCCTATTTAGAAAGCTTGTCAAATACAGCTACTGTAGAGGGAAAATCAAAGCATTGCTAAACTAAAGCCAGGCAGTTATTATCCCAAATCTCAGATAGTTTATGATGGTTCATAAAAGATCAGTCATTGAGATGTTTACTGTGGGGACAGATTACAGTTTGTAATAGTATTACAAATCCCGTGTAATATATATTGAAAGTTATATACTTCCTTAAATTTCTACAAAAAATAAAACGTAAGGAATAAAAAGAGAAGGAAAAAATAAAGGAAAAAAGTGCAAAGGAATAAAGGAAAATCAAAAAGCAATAGAAAAAGGGTAACTTCCAACTTTCTTCAATACAGTTACAAATCTAAAATACATTAATCTTTTGATTTAAAATTCAGAAGTGGTATCCACGTAGAAACAAAGCTAAACAAACCTGGTTTTATATAATCTTAATTTCCCCTTCTCAATTTATCAAAGGCTATACCCGGGACAAATCATTCCTTGCAATGGTGGTTGATATTGTTCAAGAGCTAAAGCAACAAAACTCCAATCTGGTATATGGTAAGTTTATGGTACATAAACAATTCATTTAAACTCAGTCTTCCCAAAGGGATGCCTGCCATATGATAGGTGAACTTTAATATACCAACTGGGCAGGATAGATACTGATGACTAACAACCCTGGAGACACTAGGTTGAGGAAGGCTGCTATTAATTATATACTATTGGATATTCCTCAATTTTGGATATATTTTAGAGGTGTTTATGTTATAAGAAATTAGTATTAGTCATCTTGACTTACAACTTAGTTTGGAAATAAAGGGAAATTGTACTCCTTAATTACAGTTCACATACATTTCAACTACAGTTCAAAAAACCACGTTCACTTAGACAGCCTTCCAAATATGATTCCACAGACTTTGAAGAAACTGGTAGTCCAGCTTCTCCTCAAGAAGCCATTGCTGAATCCAGTAGAACCAGATAATTTGGCAGAACTGAATAATCCAGCTCCTGAAATTTTTCCCATTAGTCCCAGGCAAGATTGCACTCCCTCAATCAAAGCCAGTTTGCAATTTGGGATCCTCATGGCTCCTACTTGAGGAGCAGGTGGCAACTGCAACTCAGAGGGCCTTTCAGTAACAACTCCATGTTTTATGCCAATCAGGTTTCTGGATCAGGAGACCCAGTTTACAGTCAGTCTTGTCTTAGTCATCTCCTAGTTGGATGTTGCAATGTGCTCTCATGGACTGTGCTTGAAAACCAACCAGAAACTGCAAATATGGCAGAATTTGGCGGTACTGGTAGTAACAGATGTGCCTTGCTATGCCCATATTACATCATTATTTTGTGAGCTGGTTTGGTTCTCAATAGATTTCTGAGTGCCATTCAAGGTACTTGTTATCATCTGTAAAGACCTATATGACATAGGATCTGGTTACTTGCAGCACAGCTTCTACCCTGTGATCTCTGAATGTCCTGTTAGGTTGCAGAGAATGGGCATTTCCCAGGTCCCTTCTCTGAAGCAGTATCTAATGGGACGTAAGCTATGTGCCTTCTCTATTACTACAACTCCATCCCCACTCTGAGGATTGGATAGCCTTTACCCTGTTGGCCCTCCCTAGAGCCATGAAGACCTGGCGATTCTCCTGTGCTCTGAGCCAGGATGGTAGATGAGCCCATTGTGTCATGTGTACAGAATATGTTTTATCATTAATCTCAATTATGTATTATGTCTTTGATTTTGGGGGGGATTTTTTTTGGTTTTGCATTGCATTTATTTTTTAAGTTTTATTTTGTACTCTGTCTAGAGTACAAAATTGTGAGAGGGATGGCCTTATAATTCTTTTAAATTAATAATTCAATATATCTCCATCACATTAATAGCTCTCCTGAAAACTCTCCATGGGCTTTAGAAAGGTACATGGGTAATACAAGAAGGCACAAAAGCACCACAGACTAAGTTGGATTTGTGATGTTATCTGGGACTTGAGATAAATCTGTTAAATTACTATCTGTTTCTAACTGCTGTTTGCTCATGAATATAGAACAGAAAGTAAGACAATAATCATATCTGATGTTACAAGAGGCAGCTAACTATTTATTATGTTGGCTTATCTCTTCTAAAATTAAAGAAGCAATTGAGTACCAGAACCTAAAGAGAATTTGAATACAGCAGTCATTGAGAAGCTTGCGCCACATGTAACTATCGCCTGCTGTCCTTGAGTTCTCAAATAAGGCTGTGTGGGATCAAATTAATTTTTTTGCTTTTGAAGAAATAACACATTCTATTATGCTAGGACAGTCTTTCACAACCAATTTTCCTCTAGTTATAATGAACTGCTAAGTTATCCCCAACTGTCATTAGCCAGGGAAGAATAACTCAAAATTATGAAAGGCTGTTAGACTGGGAAAAGTTGTTGTAGGGCATTGGATTTTTATTGCTGTTGTTCTGGCTACTTAGATGTTCAGGGCTTGAGAAGTGTTTCTCTGATATTTTAAGGTAGACACACTACTTGTGATTTTGCTTGACCTCTAATGGGCCCATGTAAAAATGCACAAATGACCATTCACACATTCTGGAGAGAGAGAAGTTCTCCGAGGATGGGTTCCAGCATAAGTCCAAAAGCTTGGAAGAATAAACCTCGTCCCAGTCACCAGCTCAAGTTGGATCCTGCTACAAACGATCATTTTCTACTTTTTTTGGTATTGCTTTTACAGAGATCCACTTCTCAGCACAATACAGGAACATTTGTTTAAAAGCAATGAATATCACTACCATGTCATTTATTGTGATATTATGTCATGATGTCATTATAGAAGATTTCTCTTGTATCCCATTTCTGTACATTACTGGAAGTAGCATTGAAATTTGAAACAAGACCAACAGAGTTTTGTTTTAATTGTTACTAATTGTAAAGCATCCTTACGTGCTACTACATGTTCCCTTCTTATGATTAAGTTTTAACTTTCTTTTGTAGTGTGTGATCCTGTGATGGGTGACAAATGGAGCGGAGAAGGCCATATGGTTGGTAATCCATTATGAACTTGGCCCATCTTTATAAACAAATGTGTTATGCCAAAGTAACAACATATTGTATGTTTTAGGCATAATAAATCCTACACTATACAGCATTCATCAGAAATTATTAGGACAGTCCCCCACAGATGTATTTCTATGTTTATTCTACAATAAATCAGTGCCAGTTTTCTGCAAAAGATATACATAGGCATCTTCTGTTTCTTCTGAACATTGCTTAAGACTAAACTGCTTTTGAACAGAAAGCTAATCCCGAGTTTTCATGAATGGACAAAAGAATGAGACAGCTTGAAGCATGGCTGCATAAATGAGTGCTTCCATAAAACTCTCTTTATTGGAAGTGGCTTGTCAGTGAATTTGAGTTATTTTCCTTATGCCAGTCTAACCTTTTTACAATTTTGCATTTTAGTGTGTGGATGTGTATTAGCAAATATCTAGAGTGTTGCTACTATGCACCTCATATCTGTACAAGTTCATACATTTTTTGCTGAAAGAGCTGAACCATAGATACCTGAAGATTAGGAAACTGTGTATCACAGCTAATTTGGAGTATTTATAGCCTTATATTGGGGATTGTCAACATTTGTTTTGGCATTCCTTCACATGGAAACTTTCTAAATGTACGGTACTTTGCTTATGAGTCTCAGCTACTAGTTAATTGAGTGGAACTGTCCCTGCATGTGTTTGTATTTGAACCCTTTTCACTTTCCTAGAATGAATTGCCTAACCATCTAAACTTATTATAACTTCCTTTGTTTTACAGTATGTTCCAGAGGACCTCTTTCCTGTGTATAAGAATAATGTGGTACCTGTAGCAGATATAATAACACCAAATCAGTTTGAAGCTGAGTGAGTGCTGTTAAAATTTTTCCAAAGACAATATTTTTTTCATTGTTCAGCAGATTACATTATCTTTATAATGACTAGCAACAACAAAGGATGATGATGATGATGATGATGATGATGATGATGATGATGATGAAAGAAGAAGAATAGGCTTGGGAGTTTTCTTGCCCTCTAAAAAAATCAAACGTTAAAAAATGTATACACTCAGTTGTTAATTTAAAAATAGTAAATTAGTGTTTCTTTAAAGAACACAAGTCAGCTTTTCTATTCTTTTCTGGATAGTTTTTTTTTAAAAAACATTTCATGGGGGAAGGAAATTTGAAAATAATTTTATGCAGTAAAACTGTTAATCCTCTTATTTGCATTCAAACTAAGATAAAAATAAAGATATTATGCATTTACTGTTCTTTTAAAACCACAGCTGCCTGTTACACAGTGTGTAAATAGTGCAATATGTACTTTTATCTTTAATGGAATTGTTAACTAAAACGATTGGGAGGATCTACCTTTTCATATAGATGTGAAGTATTAGAATGTTTACATCTATGGCTTTATTTTGGGGCCAGCATGTTTCAAAACATTTCCTTAATCAAAAAGTAGCAAAATGACTTCAAAAGTGAATTAGACCTGCTTTTGAGAGACACTTGAACAGAAATCAACAGAATAAAGTTAAATTTGTTCTGAATTCCTGAAATAACTAACTCAGTCAAGTGGTTCAATCTCCATTGCAAATTCTGCTCAAGTGCCTAGGATACTTGAAGCTGCAAAATTCTTTTGAGTGGATAGCGGTAAAAGGATTCTGAACACTGGTGCAAAGGCTAAAGGAGAAGGAATTAGAATCATACTTTGTGGAATTGTGATAAGCTTGTGGAGTTATTGGTAGTTTCCTTAAAAAGTACATCTTGAGCTTCCATTAAGCTAAGTGATACCCATACTTTGGTTTCAATAATATATCTACTGTATTGAATAGAATGGAACAAGAGAGTGGTTAAATAGATTGATACAAAAAGTTTTTTACAAATTTTATCTCTTTTAGCATAATTGATATTTTCACCAAAATATTCCATGAAAAACATTATGGAAATTATACTTCTAATGGGAAAAATAATGTTTTAATTTCCTTACTGTAGGTTACTTACTGGCAGGAAGATACACAGTGAAAAAGAAGCGATAGAAGTAAGTGTGTTGGGAGCCAGTTTTTTCCTTCAGTGCTTTAACAGGATGATAGCGCTACATCTCTTTTCTACTTTTCTCACTATCCATTATGCAGAAAATTATAAATTAGAAGTGACTGTGCTGTCTGTCAGCAATAAATGAATGGGAGAATACCAGATTTGATCTCCAGCTGCTATATATAGTACTGCCCCTAGTATTTATGCCAATTTCGTAGTCATGATAAATTCCTGACAACCCACATAATAAGGCTTCAATAATTATTGCATGAAAAGGTGACAAGCACAATATGTTGTTCTCAAGCTAATGCTTGAGAATGCCTTGATGAAATTATACAGAAAGAACTTTGCATTTCCTGGAATTACTGTTGCTAACCTCCTTTTGCTATTAAGGAAAGGTATTTAAGATATTTAAGGAATTATGCTCTTTTGGGAAGTCGGTGTACTGTGGCTGACTATCACCAGCCTTTCTCTAAGATACATGGACTTCATCTTCCAGAATGCATCAACCATCATAACCACTTTTTAGAATGTTGGAGGTAAAGTCTATGTAGTTTGGTGGGCACCAAGGTTGCAGAAGGCTATGCTAAGTCAAAAATCAGTTGTATTATACATTGTAGAGTGCACAAATCAGTACTGTTTTCATGACACAATCCTGCCAATTACGTCTGTGGAAGTGTCACTGATACCAGTGACCATTGGATCTTCGTCCTGTTACTGTTGCTTCAACATCTGTAGGCTGGATTAAAGATAGTGTATCTGATTCTTGCTGTAAAATATTTTGACATTACTTTTACTAATTATATTTTGTCAAAATGAAACTCTCATTCTAAGACAATATATTATCCATGGCTCTTTGCAATTTTCTTTCAACAGAGCCAACAAAATGTCAGTTTGTAGATTAGATGTTTTGTTTTATATTTTATATGAAAATGCATGCAATATAGACATTTATGTCCCAAGAAGCATAGTCACTGTCTCACAAACACACATATTAGTACTAACATATTTTCCCCCATATATTTGAAAAGGTAATGGATATGCTCCACAATATGGGACCAGAAACGGTTGTAATCACCAGCTCAGACCTTCAAGCACCGTCAGGAAATGATTATCTGATTGCTTTGGGAAGCCAAAGGAAAAGTATGTTTTATTTTTAATAAATAGTCTTCTATTGTTAGAGCATTTATAAAACAGGTAGCGTGAACTTGCCCAATTTTTCCCATTTCTGTTAATATAAAGTAAAAGTAATGCTTTGTTTTCAGGTACTGTTCAAATGTAGAAAGCACAAATTGCAGAAACATATAAACTTCACTCCAATAAATATTTAAGCTGCAATCCCATCTCACTTGAGAGTATGAACCTTTGGATTAAGTAGAGTTTGTTTTTGAGCAGGTATCAGTTAATATGAGTAAGTGATTTTCAGCTTAATAGAATATTGCTTTGTTGTTGCAATAATGCAATATAAAATACTCGTATTTACAACATGAAGGAAGACTACTGATCGTAGGCTGATTGTAACTTTGCCATCTTCAGTAATAGTGGTGATGCCAGTTATACTCAAGAGAAATATTAAGCAATTGAAAAAAATATTTTCTGTTCTGATAAGCTGTCTTTTAAGAACGGCTAGGTGTACTTGTTCCCATTGTAATTTGCATTTTTTTAATGTTGACTTGTTTAAAATGGGTTTAATTCACCATTCCATTCTCTAGCTCTCACTCCTTTTAAAATAATTGGTTATATTGTATAGCTTTAGTATTTATTAAAGTAAGTCAAACTGTTCAGGTGCTGAATCACTTTATAAATGGACATATGTGAGTTGGATATATATCACCCACATCACGCAGAAGCCGCACAGGATCTGAAATGCCAATTACACAGAATTCCATATCATAAGTAGCTGTATATACTACACATGTAGATGTCAGTGGGTGAAGGAAAGCACTGTGAAAGAAACAGTTTTTTTGGAGGTATTGACTTATTGGAGCATGTTATCACAGTGTAATCGAGTCAACAGAAAGTAACTAATTTCACTTCTAAACTTTTCGTTCCACATTCTTCAAGAGATTCCAAGTTTTCACTGAAAGAGGAGACTTCAGGAAAGGAATACGTTCCTAAAGATTGAAGGGGAAAATCCTTAACTCTGCGAAGTCCACTAGCCCAATTCAGACTGGTGTCAAAGTTCAATACTTTATTTTTTCTTGTGCTCCCATGGAATTGCAACCTGCACTCAATATTGAACATAGCTTGTTCAGTATCAGTGCATCTAAATCCGGGCCCTAGCTTTACTGTAATGTATGACAAAGCCATGCTAAGATGTACTGTTCCTATATGATTACATAACTGAGAGGAATATAACTAACAGGTAATAATGCCTTATTAGCTACAGCAGATGGCACTATAGTGGCACAAAGGATCCGAATAGAATCTCCCAAAGTAGATGCTGTCTTTGTTGGAACAGGAGACCTATTTGCTGCCATGCTCTTGGCTTGGACTTACAAACACCCAGACAATTTTAAGGTATGGACTGATTTCTTCTCTGTATCAGTTATAGAAAAAAAAATGTTTTCTCAACAGGATCAAGAGATTATACAAAATAAGGCTATGTATTACGTTAGTAAAATTCTGGATGGCCATAAAAAAATCTATTTTGAAATGATACTAAGCTTCTGTTTTAACATAATAAGGCAAACTTTGGACTGATGTTAAAGCACAATTTGTAGTTTCACCCACTAAAAGGAAAAAACATAACAAACCAACTTCTGTCAGGCTTTTCATGGTGTGTTTATTTATTTATTTTATTTATTTAATCCCATTTATATCCCGCCCTTCTCCGAAGACTCAGGGCGGCTTACAAGCTTAGCAGTAGCCTTCATTCTATGTATATGCCTGCTTATTAGGGCTATCACACACACACACAAGCGGCATTATTACAAAGTCAGCTTAATTGCCCCCAACAATCTGGGTCCTCATTTTACCTACCTCGGAAGGATGGAAGGCTGAGTCAACTTTGAGCCTGGTGGGACGCGAACCTGCACTAATTGCAGGCAGCTGGTGTTACTTAAGGAGGCATTAGCCCACTGCTCCACCAAGGCTGTCAGTCAGGACAGCATTTCTGTCATAGGAAAATAACTTAAAAAGTAAAACACTTTGATTGTATTTTTTACCCAATTTAAATAATTATTTAAACTGTCAATTGTTATTGAATCTGGTCAGAGTCAATGAAACAGTAATATTGTAAAACTGTTTTTTTCTTACAATTGCAGATGGCCTGTGAAAAGACAGTATCAGCAATGCAACATGTTTTACAAAGGACCATCAAGAGTGCAAAGGGTAGGTCAATTTCACAACGATTCTGCATGCAGTTATTTATTTAGCATATGGTTCTGCATACAGTATATTCATTTATTATTGGAAGATTTACTTAAAAAGTGTCATTGCTGAGTGACTCAGCATGTGATTTGCTCAAGTCCCCAGTTCAGTTTCCTGTATTTCTAGTTGAAAGGATAAAGTTGACAGATAATAAAGGAGATTAACCAGGCAACTAGACTTCTGTGCTGACTTAATGGTTCTGTTAATATAACATAGTAACTTAACTATGGCTTGATGAATTATGGGTTTGAACAACTCATGAAACAATAAATTAATCATAAGGACAAAACTGACATAAGGGGCTAATTATCACATTTAGCCTAATTTGTTATGTAAATCCAGTAAGTTGCTGAGACCATTATGATTCCCATTAAGTCATATATGGCTCTACATTATGTGTAAAACATGCCACCATTACTTCTTCAGTAATAGTGACAACAACAACGTTATGTAACAACCCAGCCAAAATAACAATCAGGTTTATATGCAAATGTCCTTGCAGTACTGATTAAATTAATCCACTGTTTCATATGCTGTAGATATTTGCCAAATTTTTATACCTTTGAGAGAAAGTAATTTAACTTTCTACAAATCTGTCTGTTTGATCTTTGAAATTAGTTGGATCCAGTTACTTTCTGAACTGTCTTAATTTGGGCCACAATTTGTAGCTTTATCATTAGAAACAGAAAGGGAAATTATGGTGTTCTAATCTCTTACCTTCCTTTCATCTTAGTATAAAAGGTATTGCAAGAACCACTGGCAGAGACAGTTTTAAAGTGGAACAGACCAGGTGCATTAAAATTACAACTCTTCTAATTTCCAGCCAATGTGATGCTGGAATGAGGAAAGTTGCCCCATTTACAGAAAATAGTTCTGATTATGAATGTTGGCCACAAAATGGATTGGCATGCAGCTGAATAAGTACTAGAGAGAGAGAAAAAAACAAACAGAAATGTTACTCTCAAGCCCTGCTTGGGATTTCGTGGAAATATGCAGCTGCAACAAATTGGGAGAGGGGCGGTATATAAATCCAAACAATAAATAAATTCTGCCTATTTTTGATAGCACTGTGGATAAAAATAATTTTCTAGTCCACTTTTCAATGTAAATGCAACTTCAAAGCACAAATAAGTAAGCCATAACATGCAGTTTTCAATACATGAAATTAAAATAACACAACCAAAAAAGAAGATAGCAATATGAGAGACACATACACATAGTTATACTACTTCACTAAAATTGGGTTGGTTGTGTGGGTGACAGTCATTTTACGATTGTCATGATTTACCACCACAATGGACAGGCTCCATTATGACTGTAGGTCAAGGACCACCTGTAAATAAATTGGTAACCTCTTCCAACAGTCAGTGACAGCAGGCTATATTTTATTTCCCAGAGACAGGCCTTCAGGGATTTGGGTTCATTACAAAAAAACTTGCATATTGGAGACTCACAGGTTTCACAATTCTGGTGAATGGCCTGGTCTGGTCTGATGGGATGAATGGCCTGGTCTGATGGGATGGGGTTGGGTTTTTTATAAATTAGTTTTAACTTTTAATATGTACTAATTATTATGGGCATAGTTGTTTAATTACTTTTTAATTTTTGTATCCTGTTTTTTATTATGTATTGCCCTGTTCACCGCCCTGAGTCCTTCGGGAGAAGGGCGGTATACAAATTAAATTATTAAATTAAATTATTAAAATTAAATTAATGCCCCGTATATTTAACCTTCATGCACTGATGTTAAAACTGTAGTAGAATGACAATAAAGTTTATTGATGATGGGACAGTTGGGGGTCTAGGAGAACTGAGATTTTCTTCTGTGTTGTTTTATATTAATATTAAATTTCCATGGTATTGTGTTTTTTTGTTTGTTTTCTTTTAAGCCCAAGCTGGAGAAGGAAACAAACCTAATTCAGCCCAGCTGGAACTGAGGATGGTCCAAAGCAAAAAGGACATAGAAAACCCAGAGATAATAATAACTGCTACTGTGTTATAAAGGTTGTGTATCTCCTAACAGCGCACAATGTATTTATGTCCTCATTTTCTTTCCTGTAAATTGTGATGTTTGCCTTAGATCTGTGACAGAAACCTGACTTCCATGAAATATATGCCCAGCATAGATGAGATCCACTACCAAGCACATGTGCTGGCCTTGCTTGAATTAAGAAGAGAAAAAAAGTTAGGTGTGTATTACAGCTCCCTCCCAGGTATGAAAATGGCTGTCAAATTAATTTAATCTCATTATAAAACCTGGGTATAAGCACACAAGGTTTCCTGCCTTGCCAAAGACTCTAGGACTGCATTTTTAGTGAACTGATTGACTGGAGCAGGGGTAGGCAACTTTGGCTCTTTTATGACTTGTGGACTTCAACTCCCAGAATTCCTGAGCCAGCTATGCTGAGGGGAAAGGGAGAGGTTTCCAAGCTGAGCCATGCTGGCTCAGGAATTCTGGGAGCTGAAGTCCATAAAAGAGCCAAGGTTGCCTACCCCTGGACTGGAGTATATAAACTGTGATAAAGTGATGTGCCAATTAAGTAGTTTACCATTTCCCTTAAATGAAGAGTTTTGGTAGCCTGCTAAAATATTCAGTACCTCAACCGTTCTGGAGCATAAGAGAGGTTCAGGCAACACAAGGGGATGGATGGGTGGGTGGGTGGGTTTTTAGGTACTGTACACAAGCCTTGGAGGTATAACATATCCGAACCATTCCCTTCTGTGAATAAACCCAAGATTGTACTGTCCAGAGGTGCTAATCCTTTACTATCAAACTATTAAAAATATCCCAAGTCATATTTTCGTTTAGAAAGAAATGATGATGTGTAGAATATAATGGTGATTCTACCTCTGATAGAATAGGCTTGACTCAGTTTTATCAGCTTTTTCCTTAACCAATACTTACCGTGAAATCTGAGAATCCCAATTCATCTTCTGACAAGTAGGAGTGAAGTGAAAGGCTACAGTGCTACATATTAAGACCAATTCACTGTTTATTGCTGTGAGTGAGGGTATTCCTCACTCTCTATGAATGGAGAACTAAATTAAAGCACCATCTAATGAATCGGTTCCACCAGAGGCAGAGTTTTAACACCCTAAGCATTGCTGTTGCAGTTTTTATCCCTTTCAAAAACATTGCACACATTCTGGAAAGGAACATAGATTTTTCTGGGGGTTTAATGACCATTAATACTGATTAACAGTACAGGCCAGTCTTCATGGATTTACAGTTGTTAATGTTTTACTTTAAAATAATGAACAGTTGTGCATTGCGGTGAAATGTAAACATGCCTAAATACTTTGGAAGTCAGTAGAGTCTGTATTCTTTTGCATGCCCTAATCTCCTTGAATATACTGGTGTAGGCTTTCATGGCCAGTATCTCTTGTGCTGTGTCAGGCTTCAGGGTTTAGAGATGATAGCCTAGAGTCTAAACAATAGATTTTCTGATGTTTCACTGGCAACTGTGGTTGTGGCCATCTCTGCCTCTGAAGACACCAGCCACAGTGGTCAACCAAGCACCAGGAACCTGTTGCCTAAACCACAGTGATTAAACCCTGAAGCCCTACACTGCCCAATCTCTTTGAAATGATTAAATTAGCTTTGATTCTCTTTAACTATTAGTCTTAAGATCATGCACAATTAATTTTAACACTTATTTCTTTGCTCCCATTGTTTATTATTCCATACATAATATGGAACAGAAAAAAACAGGGTATCATATCAATCCACAATCCTTCTTCTTTACAGGTAACCAGGGTATTTTCATTATGTCTATTAAATATCCTTTTCTTGGGACATCTTTGAAACTCAGATTCTTGCAAAAGTGTTCTCATTAATGTGTGAAACTCTTGAACTAACCTGTGAATTCCATTCTTAAAATCTTAAAGATTTATTAACTTTCATTTATTAAAAATATTTAAATGATCTAACCTTCATACACCTGAAGGGTATTTTTTTTTCTTTCTCCAAAGTGGTCTTCAGCATCAAACAAGTTTCTCACTTGTGGCCTATTTTAGGGCTAGGGCAATATAAGACCTTCTCTGTCTTCTGGAATAGCATTTCACTAATATGTAGACATTAATGTCTTTGATAAGCATGACAACAGCATGGGCGGTAAGCAGATGCAGAGACTCAGACTACCCACGTCTTGCCTGCGGAAAGAATTAAAATATAAACAACAATAGCACATCATTGACTGCTTTCATAAACTACATTGGCTAAATATTGCCTACACGCCCTGTCCCAGCCTTTCAGTATGCAATCATAGCATCTGTATATGAAGCTAAAAGGTATTTTGAACCACTTCCCAGACACTGCACTGTTTTGGAAGCCATATTTGCTTCTCTTACTAGAAAATGCCAGTATAAGCCCTTTTGGAGAAAATAGCATTTCTTCATCCAGCTTTCAACATTCCATTAGATGAATCAACCTTATCTTGGTAGAATTCTGATTTTAGGTTTTCAGGTCAAAGCACAAGAGGTTCCAATACTGTCTCCCACATCTCTGTATCATCCAGATATATCTTGACTGGATAGATGGTTTGCTATAGAAAAAGCTTTGTTTAAGAGTTTAGACCAACTGAACTCTTACTTCATTTTGGGGTTTTGGTTTTTTTTTTCTTTGTCTCTTTTTCAGAATGTCCACTTTGAATAAGAATTTCTTTCACCTACTCTTTTTACGGTAATTGTTGGAAGCAAAATACAAAATATAAAGATGTGTTTTCTGTTAAAACATATTTTGAGAAAAATACATTCCCTTTAAGATAAAATCAAAAGGCAAAGTCTGTATCTGAAAAAGAATCTCTCTTGTTGAAGTATGGAAAAATTCTATAATTGACCGAAATCAATCATTTATTTCTTGTTACCGTTTCCATGAAATAACCTTTAAGCAGTTAAAATGTAGGAAATGTGACAGTCTACTACTGCATGAGATTCCTGCCAACAGAACCAAACAAAGCAGTTATGTCAACAATTGCCATTCTAACTTAAAAACAAAAATCCAATATCAGTGTTCACTGCCCTACCTAGAGCCAACATAGTATTTGGACTGGGAGAATATAGTTTTGGGGGGAAAAATCTGAACACAGTGTCTTTACATCTGTTAAGCCTATCTGGTCATTTAAAAGAGTACAGAATGTATCAAGGATAAAGTTGCATTCTACTTATATCACTACTCACAATTTAGGGAAACGTGAAAATAGACAATCATCATTCTTGCTCTATGCTCCTAGTAGGTGAATTAGTGCCATAATATTCCTAAATCTGGGACAAATATATTGAGGCTCTTCATCTTTCACAGAAAAATAAATAGTTAAAGCTGCAATAATCAAAAATATGCTGCCAGTTGAGCTGGTAATTCTCTAGGAGAATTAACTTGTCTTTTACAAAATTAGCTGTCTTTTCCCTTCTCATAAATTAACCAGTATGTATTAACTCAAACTGAGCATTTGGAATTTGAGGTGTGTTTTTTTTTAGATAAATAAGAATCATTTTATTTTTAAAGAAAAAGTGAATGTTTATTCATTGCAGAATTTTAATTATGTCAAACCTTCTCAAATGCCTTCTCTTGTAGAATAATCAGCAAGCCAGTACAACTATAATCTTAGCCAGGCATCCAGCTAGTCTGGAAAAGAGCAAAATATTCCTTTTGGAGGAAAGAAAAGATCCCTTCAAAATCAATCATCTTCATTTTATAATAAATTTTTAAATAATACTTTGAAATGATGTATTTTAATACTAAATATTATTTATTTGTGTTTTTAATTTTGTGCTGGCTAATTTTAATCATTCCCTTAATTTTGAGGACAAACCTACACTGTTGCTCCTGCTATAGACATAGATTCTTATGTTTGAGACTCAACAGGAAATCACTAAAGAAAAGGAAATATAAAAGTTTAGTATGTTACCACAGTTCATTGGTAGTTACTGTGATTTTTTTAATTGCTTTACATTATCTGGTTATATATACAATCCATCTACATATTGCATGGAACATTGATTCAGTTTTCCTATGACTGTTTTTTCTTTTAGACAACGTTCCAAATACTTTTGGAATCAGAAGTACACAAAGCTACTAACAAATACTTTAAATGTTAGCCCATTCATTTAAAGGAATGAATATTCCATAAAGTAGTTGTCCTACTTACAGGCCCATCCACGTCATTGTTACCCTCAGCTGAGTTTCAATATATACACAGTAGAGATGACTGTTTCCCAAGTATACACGTTAGGCACCAGCACTGTTCACACACATCTGTTTTTGTCTAGAATAAGATAATAAAGAAAGGAGATGCTGGCAGTATCCAGTCATCTTTCTCTGTCCATTTTTTTCTCCAAAGAGCAGTGAAATGGGTCAGAAGAGAGGCAAGGGTTTACTTTATCCATAGGTGAGGGTAACACACAGGCATCAACATTTCTAAATACATCCTCCAGAATGCTATTTTTTTTAAAAATGCTGTGCTCTCACATGGGATCTTACCATTCTTTTGTGGGAACTCAGGAACTCATGACATTTTAGCATTATGAAAAAAATGCAGTTATGTGCTTGGCACCTTCAATATTGTATGAGATTGTATAATGGCATGCACCATCTCTAAAGGTTATTAGTCCCTGTCATAAACTATAGCAAATTCACTGGCTGAATATACAAACAATAAAGTGGTTTCTTGGCTTGGCTTTAGCCATTATTCTAAAGTGTGAACCACTTTTTTTAGCATCAGCAACTTAAGATACTTTAATGCAAGGACCTAAATTCATTCTTTCTCTCTACACACACACACAGAGAGAGAGAGAGAGAGAGAGAGACAGAGACAGAGACAGAGAGACATGGACACAAAGCTGATGTGGGCTAGCTGGATAAGAAACATGTTGAAATTAAAGAAGTTAAATAGTGTGTATTTTAATACTGGCAGAAATATGATCAGGTTGACGTATAACACTAAATTGAATAACTGCTACTACTTTTTAGTAGTTGTTTTAACAAAAATGAATGGTGTTGATAACATGTTGCTCATAAGTATCCCACTTTTGTCAAGGACCGTTTCAGTATATCTGTGAAACTAATTTTTATTACTATGGTTTGAATTGTTTGTGATTTATAAGAAGCTAATTATGTTATAAAAATGTGTAACTGAATTCTGGCATGCTTAGATTTTAAACAAAATAGCTTCAGAAGATGACAATGTTATGCACAGAAATCAATAGCAGGGAAATGGTTAAGCAATTAGTTATCTTCCTGAAGTTATTTTTTCTTTAAAATATACTGAGTAAGGAACCTCTACTACATTTGCACATACTGTAATGTTTTACTAGGGTTAGGGTCAGCAGGACCAAAATTCATGTAAAATGAAGTTTAAATTAACTTTAATGTATTCAATTGTTTCTCACAACCCTGAACATAAAATAACATGTAGAAAATAAGTAGAAACATACTTGTGAAAACATACAAATCCTTGCATTTTAACATGCTTTCAAGAAGCATGTACATATATTAAAACTGCTTTCTTTTGATATTTCTTTACCAAATTGTATTCAAAATGCAGCAAATTTGATCAATGCAATACTTTACAAAGA
Organism: Vipera berus; assembly: GCF_964194415.1. Taxonomy (NCBI): domain Eukaryota; kingdom Metazoa; phylum Chordata; class Lepidosauria; order Squamata; family Viperidae; genus Vipera; species Vipera berus. The sequence goes on from NC_138206.1 coordinate 58,791,426, forward strand.
ATTTAGAGGACCAAGATTTCTACCTAAAGATACTGCCTTGTTGAGTTCCCTGATCTGTAATCTTGCCTGGGTGGTGTTAATAATTGTCTGTCTGGTACTGTGATCATACTTGTTTCTTGATTTATAATATATAGCAGAAAGATTGTAATAAAATTATCTTTATTCAATAGTACTGTGCATAACTATGATTAGATTTTCTTTTTGTTTCAAGCCATGTCAAACTTAAACAAAACCAGATTAGTTTTATTGTGCTGTTAAACCAGGTGGCCTTTATTTATTTATTTTCATTACTTGATGTGAACATGCGGATGATGATTGAAGATCATTATGTGAATGGTAGCTAAAGATCATTATCAGCATGTGAAATGGCTAAAGAGAATCAACAGTCAAATAACCATGAGATCATACAAGGGCCCAAACTACCCTGAATGAGCATTTTCATTCTAAAGTGGCATGGTTATCTGTATCTTTTAAACTGTATGGAGAAGAATTATACAAAGCTTTGGATGTTTCATTTGGAATATTCTTGAGCACAAAGGTAACACTCTGCAATGCATTAAGTCAGCCATTTTGTTTCCCAAGACTAAGCTGCTGTTTTAAACTATTGCACACAGGACCAAAAGTACCTTTTGGAGATCAATTCCAAAGGACTACGTAGCCCTTGTAATGAGCATTTCACCTAATAAAGTGCAAATAAAATGGATGAGCGTTTCGCTACATATTCTGCACATCTACCTAGTTTGATATGTTTACAAATTAAATAGGGATATTCAAACTGACTCAATCTACAATTGAACTTTAGAAATTGCCAGATGTGTAGCAATGAATTTAATGTTTTTCCCTGCTTCTGATCATTGTTGATTTGGTGGTTCTAATCTCAGCAATAGCCCATGGCCTTTAGATTAAGGCAAAGGGTAGGGGGTTGATCAGTGCTTGCTACTATGTTAAATTACTTTTGCAATCTCATATTCAGTACGAAGATAGTTGGGAAAAAGTATGCAGAAACTTTGACTATATTAATGATCAGTTATTCTGTTCTGTGAGCTGCTTACACAAATATCTGCATTTACAAGGACTGGAAACTTCTAGTGGGAAAAGAATACTAGAGCCAGAGCCAGCAATATCAACTAATTAATAGACCCCTCTTGTTCCATTTTTCCCAAGAGTCTCCTGCTTTTAAACTTGAAATGTTGTGCACCATGTCTGTTTGTGATGTAAACTGTGGCCTAATATTTTTCCTTTTCAAATGGACCATAGTTAGAAATCATCCTGTACAAACTTAAATCATAATATTAATCACAAGGTAACATGACTTGGAGTGCTAATTGAACAAAGCTGCAATTTGAGAACCTTATTGAATTATTTCATTAAACTGTAAAAAAACTGTGTTAGGTGTTGAGTAGTTATTAGATCACCTGCATGGGAAATGGCATCAGAATTCCAGCTTAATAAGAATATTGAACTTCCTCCTTTAGGGATGCTACACATGCAAATGCATTTGTGCCTTCTCAGATTTTTAAGAAGTGTAAAATTTAGTCCTTAAAATAAAACCTAAAAGAACAGAAATAGTGTTTATGGTGGAATTGGCAAAATATAAAAAGGAAATAACATAGCAAAGAAACAGATTACCCTCTTGCTTCCATTTGGTTAAAGTGAGGCTATGAAGAAGGGTGCGATATTTTGGCCAACTGCATATACTATTTTCTAAAATTCTAGTCCTAGGTCTCGATGATGCCATCCAAAGACAATTGAGACATGTGCAACTGGCACCTAGTACTCCAAGTTTGCCTGCCTTTTTGAGCAAAAATGTATTATTGAACTTAAGATTTGTATTAAAATCATGGTTTGGATGCATTTAAAGAACACAAAAGTAGAGGAAGCACATAAAGAAACTGCTAAATTGTGCCATATGTTAATAAGTGGAATTATGTGTATCCTTGACATATTGCCTTTCATTGCATTGCTAATTAGAATAATAGTTGTGTCTAAAAGAATGTGGCATGTGTACTCTGTGTGTGTTTTGAAGTTCTATGTACATGAAATTAACGTAGAAATTGAAGGCTTAGCAGTGCAGGCCTTCAGCAAGGGAAATAAAATTATATATTTTTATAGACAGTTGTACAATTTTAGGTCTCAGCTACAGTACATCACATCAGCTTCTTCTAAGAATGTAAAGCTGCAAAACTGGATAGGAGAAGGTGGCTGTGGAAATAAAAAAGAGAGTTCAATCAATCCCAACAGCCCTAGATGGATTTAATAAATAAAGATGCCTTTGAAATATATTTTTAGCTCTAAAATATGAAATGGAGAATATTTGCGAGCAAACTTTCTATGTCTATGACATTTGTGTAGTGCTTTGTATTGAAGAAATCAAATGGTTCTATGTTTATACTTCTTATTAATTGTTCATGAGTTGTAGGGACAATAAGTAGACAAATTGTTTTTATTCCAGAAAAAAGAATCTATGTGATGTGCAGTTGTGTATAACTGTTAGTGGCCACTGTCCCTATGAAGAATGTTGTTTGTATATTTTCTGGTTTGGCACATGTGACTTTTATCCATTTTGTAGTAAAGTTTACATGCTAAAATATGTAATAAGTAGAAAGACAATAAAGTCAATGAACAATCTAATTGAAGAACAAGATTTAATTCCTGTTGAACAAAGTGCAATGGTTAATCTATTTAAGTACTTTTTTAAAAAATGGAATCTCCTAAGTCTTGTGCTTCGTGAAAATGAAGCGTAATAGGTCAGCTACTGATGTTACGATTCTCTGGGATGTACTTTGTAAGTTTGCTCAAATTAATGAGACACATACTCCTGTCCAAAAAAAATTGAATAAAAAGAAAATTATTTTCTGGGAGAATATATATATATATATATATATATATATATATATATATATATATATATATATATATATATATATATATATATATATATATATATATATATATATATATATATATATATATATATATATATATATATATATATATATATATATATATATATATATATAACCAGTTAAAAGCATTTTTAAAAAGCCTCCAATTTTCTAGATTAGATGCTATAAAATAATCAAAAAGAAGAATATTATGGGGTATTAATTTTCTATTTTCTTCCTCAAGGGAAGAATTATCTTTTGCATTACAGGTTACACAAAGCCCACCCAAGAGTTTTTAACTAGTATACCATGAAAAATGTGCCACTTGCAGATAAGCTGACCCTCAAATTTTTCTATGTTTTAATTTTCATAATTGGCTTATCTGTGGGTGGCACATTTTTCATTAAATTATGGATTAAAATTTGAGGGTCTCTTTCCACAGGTGGGTGTATTCATGAGTACGTAGAGAGTATATGAATAGAGGATATATGGATAACATCCCTCTTCTCTCTCCAGAAATACCGTACTATGCAAAAGTCTTAGGTCACCATTAGATTTGTTGTAGCAATGGTATAATGACCATATATAATTATGGCTCAGTCTCCTTCTTAGAATACAACCAGAAAATATAGGAAATTTGTAAACAGTATTCAAAAATAGGAAAAAGCAGGGGAAAAACCCAGTTTCCATAGGCTATATGTAGTGTGGCCTCACCTTACGCGTGAGCAACAGCAACCATCTGGTCCCATAAACCTAAATGAAATTAAACTAAGTGTTGTCATTGGAAACATCTCTTATGTGTCCTACTATTTTGTGCCAAATTGACTGCTTGAGGAAAAAAGGTCTATTACACCAGGTTTGTGCAAGACATGCTTAAGCATTACATACAGTATAGACACATGCCGTATGAGTATAAGTCTAAATTTCAGTCACATCATTCTAGTCAAAATGCCAAAGATCACAGAATTGGACAGGCATAAAATCATACTTTTACATCAGCAAGGCCAATCTCCAAGGGAAATCAGCAGGCAAACTGGATAGTCAAGATGTGGTATTCAAACTCTTATGAAGAAATGTGAGGAATCAGGAGAGGTTGAGGACCAAGAAAGGACTGGAAGGTGAAAGAAACTTTCAAATTCTGATGAGAAGTTCCTCAGGGTTTTGTTTTGTGTGTTTAGAGAGAGACTGGAGGAAGTCCAACAAGGACCTGACTCAGCATCTGGCAGTTTCATGGGGATCCAAGTTGACCCTTCTAGATCAGAAACGAGCTTCTCTCTTCTCCAAATAACTTCACTTTTTATTATACCTTTAGGGACCAAGTCATTGAAAGGCCATCCTCTTAATAAAAATGGTCCATTTCTCCATGTATCTTTGTGGATATTCATCTGCAAGGAAGAACTATGTTCTTTTGAAATGCAAAGAGTAGAATAAATACAGATAATAACCACTGAGCCACTTTAGGACACAGCTTCAGCATAAAACCATGTCTTCAAGTGGCACTAAAGAATTAAATTTCCCAACAAGCATCTTGAAGCTGCCAAATTTGAATGACACCGAGTTCGATGAACTAATAAAATGAGGGGTAAAGATTCCTCCACTCAAACAAAAACCAGGGCAAGAAAAGGGAAAATATAGGTGTGTGGAGTGGATGGCATGGTGAGGCATAAGCCTACATGCAATTTATTTAATAAAACTGTGTTTCTTAAACACAGGATCCCCCAAGACCCTCTCTTGACTCCTTGAAATCAAAATTATTTACCAGTTTATGTTGAAAAATAACACAATTAAATACAATTAAAATCACATCAAACAATTGTGAGAATTGCTAGTGGCAGTGAAGATGCCAATTTTATTTTTAATACAGTAAATATTGATAAATATAATCCATATGAACAAATGCTCTTTTGAGGTCCTCCATAATTTTTAAAAACGGGAAGAAACTTTTCCTCCTGAAAGAAAAAAAAAAATCAGAAGCACTGTAATAAAAAATCTGCTAAATCTGAGTTTTAGACTGTGGTGCAGAAAATTACAATTTGCCCATCCTTGTCATGCAACAAATGAATGATGACTTCTACTTTAATGCAAAATTCATACTCATCTAGAGTTTTCACCAACAGTGTTCTAAAAAAGGTAAAGGTAAAGGTTCCCCCGCACATGTGTGCTAGTCGTTTCCAACTCTAGGGGCCGGTGCTCATCTCCGTTTCAAAGCCGAAGAGCCAGTGTTTGTCCGAGGACGTCTCCGTGGTCATGTGGCCGGCATGACTAGACGCCAAAGGCGCACAGAATGCTGTTACCTTCTCACAGTAGTGGTCCCTATTTTTCTACTTGCATTTTTACGTGCTTTTGAACTGCTAGGTTGGCAGAAGCTAGTACGAGTAGCAGGCGCTCACTCTGCTACGTGGCAATTTGAACACACAGTGGCAGTATTGTAGCATTTATATATCCAAAAGGTTTGTGGGGAGTTTTTTTTGGCTAGAGTTAAAAATTAGGCCCTCCCAAGTACACTCCATCAACCAACACCTAGAATCATTAGTCTTGCTATTTAAGGATAGTGGTCCAGAACACTTGGAAAAGGCTAGTAGGTTTTGCATATGACAATAAAAAAACTATAAAATATCAATGCACTGCATAATACAAATACAGTTTTAAATGAAGCACATTAGGTATTTTCATAGTTGCAAGATCATGTGCTATTTAACAATGGTCAAATAGGAGTATGATACTATTAAGTAGGATGTGAGAGGTAAATAGGTAGGAAGATGTAGTTCATTGTTAAGAATGATCAGTTAATGCTACCCGAATCCATCTGATTTATAGCAGTGACCAAGAAATTCTGCTTCAGTGTATAGTTAGCTAAATTCCAGTAATCCTGTGGCAGGAAGGATGGTTTCACACATACTACAATAAATCATGATTTTCTTGATCTGTTCTTGGCAGGTTATGTGCAAACCCATCTATCGCGGTTTGTAAACTTGGCATAATGGCTTGATAAGATATATGAACACAATTGCTATGAATATATGTCTGTGTCCATGCACAAGATAGAGAAAGAGTAAAAAAGCACCTTCGTGATGTTAATATGTTTGGAGAGGAATAAACCAAGGATCCTGATTCCCATTTAGCACTAAATAAAATATAGTATATATTTTAAATAAATATATTCAGGTAAATGAGGGCAGATATGATATTGTTGCCATTACAGAAACATGGTGGGACGAAACCCACAAATGGAACACACAGCTAGAGGGATTTAAATTATTTAAAAGAAATAGACTAAACAAAAGAGGAGGTGGAGTTGCTCTATATATAAGAAATAACTTTATCTCTACAGAAATAGAGCACAACAATGATGAAAACTGTAAACTTGAATGTATTTGGGTCAATATAAAAGGGGGAAAAATGACATTGCCATAGGTGTATACTATAGGCCGCCCAACCAAACAGAGGAAATAGATGAACTTTTTGCTAGTCAGTTAACTAAGGTATGTAGGAAGCGCATCACAATAGTAATGGGGGACTTTAATTACCCTGATATCAACTGGGAGACAAACTCTGCACCAAGTGGAAGATCTAACAGATTCCTGACAAACCTAGCAGACAACTTTCTCTCCCAAAAAGTAGAGAAGGGAACTAGGGGATTAGCCATATTGGATTTAATTCTCACTAACAGAGATGAAATGATAGAAAGTGTCAACGCCACAGGAACCTTGGGGGGAAGTGATCATGCAATATTGGAATTCAACATTATGGAAGCACAAGCAATAGAATACAGCCAAACTAGAGTCTTGGACTTTAAAAGAGCTAATTTCAATAAACTTAGAGAGACCTTGGGAAGAATTCCATGGATGAGAATCCTAAAGGGGAAAACAACTCAAGAAGCTTGGGAAATTTTGAAAAGTGAGATAATAAAGGCCCAGTCTAGCACAATACCAACAAAGAAGAAAAATAACAGCTTTCAAAAGAAACCAGCATGGCTGCATAAAGAACTCTCTGATAAACTGAAAGATAAAAAGGACAAGTATAAGAAGTGGAAAGGGGGCACATAACTAAGGCAGAATATCAGCAAACAACCCGTGCCTGCAAAGGTGAAGTGAGGGAAGCTAAGGCTCAAAATGAACTAAGGCTTGCGACCAAAGTCAAAAATAACAAAAAAAGCTTCTTTCAACATATAAGAAACAAGAAAAAAGTTAAGGAAATGATTGGTCCATTAGTGGGGGAAAGTGGCAAGAAGGTGACAAGCAACAGGGAGAAAGCAGAACTATTTAACTCGTTTTTTGCATCTGTCTTTACACAAAGGGAAAAAACAGTCCAACCTACCAAAACCAGTGCCATAAAAAACAGAATAGAAACGCAAGTTAAGATAGGCAAGAAAATGGTAAGTGAGCACCTATCCAGCCAAGACGAGTTCAAATCACCAGGACCAGATGGATTACACCCCAAGGTTCTCAAGGAACTGTCAGACGTGATCTCAGAACCACTGAACTATATTTTTCAAAGATCCTGGAGCACTGGGGAACTACCAGAGGACTGGAAGAGAGCTGATGTAGTTCCCATCTTCAAAAAAGGGAAAAAAATAGATCCAGGAAACTACAGACCTATCAGCCTGACCTCAATACCTGGGAAGATTCTGGAAAAGATAATCAAACAACAAATCAGCGAACACCTAGAGGCGAACAAAGTTATCACTAAAAGCCAACATGGGTTTGTCAAAAACAGATCGTGCCAGACAAACCTTATTGCATTCTTTGACCAAGTGACAAAACTAGTGGACCAGAGGAATGCTGTAGATATAATTTACTTGGATTTCAGTAAGGCATTTGATAAAGTAGATCACAACCTACTACTTGATATGATAGAAAAATGTGGGTTAGATAGCATCACCACCAGATGGATTCGTAGCTGGCTGACAGGCCATACTCAGCGTGTGGTCCTCAATGGAACTGCATCTACATGGAAGGAAGTGTGTAGTGGGGTGCCCCAGGGCTCTGTTCTGGGCCCAGTGCTCTTCAACATCTTCATCAACGATTTGGATGAGGGGATAGATGGGGAACTCATCAAATTTGCAGATGACACCAAGGTGGCAGGAATAGCCAATGCTCCAGAAGATAGGCTTAAGATAGAAAAGGATCTGGACAGACTCGAACACTGGGCACTATCTAACAAAATGAAATTCAATTGTGAAAAAAGTAAGGTTCTGCATTTAGGCAGGAAAAATCAAATGCACAGGTATAGTATAGGTGGTACCTTGCTCAATAGTAGTAACTGTGAGAGGGATCTCGGAGTCTTAGTAGACAATCACTTCAATATGAGCCAGCAGTGTGCTGCAGCTGCCAAAAAAGCCAACACAGTGCTAGGCTGCATTAACAGAGGGATAGAATCAAGATCAAGTGAAGTACTAATACCACTTTACAATGCTTTGGTAAGGCCACACCTGGAATACTGCATCCAGTTTTGGTCACCACGATGTAAAAAAGATGTCGAGACTCAGGGTACAGAGAAGAGCAACCAAGATGATTAGGGGGCTGAAGGCTAAAACATATAGGGAACGGTTGCTGGAATTGGATATGTGTAGTTTAATGAAGAGAAGGGTGAGGGGTGACATGATAGCAGTGTTCCAATATCTCAGGGTCTGCCACAAAGAAGAGGGAGCCAGGCTGTTTTCCAGAGCACCTGAGAGCAGGACAAGAAGCAATGGATGGAAACTAGTCAAGGAGAGAAGCAACCTAGAACTAAGGAGAAATTTCCTGACAGTTAGAACAATTAATCAGTGGAACAACCTGCCTCCAGAAGTGGTGAATGCTCCAACACTGGAAGTTTTTAAGAAGAGACTGGACAGCCATTTGTCTGAAATGGTATAGGGTTTCCTGCCTTAGCAGGGGGTTGGACTAGATGACCTCCAAGGTCCCTTCCAAATTATTATTATTATTATTATTATTATTATTATTATTATTATTATTATTATTATTATTATCATTATTATTATTATTATTATTATTATTATTATTATTATTATTATTATTATTATTATTATTGTAATCCCTATCAGATGCAGAAGACCATGAGATACAGCCAAGAACTAAAGATTTCAGAATTCTTTTGCTGACATCTACTGCTGGTATTCAGAGTTCAGTGGTCCAGACTGACAGACCTCTCTGTTTATTATTCCCACCATCTTTTCCCACTGACTAGATACATATGTAATCTTCCACACCAAGGACAATTTTGTATGGATTTTATGAACTGTAGTCTATGAACATTTTTGGAATACAGTAATTTAGGTGATAGATGTCAAAATTCTACAAGATGGACATTAATTACTCTTCTAGAAAAACAGTATGGTACCTCTTTAACCCATCTGCCTTTGTTAATATTTAGCAAAAGTGTTATCTTAAAAGCACAACAGAGCAGTAGAAAATACAGTTTAAATACATTGTGTTTAGCTTCTTTTCAGCAAAAGGATAAAGGAACTGATTATGTTCCCATTTGTATTCATCTACTTTCACAGAGCCACGTGGGACATAATTCACATTATTGCTCTATGAACATACAGTAGTGTCATCTTGACACTTTCGACTCCCTGCAGATATCCCTGCTAATGTATCTCAGTGAATTGGACCAGACATTTTAAAAAGATATTGAGCACAGATGGATGCGTTCACCATTCTTTCTAAAATGACTACAGTACATGGGACAGTAATAAGCCAGTTTACAGTGTTTAAGACCATTAGGTCCTCTTTGAATTTCCAACAGAAGTTCATGAAATAGGTTGCAATTTAATGTATGGGAGTTTAAAAGACCAATGAACAGAGTATGCATCAATCCAGAGTTTCATTTTCAGTCAGCTTTATTTATAAAGCTGGAAGTTAGCTTATATTTTCAGGCGGATTTCATTAGGCATACTCCCATAGGTTTCTAAACTAGGATTAAGAGCAGGTAGCTGGCAACCATGGCAAACTGTTGTGGGGAGCAGTTTGATGCTTCCCATTCCTTCTAGCTAACCAGTACTTCCTGAGTTAAAACACAAATTAAAATACGAGGGCAGATCCGAGTAATAATCCCTACATGCAGGTTTAGGGAAATATATCCTCCCGGCCCCATTGTTCTTAAAATAAACCACCCCGTATAATTCAAGCAGCAGAGCTGCTGCTGCAAAAACTGTGTGGGCAATATCTGTGCTCCGTTTTATTTTCTAGGAGAACCACTGGCAGTTTAACTAAAAACAAACGAGTGAGTGGGTTTGCTCGATGTGCATAGCCATGACTAGAATACGTAAGCTGAGAGTAAATTACAGTTATAGAATTTGCTTAAGGTTAAAGCCACACAAATCAACGTGATTTGTCATGTGATCAAAATGAACACAAATAACTTATTTAGATAACTTTCACCCTTGCTTTTGTAATACTTAAACTTGACCAGCATTTTATTTAGGGGCTGCCCTTAGTATTTAAAAGCTAGAGATGAACTTCTTGAGCTCATGGGCCAATTCACAAAATATGAGATTTTTGTTCTAATGATCTGTGGATTTCTTCCTTCTAAAATAGGTAGTATTCAGCCTGCCTGGCTGATATCTGACATATCAAAACAATGGGTACAATCCAGAATACAAGAGGTCCAGTGCCTTTTCATTTAAAGGTAACTTGACATTTTTCTTTAAAGAAAAAGATTTTTTTAAATTATCATTCCCATTTGCAATGTTAGTATTTACACAGTGAAGTTAACTTTGCTTTCTGTAATAAGGAAAAACAAATTTAATTATTCTCACTTGGCACATTCTTATTAAACATATTCTCAGGAGGGTTGACATTAATTGGTCTCCTTAGTGCCATTTTGTACATGATTTCTTTAACAGACAATTTTTGTGTAGAAAAAAGATATACAGTATAATTATGTGCCAAAAACATACAGTATCATCAAACGATCCCAAACGCATGTATTATTGCAAATCAAAGTCTTTCTCCACATTGCTTACATGATAAAATAATCTACTTTTTCTATTACACATAAATTATCTCTAGGAAGGAGACAGTGTATGGATTACACAGAAATTTGGAGGAGGAATAGCAAATTCTCCTGTGTTAATAAATCAACCTTTAAAATACTTCATGTGAAGTATTAATACCACTTTACAATGCCTTGGTAAGGCCACACTTGGAATACTGCATCACCATGATGTAAAAAAGATGTTGAGACTCTAGAAAGAATACAGACAAGAGCAACAAATATGATTAGGGGACTGGAGGCTAAAACATATAAGAAACAGTTGCTAGAACTGGGTATGTCTAGTTTAATGAAGAGAAGGACAAGGGGTGAGATGATAGCAGTGTTCCAATATCTCAGAGGTTGCCACAAAGAAGAGGTAGTCAAGCTATTCTCCAAAGGGCCTGAAGGCAGGACAAGAAGCAACTGATGGAAACTAATCAAGGAGAGAAGCAACCTAGAACTAAGGAGAAACTTCCTGACAGAACAATTAACCAGTGGAACAACCTGCCTCCAGAAGTGGTGAATGCTCCAACACTAGAAGTTTTTAAGAAGAGACTAGACAACCATTTGTCTGAAATGGTATAGGGTTTCCTGCCTGAGCAGGGGTTTGGACTAGATGACCTCCAAGGTCTATCATCATCATCGATAATAATAATAATAATAATAATAATAATAATAATAATAATAATAATAATAATAATAATAATAATAATAATAATAATGGTGATGGTGATGGTGATGATGATGATGATGATGTTTCATTAAAGTCTTTACAGTTCATCAATAAGTAAAATATTGTATTTTTTAAGCAATTATACTATTCTACACAGAACTTCACAAGTCCATCCAGATGGATGCTGCTTCTTAACAGACTTTCTCTGAAAACAAAAATATTATGAAGAAACAATGGAAAAAGATGTAAGCATTACAAACAGAGGAAGACATAATCAATACATGATAACATCTAGTATGAAAGCACCCCATATTTGCCCGTACAGTTTAGAGAGGACAGATCAAGAAGAGTATATCTAAAACACTAATTTCATGGTCCTATTTTTAGTGCCTTTATTTATAGAACAATTGGGAATTGTTTGCTCAGCCTAAGGATTGAGGGCTAAAAAATTAGTTATAAATGAAAGATTTGAGACAAGGCCACCCAAGAAGGTATAAGTCATCTCATGCATTAGAGTTGGCGCAAACATGCTTAGCACCAGATATGAGGAACTGTAACACTTATTGACAAGGACATCTGGGAAAAGTAGGAGTATCCCTAATATTTGATAAGAATACTCAAGAAATTATGTACATGTGCTGCCTGGCAAACAAGACCATGATTTAGAAAAAAAAATAAGAAAGAAAACACTGATACATAATAAATTTAGCAGAAGTTCCCCACACTTATGCAGGGAATCTAGAAACTCTAAAATCATTGTTGAGATTTTATGGCGGGGGAGGGAGAGAGAGAGAGAGAGAACAAAACTGCATTCAAATTGCATTTTACTCATTTGCTGCTGCATTTTCTTCTTTCCAGTCACACAGAGAGATCTGTTTTTAAAGGCTAGTGCATGTTATTGATTCTGAAGTCCTATTATTTCTTTGTTTCAGATAGAATATATTAAGATAACTAGGAGGAGGCAAACCAAACTGTTCTCCTTTTAACCAGAACAGGGCAGGGAAGTAATACTATACTGGATAGTCTTAAAACCTCTCTGGAATTCAGTGGAAATAATAGTTCTACTGAACTGCTCTGGCACCAAACCTCCAACTGCTGCCACCTGTCAGCTGTTTCTGGCAAGGTAGTGCAAAAAGCCTTTGGCTCAGGAATTAAAGCGCCTCCAGGCAGGTGCACAAAGTGGGGTGGGGGAGATTCACAGGGCTCACAGCTCACAGCCTGGAAAAAAACGGATCAGTTCTTCCCTGCAAAGCTCTCCAGCAGGCACCCTAAGTGGGGTGGGAGAATTTATCTTTGCAAAGTACTGTATTTACAAACATCATAGTTTGCAAAATACACTAGTTAAAAAGGAGCAGAGCAGTTTTTTCAAAGTGCTTACAAATAAACAGTACCATACAGTAACCAAAAATATATATATATTTTAAAATACTTACAAAGGGAACTATAGAACTCCAGTTCTTTCCTCCACGCAACAGAATGAGAAGCAAAACCAGCTCTGGCTGAAAAATCCCTGGATCAAAACATGCTATACCTTATCTTTTCTGGCCATCGTCTTAACTAGTGTTATAAAAACAAAACTATGCCAAATATGATAGAAACACAAGTAACCATCCCCATTAAAATCTGACTTTCATCCAAATAAGAAAAGCTGCCCTCTGAATTATACTAGGTAAAGGTTTCCCCGCACTTGCGTGCTAGTCGTTTCCGACTCTAGGGGCTGGTGCTCATCTCCGTTTCAAAGCCGAAGAGCCAGCGCTTGTCCGAGGACGTCTCCATGGTCATGTGGCTGGCATGACTACTCGCCAAAGGTACACGGAACGCTGTTACCTTCCCACCGTAGTGGTCCCTATTTTTCTACTTGCATTTTTACGTGCTTTCGAACTGCTAGGTTGGCAGAAGCTGGGATGAGTAACAGGCGCTCACTCTGCTACGCGGCACTTGGGATTTGACCCGCCAAACTGCCGACCTTCTGATCGACAAGTTCAGCATCCTAACCCACTGAGCCACCGCGTCCCACTGAATTATACTAGCAGGCCTTAAAATAGTGTTCAGCCAGCTCATTATCTCCTTTGATTAAAACAAATAGACTTTCAATAGAAGAGAATATATGTAGCTCAGAGTTGAATTATAACTAAGGGGTTGGCACAAAGAAGAGGGAACCAACCTAGAACTAAGGAAAAATTTCCTGAAAGTGAGAATAATTAACCAGTGGAACGGTGTTGTCCCCAATTCGGGTCTGAAGCTGGTGCTGAGGCCAATGAAGAACACCAGACACGAGGTGCAGGTTTTCTTTTCTTTTACTGAAGCACTCCAAGAAAAGAAAAAAAGTGCCAAAATGTTTAGGAACCTGAAACCAGAGAATTAAGCTTTATTCATTTCCACTAAAGCAGAAGGCCGGATAAGGCAGGATATATAAGAAATATCATATAATAAACATTTTAGTAATGATCTAACAATTATTCTATTGGTCTCTAACCGTCCCTATTCCCAAGCACTGGCTAATGATTGCTTCAGGTGTTATCTAATACAACCTTTTGGGCACCAAGGACCAGTTCCGTGGAGAAAGGTTTTTCCATGGACCGGAGAGCACGTGGTTTTGTGTACTGCCTGCATCCCACGGATGGAGCTTTGCTTGTTTGTGTGGACTGGTTGCTGGCATGTCACGGCCCGGTACCGCTCCATGGCCCGGGGGTTGGGGACCCCTGATCTAATACACATTTTATTTGCTCCAAGCCATCTCTATTTCTAACTTTTAGCTGAGGGCTGTAAGATGCCTAACTCTCTGTTACTTTATCAGCTTTCTAACCACCAAGAATTGTTACAAGCTTTACATGTGCAAATTCCCTATGAATAAGCATTCTTTGTTCTTGCCAGATAAACTCCACAATTACAGGCTTCCCATTCTCCTTTCAAGTGTATGTCATAGCCTTGCTTTGTTTTAGCTGACAGCCCATCACGGATTCCCTTTAGAAGTTTATTTATTTATTTATTTATTTATTTATTTATTATTTGTTAAATTTGTATACCGCCCTATTCCCAAAGGACTAAGGGCGGTTCACAGGGCAATTAAAACAGTACAAAAAGAATAAAATAGAATTAAATTAGTAAAGCCCACAATTCCTAATAACAATAAAATTTAAAATTTAAAATTAATTTAATATAATTTAATTAAATACTTTAAAATTTAAAATCCCTCAGTCCAGGCCAGACAGTTCGAACAACCAGGTTTTTAAGTCCCGGCGAAAAGAGCGAAGGTCGGGGGCAGTCCGAAGCTCCATCGCCAGTTCATTCCAAAGGGCGGGCGCACTCACAGAGAACGCCCTCCCCCTGGGAATCACCCGTCGGCAATCTCTAACCGGCGGAACTCTAAGGAGGCCCTCCCTGTGGGCGCGCACAGGACGATGGGAAACTGATGCTGGTATGATGGGCTGTTGTGATGGGCTGTTCCATCACTGGAGATTTTTTAAAAAAGATTGGACAGCTATTTGTCTGAAATGGTATAGGGCAGGGGTCTTCAAACTCGGCCCTTTTATGACTCATGGACTTCAACTCCCAGAATTCCTCAGCCAGGTATGCTGGCTGAGGAATTCTGGGAGTTGAAGTCCATGAGTCATAAAAGGGCCGAGTTTGAAGACTCCTGGTATAGGGTCTCCTGCTTGAGCAGGGGGTTGGACTAGAAAACCTCCAAGGTCCCTTCCAACTCTGTTATTCTGTTGTTACTTAGTTGGATTCCACAAATGGGCTTTAAATGACAAGCAGGAATCTGAAAGACTCTTACCTGTAAAGCAGGGGTGTCAAACTGGCGGCCCACGAGACAGATATGTCCTGCGCAGGTCACATGACCGCAGAGGTGTCTTCTTGCTCGCAATTTTGAACTCCTTGTGTAAGCACACTTTTGGGGTAAATTTGTACTTGTGAATGTTCACTAATGTTGTACCCGAGGGGCTTACCTGTACTAAAGGTTTTAAAAAAACCAGAAAGAACTGCAATGCAACACAACTGATATATTTTAAACATTAAAAACAAAAATGGAAGAAATTAAGTTTTTCAGAGCTTCTGCCAACTCATTGATGAATAGGTGGCATAGTCACTGGTTTTGTTTTTGCACCTATAATTTGCTTGTCAAATTTATATAGCCCCCCCCCAACCCAATTTCACACAAAATAACTCTGGGTAAAATATAATAAAACCAGCAATTAAAACATTCTACCAAACCAATTAAAACATGTTACATAAAGTGCAGCCAGTGTTTATTGGCTTTATTGACTTTGTGTTCTATAAAGTATTTTTATTTGAAAACCACAGTTTATGGTTTAGCATGTTCTGCAAACACAATCAAATGTAATTTATTGAATAAACAATGTTTGAACAGCTCATGGCTTTATCTATGTATCTCATGGCTTTGTTTGAACCAAATCAGTCTTATACATGTAACACTGCAATTATATATAGCCAAATTATTAAAAATCCCACCATTTGTCAAAATTATAATTGGAGGACCTATTTGTTGACCTGCCTTTTAAGATTTTCAAGATTGGTGGGCCTTCTCAATAGTGGCATTATAATTAACTTAGGGTTTTATATCTAATTTATTTTCTTTGGCTTTTACTGAAAGTGTATTTTAAATCCTATATGCCCTTCTTTGCTATGCATGCTATTTTGCTGCTGATGTTTAATTCTGATTGATTCTTCACATTACATAACTTTGATTTATAGCTTTATGAGCTTGTTATGGTGTGTTGCAATTGCATTCCATATATTATATGACATTTGGGCAGAATCTTTTAATGACTAAAATATACACAATAATGAAATATACCCATTTCTTAGAGTGTAAGTAGGATTGACTTCTGAAGACTTTGCTGCAAGAAAGATCAAGTAATCTGATAAATAATGTTGCACCATTACATGCTGGCATAGTAATCACAATGGCTAGGACTGCATAACATTCAAACCCAACAAATCACATTATAGTTTAGCACAAAGTATAATGTTCAATGCGCTCTTCATAGGAGTCGGTTTTATAATAGGCCTCCATCTCATATTCCCATCTCAGTTTTCTTTCCCCATCAGATTTTGTCCTGTGTTCAGCAACTAACCTGGTCACCATAGGGGGTAAGAATTCTACCTTGATAGGTGAGCACCCTAATAGAAGAAAAATGGATGAAGAAAAATGATTGCAATAATATTACAGCATCTTGCAATGTGTGGATCCAGTCAGAGAATGACTTATCTACCACTCCATTGTCCCCCCAAAATGACTTATCTACCACTCCATTGTCCCCCCAAACAACCCAATGTAACCATTGATATCTTTCCAATAGTTGCACGCTAGAACACTCTCTTATAAGTGAAATGTTGTGAATGTTGGAATGAAACTGCATACATTTCTTTGAGATGAGACACCAATGCATAAAAGAAGCGGTCCTGAAATGGGCAGCAAATAAATTTGATAATGGTGATAATAATAAAAATAAAAGCAAAGAAGAAGAGCTAGAGGGAAGGAGGACAAACACGCTCCATCACTCTGTTTTGTTTTTAAATTTAACTTATATACTGCCCTATTCCTGTAGGACTCAGGGCGGTTTACAGGGCAATTAAAATCACACCATACAAAAGTTAAAAAATTTAAAACAGTTAATTAAAACAGTTAAATTAAATTTAGAGCCCAAAATTTAAAAGTTAAAACATTAAAACCCAATTAAAACCCCTCAGTCTAGGCCCGACAGCTCAAAGAGCCAGGTTTTCAGGTCCGGGCGGAATGAGCGGAGGTCGGAAGCAGTCCTAAGTTCCATCGGAAGTTGGTTCCAGAGGGCAGGCGCACCCACAGAGAAGGCCCTCTCTCTGGGAGTCATCCGCCGGCAATCCTTTACCGGCGGTACCCTAAGAAGGCCCTCCCTGTGGGAGCGCACAGGACGATGGGAAGTTGATGCTGGCAGCAGGTGTTCCCTCAGATAATCCGGACCCAAGCCATTTATTTATTTATTTATTTATTTAATTTGTATACCACCCTTCTCCCGAAGGACTCAGGGCGGTGAACAGGGCAATAAATACCAAAATACCAAAATACAAAAATTAAGAACAGATTAAACCATAGTGCCCAAATACAATAAATAAATTACTTAAAAACAATAATTAAAACCCAAACCCATCAGACCAGGCCAGCTTGTTCAAACAAATAGGTTTTTAGATCACATCGGAAGGAGCGAAGGTCGGGAGCCATCCGGAGCTCAACCGGTAAATGGTCTTTATAGGTCATCACCATCGCTCGGTCTTTGGTATATGCATATACTGTATATATAAGCCACCCAGGCTCTTTGCTTTTGACAAAAGGATTGGAAAACAACAAAAATCCTCTGACAGAACTTGCAAAACTGAACTAACAAAATTATCTTAAGCCATCTGCAATACACTGTAAAATTAACCCAAACTGTTCCACATCAATCTAGGTAAGTATACCAAATACTTGGCTGCACCTATGAGTACTGAAAATCCTGGATATTTTCTGGATTGATATTGACAGGTGTATAGAGTTCTGAACATACAATTTGGAGTAAATTATATTGTATTCACTAGACTTAGTTCTAAATTTAACATACCTAAATTGAGTATTCTCCTATTTAAGATTTTAGAAAGTAACTGTGTAACTGTTCTGTCTTCACTGCCCTTTCCTCCCTCTACCTCATTCTAATTTAAATGCCACATCAGTTTAGCTCCTTCGTGTATATGAGTGAGTTGTAGTTCACAAAGTTCCTCCTGATTTTTGATTACCATAAACTATCGCAATTCTCCTCCTACGGTACGATCCTGCTGTGTATATGTTTTACAGGAGGTAAATGCAGCAAAGATTTCATGTCACCTCAAAGACTATCAAATTCCTTCTAGCTTTTAGTTGTGAGGATTAATCTTTTAAAAGCTTCCTCGGTGCCAAATGGATTTTGTTTTCTAACACGAATAGCAAGAGTGGGGGAAGGGAAGCTTTATTATACTTGTAACTGCATAAAAGAGGATGAAATTTTTCCTTCCCAATTGCTCTCAATGAAAACTCAGCCTTTCTGCATGTTATTCGGTAAACTAACTGTTTTTATGGGATTTTTAACTACAGGTTTATCATCACACATACTTGATGCTGATTTTATCCATATGATTCAACAAATACTTATGAAACACAAATATCAATTAGTTTCCAGGGTGCCAGAGGACTGTTGTTAAATTGTGCTGCAATGAAATAACATAGTTACCCATCTATTATAGAACAGAGGTGACAGAATAGAGTACAGTACTTACTGTGTTTCCCCAAAAATAAGTCTGGGTCTTATTATTATTATTTGCCTCCAAAAGAGGCACCAGGTCTTATTTTGGGGGGGATGTCTTTTATACTCACCTCCGGCACTGACTGCCCCGCTCAGCCAGCCCACTTCTTCTGCAGTGGGCCAGCCAGGAGAGGCCTGGCTGAAAGGTAAGTGGGGTGCATGAGGCAGTCCAACCCCCCACCGCTGCCCTAGCTTGATTTTTAGGTGTGTGCCTTGCCCCAAAACTAGGGCTTATTTTGGGGGTAAGGCTTATATTAGGCCTTAAAAATCAAGCTAGGCTTATTTTCGGGGTAGGCCTTACTTTTGGGGAAACACGGTATTTATGGCTGTGGAGCAATTTTGCGGGGGGCCCTGGCACGATCCAGGCTCCGGAGGTTTGGAAAAGAGAGCTGTGTGGCGGTAAAATTGCTCCGTGGCCATGGATCCAGTCTCTGGAGGTCTTTTCTAGGTCTCCGGAGCCTGTATCAGGATGCATGGGGGCCGCAAAATTGCTCCCCGGCCATAGGCCTGGGCGGCAGAGGTCTTTTCCAGGCCTCCGGAGCCTGGATCCAGATTCTGGAGGCACATTGAAGCATCTCTTGGCTTCGGTTTGGTTTTCTGTTGCAGAAAACAGAGGCCTAAAAAACCTTGAGATCACACGAGATCAGTAGTGTGAGATCTCGCTCCACTGATCTCGTGTCATCTTGCATTATTCTCTGCAAATAAGCCAAAGGCCTGGAGCAGTCAAGAAAGTGAAGATTCTCCATCTTCGCAGGGTGAAGGCCTGGTGCCTAGGGAGACCCACGGCAGGGGTAGGGAGGGAGGGAATAACCCGGTTGAGTGTTGCAGAGCCACTGCGGTCGCTCGTAAGGATGAACAACTGCTATGGTGCTGCAATACTCATAATTTTGGGACTTGCTCGTAAGCACTAGAGGGCGCTCATCACATAACTTTGAATGAGCATTAAATGAACGCTCATAATTCGAGGATTACCTGTAGTTACAATTTTAATTCATTGTAAATGAAATGAAATCAAGTTTAATTTTTTTTCTGGTCCTACCCTGAGTACAACTTTTAAAGACTATGGTGGGTTTGTTTGTTTTTTGGCTCCACTTCCAAAATGTACGGTCTATTCCAGGTCTGCAAGCAATTATTTCTTTTATCAGTAGATTTAAAAAAAACAATCTATTTCTCAAGTGGAGCATCCTTTCCAGTGACTTAACAAACAAGTCTATGGGGACATGGCAGGGCAGAGCAAGAGGACAACAAAACTAAAGCAGTGTTGCAACATTGTGATGTAAGCCCTGCACCTTTTGTTTTTGTGATGATATTGCACACCTGCATAAAAGGGAGGTGGCTCCTTCCCTGATAACATATGGAAGTCTCTCAAAGCTAGCCTATGTCATCATCAGTGGGTTTAACAAGTAAAAACTATTAATCATCTTTATCATTCATCTATAAATGATAGAAAGTTTCTCCCCTCCCCCGTGCCATCACTGAGCACTTAATTCCCATATCACTGTCTAATTTCTCATTTTTTTCTCATCTTCCCTATTTTCTCCTATTGGTTTCTTATGATTTATCAATTTTTGTTTGATACTTATGATTAATAATTGTAACTTTATGATCTATGACCTATTACTTGCTGTTATATGCACACTGTGAGCTTATGCACCAGAGACAAATTCTTTATGTGTTCTTTATACGTGGCCAATAAAGAATTCTATTCTATTCTATTCTATTCTATTCTATTCTATTCTATTCTATTCTATTCTATTCTATTCTATTCTATTCTATTCTATTATTCTATTCTATTCTATTCTGGACTAAGAAAGATGGATTTAGTTCCCCAAAATTATCTGATTTGCTAGCCAACCCAATAACACCAGAGAAGATAAACTTTTGCTTAATTGAGCCTTAACAGAGCCTTGGTGGAGCAGTGGGCTAATGCCTCCTTAAGTAACACCAGCTGCCTGCAATTAGTGCAGGTTCGCATCCCACCAGGCTCAAGGTTGACTCAGCCTTCCATCCTTCCGAGGTAGGTAAAATGAGGACCCAGATTGTTGGGGGCAATTAAGCTGACTTTGTAATAATGCCGCTTGGGGTGTGTGTGAAAGCCCTAATAAGCAGGCATATACATAGAATGAAGGCTACTGCTAAGCTTGTAAGCCGCCCTGAGTCTTCGGAGAAGGGCGGGATATAAATGGAATTAAAATAAAATAATAAATAAATAAAAAATTGGCAAAACAAAGAGGCTGCTTTTCATTTATCCTCTGCAGTCTATGAAACTGTGAAGATAATGTTCAAAGGAAGAAAGAGACAAAAGGCCTGCATAACAACATTTGTTCGCGAGATTCAGATTCTCTCTAGACATCATCACAATACATTCTGAAGAGATTCTGAACCTCAAAATCTTAATCTAGTTTGTAACTATTTTAAAGTAATTTCATTTGGAATTCTGTTATTAGTGTTCTCCTGTTTTCCTGTATTCCTCATTTCCCTTAAACTCCTTTTTATATCTATTTGGCTTCTAAAAGGGAACGTTATTAAATTCTTATTTTTAAAAATTCCCACATGTGAGAAAGTATGTTTGTGCAATTACCACTGGTGTTTCTGAACTGGTTTGTTAAATGTATTGTTTTTTGGACTATGGGATCAAACGTTAAAGCATGCTCCTATATTTTTGAGAGTTTGGCTCAAGGAAAATATCTTCAGTAGAAAACCTAGAAGCTCTCACTTAGATAGACAAAGTTATTAGCTGTTTCAGCCTGACTAGTGGGAGAATTACTATTACTATTATAATTCTCTTTTTGGAAAATCTAGAAGAGACGGCCAGTGAAATCTGAAATCAGCTCCCCATATGTCTCCCACAATTATAATAAGGTACACAAATTTAAGCTTGCGTTAAAATATAGTCTCTCATTAACTTTTTTATTTAATATAAATCTCACCATAAGCAGCAAGATAAGAGTGCAATTCTTTTATAGTGTTTCTCATAATTTCATAGCCAATATGGGTGTAATAAGACTGAACTAGATAGTCTAGAATAGCACAACATGATAACTGTGACCCTGGGGGTTGTTACATCCTTTCCCTAATGTATCTTTGCTAATGCAATGATTCATTCAATTGTAAGGTACAGCAGAACAGGAAAATCCCCAACACTTTCCAGATTTGATTTGTAAGACCTCTAACTGGTTTCTGAATGTTCCCGTTATAATTCTGCCATCCCTGAAAAGTTCTGCAAAACTTGCAAGGATGCAGCCACCTTTGTCAATGCCAGATGCTGTTCTAAGGGTTCTGCTCTTTATACCAGAAGGAACTGTGCGTGTATGAATGGGGTAGGTGAGCTCAAGCACATGTATGGTTTGATGCATACTGGCTTGGGATGTTCCTGTTCCCATTTACTTTAGGCTAGGCTAGAGTCTCCAATATATTTGCCTGAAATTGAGGCAGTCCATTACTTTCAATAATTAATGTTAATCATTACCTAAATTAATGCAGCTTTTGGAATAGAAAGTTTTCCATCCCAGCTGTAAGAAAACATTGTGGTTCTGACAAAAAGCCCTCCTGTAGACTGGAAAGGTCAGGTACAAAAGGCACATAGGATTAAAGTAAGCTGAATGAGTACCATTGTTCCCAAATCTTACCCCTTACAAATAATCTGTGGAATCAGAACACAGGATTCAAAATGATTTATTAAAAACTCATAGCAATGTTTATTATATAAGCAGTATGTATTGGAGGGAACCCTACCAAAAAATAGTGAGAGATATTTCTGCAAACCAGAGGTGTATTGGTATTTAGATATCTCAGGAAAGGAGGGAAAATTATGCAGGCATATATATATGTCCAAATAGTAGATGATATAAGCATGCATATTCATAAGTAATGGCCCTAGGGTTACTTCCTGCCTTTCTGCTTTTACTTTCTTCAAACAGAGAACAATTGTGTAAGTGAAAAGAAACAGGTCGTGGGAATATCCTGATAAGACTTATTATACCAGGCTGGTGTAAGCTGCTCCAAGGCTAAATTCCTTATGTTTCAATTTTATCATGGTCCCATTCATTTGAAAATTCACTCTTCCCACAAGTGTTAAATTTAGATGCCTATATTGCAATTCTACCTTTTGTTTTTGTACTGATTCATTAGCCTCTCCCATGGTCCTATACATTTTTATTCTTCAGTGTCCCAATGTGTGACAGGGAGAGTTAATAAAATATCATATACCATAAAGAAAATGGCATACAAATCATGGAATTCTGCACTGAAACCTGTACTTGGCTAATCTTCAGCACATTTAAACACATATCTTACCTAACGGTACCACTGTATTACCACTGACCTCCATGTCCACACTGCCTTCTAGATGTGCTCAGATTAGAAGTTCTATTTCCTAGTGCAGAATCCTATTGAGAAAATCAAACTACTGGTATCTACTCTTCATTCAGCCTGATCTACAGATAATATTCCAGCAGGATTGTGAGCAGCAAAGTTGATGACAAATCCTTACTCCCACTCAAGCCATTTATATTTCCATGTAGAACTTGCCTGTCCTAAGACAAGCATCTTCTATTCACAATGGTTCTCTAATTTTAGAACTAGCTCCCTATCACTTCAAAGACTTTTGCTGTACTCTGCAAATCTGCAGCCAAAAAACTCATAAAACACACACCATGAACTGGATGAAAGGTTTCACTAGTCCTGCATTCCTAAAAGTGAAAGATGAATTAGAAAATGTGTTTTAGTTAGCTTACAATAGACACTGAAAACTGCTTACAACGATTTCTATAATTATATTTTTAAAAAGCTATTTGCCAATGACAGTCTATCATTTGTATTTGTTTCAGATCTTCCGGGTACATGTCAAATATGAGATACTACAGAAGTGTCCTAACATTAAAATTATCTGTCTGTTAAAACAATTAGAGAGAATGAGTTCTACAACTGATCTGAATGCTCCTTGCTAATGAAGACTAGTTCAGTTTTTCCAACCTGCGCAGTGCTTTTTTTGTAAAAGAGAAAGGTGCCGGAACTCACACGTCATACAAGCTGCCTTGCCTACCCTACAAGGTTCCATCCAAAAAAGGTGCCGGAACTCCGTTCTGAGCGTTCTATGAGAAAAAAAGCACTGAACCTGTCATTCCAGAAGGGATGGAACTTTAAACCCAGGATTTCCAATTAGCATGAGGTAGGCATTGTAATCCTAACACATCTGGAAGGCAGCAGGTTGGAGAAAGCTGTACTAACCTCAATCATTAATTTGAAAGCAATGAAGGCAAGTGCAATTCACTTTGCACTTGCCTTCAAGCAGGACACATATTTTCTTGTGTGTCCTACTTGTATATGCACTGGAAACATTTGTCTAGCCACACTTGAAAAAATGATGCTAGATTAGTTAGATATTTGTTTGACCTGCAGAAGAAGGGGTCTTATGTTATGTCCTGACCAAGAGAAAAAAGTGCAAGGTACAGTACAGTATTACTGTGGCTGGCATGGTTGGTTTAATTATGATTAGACCTGAATTGAACGGGTTTGCACAATACAGTAAGCCAAACTAATTACAATTTTGGTTAAACAGGTGTTTTTGAAGGTGCATGTTTCCTGCATTATCTTTATGTGTATCCAAACCAGCTCTTAAAATTCAGGCTTTATTCATTAGGCTAGACTGTATACTCCTGTATTCATCTTTCCTTTTTGACTTTTATTAGTCAAATATAAAAGCTCATTGTGTAAGCAAAATAATCTGACAGAATGTGTGATGACCCAGGGCATGGCACAGAGGCAAAACAGTCAACTGGCAGTTCAAACCATCCTTTATTTGCTCCAATTTCCCCAAATGCTCCCACGTTTCTGGCAAGCCACAGAACAAAGACGCACACACCTTCAGGAGCCTCTGGCTCTGGTTGCAAGTAGTTTCACAAGTTTTTCAGGCAGGGAAAGTGTGTGTATGGAACAAGTTAGATTAGAAGAGTATTTACTCAAGGCCACGGAGATAACGAGGAATGACACATACATCCAAAATCTAACGAGTCTGTGGAAATACAAGCTTGCCTAAGCAGTTTCAGAAGAGAAGCCAAAATTCAATCCGAGGTCCTTGAGCACCAAATCAAGTTTGTCAGCCAGTCCAATGGTCAGAGTTTATATTATATTATATATTATATTAATTTAATTTCTATACTGCCCTTCTCCCGAAGGACTCAGGGCGGTGAACAGGGCAATACATAAAAACAAGATACAAAAATTAAAAATTATTAAAAAGTAATTAAACAGTGCCCATAATAAATTAATACAGATTAACAGTTAAAATCCATTTATAAAATCCAACCCCATCCCATCAGGCCAGGCCAGCTTGTTCAAAGAGATGGGTTTTAAGATCACGCCGGAAGGAGCGGAGATCGGGCGCCATCCGGAGCTCGACCGGAAGATGGTTCCAAGGATCCGGTGCACCCACAGAGAACGCCCTCCCCCTGGGGGCCACCAGTCGGCATTCTTTGACCGGTGGCACCCTGAGGAGGCCCTCTCTGTGGGAGCGTACTGGGCGGAGGGAAGTTGACGCCGGCCGCAGGTGCTCCCCAAGGTATTCCGAACCCATGCCATGTAGGGCTTTGTAGGTCATTACTAACACCTTGAATCTCACCCGGAAGACAACTGGTAGCCAATGCAGCTCGCGGAGCAGAGGTGTGACATGGGAGTGTCGGGAAACTCCCAACACAACTGTCGCGGCTGCATTCTGTACCAGTTGGAGCCTCCGAGTGGTCTTCAAGGGTAGCCCCATGTAGAGAGCGTTGCAGTAGTCAAGACGAGAGGTCACGAGCGCGTGAGTGACCGTACGTAGGGCATCCCGGTCTAGATAGGGCCGCAACTGGCGCACCAGGCGAACCTGGGCGAAGGCCCCCCTAGTCATAGCTACTATATGATCTTCTAGGGAAAGTTTCAGGGTTTCCAAGCAGAAATCACAACACAGAACAAGAGATCAGAGAGTTGTTTCCAAGATCAGCAATGGCTGTGCCTTGTGGAGAGGGGCGGGGTGCTTTTCTCCCCAGTAGTTGAGCCTGCCTGTTTGTTCCCTCCTTCTCTCCACTCTCCGTGCTCTAGGATCAGGAGGAGGTGACCCTTGCTCATCACCTGAGCTCTGTCTCTCCTGTTCATCCTGTCCCAATCGTGAAAGGCCCTGGCCTGCCTCAGCCTGCTCTTCCCCACATTCCTCTGAAGCCACAGACACCTCTCCCTTGATCTTCCTCAGCTCCAGTTCCAGCTGATTTTCCTCAGCAGATTCAGGCTCCGAAGGGGGCATGACAGAATGTTCCTAGGAATTCCAAATTCTATTTCACTTTTGTAAGCCATACGTACAGAACCCCACAGCTAGATAAAAACTCTCCATTCTGTTTTGCACCTAAATGGGTTGTAAACAAATACAAATATGTAATTTCAACCAAAGAAATACAATTCACGGCTCACTTTGGAGGATCACGTAGGAGCTGTGACCAGGGGGGCTTTTGCCCAGGTTCACCTGGTGCGCCAGTTGCGACCCTACCTGGACCAAGATGCCCTATGCACAGTCACTCATGCGCTCGTGACCTCCCATTTAGACTACTGCAACGCTCTCTACATGGGGCTGCCCTTGAGGACCACTCGGAGGCTTCAGCTGGTGCAGAATGCGGCCACGCGAGTTGTGATGGGGGTTTCCCGATACTCCCATGTAACACCTCTACTCCGTGAGCTGCATTGGCTCCCGGTTGCCCTCCGGGTGAGATTCAAGGTGCTGGTGATGACCTATAAAGCCCTAAATGGCTTGGGTCCGGGATATCTGAGGGAACACCTGCTGCCAGCATCAAGTTCCCTTTGTCCAGTGCGCTCCCACAGGGAGGGTCTGCTCAGGGTGCCGCCGGTAAAAGATTGCCGGCGGATAATACCCAGGGGGAGAGCCTTCTCAGTGGGTGCACCTGCCCTCTGGAACCAGCTGCCCGTGGAGCTCAGGACTGCCCCCAACCTCCGTTCATTCCGCCGGGACCTGAAGACCTGGCTCTTCGAGCTCTCTGGCCCAGGCTGAGAATTTTAATTTTAATTTTAATTGGGGTTTTTACTTTTTTTAAGGGATTGATGTAATTTTTTAATTGTTTTTAACTTTTGTATTTCTTGTTTTAAATACCCTGTAAACCGCCCTGAGTCCTTCGGGAAAGGGCGGTATATAAATCTAATAAAATAAATAAATAAATAAACTGACAATATTGCTGCTAGTTAATATTTATCCCCTATTTATATAATAAATAAACTTTCATGACCCACATGGTTGTATAAGAATTTCCAGCAGCTTAGCGTTCCCTAAGTCTGAATAAAAATAAAAAGTTGATCTCTTGGCTAAAGACACAAAATTTGTCTTCCATGCCATGGTTCAGGTGAAGAAATGAATACTGAAATATTTAACAAGGTAATCATCAAATGCAGGGCTTTTTTTCTCATAGAACGCTCAGAACGGAGTTCCGGCACCTTTTTTGGATGGAACCTTGTAGGGTAGGCAAGGCAGGTTGTATAACATGTGTGAGTTCCGGCATCTTTTTGTTTTACAAAAAAAGTACTGATCAAATGCAATTCTAAAATTGTCCTGAAGGCATGGTACAAAATTAGAGGGCAGACCAAATTATTTTTCTTGAACAGCATATAAGTTGGGGCATTTTTAGCCTAGAACTAATTATTGTCTTTAATACGTTTTGTGGTTGTAAGTTTATTCAATTTTTCCTAGACGTAACTGTATTAGTGAGACTATTCCTAAAATAGTTGAAATATTACCTGGCCTCATTCTTTAACTCAGATTATATCTACATACACAAATGCACATAAAATGAGAGCATTTTTCTTACAAAATGGAAGTGAAAATTTAACTATATTTGTCATTATTGTTCGTTGATAACATACCTGAACATTGACACTAATTATAAGATGAAATCAATCAAAATTATTTGAACATCCCCACAGACAGATCATACACAGTGAGAAATCACACACATTTCAGACCCACATATGTGACTAAATGTTACCAGTGAGAAATAAGGAATACCGATCTTATAAGCAGTAACAGGAAAATCATTCTCAATATGACAAACCAAATTTGAGTCATTATCTGTTAGCATTCAAAACTTAATTTTAACACTTTTTCAAAGATCAAATTATTTTCCAGCAGTAATTATTTATTTATTCCTGCAACAATTACATTTGTTGTTCTTCACGTGTATGTGTATGGACCCAAATGTTTCCATTTAAGGCTATTTTCCTAATCATACTTGTTTGGGAGTTAATACTATTAAATGCATACAATTATCTGTGAATAGTCATGCAGAAAACCAACTGTTCAAAGCCTTGCACTCAAAGACTGAATAGAAGAGTGTCTTTGCCAGCCTACAGTGGCCAAGATCTGCTGGGCTGACCTCCTCCCCCCCCCAAGCCAAATAGTTTACTGAAGGACATCAGATGGCAGAGAAAAAAATTACTTCAACATCAGGAGAGCCAAGGAAAACACACAACTACTGTTATTATCAGATGAAGGTTAAATCATAACCACACAGCAACAATTAATTGTTAATTAGGATCCTAGGAAGTATGAGCGCAAGCGCCTGTGCTTTAGATCCACACCTTTCCTGGCCTGTGAAAGCTGCCTGAAGAGGGGGTGGTGCCACAGAGGTTTAAGGAGGCTGGGATCTGCCCTCTTCTTCAGAAGCCATGACAAGATTCCACCTGTAAATTTCCACCTGTCTCCAATCTTCCCTTTTGGCGGAAGTTTGCAGAGAAGGTGGTTGAGTGGCAGCTCCAGAGTTTTCCGGATGAAATAGATTAACTAGATCCTTTCCGGTCAGGGTCCAGGCCTGGATATGGCACGGAAATGGCATTGCTCAAGCTTTTGATGTTCTCTTGCAGGAGTAGAATGGGGTAGTGTATCCATCTTTGCTCTACTTGAGCAAGGCTCTCGGCAGCCTTTAATACCATCAACATGGTATCCTTCTGGAGTGGCTTTGGGAGTGAGCGGGCTCCGTGCTGTCCTGGTTACTTCCTTCTTCCTCTGTGGCTGCTCTCAGTGTTGACAGGAAGTGAGGAGTCCAGCCCTCATCCCCTGCTGTGCGGGGTCCCACAGGGTTTGAGACTCTCTCCACTTCTTTTTAACATCTAAATGAAGCCACTGGGTGAGATCATTCACCACCATAGACTGAGATGTATCATCGATATGCTGATGACACCCAGCTATATGTCTCAACCCATAATGAGTTAAGCAATGCTGTGACCCCCCCCTCCTCTTTTGCAGTACTTGGAGGCTTTAAGGGCTGGATGGGGAGCAATGGGCTAAAACTGACCTCTGGGAAGACAGGATGGCTCTGAGTTTGGTATTCTTTGGTCCATGGAGAATTGCCATCTTTGGTCTTGGATGGGATGACTCTGCCCCAGAAAGTCCCACTGCATAATCTGGGGGTTCTCCTGGACTCACCATTCCTGCTTGAGAAGCAGGTGGCAGCCGGGGCCAGGAGGGCCTTTGAGCAACTGCAGGTTGTGTACCAGGTATGTATCTTCTTGGACCAACAATCCTTGCTCATAGTCACTCATGTCCTGGTGACCTCCTGTCTTGACTATTGCAACACTCTACATGGGGTGGCCCTTGAAAAGTATCTGGAAGCTTCACTTGGTTCAAAATGCAACGGCCCAATGGTTTTGTGCAGACCCAGGTGTGCACATGTCACGTCTCCTGCAGCAGTGGTGGGGGTGGGGGGGGTGAGGTTGCATTGTCTGCCTATTTTCTTCTGGATACAATTCAAGTTGTTGGTTGTCACTTTTAAACTCCTACATGGCTTGGGACCAGATTATCTGAAGGATAATCTCTTCCTGGTTACATCCACCTGACCTACCAGATTGGGGAGGCAGGGAATTTTGTGGGTTCCCTTCTCATAACAACATCTCCGGGACATTAGACTGGCCCCCATATTGACACTCTTTTGCAAGGCCCTGAAGATCTCGCTTTGCCAACAACCCAGAGGGATAGAGTCCATTAAGTGGCTTGTTTGATTGACTGCTGTTGCACGGGGTGGGGGAGGTTATTTTTACTATTATTTATTGGGTTTTTATTTTATCAGCTGTCCAGAGTCACTGAGACTCTGTGGGCTTATAGTGGGCGGCTATATAAATTCTCTAAATAAATAAATAAATCAAAAAAATTCTGTGTTTGCACCATCTGCTGAACCATTGACTAGTTTCAGACACTGCATAATAGGTTAATTGGTGGTTGACCAGAAACAGAGTTGGAAAAAAACATTTTAGTTATGGAATCCAACCTTCTCTTCAGTACAGGAATCTTAAAATAGTTCTGATAAATAGCAGTCTGGCACTTGAGCATATCCAATGGGGAAAGGTACCCCCCCTTCCCTAAGTAAATAGATCCACTCTCAAACCACTTTTACTGTTACAGATTTTTCCCCCCTTATCTCTTACATACATTCAGAATCTGCTTTCTGGTAGCTTATATCCATTACTTTGTCCCCTTTACTCAAGAATCATAGAGAACATAAAAACATCATAAAAAGAGCCTTGGTGGAGCAGTGGGCTAATGCCTCCTTAAGTAACACCAGCTGCCTGCAATTAGTGCTGGTTCGAGTCCCACCAGGCTCAAGGTTGACTCAGCCTTCCATCCTTCCGAGGTAGGTAAAATGAGGACCCAGATTGTTGGGGGCAATTAAGCTGACTTTGTAATAATATGCCGCTTGGGTGTGTGTGTGTGAAAGCCCTAATAAGCAGGCATATACATAGAATGAAGGCTACTGCTAAGCTTGTAAGCCGCCCTGAGTCTTCGGAGAAGGGCGGGATATAAATGGAATTAAAATAAAAAAATAAATAAAAACAGCTCATGACTTTCTTCTGTATGATCTACTTTCAGTATTTGAAGAGTGCTATCATATTACCCCTCAGATATCTTGATGTTACGGATGTCTGTTTTTGGATTTTGTTTTAAGTATCAAGTTCTTATGGGCATTGTGAATATACAGAATTCTCCTCTTCAAAGAAGACCTCTGGCAGGGCTAAAGTTCCCATGTGTAGAAACTCTACACATTTATAGTTCATATTCCAAGCTCACATCAAAATGCAGGCACTAGAAAAACATTTCTTTGAAGAGTGTAGCTGGAAAATTAAAAAGTTTATTCACATGATCAATTCAATCAATGTTTGATGGGAGCAAATGTCTGGAAGGAGCTGTCCTGGTTTATGCATACCCCAC
Source organism: Vipera berus (assembly GCF_964194415.1). NCBI lineage: Eukaryota > Metazoa > Chordata > Lepidosauria > Squamata > Viperidae > Vipera > Vipera berus. Next base: position 58,822,506 of record NC_138206.1, read on the forward strand.
AGTATTAAATGCAGCTTACACATATTTAAATGTATATGTCAGAATTCAGTTATATTTCATTTCTATCTATCTCCTCTGATATAAAAACCAATTCTTACTATTTCCTGGATTCCATCATACTACTAAGGGGGAGGGGGGTATGCATGGGGGTTTTACTACTTTTACTTCGTCCATTCACTACAAAGTAACTTTTTGTTGATTCACTTTGGGTCTGCTAACCATAACAATGTGGCCATCTGCCTTTCATCCTATGCCCCTCTGACCTTCACCTCTTTACCGGCAGCGAGGGAAAAGTGGGGCGGGGAAGATGCAACACCTGGGATCTGGGTAAAGAGAGGATTGAATGATCCTGCGGAGGGAGGGAGCCGAACTGATGTTATCTTTCCTGGAGTTAACACCTAGTAATCTGCTGGTTTGAATCGCCCGGAAGAACTGCGGGGTGGGGTGGGGGGTTGCTTGGGAACATTTTAAAACATTGAATGGTGGGGGGATCCCTCAGATCCTGTCTAGCATGCCTATCAATTTCTCTTAATAAAAATTCCTGTTGCAAGAGACCGTTTACAAGAGTTCTGTTTTCTTAAGATGTAGATTGAAGTGGGTCCTTACAGTATATATCTGTGTAGACAGCAATCAAAACCAAGGCTTGCTGGTTGGTAAGACTGCTGACTAGTAAGCCCAGGGTTCTGTTCATACCAATTGGTAGTCGGAAGAACAGGGAAAAAGCCATAATCCCTTCACACTCTAGTCTACACTGATTCATTTAACTATCTGCTGATGATCTTGCACCAACCTCCAAACCAAGGGGTCAACTCTATTGAGTAGACTGAGGTTTGTGAATTAAAATTGAGTCAACTAAGCCACTAGTGCAGGGGTCTTCAAACTTGGCCCTTTTATGACTTGTGGACTTCAACTCCCAGAATTCCTCAGCCAGGCATGCTGGCTGAGAAAATTCTGGGAGTTGGAAGTCCACAAGTCATAAAAGGGCCAAGTTTGAAGACCCCTGCACTAGTGATTAACTTACAATGTCTGCTTCACACCATACAAAACTAATGTTTAATATGGCTTATTGGTCCATTGCACTCACAAATTATAATAATGCAATTGTGCGTACTTATTGCGACCAACTTAAACCACAGTATTAATACTACAGTATTTCAACGGCCTCCGTCCTTCCATTTTTTTATTCTTAATAGTGTGACCCACCCTGAAATAAGCATGTAAATCTACCAATAAATAAAGTGACCAATATAAACCTACAAGAGTCATACATATCTTTGGGGGGGAAAGTAGGTAGAAAGTATAAATGGGAAGCCTGCCTATCATACTTTGAGACAGTGCTTTTTTGTGGTATATTTATAGGTCTTTCCAGTGCTTTTTTGTTTGTAAAAGAAAAAGGTGCCGGAACTCACACATGTCATACAGCCCACCTTGTCTACCCTACAAGGTTCCATCCAAAAAAGGTGCCGGAACTCCGTTCTGAGCGTTCTATGAGAAAAAAAGCCCTGCTTTCAGATATTCACATCTGGGCAAACAGATGTGCATACTAGAAGTTGAGGGTGGCACCCAAGCTCCTCCCTCCGCTAGTTCATCTTCAGCGGCCAAACAGAACGAGTCGAGGGTACATGCTGAAGACCTCCTATTAACCCAGGCAAAAAGTAATCCAACCTCCTGGCATGAATGGGCGATGTCTACGAAGAGCGGGACCGGGCTGTGATGTGAAAATAATAATAATAATAATAATAATCACGTGAAATGAACCAAGCCGACCAAAGGCGCCTGTGACGCTTCCCCTAGCCCAGGGGTCGGCAACCTTGGCTCTTTTATGACTCGCGGACTTCAACTCCCAGAATTCCCGAGCCAGCTATGCTGGCTCGGGAATTCTGGGAGTTGAAGTCCGCGAGTCATAAAAGAGCCAAGGTTGCCGACCCCTGCCCTAGCCGCATTCCGCGAGCCTGGGAAGCAGCAGCTGCCGCCCTGCCGTGCAGCGCGCGAGCAGGGGAGAGCCGTCAGCGGCGCTTCTCCTACCACGTCTGAAAGCGGGACGCGGGAAGCGGGCAGCGGAGGTCGCGCCTGGCCACCCGCCGCGGCTCCAATCTCCAGGGCAGAGGGGCGCGGAGGGACGATGATGCTGGCGCCGGAGAGGCGCCTTTTTAAGTTAAACTCGTTTTCCCTCCTCCTCTCCCCCCACCCCCACCCCCCGACGACCTGCAAAGGCAGCAGCTCGACTGAAGCAAGGCTGCCGCTGCCGCCACCATGATGCTCCCCCCTTTCTTCAGCCGCCAGCCCCGTTCCCCTGCCTCCTGGTTCGGCAGGAACTGAACTGTCGTTGCACAGGAAGTAGCGCCTGCTGGGAGCCCACCCGGACACACACACACACACACCCACACAACAGAGACACACTCGATCACACTCGCACAGGCAGCTGGTTCTGCTGCACTCTGGGCACAAGGCTTCATCCCGGCGCCGCTATAAGCAACCGGATTCCTTTACGCCCTTTTCCGGAGCGGCGTCCCAGCCTCCGCAGAGCAAAAAGCAAAGGCGGCCGCTCGGGTCGCCGGCGCCGAAGAAAAGTGGGCGCGCGGCTGCTTTAACGGGAGAAAGACGAAGGGGCCGCGGCCGCGGCCGGATCGAGGCTCGGGGAGCCGAGCTGGGGAGCAGCCGCGGAGAAAGAGGTTCCGGGGGCGGCCAGGACTGCAGGTTTGTGCCGCTTCGGCAGGAACTCCTGATGCTGCAGCGAGGCCGGGCGGGCTGATGGGAGATCACCTTCCCATTCCGTCCCCCCCACCCCCACCAACAACCCCACCTCGTCGGGAGACGAGCTTGACTCGCTTTAGAGCTCCGACGATCCCCCCCCTCCGCCCCCTCTTCTGAGCGTTGTAGCCTCCTTTCTTCCTGCAAAGCCCTTCCACGCCGCCGTCTCTTTGCTGCAGTCCTCCCAGGATCCCCGCTCTCTACCCGGTCCGCTCCTTTTTGCCCGACTGTCGGCTCCCTCCGCTGGCTTTTACTTTGCGCGTGACCTTAATGGATTAATCCGCTTTTCCACCCTTGGCCAAAAAAAAAACCCACAAAACAACGGCGTGAAAGCTCCGGTTTCGCTTCGGTGCGTTTGTAAGGGGAGCGAACGTCCCCTCCTCTGGTAGTTTCGTCCTTTTCTCCGCCAGCTTCCGCTCGGTGGGTGTATGTGGCTGCCTCTGAGGGGTTGCTTGTACGTGTGTAAGCGCGCGTGTTACTTTCGCGTTGAGTTTTTCCGTTGAATTGGAGGCGTCTCGTTTTCATTTGCGCAAAGCCAGCGCATCCTATATGGTTGACACGCCACGCCTTGGTCCTATAGCCGTTCAACGTGTCCTCGTTTGCTGTCTGTGAAAGCTCTGCCTTTTCTTTCTGCTCTTCTTCGTTGCTTCTTCGCACGCTTGGCTTGAGTTTGGTGCTGGCAAAGGGGCAGGCTTCTTGAAAGCTAGTTGGGACCATTACTTTGCATCTGATCTGTTTGCAGCCAAGGACTGCACTGTGGGGAGAATGCAATTACTGTAAGGAAAATGAGTGTTTTAGAATAATTAATGGCAGACTGAAAAAGGTTGTCATCCTTCATTTGATCCTGCCAGAGTGTGTCATTGTGTTCAGATGATATACATTATTAAATTAACCTAGTTGCTTTTGTTCACACAATACACTGAACTGTAAATTAATTATGTAGGCTAGAATCACATGATACATTAAACCATTAACTAGCATGTAGTATGAACCCATCTATATAGATAATTTGTGGTTTCATAGATTGTGCAAACACCCCCCCCATTAAGCATATGTTTTAACTTTCATCGTTGCACTTGTAATTAAAAATTTCATCTATGCCAATCAGCTGTGCATTATACTAACTAGCCTTGTAGCCTGTATTATTTGTGCTATGTAAGTAGAACTAAGGTTCTTGGAAGTGAATTATACTGAGTACAGTAGTTGCTGATTCATAATCAGTTTTCTCTCTTTCACACACACACACCCCTAGTATGTGAGTGCTACTGTATTTTCCAACTTTTAGCCTTTTATGCAGAGACAGATAATTTCTAAATAAATACAGTAAGTCATTCAGTGTTTGTGTAAGTTTATCAATACGGCATGCAAAGTTCTTTGATTACAATGTGTACCCAAAGATAGGGAATTCGCATTAAGGCCTTGGTGTTACAACATTCTTACTTTCCAATTCTCTTTATTATAGAGTCTTGCAAGCAAATGCCATTCCACCCAGAATAAATAAATAAATGTAGAGATAGAAATATATCTGAAAGAAAGTGGTAGGGCAATCTAGTTCTCTAATATTTAGTTTTCTAAATGAAACAATTTATGTAACAGGTGTTCTTATTTTTTTTCATATTTAGCACGGCCAAGTTGGATGGAGAACTGTCCATTCTGGACTCTGAAGTTGTGAGAGGAAACCCACAGAGAGGGAGCTGATATGAAGGACTACAGTGAAGGGGCAGTTTCCCAGGAAGTAGGGTGCATATTCAAAAAAAAAAAAGAAGTGGGGGCAAGAGGCAGCACAGTCTGGAGATGGACAGCCCATTAAGAAAGTGTTCAGATAGCCAATTTCCTAGCTAGGCTCATAATAGTAAGGATTTAGTCTGGAAAGATTCTGTCTATTATGTGTAAGTAAATAAAGAACAGAACTCTGGCTGAACTGCTCCACAACATTTTTGCACTTAGCCTAAAAAAAGATAAACATCAAGATAAACTGTATTTTGTCCTCGGCTACTTTTCTGAAATTAATAATAAAAGTTACTGGGTTGCATCCAGTTAGTTTCACAAGTCTCATTCAAGTGCTCAGGTTCATTAATTTCAACATACAGTATGTCCCATTTATTCAGTGGTTTTCAAATGAGATTCACTGTCCAACTTTGATGCCAAATACTTTCTTTTGACAAAAGTAGATTTCTGGAAGGGGTGTTTTTTTCCTGCTTCCTACTCCTCAGGTATACATGTAATGTGATTAATGTTGGTTCCCTGTGTTCCGTGGGTTTAATCTTGATGTTAACAAGAATTTTTTTGCATTATTTCTTATGTTTTCCACATCTATTGTATAATGCCATTGTGTACTAGAGCTTAGTTTGCTTTTAACTGATTTGCCATATATTTTTACATTTTTTCTTGAATGTTACTGGAGTGTGTGCATTTTATCTCTTGAGGCTCATGCAGTTAGAATTTTGGTCTAAAAATTTATTTCAGCAGTTTCTGAGAAATTGTGCATTTTAAAGTTTTGATTTCAGTTTAGTTTAATATGCTAACGAAAATGATATTTTCTATTTCTGAATTTCCAATTCTGAATTACCATTTGGCTACTCCAATTCATTTGACTTTCCAGATGATGGGTGTGTGATTGCATTTGTTGCTTGCTACTAACGGATGCAATTGTTGCAGGCACTTCAATAAATCACAGAAGAAATCTTCCAGAATCCTTACGTAATTATATATTTCTCATTGTCTGGCATAAATTCAAACTTTTTTTTTTACAAAAGTGTAATTAAAAAGATCTTGGAAAGACGTATTGGGGAACACATTGACTATCATCATCATCATCATCATCATGCCAGTTTGGTTTGTTAGTTAAGGCTAGAAACCAGGAGACTGTTTTGTTCCTGCCTTAGGCGTGAAAGCTGGTTGGTGACTTTGGGCCAGTCATTCTCTCTGAGCCCATTTATGTCAGGCTCTGGCGACAAATCAGTCAGCCAGTTGCTGTCACAACCAATAGATCAACACTTGGTTGATTCCCCCCCTCCCCAAAACAAACAAACAAACAAACCTGGACCCTGCTTTTGTGGAAAAATGCTAGGAAGAAAGATGTGTGCATATTTGGAGTGTATTTTTCTGTTTATAGAGATAACCTTATGAGAAAAGCTCTTTAAAGGTGCTGTATCTCATTATTGAACTTTGGAACGCGACACAAGTAGTTGGCTAACTAGATACCTTGGATCAGATTGGTCACGGCATAGACAAACATTCAAACATCTGTTACAATATGTTCTAGCTCTTCTAGGATCAGTTCTGTAATCTCTTGGGTCCTGGCCGTCTGCTTCTATGATCTTGTTTTTGTTCACTTTTTGGTTATGAACCCCTGGGTTTCCTCAGGTTTTTACAGTAGCTTCTCATTCACTTTAAAGATTCCTCAAAAGATCAGATGCCCAAGTATTCCTGTTAGCCTTAATAAATTCCTAATTTGGGCATCAAGTCTAGTGAAGCAAAAGCAAATGTTGTTCTTATGTTGTTTTGTTCTTTCTATTATCCATCTTATGTTAGCAATTTGATTTTGTGTCCTTCTCTGAAACCTGCCTGTGAATCTGACCTCTCCTGTCCCCCCCTTATTCTATTCTTTGTAAAATCTTAAGCAAAACTTTGTTGAGAGAAATTAGTGCTATGGTTTGATAATTACTCATTTTTCTTTCAGTTTGGTTTTTAGTATAGAATATATTTAATATGTTTGAATGTTTTCATTCTCTAGACACGTAGCATAGGTGCATGTTTGTTGAAATAAAGCTATTCGTTTAACTTCTTGTATGGCTTTAAACAATATTTCAGGGTTTCCTCATGTAACAATGTATTTATGTCCTATAGTAAAGAACTTTTATATAATCTTTCCTGAATGTATTATCTCTAAAAAGGTAAAGGTAAAGGTTCCCCCGCACGTCCGTGCTAGTTGTTTCCAACTCTAGGGGCCGGTGCTCATCTCCGTTTCAAAGCCGAGGACGTCTCCGTGGTCATGTGGCCGGCATGACTAGACGCCAAAGGCGCACGGAACGCTGTTAGCTTCCCACCGTAGTGGTCCCTATTTTTCTACTTGCATTTTTTACGTGCTTTCGAACTGCTAGGTTGGCAGAAGCTGGGACGAGTAACAGGAGTTCACACTGTTACGCGGCACTCGGGATTCGACCCGCCAAACTGCCGACCTTCTGATAGACAAGCTCGGCGTCCTAACCCACTGAGCCACCTATATATTAATTATTGTTACTATTATTATTATTATTATAGTAATTATTATTACTCTATATAGTAATAATAGTACTTTCTCTACTGTTTGTCATTGCATTGATTCCTCTGTGAACTATACTGAACAAGTCAGGTTATGGTTAACAAACATAACAAACATAAACATCTGCTGGGCTCTCCCACATCCTTTACATGATGATCTGAAGTTGAAAAGAAAAGCCCATCTGAAATGGAATCTCTCTGAATATATAGCCAAGGTATTGCAGTGGAATTTGGACTGGAGAAATGTGCCATCCTTACCATAAACGGGGAAAATAGTGGAAACAGAAAGAATCAAGATACACTGGAAATAACTTCAAGAGTCTGGATGAAGATGATCACTACCAATACTTGGACATTCTTCAGGCTGACAATGTCAAGCCTACTGAAGTCAAGAGTGAAGCTTTTAAAGTTCAAAGTTGGTGAAGGAAATGCTATCAAAGTAATTAATATCTGGACAATTCCAGGCATTAGATATACAGCTGGCATAGTGGAGCGGCCTCAAGCAGAATTAAAAAACTTGGATAAGAAAAAAATTAAAAAAAAAACGACAGTCACACAATTCATTCACACAATGATGTACTTACCAAGGAGTGTATGTGGAGATAAAATACTGCAAGTATACCAGACAATTGAAGAAGAATTAAAAGGACATTGGAAGAATATCTGAAGGATAGTGAAGAAGATGTACTGTACTGAAGTTAGTACACTAAGAAGGTTTACTGTGTATCAGAGAGACCAAAGTGGCTTACAAGAAAGACTAAGTGAAGAATAGAAAAGAGATATGGCAAGGCAAAGTACTTCATGGACAATACACACACACACACAGAGAGGACAGGACAAGAAGATTTGGCAATGGCTAAGGGCAGGAAAGAGGCAGAGGGATTAATTCTGGCTGCACAAGACCAAGCCTTAAGAACAAATTCATATAAAGCCAGAATTGAGAAGACACCACAGACAGTAAATGCTACCTCTGCAAAGAAGCTGAAAAAATAGTGGACCACCTAGTTAACTGCTGCAAGAAGATCGCACTGCCTGACTACAAGCAATGGCATGACAAAGTAACAACAATGGTGCATTGGAATATTTGCATGCTATTAATAAATAATTGTAATATTTAATATTGTTAAACAAGAATATCTGCCTATCCCAGGTCATTGGGAAGGACTTGATAGTGGACAAAAATGCCAAATTCAGTCAAAACATCAGACTGACCAGCCATAATAATAGTATGCTGCCTTATACCCAGTAAGTCTAGGGGGGGGGGGTTACAATTGTTAAAAACTTTTAAAACCAGAAATAGTACAAAAGCACACAAGACAAATGGACAAGGATGGCAAAGAAAACAACCCCAGAGGGAAACAGAAAGAAAGGGACATCAGTCATCCTCTCCAAAGCCTGGGCGATGATCCAAAGTTTCAGGACTCTTTGAAATACCAGTAGGTTGGTATCCATTCATATCTTGGACATTTTATTCCAAAAGGCAGGTGCTGCTACAGAGAACACATGATATCAAGATCCAGAAATTGGCATTGTTTTAATTGATGGAATTTAGAATGGGTCAACTCTGCCAGTTCAAACCAGCCAGGCAAAATATATACAGATATATACAGAGAGGTTTCAGTATTTCCCATCTCCTAACCTTATCTTGATTTTTCATCAGATACTTCGGTGGTTTCTGTTGAATCTTCCTATAAGGAATGAAACTAAGGAGGAGGGAACAGTGGTTCCCAGGATATGTGTGTATATATAATGTATACCTCATATACTGTATATCTTGTCAGCAGTAAAAAGATTAATCTACATTAATATACTTGCCTGAGGTGTATCTGAGAGCTTCTATTGAATAAATGTTGGCTATTGGGTGAGCCTTGTACCAAGCCTTACAATTCTTCCTAACCTGTGAAACTTGCCGTAATTTATTTCATCTTCTAAGAAACATCTTCCATTTCTTGTTTCCCCCCCCCTCTTTGTTAACATTGGTCTTGGTCAGACATATCTTTTTAAGCCTTTTACTTTGGAAAGTCACATAAATTATTCTGTCTCAAGGCTTTTGTTGTTTAACTTTCTTCAGCTATCGTGATAGCTTCTTTTGATAGCCACTTCAATCTTGCTATTTTAAAATTTAGGATTTTTTTTTTCATTTTTCACAATGCCTCTTGGCTGAGGTTCTGTTTCACATAAATTTTCCTTGTCCTCCATAGCAAATTTCCATGTGCTTTCAGATTCAAAGGCAAACTCTGTTTCAGAGCATACAGAAAACAAATTTCACATAGCTTCTATTTGGAAGTCTTTAAAGCAGCTGTGCTTTTTTACAGGATATCACAGCTGGTCTTTGCAGAGGCAGTACAGTCCCAAAGAAAACTGTGTTTGGTTTAAACTGTGCCACCTGTGTGCCCTTACACATCCTGAAGCAGCTAATTACCTTCAAATCTTAAGGGCTGCCAGCCCTCCTGGGTAACCAGATGAGCTCAATTGTATAAGGCTACATTAACAGAATCTTACAAGTCTAAAAGTACAGATTTCCTGCCTGCCACTTTTAGCTGCTAGATCAGTTAGGATGAATATTTTCTCCGTTTGTTTCTTTGATGGTTAACTGATTGGGGGGGGGCCTATGGCGTCTCTGGTCTGATAGGTTTCCTAGACAGTATCTCCTTTTTCTTTTCTTCAAGGTTATGCATGTATTCCATAACAAAGACTGCACAACTTGAAGACTGCTCCGATTTTCTAAGTTTAACCCATATATACAACACCAGTACATTAAGTTTTGTTCTACAATCTGTACTTTTAAGTATCTCAGCTAGTTGGATTGTACAATCTCCACCTTCTGTTTCCTTTACCACACTACCCTGCTTCATAAGCCAATCCTGGTTGCCTTTGGGAACAGCTTTTAAAGCAGGGGTGTCAAACTCAATTTCATTGAGGGCCGCATCAGCATTGTGGTTGCCCTCAGGGGGCCGGGTGGGTATGGCCAGGGTGGGCGTGGCCTACTGGATGGGTGTGGCTAGAATGCATATGGCCTACTGGGTGGGCATGGCCAGCTCTCCATCGTTGGCATCAAGGGTGCCTATGGGGGCCTGGGCAGGAGTGGGACAGATCTGAGGGTCTCTGGCAGAAGGTGGGTCTCTGGGCCAGGGCCAAGGCAGTGGGGGCCGTTCCCTCACTTTTTCCAGGATGGCTTCGCGGGCCACATGAAACCACTTCGCAGGCCAGATCCGGCCCCCGGGCCTTGTGTTTGACATGTCTGTTTTAAAGCAACCACTTGAACCACTAAAAGATGCAGCTCTTTAATGCTTCAGTGAAAGGTGCTTTGTATAGGATTTTGTGCATTGTGAAGCACCTTCTTTGAAAGGTTTGCACAAATGTGTGTGTATGTGTGTGTGTGTGTGTGTGTGTGTGTGTATATATATATATATATATGTAGATCTAGAGTCTCGGGTTTCTTCCCGCGTTCCTTTCATCTTCAGAAAGTTGTGGCGACGTTTCGACGAAATCCCATCCGTCATCATCAGGCCGGAGTGTTCCTCCTGCTGCTTCCAGGAGCAATGCGTGGTCTGGCTGTTCCTTTCCTTCCAACTGCCGGTGGGGCTGTGTTCTGAGGCGTGGCTGTCTTCTGATTGGGTGGATGCGTGGTTGTCTTCTGATTGGTTGGAGGCGTGGCTGTCTTCTGATTGGGTGGATGCGTGGTTGTCTTCTGATTGGTTGGAGGCGTGGCTGTCTTCTGGTTGGGTGGGGTGTGTTCTGAATGGGTGGGGTTTTTTGTTGTGTTGTAATATCCTGAGTGTTGTGATTTGGTGTCCTGAGGAGTGGGCTGTGTAGTGGCCTCCAGAGCTTTGGTTTGGCTCCGAGTTCGAGGACCTGCTATGTATCTCTGGTATGGGTCAGTCAGGTTCGTGTGTGCGTTCTTCTGTTTGGGTGATGGCACTTTTGCTTGACTTGTTCTGTCTTTTATGTGGGAGAGTTTTTGTTCTGGGTGTGGATGAGTCTTGCTGGGGCTGGTGGCATTTGGGGTTGTTTGTTGGTTTTTTAAATCCTTGTTTGCTGAAATTCGTTTCTCTATCAATGCTGGTTTCCAAATGGCATGTAGGCGGGAGGTGTCGTCTCGCTTGTTCATACTGTCTGGGTGTTTTTCTATTTCAATGGCTTCTCTGATTATTCTGCTATTGAGATGTTCTATTTTGGCGATTGTTTTTGTACCTTCAAAATTGATGTTGTGTCCCGTAGTGTTTATGTGTTGTACTAGTGAAGATGTGTGATCTTTCTTCTGTACTGAGTTCTTATGTTCTTCTACACGTACCTCTATTCTTCTGTTAGTCTGTCCGATGTATGTTGCTGGACAGGAGGCGCATGGGATTTGGTATATGCCCTGGTTTTCCAGTTCTATTTTGTCTTTGGGGTTTCTCAGGATGGTTGATATCTTTCTGTCAGTGTTAAATGCGGTTTTGATGTTATGTTTGCGTAGTACTTTACTGATTTTGTCGGTTGTTCCTTTTATGTAGGGCAAGATGGCTCGTCCGTTGTTCTGTTCTTCTTCTTGGATGTTTTTCTGTTTCGGAGTCCCCTGCTGAATCATATTGGTGATTTTGTTTTTTTGGAACTTGTTTGCTGTCAATATGTCTGTCAGGGTGTGTAGTTCTGTTTGTATATGTGTTTCATCCGCAAGGCATCTGGTTCTTGTTATTAGTGTTTTGGCTACTGAATTTATTTGTGCTGGGTGATGATGTGATTGCGCATTGAGGTAACGGTTGGTGTGTGTTTTCTTTCGGTATTTGGGCATCCAGATGCCCAAAACTATATGGCCTCCCCAAAATACACAAAGATGGAATCCCACTAAGACCCATAGTAAGTTCTATAGGCTCACCACTACAAAACTTAGCTAAATACCTAGCAAAACAATTACAACCTCATGCAGAAATGGCAGCTTCATATGTCCAAAACTCATACCACTTTATAGAATTAGTGAAAAATCTACAGATAGACCAAAAAGACTTGCTAGTCAGCTTCGATGTGGTATCACTGTTCACCCGGGTGCCAGTCCAAGAAGCTCTATCAACAATAAGAAGCAAATACCAACCACCAAACCATATTATAGAACTAGCAGAACACTGCTTATCAAACACATACTTCATACACAGAGGCCAGAGATACAAACAAATAGAAGGCGCACCAATGGGATCCCCTCTATCACCAGTTATCGCCAACCTTTTCATGGAAGAATTTGAAACTAACGCTCTGGAAAAGACCACAAACAAACCAAAACTGTGGCTCAGATATGTGGATGACACCTTCGTGATCTGGCCCCATGGAAGAAAGGAGCTAGAAAACTTCCTGACACACCTGAACAGCCTACATCCCAAAATAAAATTCACCATGGAGATTGAAACAAACAACCAGTTACCTTTCCTGGATGTACTTATATACAAAAAACAAAACGGCACCCTAGGACACACAGTCTACCGAAAGAAAACACACACCAACCGTTACCTCAATGCGCAATCACATCATCACCCAGCACAAATAAATTCAGTAGCCAAAACACTAATAACAAGAACCAGATGCCTTGCGGATGAAACACATATACAAACAGAACTACACACCCTGACAGACATATTGACAGCAAACAAGTTCCAAAAAAACAAAATCACCAATATGATTCAGCAGGGGACTCCGAAACAGAAAAACATCCAAGAAGAAGAACAGAACAACGGACGAGCCATCTTGCCCTACATAAAAGGAACAACCGACAAAATCAGTAAAGTACTACGCAAACATAACATCAAAACCGCATTTAACACTGACAGAAAGATATCAACCATCCTGAGAAACCCCAAAGACAAAATAGAACTGGAAAACCAGGGCATATACCAAATCCCATGCGCCTCCTGTCCAGCAACATACATCGGACAGACTAACAGAAGAATAGAGGTACGTGTAGAAGAACATAAGAACTCAGTACAGAAGAAAGATCACACATCTTCACTAGTACAACACATAAACACTACGGGACACAACATCAATTTTGAAGGTACAAAAACAATCGCCAAAATAGAACATCTCAATAGCAGAATAATCAGAGAAGCCATTGAAATAGAAAAACACCCAGACAGTATGAACAAGCGAGACGACACCTCCCGCCTACATGCCATTTGGAAACCAGCATTGATAGAGAAACGAATTTCAGCAAACAAGGATTTAAAAAACCAACAAACAACCCCAAATGCCACCAGCCCCAGCAAGACTCATCCACACCCAGAACAAAAACTCTCCCACATAAAAGACAGAACAAGTCAAGCAAAAGTGCCATCACCCAAACAGAAGAACGCACACACGAACCTGACTGACCCATACCAGAGATACATAGCAGGTCCTCGAACTCGGAGCCAAACCAAAGCTCTGGAGGCCACTACACAGCCCACTCCTCAGGACACCAAATCACAACACTCAGGATATTACAACACAACAAAAAACCCCACCCATTCAGAACACACCCCACCCAACCAGAAGACAGCCACGCCTCCAACCAATCAGAAGACAACCACGCATCCACCCAATCAGAAGACAGCCACGCCTCCAACCAATCAGAAGACAACCACGCATCCACCCAATCAGAAGACAGCCACGCCTCAGAACACAGCCCCACCGGCAGTTAGAAGGAAAGGAACAGCCAGACCACGCATTGCTCCTGGAAGCAGCAGGAGGAACACTCCGGCCTGATGATGACGGATGGGATTTCGTCGAAACGTCGCCACAACTTTCTGAAGATGAAAGGAACGCGGGAAGAAACCCGAGACTCTAGATCTACACATACAGACACCCGCGAGAATCTACGAAAACATATATATATATATATATATATATATATATATATATATATATATATATATATATATATATATATATATATATATATATATATATATATATATACCATTTGATTTCAGTATTTTTAAGTAACATAAAAATAGTAGAAAGCATGTTACTTTGATAGTTCTTATGTAACTGTACAAAAACTATTAAGTGTGCTTTTTGCCCCAGGTTGCTATTAGAGTAGCCAGATATTTGTTAAAGAGTATTGTTAAAGTTATCTATTTCAGTAAAGTAATGTTGGGGCTTCCTACAATATTTTACGATCCCCTGAACTTAGCTATTGTGGGTTTTGATCTGTTATATATTTCTGAAAATGGACTCAATTTTCAGGTTTAGGTTCCTTTATTACTTGGCAGGTACTGTTATTTATTATTGTGTATCTGTTTCCTGAGTACCTCACACACTGAAACTGCCTTTGAAAACCCACGCTACCTAAAGGGCAAGGATGGCAAGGCTCTCTTTAGGAAAAGGTTTCTGAAGAAACTTCATGTACAGAATTTTAAGTTATTCCCAGTCTTGGGTGGTTCTCTTTGTGACATTGGAGCATAGCCAGTGGCATAAAAAAGTGTATGGCATTCTTGCTTGTGAAAATACTATGCTATTAGAACAGCTGAGACACTGGCACCAGGACAGAAGCTCTTGGCATTGGATTTGGTGAGGGAATTGGGAGAGCTGAAAAAGAAGTATTGAGCAAAGCAGAGTACACAAAGTAAGTTTGACCCTTATTTTGCTATATATGCTTCTCTAGAAATGTGCCTCTTTTTCCCTTTGAAGGAAAGTTTACAGGGAAAGATTATAGTGTAGTTCTGTTCCTTTTATATGATGATTCTCGCTTCCAGAAATTAAATGAACAACAACAACAATAATAAGTAAGTTGGAAGGGACCTTGGAAGTCATCTAGTCCAACCCCCTGCTCAGGCAAGAAACCCTATACCATTTCAGGCAAATGGCTGTCCAGTCTCCTCTTAAAAACTTCCAGTGTATCTAGATCCTAAAAAGCTTGCAAGTATGTACCCAAATTATCAGCCAAAATGCTGGAGGTGTGGTGATGAAGATGCAACATATTTTCATGTATGGTGGACTTGTAAAAAGGTTAAGGTTTTCTGGATAAAAATTTGGTGGAATATGCAGAAGATTTTTAAGCAAAGGATAAAGTTTTGTCCGCAACTCTTCTTGTTGGGAATAATCACAGATGCTACGGTTGTGGACACTAAGCTGATGTTAAATTTAATTACGGCAGCAAGACTTTTAATAGGTCAGTATTGGAAGAAAGAGGAACTGCCGACCATAGAAGAATGGACTTTAAAGGTTTCTGACCTGGCAGAGATGGCAAAGATTTCGGCTTACTTGAAAGATCACTCGCAAGAACGTTATATTATGGAATGGAGAAAATGGATTGAGTATATCCAGAACAAATATAGGGTTAAGAAGTTTCATGTAGCATTTGAATAAGTCTTCCTTCTTTTTTTTTATTTCTTTTTTTTTCTTTCTTCTCTATATATATTTAATATTACTAAGGTTTGTATTATCCTATACAAGCTAGAGAGTGATGGATTTTAGAGTTTATGGTTGTTAGTATATGGTTGTTTATGATTGTTTTTTTTTTCTATACCTTGTATTTAGCTCTGGGAAGTCGGGGGGGGGGAGGGGGGGAGGGAGAGGGGGGGAGGGAGAGGGGAGGGAGAGGGGGGGACTGTTAAAGATAAACTGTATGTTAAAACTTTTCAATAAAAAAAAACTTCCAGTGTTAGAGCATTCACCACTTCTGGAGGCAGGTTGTTCCACTGGTTAATTGTTCTAACTGTCAGGAAGTTTCTCCTTAGTTCTAGGTTGCTTCTCTCCTTGACTAGTTTCCATCCATTGCTTCTTGTCCTGCTTTCAGGTGCTTTGGAGAATAGCTTGACTCCCTCTTTTTTGTGGCAGCCCCTGAGATATTGGAACACTGCTATCATGTCACCCCTCACCCTTCTCTTCGTTAAACTACACATACCCAATTCCAGCAACCGTTCCCTATATGTTTTAGCCTCCAGTCCCCCAATCATCTTTGTTGCCCTAGAGTCTCAACATCTTTTTTACATCATGGTGACCAAAACTGGATGCAGTATTCCAAGTGTGGCCTTACCAAGGCATTGTAAAGTGGTATTAGTACTTCACGTAATCTTGATTCTGTCCCTCTATTAATGCAGCCTAGCACTGTGTTGGCTTTTTTGGCAGCTGCAGCACACTGCTGGCTCATATTGAAGTGATTGTCTACTAGGATTCCAAGATCCCTCTCACAGTTACTACTATTGAGCAAGGTACCACCTATACTATACCTGTGCATTTGATTTTTCCTGCCTAAATGTAGAATCTTACTTTTTTCACCATTGAATTTCATTTTGTTAGATAGCGCCCAGTGTTCGAGTCTGTCCAGATCCTCCTGCCAGCTTGGTGTCGTCTGCAAATTTGATGAGTTCCCCATCTATCCCCTCATCCAAATCATTGATGAAGATGTTGAAGAGCACTGGGCCCAGAACAGAGCCCTGGGGCACCCCACTACACACTTCCTTCCATGTAGATGCAGTTCCATTGAGGACCACACGCTGAGTACGGCCTGTCAGCCAGCTATGAATCCATCTGGTGGTGATGCTATCTAACCCACATTTTTCTATCTTATCAAGTAATAGGTTGTGATCTACTTTATCAAATGCCTTACTGAAGTCCAAGTAAATTATATCTACAGCATTCCTCTGGTCCACTAGTTTTGTCACTTGGTCAAAGAATGTAATAAGATTTGTCTGGCATGATCTGTTTTTGACAAACCCATGTTGACTTTTAGTGATGACTTTGTTTGCATCAAGGTGTTCGCTGATTTGTTGTTTGATTATCTTTTCCAGAATCTTCCCAGGTATTGAGGTCAGGCTGATAGGTCTGTAGTTTCCTGGATCTATTTTTTTCCCTTTTTTGAAGGTGGGAACTACAACAGCTCTCTTCCAGTCCTCTGGTAGTTCCCCAGTGCTCCAGGAACTTTGAAAAATATAGTTCAGTGGTTCTGAGATTACATCTGCCATTTCCTTGAGAACCTTGGGGTGTAATCCATCTGGTCATGGTGATTTGAACTCGTCTTGGCTGGATAGGTGCTCACTTACCATTTTCTTGCCTATCTTAACTTGCGTTTCTATTCTGTTTTTTATGGCACTGGTTTTGGTAGGTTGGACTGTTTTTTCTCTGTGTAAAGACAGATGCAAAAAACGAGTTAAATAGTTCTGCTTTCTCCCTGTTGCTTGTCACCTTCTTGCCACTTTCCCCCACTAATGGACCAATCATTTCCTTAACTTTTTTCTTGATTTTTATATGTTGAAAGAAACTTTTTTTGTTATTTTTGACTTTGGTCGCAAGCCATAGTTCATTTTGAGTCTTAGCTTTCCTTAGTTCATCTTTGCAGGCACGGGCTATTGGCTGATATTCTGACTTAGTTATGTGCCCCCTTTCCAATTCTTATAGAATTCTCTATAACTTTTCTTTAGTGCTGGCAAGCTTTTAAAAATTAACTGACTTCTACCGGGGAGAGCATTTGCCTTCATTTTTGTATTGTTATAGCATTGTGATTCATTCATTGTTGAACAATATTGTAATCCAATTTGAATTTCTTGAAATGTAGGCATTTTATATGCTTTCCACAAAGCGTTCAACATGCCTGGTCCTTTTGCTTTCCCTGAGAAAATTAATACGCCTTTGAGTCCTATATACCAGACTTTGGCAACCTGATATCTTGCACATATTGTGAAATCCAACTCTCTTAACCTGATGCCAGACCAGCAATGAACATTGTAGCTGGGAAAAATGGAAATTATAGTTGAAAGACTGGCTCTGGGACAGCTGTTTTATTTAACTTGTTAGAAATAAAAGCCATTGATCTCAGTGGCATTTACCCATGACAGAAATATAGAATGATTTTGTTGCATTTACAGAAAATGCTGTCAGGACTTAAAGAAAACACAAATAGTTTTTTTGTAAGCCATAGTGGCTGGGGTACCAAATGATATTAAAGGCAATATGGATGGATTTGCATGTCATGCTGGGCCCAATACAAGCAAACTGCATTAAATGTGAAGATATTAGGAATTTTTAAATTAAACCATGGATTGCTAAATAACCAAATGGATAGAGTTCCCATACCTGTTAAGCCAGAAACTGTGGTTTTCAAATCAGTGTAGCAGAGCTCACACAACACATTAAGCTAAAAAAGAAACCACCATCATTATGTGAAAAAAGCTTATAGTGTATGAATACACTATACATTGTCAGAATACAAGCGAATTTGAGGGCTAATCCACATGGAGCCCCATTTCCATCTGTCCTGTTTGCCATCGTTCACTCCCTAGAGACTAAAATGGACAATGTGAAATTTGAGCGGGCCCCGAACAAGGAGTATATATCGGAGGTGGTGACCCTTTGAGAGCTGTATGCAACAAAATTTCATTTTGATGTATGCCGATTGGTGTACATTCAAAGTGACAATAAAGTTATCATCATCATTATATTTATTCATTTAATAGGTGTAAATCCCACCTTTTAGGAGTTCAAGGCTGTCTACATAACACGCCCTCCTCTGCTGCCATTCCAAAATCTTAAGACCTACATCATGCTGGCATGCAGAATATTTTATTTGAATCAGGTCTTTGACATTTAGGGAGATTAATAGTGGTGGGTAAGGAATTTCATCCTAATTTCAGCAAGCAGATAACAGTGGTTATTCATTGTGGGCAGGAAGTTAAGTTCATGGCTACAGGATCATGCAATTCTTTTCCTTCTTCCTTTATTAATATTAATTTTATCTTTGAATGTGAGGAAATGTGGGACATAAATTTGGAAAATGGAGGGTCAGTATATCTAACAGTGAAGAAGAATGGGAATTTATTCTTATCATGCTCCAACAATTCTTGAAAAGAGAATTTGGGAAGCAGCAAGAATATATACAAACTTGGAAAATGTATGCATAGAACTGCATCCAAATTCCACAGTAAATGTTTCAGGGCCATTTAAAAGTATACCCACCTCCCCATTAAAAAATCATGTTTTGAATATAGTTTTGATTATTCCTTTGCTGTGATGTGATTTTCAATGCAAAATTTCCATTTCAATTGTCAGCATAATTGCTGACACAGGAGTTTTGTTCCCCATTTGTCATTGCCTTTTTAAACAGTGTCTGTTGACTCATGTTTTCCCAGATGTGAAAGGCTTAAGATAAAATTAGGAAGACTTTCCATCTAATTTTTGTATAGATTGGTAGACTGAAGGTTCTCATGTAATTTATTTATATATCAAACTTATTAACCACCCATATCCCTCACAGAGGGGCTTTAGGCAGTGTACAATTTAATCAATACTATAAAACCTTAAAATCGAGTAATTTAAGATAAACTTAAAAACGTAAAACAACATTATAAAATTGCAAGAGATGGAAATATTTAAAATGGGGAGATTTAAGAGTTGTTAATATAGGCGGTGGGGGGGGGGTTATCATGGGGCAACCTGCTCCATGGCTGGTTGGGCACTTGTGTTCCCCACGCAAGGTTTTCAGCCAGGTTTTGACCCGTTTGTGGAAGGCCAAAAGATTGGGCACGTTCCTCATCTCTGGGGACAAAATGTTCCATAAAGCAGGAGCAGCAGCAGAAAATGTCCTCCTCCTTGACCTCACCAGTAGGAATTCTCTGACTGACACGGTCAGTAGCATGCTCTTCCCTGTCTGAATGAGTGGACAGGATGATGGAATGGGGCCAGTTCCAGTTCCGTAGGTAATCTGATCCATGCCATGTAGGGCTTTAAATATAGTGACCAACACTATGAATTGGATGTGGAAGCAAACTGGCACCCGGTGCAGTTCGTGGATGGATACGAGGTGTTATTTGTGCCCTTTGGGCACCCAATGTAGCTCACGCAGCAGTTGAAGCTTCCAGATACTTTTCAAGGGTAGCCCCATATAGAGCATGTTGCAATAGTCCAATCAGGAGATGCCCACGGCACTAGTGACCAAGTGGAGAGCATATGTAATGATTTACATTTGTTATATATGCTCAGAGATAATGCCAGAGATACTTTTGGAAATGAGAATCTTATAAACTAACATTTCAGGGCATGCAGCTGAACATTTATGGCATGCTGATACACTTTACTTCTAAGAGTCTTTTGATCCAAAATTTCAATTAAGAGCCTGCTTTTAATTGCACGTGGCAGTTTACACGCTGCATTTACTTATGTGTTTGCATGCAGGCTGTGCAAGCATATCTTTCAGGATATTTATTATGTGAACTGGAACATTTAGAAGCTCTTAATAGAATGTGAGTTGGAATAAACAACCTGCAAATAGTACAATTCTACAGTTTTTCCCCTCTCACTTACATATTTTGTTATTTTATGCCAAATGGACTATTAGCTGATATTTTAATTAATTATTTAACATAATGAAGCCTGTACTTTTAACTTTATACTTTAGGTAGAAGGATACAGAGAGATACATAATACTTACCCGAGAATAAATCTCATTGAATTTAGTAACTCCTACAGGATTGGATTTAAATCAGATAACAAATTTCATCAGCTAATTGGGAGAATCCTGAATATCTGCAACAGGTATACCATGGTTTGGACTGTGCTCTCAAGAAAAGAGAAATTCCAGATGGATAGTGATTACTTTGAAAATACACCAGTATTGTTTTGTACTCCCAGTCTCTCTATAACCGAATGAATGGGCTCATGTTTTCTTTTCTTTTGTTTTAAATTAGAATGGATTACCTGATTGTTTCTGAAAATAACATGAAAGATCTCTAGATATTTGCTTTCTGGCCCAGAAGTGTGATTTCCCTAGATAACACTGAACTCCAAAAGAGAAAGCAATTAAAACCTGTAATCAGAGATAGGAAATATGCTGTTGCTGAATTACTGCTCCAACAGTTCCACCCACCACGAACAAAGGTGTGCAGTCCTGGAAATGGTCATTTGGCAAATGTAAGGGTTACCGCTTCCTCAACCCAGTGTTTTTATTTATTTTCTTTAATTTATTGGATTTTTAAGGCTGGCCAACTGAGAAAAGACTGTGGGTGGTTTGCAGTAATTTAAAACAATAATTTGGATAAAACAATAATATTTTAAAAATATTCAGCCTCAACAGGAGCTGAACAAGCACTTTAACTCCCAGCCCCCAAACCAGAGCCAGATCTTAAACAGATTTCCGAAACGTGACAGAAGGGTAGAATATGATCTGTCACGTTTCAGTCTCTTCCAGCTTTGTTTAACACGGGGCTTTTCAACCTTTTCACCCATTGTACCACTTTTAGGATAAGGCAACATCCGAGTACCACCAGTCGCCTAGCAAGGTGTCAAAAACTTGATGACCCCCCCAAAAAAGGAAAAAAGAGATGAAGTACAGGTAGTCCTCGACTTAACAACAGTTCGTTAGTGACTGTTCGAAGTTACAATGGCACTGAAAAAATCTGAGTACCACCTGCCTGCCTGCCCAGCGGCGCTCTTCCTCCTGTCCGAGGTTTTCATTGTTGTGAGCATTTCTGTTGAGGATTGGCAGTGGGGGGGTGTTTGGTTTTTATTTCCCCCCCCATCTGCTGGGTGGTTGCAGCAGGTTCTGGTCACTTCACATGACCCTGGGACACTGTGACCATCATAAATGAATCAGTTGCCAAGCATCTGAATGTAAATCACAAGACCCTGGGGATGCTGCAACATTCCAGCTGATCGATGCTTCTTCAGGGCTCAGCAGAAGCGCCAGCAGCGCCGAGCTCCAGCTGGAGCCTGGCGCTTCTGCTGAGCCCTGACAGCCCTGCAGCTCCAGCCATCTCTCGCTCAGGCTTGTGCAGTGCTACCACCAGTTCAGCTCATTCCCCTCCCCCACTACCACTTCTCTAGGATGGTCGCGTACCACCTGCCAGGTGCCAATGTACCACAAGTGGTACCCGTACCACTGGTTGAAAAGCCCTGGTTTAACAGACCAGGTGTCTCTTTTGGTGCACTTTTACACACAAAAGTGCTGTTACGTCTGGCTAATAAATTTCTTAAAGTACTAAATTTGTGTTTAAAATAGCTTTTTATTAGGAGATTGGTAATCTGCTTATAGGTATGTGATGTGCAGTAGTAACTGCTTAGAAAGGCATTTCCCCATCATTCTCATTTTCTCTCTCTCTCTCTCTTTTTGTCTCCTTCTCTCTGTCGCCTACAAGTTAGCACTGATTCCTGGTGACTGCCTGGACATGTCCCTGCAGTTTTCTTGGCAGGGTTTTTCAGAAGTGGTTTGGTGCTGGTATTTTTCACTAGGGTGAGAAAGAGTGACTGGCCCAACATCACCTGGTTGCTTTGTATCTAGGGCAGGACTAGAACTCACAGTCTCCTGGTTTCTAGCCTGGCGCTGTAATCACTACACCAAACTGGCGCTCTTCTCTATTCTTTAAGTGTGTTTCTGTTATTTAAGCCACAGATGGATGGCTTCTTCTGCTTTTGCTTTCTATCATTTCAATGGTATGTTGACATAACTATTCAGCTCTTGCGTCTTGTAACTCTCTGTTGCAGCAAATTCATTAACGTGAATCCTCTTTGAAAGATTTGCAACAATTCTTCCCAGACTTCTCTCCTGCGCCTTATTCAGTAGGTCCAACGGACTCCTCTTCTACATATTGATGGTTTGGTCTATTCTCCCTTATGTTATTTCTCATCCTTCTGATAATCTCTCACAGCAACCTGATTACTTCTCAGTCCTTCCTGAGACTCCTAATAATGTTTTTTTTTAAATAAAGCTGTATTTGCCTTTCAAAAAATTTACCTATGGTGAATTTCATGTGTTTTACTCAGAAAATCCAATCTTTTAGATTTGTATTTATATAACAAACTGAGATATAAATAACCACTTGGACTGAGTTGCTATAGCTCACTTCGCTAAAATGCGATTGGTTAGTTTTTGTTATCTAACTATGCCTATACTACATCATGATTTGATGGTTAGTACAAGGTCCTTGCTCTCCCACTATATTTATTTGCCCTATGGTGCTCAGAAAACTATGTAGCAAAAATATATCGGAACAATATTGGTTCTGTGGGCACATTTGGAATTTAGGAAACACACACCCAAAATGCCATTGCAGACTAACATTTTCATAATACTTGCTCAGATGAGCATGATCAATCGGAAAATACCAAATTAATAGAAAGCATTTATCCCCAGAAATGCTGCTACAGTCCCAGTGAGATTTTTGTGTGTTCCAGATACACCACTGCAAACAAATACACTAGATACTGATGCTTTTACTTTGCAATATCATTTGACTGTATCTTTTATTAAAACTATTTTTAAAAGTCAGGTAGGTTAGATAGGCTGGTGGATGCTAAAGAGGATGATCATTGGGGCACAACATGGTCTACCCTGTTACAAAAGGTACTGTTTCATTTCAGTTGGTTAGCTATGGAAGGGCTACCAGATCTGAGCTGCAAAAATCTGGAGCACCCATAAAGGGCAGGATAAAATTAGGATTTACTGAATCTCTTTGAAAGCATCTACACTTTCATATTTTACAGCCCAGATTGGTAACCCAAAACTATGATTTTTGCTTATTCTGCAGCCTAGAATAGAATTAAGATTAGTATTAAGATATGTGATTTAATCTTTTAAAGTTCATTTAGAGAATGATGATATATAGGTGTATCTTATTTGAAAATACAAAATCAGTGTCCTATTAACTAGAGTGAAACAAAATGATTTCCCAGTGCTTGGAATGGAATATAAATTATCTTTGCTGAAACCTGATTGAATTCAGAACAATGCACGTTGATAGCTTTTTAGTTGTTGTTGTTGTTGTTGTTAGCTGCGAAGTCGTGTCCGACCCATCGCGACCCTATGGACAACATTCCTCCAGGCCTTCCTGTCCTCTACCATCTTCTGGAGTCCATTTAAGCTCACGCCTACTGCTTCAGTGACTCCATCCAGCCACCTCATTCTCTGTCGTCCCCTTCTTCTATTGCCCTCGATCTTTCCCAGCATTAGGCTCTTCTCCAGTGAGTCCTTCCTTCTCATTAGGTGGCCAAAGTATTTGAGTTTTAGCTTCAGGATCTGGCCTTCTAAAGAGCAGTCAGGATTGATCTCCTCTAGGACTGACCGGTTTGATCGCCTTGCGGTCCAAGGGACTCGCAGGAGTCTTCTCCAGCACCACAGTTCAAAGGCCTCAATTCTTTGGCGCTCAGCCTTTCTTATGGTCCAACTTTCACTGCCATACGTTGCAACTGGGAAGACCATAGCCTTGACTATACACACTTTTGTTGACAGGGTGATGTCTCTGCTTTTTAGTGTGCTGTCTAGATTTGCCATGGCTTTCCTCCCCAGGAGCAAGCGTCTTTTAATTTCTTGGCTACAGTCCCCATCTGCAGTGATCTTGGAGCCCAGGAAAATAAAATCTGTCACTACCTCCATTTCTTCCCCATCTATTTGCCAGGAATTGAGAGGGCCAGATGCCATGATCTTGGTTTTCTTAATGTTAAGTTTCAACCCAAGTTTTGCACTCTCCTTCTTCACCTGCAACAAGAGGCTCTTTAGTTCTTCTTCACTTTCTGCCATTAGAGTGGTATCATCTGCGTATCTTAGGTTGTTGATATTTCTTCCGGCAATCTTAATTCCAACTTTTGATTCATCTAGCCCTGCCTTTCTCATGATGTGCTCTGCATATAAGTTAAATAGGCAGGGCGACAGTATACAGCCTTGCCGGACTCCTTTCCCAATTTTGAACCAATCAGTGGTTCCGTGTCCAGTTCTCACTGTTGCTTCTTGACCCGCATATAGGTTTCTCAAGAGACAAATAAGATGGTCTGGTACTCCCATCTCTTTAAGAACTTGCCACAGTTTGTTATGATCCACACAATCAAAGGCTTTAGCATAGTCAATGAAGCAGAAGTAGATGTTTTTCTGGAACTCCCTAGCTTTCTCCATGATCCAGCGTATGTTGGCAATTTGATCTCTAGTTCCTCTGCCTCTTCGAAATCCTGCCTGCACTTCTGGTAGTTCTCGATCCACATACTGCTGAAGTCTAGCTTGTAGGATTTTAAGCATGACTTTACTAGCATGAGAAATGAGTGCAATGGTGCGATAGTTTGAACATTCTTTGGCACTGCCTTTCTTTGGAATTGGAATGTAAACTGATCTTTTCCAATCCTGTGGCCATTGTTGAGTTTTCCAAATTTGCTGGCAAATTGAGTGTAGCACTTTTACTGCATTGTCTTTTAAGATTTTGAATAGCTCAGCTGGGATACTGTCACTTCCACTAGCTTTGTTGTTGCTCAGCTTTTCTAAGGCCCACTTCACTTCACATTCTAGGATGTCTGGCTCGAGGTCAGTGACCACCTCATTGTGATTATCAGGGACGTTAAGCTCATTCTTGTATAGTTCTTCTGTGTAATTTTGCCACCTCTTCTTAATCTCTTCTGCCTCTGTTAGGTCCCTGCCATTTTGGTCCTTTATCATGCCCATTTTTGCATTAAACGTTCCCTTCATTTCTCCAATTTTCTTGAAAAGATCTCTGGTCCTCCCTATTCTATTATTTTCTTCTATTTCTTTGCATTGTTCATTTAAGAAGGCATTCTTATCTCTTCTAGCTATTCTCTGGAATTCTGCATTCAATTGGGTGTATCTTTCTTTTTCTCCCTTGCCTTTCGCTTCCCTCCTTTCCTCAGCTATTTGCAAAGCTTCCTCGGACAGCCATTTTGCTTTCTTGCATTTCTTTTTCTTTGGGATGGTTTTGGTTGCTACCTGTTGTACAATGTCGCGAACCTCTGTCCATAGTTCTTCAGGCACTCTGTCTATCAGATCTAATTCCTTAAATCTATTTGTCACCTCTACTGTATATTCAACAGGGATATGATTTAATTCATACCTGAGTGGCCTAGTGCTTTTCCCTACTTTCTTCAGTTTAAGCCTAAACTTTGCAAGGAGAAGCTCATGGTCTGAGCCACAGTCAGCTCCTGGTCTTGTTTTTACTGACTGTATAGAGCTTCTCCATCTTTGGCTGCAGAGCATATAGTCAATCTGATTTCTGTGTTGACCATCTGGTGATGTCCATGTGTAGAGCCGTCTCTTGGGTTGTTGGAAAAGAGTGTTTGCTATGACCATTGTATTCTCTTGACAGAATTCTATCAGCCTGTGCCCTGCTTCATTTTGCACTCCAAGGCCGAACTTGCCTGTTATTCCAGTTATCTTTTGGCTTCCTACTTTAGCATTCCAATCCCCCATGATGATAAGAACATCATTTTTTGGTGTTAGTTCTATAAGGTGCTGTAGTGCTTCATAGAACTGGTCAATTTCATCCTCTTCAGCACTGGTGGTTGGGGCATAGACCTGGACTACTGTGATATTGAATGGTTTGCCTTGGATTCGAACTGAGATCATTCTGTCATTTTGAGGATTGTATCCCAGTATTGCTTTTCCTACTCTTTTATTGACTATGAAGGCTACTCCATTTCTTCTGAAGGATTCTTGCCCACAGTAGTATACCTGATGGTCATCTGAATTAAATTCACCCATTCCTGTCCATTTTAGTTCGCTGATACCTAAGATGTCAATGTTCAGTCTTGTCATCTCTTGTTTGACCACGTCCAGTTTTCCTTGATTCATGGATCTTACATTCCAAGTTCCTATGGAGAAAAAATCTTTACAGCATCGGACTTTCCTTTCACCACCAGACATATCCACAGCTGAGCGTCCTTTCGGCTTTGGCCCAGTCGCTTCATTCTTTCTGGCGCTACTAGTACTAGCCCTCTGCTCTTCCCCAGTAGCATATTGGACACCTTCCGACCTGAGGGGCTCATCTTCCAGCGTCATATCGTTTTGCCTTTTGGTACTGTCCATAGGGTTTTCATGGCAAAGATACTGGAGTGGTTTGCCATTTCCTTCTCCAGTGGATCACGTTTTGTCAGAACTCTCTGCTATGACCTGTCCGTCTTGGGTGGCCCTGCACGGCATAGCTCATAGCTTCATTGAATTACGCAAGCCCCTTCGCCACGACAAGGCAGTAATCCATGAAGGGGAGCTTTTTAGTACTTCTTTATAATCATTTGAAAGATTTTAAAATCTTCTGATTAAAGAGCTTCCAAGCTCCTCACGTTGGGAAGGAGGGAAAACTCATAAATCCATAATCTTACACAGTATCCTAAATATTTCATAAAAATACTAAATTGAATATATTAAATAAAACAAATAATAAGTTAAATAATAAATTAAGTAATTCATTATATTAAAGGAAATTTATATAGGTAAAATCTTTCAGCTGTAATCTACTGGTGACTTCATGAACCAGTCTTTATTGTCAATAAAATGGAACTGATTCGTGTTGCCTTTTTCTGGAAAAAAAATTTTTAACCCTCATTGCTTCCCTCTGTCTTTGCTAATATCTTGTAGTCTGTCATCCAAATGATAACTGGGCAATATCCTGCTTAACATTTTGAGTCAACTTGGCTCACTGCTGCTTCTAAATAAATGCAAGGTTGCATTGAACTAATCTGAAACGTGGAAAACTAAATCCAATTGTAAAAGGCAGAATTTGCATTATTACTTCTGCATCTGCAATACTTACTGTATGGCATCGTTATATCTTCTTGCCAAGCGGTATAAAAATCTGGCACAGCAGCGTAGCTGGATAGTGCTTTTTGTTCTCTCTCAGCATTGCCAAGAACATTTTCATCCTTTGCTTTTGCAGTGGAGAATACAAAAGAACAACTTCATGCAAGTCAAACTCTTAAGGCTTTTTTTGAAGAGGAGGAAAGGATTGAAGACTGTGGATGTTTAAAAATAAACTTTAATTGCTGTTTGGTGGGGCAGTTCAAAACAATCTTCAGTTTTGCCTTGAGATAATGGTATTGACTGGCCATGTTGCTAGAAATTCACTCATCACAGTTATTTGAAGTGTGGGATACTGCCATCTTTCCTGTAATGTTTCAAGAGATTGTTTGATAACGTGCATCAGTTCCATTCCATAAATCTTGTTAAATTACTTATTTGAAAATTGTGATATGGTGAAGGTGTTTTGTTTTTTTAAATTTTCCTTTGCTGTTGCTTCTTTCAAAAAGGGCAGTGGTTTTGAGTGCAATCTGTTTACAGTGCTAGTCTGTCTGCAAGTAAGGAGTTTTTAAGGGCTTGTTTGAGAACGAGGTTAGGAGACGAAACACCAAACTTTGTATGCATACTGGTAGCCTCTAGTGTTCCATTTTCATCATATCCACCTGCTCATTTCTGCATCTTCTTTCACATTGATGCCGGCAACAGGGTAGATTTTCCTAAGGGCCAGTGTAGCCCAGAGGTCACCCTCCTTAATCCTAATGCAACCATTCTGCCAACTTCACTTTGACTGGCATTTGCAGTGGAGGTATTATCTGCGGGAATATGCATGCATAGATCACTAGGAATCAATTTGATTTTGAAGCAAGTGCAAGCCTTCTAGGGGAAGCAGCTGCTTTAATACTTCAAATGCCAGTTCACTTTCCAGAGACCCCGTTCTGATATTTTTTACAGCTGTAATAGAATCAAGCAACTCTATGTGCACCTTTGATACATACAAAAAGCCAACTCAAGTTATTTGTAAGCCAATCTCTGTTTAGCTGAAATGGCCCTATACAGATATACAGTGCTCTACAGGATGTCGAAGAGTCAGATCAGATCAGGAGTCAGCTAATCTTTCAGAGGGATAAAAAAAAAATAAACTTTTAACAAAGGAGAATCTCAAAAGAACTCAATTAAAGACTTTCTTATACAAATACAAATATACATATAAAGTTTATTACATAATTACTCTTTGAAGGAGATATTTGGTTCAGAAATATAAAAAATAAAGACTGCAAATGCAAGCACATCATGAGTTTTCAAAATCTCAAATAGCAGATTTATTATTTTTATTTGATTGTGAGTCCTCATCAATGTCATTGACAGGAATTATGTATTGTCTGACATTGTTAACTGCCATGTTGCTAATTTGTAATGTAGTCAGAACAGAGCTAAATAGATCAAAAAATAGTTTGCTCTGCTCCTGTACATTTTTTAAAAAAGTCTAGATTTGAGTTATCTTCCAGAATTGCAGTTAGCTTTTAATAATATGTTTATTTTTCCATTTAGAACGTACCTTTGGTATATGAGAAACTTAGGGTAACAGCATGATTTATATATTTTTTAAAATTGCATTACTTTGCTTTCCAGATGTATATTATAGTGTCTGCTGTTTCAGTTACCTGAAGTTCCTCTAAAATGCGAATTTTATGACTTTGCAGTACTGGGCATTGACATTTGCTTTGCCTAGTCTAGTCTAATGCAACCCTCTCAAAGATATTTCAGCTATAATTTTGAGTGGGAAAGGAGAAGCAATAGGACTAGCACCCAATCTTTGTTCTTTAGAAGGTAACTCTTTAACAACTTGGCCCATGGATAGATTGAAAAAAGAGAAATGTATAATCTCCCAGGCATTTAGCTTTGTCATAACTCCTTCCTCCCTTCCAGCATGCACTTAACAGCTTCTGATCATATTAGGCTCCAGATACTTCTGTATCTCATTAGAGCTTCAGAGACTTCTCTCATATAAGAGATTGCCAGTTCAGAACCTTGAAAGGATAACCAAGAGAGAGAAAAAATCTTCTTTGGAGACGTTTCAGTCAATCAACCTGTCAGCTAATGCTTGATTATAAGTTTTTATTGAATGCCTCTTAGGAAAAAGAACAGAGAATGTGCCTCCCCTTGGATGCGTTTCCATTCAGCAACCTCCAGCAAGGTTTAACTGTTCTTTGGGTGATGCAATTTAAGAATTACATTGCACTGCAAAAGCATCTTCAAGATGAAGCTTTGTTTGGCATACAGCTCATACACAGTGTCTTTGATCTGTCTTGCTGCTGGTTTCTCATTTATCTGCACGTTTTTGTCAAATTCTCTATAGCCCTCTCTAGACAACGTATAATTTTATTTTGCTGCATAAATAAAATTTAAATCACCTTAAATTAGGATAAGTGATGATTTGTCAGGTGAAAAATAAGATGATTTTTTCAGGTGATTATTAAGGAAACAAATGGCAATAGAAATAATTAAATACTGAAACATTCAATTGTTTTCATTGCCATTTGTTCTCTTAATAGAAGGAAACTGTTCTAAACATACTAGGAGAAGTTTGGAAATTGACTTAGTTTGAAGCAGTGGCCCGTCCTTATTTAATAGTCAAGTTATGTATTTTCTGGTTAGCTGCTGTGGTTGTTCTGTAAAAATCAGTTTCTATATTAATTGGCATTCATAGGTAAAGGTAAAGGTTTCCCTGCACATGCATGCTAGTCGTTTCCTACTCTAGGGGCCAGTGCTCATCTCCGTTTCAAAGCCGAAGAGCCAGCGCTTGTTCGAGGATGTCTCCGTGGTCATGTGGCCAGCATGACTAGACGCCAAAGGCACACGGAATGCTGTTACCTTCCCACCATAGTGGTCCCTATTTTCTACTTGCATTTTTACGTGCTTTCGAACTGCTAGGTTGGCAGAAGCTGGAATGAGTAACAGGCGCTCACTTTGCTACGCGGCACTCGGGATTCGACCCACCAAACTGCATTCATAAGAGGGCTCCAAAAACTAAGATGGCAGATGTTTCACCTCTTTGTAGTTAGGTTGAATATATAAGGCTAAACTTCATTTTGTGATAAAGATTTTATTTAATTACCCCCAAATTTTGCTAGTCAGGAATTTCGGTGGTGCATGTAGAGAGAATGCCAGGGCCTATAACAAAAATGTGGGTGAAGAGTGGGTGCCAATATTCCCTCATTTCTACAGATTGCTTCTCTTTGCATTAAAGCAAGCCTACTCCCAATTTAGGCATGGAAGCTGGCTGGATGACTTGGGGCCATTCTCTTTCAACCTAACTTTCAGGGTTGTTCTGGGGAAGAGAACAAAGGAGTATCAGTTGTAAGGCTGCAGTCTCTTCCTTCAAACTCGCCCCAACCTTTGAGTTTGGCATTTGATAACTCCACAAATATGGAAAAAAAGAAATATGTTGTTATGATATGCTATGATGAAAAAGAAAGACATATTTTTCATGGCAAAAACATTATTGGAAAGCTGGAAGAACAAATCTGTACGTCACTTCTAAATATTTAAAGTTCTTTAGTGTACATTTCCAATTGACTAGTTATGTTTCATAAATATAGGGAAATAGCCACAAATTTTGATAAAGATGGCATCTGTACTCTGTGATAAAAGCAAAATTGAGAGCAATGTAGAATTTTAATGTGAATTTTACTTTGCATAATGTGAAATTGTGGCCACGTTCACATATAATACTAATCAGTGTAGTGTAACTCTTATTTGTTTGGTGGTTGTTTGATTTGTGTGCCACCCATCTTGCCTAGAGGCAACCCTGGGCAAACATTAAAAACTAGTAAACATTAAAACAATATATTAACAACAATAATAATTTACAAATTATTATATATTTTGTCTTGTGTGGCTTGCATAGCATCAGATCAAGTCATACACAGTATATGAATCTATGTCATCACCTTTAATGGCATATAAAGCTATATCTTGCATATATCATACAGAGTTTTTCAGACATTATAGTATTTTTTAAAAGATTTATTATCCTGCCTTTTATTATTTATATAAGTAACTCAAGATGGCAAACATACCTAATACTTCAAACTCCTATTTTCTCCACAGAAACTCTGAAAATGAGTTCGGCTGAGAGACTGTAATTGGCCCAAAGTCACGCAGCCAGCTTTCTTGCCTAAGGTGGGACTAGAACTCATAGTCTCCTGGTTCCTAGCCTGGTGCCTTAACCACTAGTCCAGGGGTCAGCAACCTGAAACAGTGAAAGAGCCACTCGGAACCGGTTCCCTCACAAAAGGAAAAACTGGGAGCCGCAAAAAATGTGTGCGCATGCGTGTACATGCGCACATGCGCAGAACGGGGTTTAACTGAAGAGTGGAGCCAAGGCGAGATATGTACCTACCCTGCATATTTGAATTGATTGGTTGAACTTTTTTAGTCCTACATTTTTTTGGGGGGGGGACTGCGCATGGCAGAGAACTGGGAGCCGCAGGAGACGCCTGAAAGAGCCGCATGCGGCTCCGGAGCCGCGGGTTGCAGACCTGTGCACTAGTCCAAACTAGCCATTTGCCATTAATATTTATTATTAAACATGAATGATTAATATTTACATTATTATAATTCCCATTAATCATCATTAGTGTAGTTGATAGGGAAGAATAGGAGTTGTAATCCTACAATTCTGGAGGGTACAAATTTGGAGAATGAAGTGGAATAACGGGGTTTCTTTTCTCAGAATTGCTCTTTTTCTAGTTGTCCTTGACAAAGTATGTAATTTTTACAGTTTAATTGGGGGGGGGGAGAAATCAGTATAATTAAACTGAATTTTGAAAGAAGGATTTGGAACTTATAAACTAAAGTTCACAAGTTCTAAGAATATACTCATCTTGATTTAAAAGATAAATGTTGAAATCATGTTATAATTCTGAAAGTTGCAGAGCACATGAAATTATGCATTTCCATAGGTATATTTATACTCTGAAAACTTAATTAGAGGGTTTAGTATTGAAAGTCATCAGATGCAGTCCTTCAAACGGAACCAAACTTAGCAAGAGTCTCTGGCCTTTGAAGCTATTTCTGTCACCTTTGGGTTGAAATGTCTAAAACACATGCTGTGAGAGGGAGGAAAAAACAGCAAATTATCTGTCAGCGGGATATGTGGACTCAGTTCTGAAGGAGGGAGGAAGAAGGACATGCAAAGGAAGCAGTCTCTGTACATCCCTTTTCCTAAAGCCATGTAAACCTCCTTTTGGACAGCTTTTACTTCCTGAAGGCATTGCAGATTTTGACAGAACTGGAAAGAAAAGAAGCACGTGGCCAAGCTGCTTTTTTTAAAGTCAGTTAAGGTGAATGTTAGCACTGGAATACTTTAATCAACATAATCAACAACAGCAACAGCTCAGTTTTTCTAATTCTCAAGGAAGAGTAATTGGGTTATCCTGGTTGTTAAGGGAGCTTCTGCTAAGTTCTAATTTCATATCTTACTTTAGCTGTAAATTTGTAAGTGGCCCTTGGTAAGCCATTATCTCACTTGCCTGAGACTTCTTGGAAATAGGTGATTAATAACACTGAGCTAACTTTGCAGGCTAACATAAAATAATTAAGACACATGAAATGCTGGCTCAAGGTTGACTCAGCCTTCCATCCTTCCAAGGTCAGTAAAATGACCCAGGTTGTTGGGGGTAATATGCTGACTCTGTAAAGTGCTTAGAGAAGGCTGTAAAGCACTGTGAAGCGATGTGTAAGTCTAAGTGCTATTGCTATTGCTCTTCTGGGTGGAATATCTGTTTTTCTTGCATCTTTGACAGTTTCCCCTTTCATACCAATCGTGTTCATGTGCTAAAAGTTTAAAGACAAACAATTTTCTAGAGTTTACATATATATATATATATATATGTGTATGTATATATATATATATATATATATATATGTATGTGTGTGTGTGTGTGTATATATATATGCAGTGGGTGGTGAGTGAGGGTGGTGAGTGAGTAGGTGGGTGTCACAGTAGATGGCAGCACTTAACTGAGCTTGGTAGGAAGGGTAAATAGGGTCAGACGTGGTTAGGAGTTTTATGGATGAGACACCACTGGGGAATGGGAAAACATGCTAGAAGAAGACAAAGGTAAGCCACTTCCATATCATTGGCAAGAACACTGTGTTTGTGTGTATTAATATGTATAATTGTGGGTAGCCGTTATGCGAAGACTGTGCTTTATATCTTTATGTATAGTGACGATCTCCATTAACTCAGTATTTTATTTCTGTTATCTTGATGACAATTCTAGAACTTCTAGCAATTGGAGGGGAGGGGTCCGGGCGGGTTCAGCTTTTCATGTGCACCCCAAGGGAGATTGGCAAGCCGACTCCTCCTGGACCTCACCAATTGTGCCATCACAGAGATGGAGAAATGGAGAGCTTGGTGCACCAATTCAGCCTGCCGTGCATGCCACAGGAGAGATTGGGTGGACAGGAAAGCATCTGTGGGCCACGAGGGTCACCCTGGGCAGGGAACTCTCAGGGACGTGGGCAGCCATGGGGCACCCACCTGCCGCTACCAGGGAGCGCTGCCCTGGCTCCTGCACTCAAGGCACCGAGGCAAGCAAACACAGTCAATGTGGGGCTCTCAGTTGCAAATAGGTTTAAAAGATGGCACTAGGCATTGCATATTGATAATCTTTGTGAAGGTTTACTCTTTCAGCTCTTTATGTCTTGAAGGTTCCTTCTAATGCTTGCTCAGGTGTTAGAGTGGTATTACTATTTGCTATTCTTGCTGACAGTATCTCACATTGCTTTTGAAAGCTCTGTTTTCCAAGGAGCATCCTATCTGACAATGAAGAATTCCTGTTTTGACTAACAGGAATGTTCTCAGCTATACGAATGTTCACCATGGTGTTCATTAATTACAGTAGGAAAACAGCCTGAAGGTATGGATTGATGATGCTTGTGGTGTTGAAATAAATAAGTTCCAGAGCTGAAAAAACTGCACTTAAAAATATAAATGTTTTCACGTTTTAGTATTTCCCCCCCCCCCAATTATCGTATTGCATCAGAGTCACTATCCTAGCCTGCAGGAGATAACTTCAGTTTCTTTTAACATATGTTTTGGAAAGATAGCAGACTGCAATTATGATAAATTGTTACTCTGGAAGCTGGTTATCTGCAATAAAATTAAAAATTTCTCCTCAATCAATGCTGCTTCACATACATCTATTTTGTTTCATTAATTAGTTCAAATGTATTTGTTTACTGTTCCAAGCAGTATTTCAGAGCTATTGCTGTATATTTGCTAGAATTTCCTGAGGGTATGCATGGAGATGCTATTTTCATACCCAGTCCCAAGTAATATGGATCTTCTTGGAAATGTTAGTTTCCATATGAAACTACTCCCTCTACTCTCACATTGACAGGATCCTGCTTTCAGGTAGTTGTTGCTGTGGAAAATCTGTCAATCCCATATGCCTTTTGTAAGGCAGGTAGCTTTAGCCTCTGTGAAGTTTTTCATGTTTGGCTATGCATAGGCTATTTTGGCACATATCTTAAAGGCTGGTTATGATTGAAATAAGTTGCATAGGGACTCACTGCTGGAACGTGTATTTAATGTATATAGACTGCAAGATAGTGGTTTTGATTTGGAATGCAGCCAAAAATCAGAAGCATAGAAGCTGTCAAGGTCAGGTCTTGGAGAAAAGGGGAAAGGCGCAATTGCACATGATAAAGCCAGTGAAGTTGGGAAGATGTTGAGTGATAAGGGACTTGCATTTTTAATCCCAAATTTGCTATGGTGAGGCTGGCTGAAAAGTCTCACTTCTGTCTTTGGAGGCTAAAGATATGAAGGGAAGAGTGTGCAGGGGGTGGTGGAGGAAATATCTTAAGGAGTTACTTGCTGGGATATCCTCACCGTTGGATTCAAATATTAAAGATCTTAGCAATGGCTCTGCTAAACTTTTTCACAAGGTGTTTGATTTGGAGGGCCATTGTAGTAACTCTATCACCAGGATTAACCTCAATGTCTCATTTTCTACTTCTAGACATTTGTGATGCTGTCTTTTATTTTTTTTCTATTAAGAAGTAACGACTTAGAACACAAAGCATATTTTAATGTTAAATTGTCCTTATCCTAATTCTTCCTGTGGTAGAATTCACTGGTGATCTCAGAAACGTAAGACTCAGCTCTTCCTTCTCCTTGGGATCTTATTGGCAAGATACATCATTTTTGTTGCTTTTCTGAGCTTTCTTATGACTACCGAATAAATCAACTTTCTTACAGAGCTGCTACTGAAGTTTTATCCTCAGCATCTTTTTCTCCTTCCTTCAGCTTTCTGCAAAAATTTGTTGGCATTTTGAGCTCTGGACTTTTGTCTTCTCTTTTGGATTATTTCAGAACTCCCTTCTTGATCTCCGCCAAAGATTAATGGCAATAACAGTTTGGTTCAACATTTTTCCAAACCAGAACCAAATGAACCACATTATAGCTCAGGGAAAAAGGCACTACCTAATCTATTTTGGATCAGTATTGGCTCATCCTAGGAAGAAAAAGTTTATCGTCTTCATATTCTAGCAGCTTTACTTGTATTAAGTTTAGGAAACCTGTGGCACTCTTGATGTTGCTAAAATACAATTCTGGGTGTTGAAGTTCAGCAACAGGCTTCCCTACTTTAACTTTAGCATGTGTATCATTTCTGGGTTTTCCCTAGACCAGGGATAGGCAACCTTGGCTCTTTTATGTTTCATGGACTTCAACTCCCAGAATTCCTGAGCCATTCTGGGAGTTGAAGTCCATGAGTCATAAAAGAGGCGAGGTTGCCTACCCCTGCCCTAGACCATTTTTCCCCCTTTCTTCTTTGGACTTGCTTTTTTGATCACTACTCCTAGTGTCTGATTCTTTCCAGATTATTGGCATTAATCCACCCCCTGACATATTAAAATAATCTGGCCTGATTTCTGCAATCAGAATGGATAATGATAAACAATCAATAGAAGAACCAGCTAAAGATTGAGAATGGTTGGTAGCAAAGAAAATGGAGCAATAGAGTACAATGGGTTCTTGTCCTCTCGTTGCTTATCTGTCTGGAAATAAGCAGTTCATTGTGAATCTCTGGAGGTCTTTTTCTTTTCCAATTGGAAGAATGACAGAGAGGAGCGAAGGACAATGTCCTTTTCCTTTAATTCTGTAGGCTTGGAAAGACACTGAGAGGTGCCTTGTGTTCTTGCAGTGATGGGTAAGGAAAAAGTCTTGTCTACATTTACCTGAATAAGAGTCTTGAAAGAAAAGAATGCTACACAGGCCCTTAGAAATCTAATCACAGCCATAGAAAACATTGAAAATTAAATTAACTTGTACTTCAGTTAAAATAAGTACACAGACTTCTCCAGGATTGCAGTCCTATGTTTCAGAGAATCCAGTGTGAGTCCATGATCCAAATTGACCAACTCGCCCTACAGAGCATGATGATCATGCTTCAAGTTCTATTACCATTATTTATATTGCAGTCTTTGTAGTTAACAGTCTTCTAATAATGGCAATTTTTTTTCCTTGCCAGATTTCTCTAGCCGCCATTATAGATGGGGATGAAAACTTATTTTAAATACCCATTTGTAAGACTGATGATGAATGTGTATGCATTCCATTTTTAGTTGTATATTTTTTATTTTCAACAACAAATAAAAATACAAACTTGGTTATGAGGACAAGAACAGTTACTTTCAAACTATAGTTTGAGCTGTGGTTATAAATAATGCCTTTTAAAGGTAAGGTAAAGGTAAAGGTTCCCCCGCACATGTGTGCTAGTCGTTTTTGACTCTAGGGGCCGGTGCTCATCTCCGTTTCAAAGCCGAAGAGCCAGCGCTTGTCCGAGGACGTCTCTGTGGTCATGTGGCCGGCATGACTAGACGCCAAAGGCGCACGGAATACTGTTACCTTCCCACCATAGTGGTCCTTATTTTTCTACTTGCATTTTTACGTGCTTTTGAACTGCTAGGTTGGCAGAAGCTGGGACGAGTAACAGGCGCTCACTCTGCTACGCGGCACTCGGGATTCGACCCGCCAAACTGCCGACCTTCTGATCGACAAGCTCAGTGTCCTAACCCACTGAGCCACCGCGTCCCTTTTTTTAAAGGTATGCCCATATAAATTCACCATTTATTTATTGGTTTGTTTGTTTGATATGCTGCCCATCTCACTGATGAGCAACTCTGAGCTGCTTAGATGGTAATTGTGAAGATTTTCATTTTAATTTGAACTGCAGTTGTTTTAATAATGAAAAATCGGAAACATTTCAATAGATGAAATTCTGCTGCTGATTTAATGGGCTTTGAATTATCTTTAATACAAGGATATATAAAAGTACAAAGGAATACCGTATATCATTTTTATGTGAAACAGTGTATATTGTTACGCTTAAAACAAATTTCAAGGCCAGTGTTTTGGTGCAGATACCAAACCTAAATACCCTTTGCTTTCTCTGACTTGGAAAGATGCATAATAAATTTTCCAGGGATTAGGACCAAAGAGAACCCAGAAACGCTCCTCATAAATGTAGGGAAAAATGGTAAATATAGCTTGGGGGGTGGTAAAAAATAATAATTCAGATGAATAAAAACTGATCCTTAGAATATCTTTTCCAACCCAGTGTCCTTCACATGTACTGGATGAAGATACCCCCCACCCCCAATGCCAATGAATAAGGTGGTTGGAGATAACAGGAGTTGTAATCTAACACATCTGGAAGAGCATATAATTGTTGGATGATTATATTTGGATTGGAAACTGGGGAAAGGAAATGTGGTTCATATCTAGCTTTTATTGAGACTGCAATATAAAAGGCCATAAAATATAGATAAGCGCAAACTGTTGTTCTTAACTACTGTTATTCTTCATCTAGTGCTGACAAACTTAGCTTGATGTGTCATTGGCATGTTTTTGGAAAACGTAATCAGTTTCCCACAAATTTTCTTCTGGCTCATGCTTTTGGCCCATATATGGCAGATTTTCTTACTGCTTTCCAGAACATTTTTTTTGTAATACTCTCCGACTATTTATGCACTATTAAGCAATTGTATTTCAGTATTGTTTTCTGGATGGTGCACGGACAGACCCTTGTGTACCACTATTATGCTGAGTTTACAATAGCAATATTAGTACATTAATTCAGATTAGTATGATATCATCACTGTTCTAATCAGGAGAAAAAGCCTCCTCATGGGAAAATCAACAGGACATTATTGCTTTCAATTTAGGCATTTATACTTGGTGTCATATTTACAAAGAAAATTAGTTTGTTTCTCTTAAAGTTTCTCCTTTCAGATATTTTTTCTAAATTCAATGAATTATGATAGCAGCTTTAGTCCTCCGCAAACAAGATACACCAAGATAAGAAAATAGGCACTTTAAACAATGAAATGTCATAAACAGTCCTGGTAAAAATGCCAGAGTGCTAGAAAGAAATGCTTCGGATTAAAAAAAAAAAGTAATACGAGCAGTCCTTGTGTGGGGCCAGAAACTTCCAGTAAAATGTTTATTTGACAACAACTTCTACAGTCATATTTTTTAGAAATCCTGATCCTTGTGTAGACCTGACACAACTTGTTGGGTTATCTGGACTTCACTTGCTAGCATTACTCTTTTTGTCTTGATCCCTGGACTAGATCATGAAGATTATTTTGCTTCCGGATTGTACAGGATTTTTGATCTTGTTTGTTTGTTCACTTTCAGTGTGTTATTTGAGATTGCATGTACCCTCTTTACTCTTTAAATTGCCCCCATGCTCTTTATTGATTTTTGCTGCTGTTGAGCAAGTGAAGATACTTTCCCAATATGTCTAAATGGGCAGGTCACTAACAAAAGGAAAGTAAGGTGGTAAATTACAATGTATGTGAGAATCTTCTAGGACAGGAAAGTGACCAGTCAACATTTTAAATGAATTTAAAGGAATAAAGTGACTTTATATGTGCAAACAATGGATCATTGAATGAAATAACAAAATGAGAAGTGGACACGTGCTTATTAATAGCCATCTCGGACTGCCTCCACACACATATTTATTTGCAGATCCACTTCTTTGTTGGCCATCCTGATGATAGCATCATTTGTGCATGTACAATGTACACAGTCCTTCAGAAGATATGCTGCTTGGGCACTTTGAGGAGGGCTATTATGTATAAACAACAGTACATAGCTTTGGATTAAAGTATATAACAGAATATAGAAGATGCCTCTCAGTCAGTGACTGGTAATGCTTTTTTGGAGTGTGGAGAAGTTGTTATGGCATGTAAAATAGTTGAAGTGGCTAAGCAATATCGATGAGTATATGTTGTTAAAACAGATTGCTAAACCCTTTGAAATGCTATGAAATTTTCACAGAGGGAATGAAGTTATGAAATTTGCCCAATATTATCCCATTAATATATAATTGTAAAAAACATTGTTTTGGATAGTTTGCTTTGCACAAATAATAATTAAATTTTTAAAATGAATCTGGTTTAAGCAAATGAAGCAGCACATAAGAATTCTGATAGTCTCATTGCTTAAAAAAAATAATGAAACTGTAATGCAATCTCAACAGTGGTATCTGTTTCCCATGACGGTGTTCCTTTAATTAACAGAGGTAAACACAATCACAAATAGATCCCTAAAGAACTGTTGTAAAAATAAATATTGCAGTAGAGATTTCTTGCTGCAGCTTGATCTGAGTCTGTGTGATCCTAGTTTAATTAACTTAGAATATACTTGTCCCTTGGTCCTATCCAAGCAATTATATATTCAGGACAGAACATTCATTCTACCAGCCTATTTTCACCAAGAGATTGGGAAATGCCTTTCATTGACATGATTATGAAGCAATGGCAGCGTGTTTAATGGTAAATTGGCTTGGACCACATATGGCCATTAATTAAATAATTATTGTATCAGTGACAGGGATTCTGTGGCCCACCAGGTTGTTGAACTGCACCTCACAGCATTCCTCACTATTGGCCAAGCTGGTTAGAGCTGGGAAAAGGACCTCTGCTTCTCCACCTCATAACTTATTCTGACAAGAACAACCTTTTCGTGTTGGTGCTTTAAGAAAAGGCTTTTTTTGAGAAATTATCTTCCTTTGTTGAGAAAACTACATTGACAGTCAAGCACCATTTATAATTTTTATTGCATTATTTCTATTACTGTTTTTATTTGGGGGAAAAATGTTAAGGTAACAATAGAATAATTGCACAAAACCTTTTAAATAATGTTATTGGAAGTCTTCTACCTGGATAATCTTGTATTTGTAAGGTCCTTGATAAAAAATATTGAAATCGGGAAATATTTCTTGGCTGAGAGAACCATCAGCGTAGTAATTAATATTTCCTGAATTGAACAACTTAGGAAATCAAAATACTGTTTCTCTCTATCAAAATGTAGATGGCCCAAACCAGTCACCGATCCAGATGTTATTAATTGCAGTAAATCATATTGCAAACCAGAAAGGTAGAAAAAAACCATTTTCAATCATAGACAGTCCTTGACTAATGACCACAATTGGGACTAGAATTTGTGTCATAAGTCCTTGTCGTAAGTCTAGTGGGACTTGATTTTACAACAGTTTTTATGGCAGTCGTTAAGCAAATTACAGGTTGTTAAGTCACCGGCATTTTTAGCCGGAAATTTTGCTTTTTTCTGGCAAAAAAAGTTACAGACCACGATTACATGACTGCAGGATACTGTAACTAGTTGTAAATTGGAGCTGGTTACCAGTGCTCAGATTGTGACCATGGAGTGGTGCAATATCATTACTGAGAGTAGAGGTCATAAGTCACTTTTTCTGAGGCTGTCATAACTTTAAACCTTCATTAAATAAATGGCCATAAGTCTAGGTCCTAGGATTATCTGTATTAGCACTGTTTTATTTTTCACCACTTCTACATTTTAATATTTTTGGCAAGGTCACCTTGAACTGTAGAGCACTTTATGAACTATTATATATTTTGAGAGTAAAAGTAATGGTACATTCAAGCTCCCAAACACAGGGAGATTTTTAAGCAAGACTGTCATTAATTCAGAAATATGTCAACAGTTTTTCTATGCAATTTTCAAAAATCTAATTTATTTCTTTACAGTCTAAAACAGAGCCGTTTCCTAGATTGCTGATGCATTTGAAAATGTTTTGAGAAAATATTCAAAGGCAGCATTAACTAAAAAAAGAAGATAAGAATAAGCCAGCTTGCCCATCTGTCTGCTTTGCAAGTCAAGTTGATCTATTTCCAGAACTGGTATAAGGCAATAATGCCAGCTAATAGGGACAGGTGCATCTTTTGATCTTTGGCATTTACCATGTTAATGAAAATGACATGCAAATTGCACTAATCTATAGTTCATGAGATATTCCTAACCATAGCGTTTGGCATCGAGCAAGACGATCACATCTGCATTAAAGGATTATGATACTGGATTATATTACATAAAAAAGAGTAGTTTAAGTGATAATACTTAAAAATACTTTAAAAACTACTGGAAAGCTATTGTGCTACAAGAGACAGAAATAATATATTAACAGTTGCACACTGTTGTGCAAGTGCAAGCTGCAAGCTGTGAATTAAGAGGGAGTGCAGAGCAGAAAGGTAGCTGATTTTCTGGTTGGTTCTCCATAACTCATAACTGAATCATAACTAAAAATCTAAAACAGCAGTAGTAGAGTCAGGGCAAGTGCGTCTGAAATTATGATTTCATTTTAATTCAGAATGTCTGAACACTTATTTTGCAGCTGTCTTTTGCAGAACTCTCTTCAAACTTGGATACTGGACTATCTGTAAACAAATCACTAGTCTACAAGGACAGATTACTTATCTAGGGTCTGTAATCTGTGCTCTTCAGGCAGAGATTAGGTCTCCAGTTCAGCCCTTCTGCTCTATTGAGCTGCCGCGCTATCAACCCCCTCTACCACAAAGATTCTGCAGGAGAAGGGCAGTATGGACAACCGTGGGATCTGGCAGGGTGAAAGCTGTGAAACATAAAATACAAAACTTTTGCTGTGTCCCTGCATAAGAGATATAGTACCCTTGCTGACCTTATTAGGGACACTAAGGAGACAGGTCAAAGTAGTTGGGATGATGATAACTCAAATAAGCAGGGGATTGTCGTCCAGGATGAAGAACTTGTCTTGGACAGGGGAAAGTGTGAATCAGGTATTACACATCAGTCATTCAAGAAGAGCAAGGCATCCAGAAAGAGAAGCCACCTTCTGGTTGGTGATTCAATTATAAGGGATGTAAATTTAGGAAAGGATACTGAGGTTTTGAAAGAGATCAGGTGTCTTCCAGATGCTACTTCCAGAAGGGACAAGAAGCGTATTTTTAAGATAGTCAAGAATGCCAGCAAGGAGTGTGGTGTGGATGCTACTGTACATCTTGGAACTAAAGATCGGTCCCAAAAAGATGTGCTCTCTGTGCAGAATGATTTCCAGAGCTTGGGGCAGGAACTTAGCATGATAGGCTGTAGGCTTACTTTTTCAGAGGTTTTACTAGTGTATAAGGAGCAAAATGGAAAGGCCAGCATATAGCAGAATTCAAAATGTGGCTAAAGGAGTGGTGTGAAGGGAAAGGCTTTGGTTATATTAGTCACGATGTCTCCAGTTGGTCCAATGAAAAAGCATACAAAAGAGATGGTTTGCATCCATCAAAGAAAGGGATTGAGTTACTTGGCAATAAAGTCACAGATTTTCTGGAGAAATATTTAAACTAAACAACAGGGACAGTGAATTAATTGATAGAGAACATCCCTGTCTCTGGCAATCTAAAAATGATAGGGTTATCAGTGCATGTAACATAGATGTGTGTGTGTACAAGAATATCAACCTTGCTCTCAAGCAAAATCAAGCTTATAATAGCGGGTTCCACACAAAGTGCGCTAATCAAACAGGTGGTAAGAAAACAGGGGAACTCAGGCACCACACAGGTTATGTAGAAAGTAAACAGAGGGTTAGTCAAGGACTCAAATGTCTATACACCAACACACAGAGCATGAGCAACAAACAGGGTGAATTAGAAATGCAAGTAAATGAGGGCAGATATGATATTGTTCCCCTTCATGGATTACTGCCTTGTCGTGGCGAAGGGGCTTGTGTAATTCAATGAAGCTATGAGCTATGTTGTGCAGGGCCACCCAAGACGGAAAGGTCATAGTAGAGAGTTCTGACAAAACGTGATCCACTGGAGAAGGAAATGACAACCCACTCCAGTATCTTTGCCATGAAAACCCTATGGACAGTACCAAAAGGCAAAACGATATGATGCTGGAAGATGAGCCCCTCAGGTTGGAAGGTGTCCAATATGCTACTGGGGAAGAGGAGAGGGCTAGTACTAGTAGTGCCAGAAAGAATGAAGCGACTGGGCCAAAGCTGAAAGGACACTCAGCTGTGGATGTGTCTGTTGGTGAAAGGAAGTCCGATGCTGTATGCTCTGCACCCAAAGATGGAGAAGCTCTATACAGTCAGTAAAAACAAGACCAGGAGCTGACTGTGGCTCAGACCATGAGCTTCTCGTTGCAAAGTTTAGGCTTAAATTAAAGAAAGTAGGGAAAAGCACTAGGCCACTCAGGTATGAATTAAATCATATCCCTGTTGAATATACAGTAGAGGTGACAAATAGATTTAAGGAATTAGATCTGATAGAGTGCCTGAAGAACTATGGACGGAGGTTCGCAACATTGTACAACAGGTAGCAGCCAAACCCATCCCAAAGAAAAAGAAATGCAAGAAAGCAAAATGGTTGTCTGAGGAAGCTTTTCAAATAGCTGAGGAAAGAAGGGAAGTGAAAGGCAAAGGAGAATAAGAAAGATACGCCCAATTGAATGCAGAATTCCAGAGAATAGCTAGAAGAGATAAGAATGCCTTCTTAAATGAACAGTGCAAAGAAATAGAAGAAAACAATAGAATAGGGAGGACCAGAGATCTTTTCAAGAAAATTGGAGAGATGAAGGGAATGTTTAATGCAAAAATGGGCATGATAAAGAACCAAAGTGGCAGGGACCTAACAGAGGCAGAAGA
The DNA here is from genome assembly GCF_964194415.1 of Vipera berus. Taxonomy (NCBI): domain Eukaryota; kingdom Metazoa; phylum Chordata; class Lepidosauria; order Squamata; family Viperidae; genus Vipera; species Vipera berus. The sequence goes on from NC_138206.1 coordinate 58,866,975, forward strand.
GATTAAGAAGAGGTGGCAAAATTACACAGAAGAACTATACAAGAATGAGCTTAACGTCCCTGATAATCACAATGAGGTGGTCACTGACCTCTAGCCAGACATCCTAGAATGTGAAGTAAAGTGGGCCTTAGAAAAGCTGAGCCACAACAAAGCAAGTGGAGGTGACAGTATTCCAGCTGAGCTATTCAAAATCTTAAAAGACGATGCAGTAAAAGTGCTACACTCAATTTGCCAGCAAATTTGGAAAACTCAACAGTGGCCACAGGATTGGAAAAGATCAGTTTACATTCCAATTCCAAAGAAAGGCAGTGCCAAAGAATGTTCGAACTATCGCACCATTGCACTCATTTCTCATGATAGTAAAGGTATGCTTAAAATCCTACAAGCTAGACTCCAGCAGTATGTGGATCGAGAACTACCAGAAGTACAGGCAGGATTTCGAAGAGGCAGAAGAACTAGAGATCAAATTGCCAGCATATGCTGGATCATGGAGAAAGCTAGAGAGTTCCAGAAAAACATCTACTTCTGCTTCATTGACTATGCTAAAGCCTTTGATTGTGTGGAACATAACAAATTGTGGCAAGTTCTTAAAGAGATGGGCGTACCAGACCATCTTATTTGTCTCTTGAGAAACCTGTATGTAGGCCAAGAAGCAACAGTGAGAACTGGACACGGAACCACTGATTGGTTCAAAATTGGGAAAGGAGTCCGGCAAGGCTGTATACTGTCACCCTGCCTATTTAACTTATATGCAGAGCACATCATGAGAAAGGCAGGGCTAGATGAATCAAAAGTTGGAATTAAGATTGCCGGAAGAAACATCAACAACCTAAGATATGCAGATGATACCACTCTAATGGCAGAAAGTGAAGAAGAACTAAAGAGCCTCTTGTTGCAGGTGAAGAAGGAGAGTGCAAAAGTTGGGTTGAAGCTTAACATTAAGAAAACCAAGATCATGGCATCCGGCCCTCTCAATTCCTGGCAAATAGATGGGGAAGAAATGGAGGTAGTGACAGATTTTATTTTCCTGGGCTCTAAGATCACTGCAGATGGGGACTGTAGCCAAGAAATTAAAAGACGCTTGCTCCTGGGGAGGAAAGCCGTGGCAAATCAAGACAGCACACTAAAAAGCAGAGACATCACCCTGTCAACAAAAGTGTGTATAGTCAAGGCTATGGTCTTCCCAGTTGCAATGTATGGCAGTGAAAGCTGGACCATAAGAAAGGCTGAGCGCCAAAAAATTGAGGCCTTTGAACTATGGTGCTGGAGAAGACTCCTGCGAGTCCCTTGGACTGCAAGGTGATCAAACCGGTCAGTCCTAGAGGAGATCAACCCTGACTGCTCTTTAGAAGGCCAGATCCTGAAGCTAAAACTCAAATACTTTGGCCACCTAATGAGAAGGAAGGACTCACTGGAGAAGAGCCTAATGCTGGGAAAGATTGAGGGCAAGAGAAGAATGGGACGACAGAGAATGAGGTGGCTGGATGGAGTCACAAAAGCAGTAGGCGTGAGCTTAAATGAACTCCAGAAGATGGTAGAGGACAGGAAGGCCTGGAGGAACGTTGTCCATAGGGTCGCGATGGGTCGGACACGACTTCGCAGCTAACAACAACAAATGATATTGTTGCCATTACGGAAACTTGGTGGGATGAAACCCACAAATGGAACACATAGCTAGAGGGATTCAAATTATTTAAAAGAAACAGACCAAATAAAAGAGGAGGTGGAGTTGCTCTCTATATAAGAAATAACAACATCTCTACAGAAATAGAGCACAACAATGGTGAAAACTGTCTTGAATGCATTTGGGTCAATATAAAAGGGGGGGAAATGACATTGCCATAAGTGTATAGGCCACCCAACCAAACAGAGGTAATAGATGAACTTTTTGCTAGTCAGTTAACTAAGGTATAGTTAACTAAGGTATAGCACATCACAATAGAAATGGGGGACTTTAATTATCCTGACATCAACTGGGAGACAAACTCTGTGCCAAGTGGAAGATCAAACAGATTCCTGACAAACCTAGCAGACAACTTTGTCTCCCAAAAAGTAGAGAAGGGAATCAGCCATTATTGATTCTCACTAACAGAGATGAAATGATAGTAGGTGTTGAAACCCCAGGAACCTTGGTGGGGAGTGACCATGCAATATTGGAATTCAATATTATGCAAGCACAAGCAATAGAACACAGTCAAACTAGAGTCTTGGACTTTAAGAGAGCTAATTTCAACAAACTTAAAGAGAGCTTTGGAAGGATTCCATGGATGAGAATCCTCAAGGGGAAAAGAACTCAAGAAGCTTGGGAAATTTTGAAAAGTGAGATTATAAAAGCCCAGTCTAGCACAATACCAACGTAGAAGAAAAATAATAGCTCTCAAAAGAGACCAGCATGGCTGCATAAAGAACTGTCTGATAAATTGAAAGACAAAAAGGACAAGTATAAAAAGTGGAAAGAGGGGCACATAACTAAGAAAGAATATCAGCAAATATGGAGTGAGGAAAGCTAAGGCTCAAAATGAACAAAGGCTTGCAACAAAATTCAAAAATAACAAAAAAGCTTCTTTCGACATGTAAAAAACAAGAAAAATGTTAAGGAAATGATTGGTCCACTAATGGGAGAAAGTGGCAAGAAGGTGACAAGCAACAGGGAGAAAGCACAACTATTCAACTCGGTTTTCTGCATCCGTATTTACACAAAGGGAAAAAGCAGTCCAACCTATCAAAAACAGTACCGTAGAAAACAGATTAGAAACACAAGTTAAGATAGGCAAGAAAATGGTAAGTGAGCACCTGTCCGCCCTAGATGAGTTCAAATCACCAGGAAGAGAGCTGATGTAGTTCCCATCTTCAAAAAAGTGAAAAAAATAGATCAAGGAAACTACAGACCTATCAGACTGACGTCAATACTTGGGAAGATTCTGGAAAAGATAATCAAACAACGAATCAGCGAACACCTAGAGGCAAATAAAGTCATTACTAGAAGCCAACATGGGTTTGTCAAAAACAAATCATGCCAGACAAATCTTATTACATTCTTTGACCAAGTGACAAAACTAGTGGACCAGAGGAATGCTTTGGCTATAATTTACTTGGACTTCAGTGAGGCTTTTGATAAAGTAGATCACAACCTATTACTTGATAAGATAGAAAAATGTGGGTTAGACAGCATCACCACCAGATGGATTCGTAGCTGGCTGACCGGCCGTACTTAGCATGTGGTCCTTAATGGAACTGCATGTACATGGAGGAAATGTGCAGTGGGGTGCCCCAGGGCTCTGTTCTAGGCCCAGTGCTATTCATGTATTATATATGATGTAAACATTCCCTTGAGTGTATATGTTAACAGCACAAAAGTATCGTCAAAGCATATATATAGGAAAGCCGCCTGACAGGAATACACGCGGGAACTTTGACAGCTGTCAAAGTTCCCCGTACTGCGCAGGCGCCTCCACTGACAGCTCGCGGCTGTCAAACTCCGGACCGTGAAGAAGACTGAGCTGTCAAAGCGTCCGCCACACTGCGCAGGCGCAGCCACTGACAGCTCGCGGCTGTCAAAACACCACACCACGAGGAAGCCGGAGCTGTCAACAGAAGACGACACCGATTGGTCCCTGCCTGACACGGCGCCAAAATAAATACATCTGATTGGTCCTCGCTACCAGCTGCCGGCTATAAAAGCCGGACAAGTTATTCTCTGTTCGTCTTGCTCTAATAAACTTGTTGTTAAACTAGCCTGTCGTCCCGAGCGGTCCTTCGGCTACTTCACTGGCGACGAAGGTGGGATCGCTCCGGAGCTGAAGTCACGGCCGAGGAAGAGAGTTCCCGGCAAGAGCTGACACGGAAGTTTTAACTTCCATCGGAGCAACCCAGGACCGGACGACATGGCAAACTTCGGCCGTGTGAGGGAGTTTGATACCCGCCATCCCGAGAGATGGCAATCACACCTCGGCCAAGTTGAAGGATTTCTTCTCGTCAGTAAGATCACTGACGACCGAGCAAAGGCCGCCGCCCTGCTGTACATCAGCGGGCCCCCGGTGTACGACGCAGCCGTCGGGCTGTTCAGCCCAGTGCCCATCACGGAAGTCTCCTACGCGGACCTGGTGGACCAGCTGAACAAGTATTACATGCCGGCTCGCTCGGAACTGTACTGGCGGGTGCAATTCGCACAAAAGAAACAACGGCAGGACGAGCCCGCCAACGAGTTCATCGCTGGGGTCAGACACGCCGCGCGGAACTGCTGCTTCCCCGACCTGGAAGACCGCATCAGAGATCAGGTGGTGATCGGTCTGAGGGACGAGAAGCTACAAAAAAAACTGACGTCCAAACCCGACATGAATCTGGCTGAGCTGACCAGGGAGATCATGGCATACGAACACAGCCACAAAAAGAAGCCGACGAACACGACCCCAGAGTCCCCGGCGACCGTCTACCAGGAAAGCGCAACCTTCAGCGACAGCGGAGAGTCGGTAGATTTCACCGATGGAGAAGCCCTACAGCGCAGGATGGAGCACCGACAGCCGAGGAGGGGAAAAACGTCGGACCGCCGAGGATCCAGGGACCCTCCACCGCCACCCCCACGTTACGTGCAACGAGCCGCCTGTGCCAGCTGCGGGGGCAACCATGCCCGTGGAAACTGCCGCTTTAGGAACGCAAAATGCCACAACTGCGGGAAGACTGGCCACATCAAGCCGGTGTGCCGCAGCAAGGGCCGGGACAACGTCAATGAGGTGGAGGCAAACCCCCCAGGTAGGCCAGCTGCCCAGGCCAACAGGGAAACCCCACCAGGCAACCGGGTTGAGACAATCGATAGGGTAAACTGCATAAGTTCCAAGGTTAAGGTCTGGGTCAGAATTCAGGGGGTGCCTTGCCACATGGAGGTGGATTCAGGGTCAGCGGTCTCCTTAATTTCGCTAACTACTTATCAGGAGATCTGTCAGAAAGGCCGAAGACAAATTCCCCTGAAACAAACTCTGGTTCACCTTGCAGACTTCCAGAAGACCCCTATTCCGTTGGAAGGGAAAGCCAAGGTCCTTGTACAGTATAAGGGGTTCAAAGGCACCCTAGAGGTTTTAGTTACGCCAGGGAACCGTACCAACTTGATAGGGCTTAACTGGTTCACTCCACTAGGCATCGCCTTATCAGGGGTTAATACCATTCAAACACCCAGCCTGGAAGCCGTTTGCGAAAAGTACGCCGACGTTTTCGAGGGCACTTTAGGGAAATATACAGGTCCCCCCATTTCCCTGCAATTAAATCCAGCAATCCAACCAATTAAAATAAGAGCTAGGAGGGTACCTTTTGCCCTCAAAGAAAAAATTGAAAACGAGCTTGACCGACTCGTGAGTCTAGGGGTGCTAGAGCCAACAGATGGGGGAACCTGGGAGACCCCTATTGTCACCCCAATCAAACCTAATGGCGAAGTGAGAGTATGCGCTGACTATAAGGCGACAGTCAACCTAGCCCTCAGCCCCCATGCTTACCCGGTGCCAGCGGTAAGGGACGTATTTGCTTCCATCCGCTCTGGCACCATTTTCGCCAAGCTTGACCTCTCGCAGGCGTATTTACAGCTGCCTGTCACAGACGACACCGCGGAAGCGCAAACTATTGTCACCCACCGCGGTGCTTTTAAAGTTAAGAGGCTTCAGTTCGGCATATCTGCAGCCCCGGGTATCTTCCAGGGTATCATGGAAAAGACCCTGAAAGGAATACCCGGGGTCTGCCCCTATTTCGACGATGTTCTCATCGCCGGAGAAAATGAAGCTAGTTTAGCTGACAGGCTGTCAGCTGTGCTGAGCCGGCTCAGAGAAGCCGGTCTCAAACTTAAGCGGGAAAAGTGCTCCATTGGAGTCACTTCTACAGAATTCCTAGGGTATAAAATCGATAGCCAGGGCATCCACCCCACCTCTGAGAAACTAAGGGCTATTCAAACCGCACCCAGCCCTAGGAATAAGCAAGAGCTTCAATCCTTTTTGGGACTGTTAAACTTTTACCATGCTTTCATTCCCCACAAAGCCACTATTGCAGAGCCTCTCCATAGACTCCTCGACAAGGGTACAACTTGGTCCTGGACCAAGGAACATGAAAATAGTTTCCAATCGTTAAAAAAGATCATCTGTCAAAGCTCAACCATCACCCTTTTCAGAGAAGACACCCCAATATGCATCGCTTGCGATGCCTCTCCCTACGGAATTGGGGCAGTCTTAAGTCACCTATTCGAGGACGGCACACAAAGACCCATAGCCTTCTATTCTCGCACTCTGACCAAAGCTGAAAGAAACTATGCACAAATTGACAGGGAAGCCCTAGCGATAGTAGCAGGGGTCAAAAAATTTCATGATTATCTGTATGGAAGACCATTTACGATATTTACAGATCACAAACCCCTGCTAGGCATATTTACTTGGAATAAAATTACACCACAAATTCTCTCCCCGAGAATCTTAAGATGGTCAACGTTCTTAGCAGCCTATTCTTATCAACTAATACATAAACCAGGTAAGGAATTGGGACATGCTGACTGCCTCAGCAGACTGCCCATACAAACCAGGGACTCAGATCCAGCCCCAGCCAGCCTAATTTTAGCAATCTCTCAGCTTCCAGAATGCCCCTTGACGGCAAACATTATAGCTAATAATTCAGCAAAAGATAAAATACTTGCCAGAGTCCTCAAATGGGCCACAACAGGGTGGCCAGCTCAAAACCCACAACCCCAATTCCAACCTTATTATAACAGGAAAAACGAGATTTCAACACATAGAGGATGCCTGCTATGGGGAAATAGGGTCATCATACCAGAGAAAAACATAGACCAAACATTACACATATTACATGAGGGGCACCCTGGAATTGTAAAAATGAAGGCAATGGCTAGAAGTTATGTATGGTGGCCTGGCATAGATAAACAAATTGAAAAGTATGTGGGTGGGTGTTATACCTGTCAGGAGACCAGGAGCGAACCCCCCCAGGCACCGATCCATAAATGGGAGACTACAAGGAACCCTTGGTCACGTATACATATAGATTTTGCAGGACCTATCCAGGGCCAAAGTTTCTTAATAGCAGTAGACAGCTATTCCAAATGGCTGGAAGTCACGCCCCTTAGAAAAACAACGTCCGCAGCCACTATTCAAGCCTTAAGAAAAATATTCGCAACGCACGGCCTACCTGACACCATAGTTTCCGACAATGGACCTCAATTCACCTCTCGTGAATTTCAGATCTTCGCTACGAAGAATTGTATTAGGCTGGTCACGTCGGCGCCGTTCCACCCGTCGTCGAACGGAATGGCTGAAATTATGGTACGATCCACGAAAGAAGCATTAAAAAAATTCGTTAAAGGGAACTGGCAGAGGCGACTCAGCCAGTTCCTCTTATCACAACACACAATGCCATGCTCCACAACGGGCAAATCACCGGCGGAATTAAGATGGGGGAGGAGGCTAATAACACGTCTCGACAGACTGCACCCCGACACATACCCAGAAGAAAAACAGCACCCCCACCCCGGCCGCACACTCAAACCTGGTCAATTAATATGGGCAAGATCATACACAGATAAAAACAAGTGGGTTCAAGGGACAGTAATAAAACAAACAGGGCCCATCTCATACCTCATAGCTACGCAGGCACAGGGCAACATACGCCGCCATATTGACCAGCTCAGACCCAGACAACCGCCACACAATTCCGAGCAACCAACCAACGCCGACTTACAACCCCCTCCGGAAATGCTGCCTATCCCAAACCAGGAAGTTGAACACCAAAACGAAGAACCAGAACCAGACCATCCACCACCCCTTCGCCGATCATCCAGGAATCGAAGACCACCCACCTACCTAAAGGACTATCAGTGGGCAGGGTCAAACATCCAAGAGGAAAGAAACGCACCAGGGGAGGGGTAAGGGGTGTATTATATATGATGTAAACATTCCCTTGAGTGTATATGTTAACAGCACAAAAGTATCGTCAAAGCATATATATAGGAAAGCCGCCTGACAGGAATACACGCGGGAACTTTGACAGCTGTCAAAGTTCCCCGTACTGCGCAGGCGCCTCCACTGACAGCTCGCGGCTGTCAAACTCCGGACCGTGAAGAAGACTGAGCTGTCAAAGCGTCCGCCACACTGCGCAGGCGCAGCCACTGACAGCTCGCGGCTGTCAAAACACCACACCACGAGGAAGCCGGAGCTGTCAACAGAAGACGACACCGATTGGTCCCTGCCTGACACGGCGCCAAAATAAATACATCTGATTGGTCCTCGCTACCAGCTGCCGGCTATAAAAGCCGGACAAGTTATTCTCTGTTCGTCTTGCTCTAATAAACTTGTTGTTAAACTAGCCTGTCGTCCCGAGCGGTCCTTCGGCTACTTCAATTCAACATCTTCATCAATGATTTGGATGAGGGGATAGATGAGGAACTCATCAAATTTGCAGACGATACCAAGCTGGCAGGAATAGCCAACACTCCAGAAGATAGGCTTAAGATACAGAAGGATCTTGATAGACTTGAACATTGGGCGCTAATTAATAAAATGAAATTCAGTGGTGAAAAGAGTAAGGTTCTACATTTAGGCAAGAAAAACCAAATGCACATGTATAGTATAGGTGGTACCTTGCTCAATAGTAGCAACTGTGAGAGGGATCTTGGAGTCCTAGTGGACGATCACTTAAATATGAGCCAGCAGCGTGCTGCAGCTGCCAAAAAAGCCAACACAGTGCTTGGCTGCATTAACAGAGGGATAGAATCAAGATCACATGAAGTGTTAATACTACTTTATAATGCCTTGGTAAGGCCACACCTGGAATACTGCATCCAGTTTTGGTCACCACGATGTAAAAAAGATGTTGAGACTCTAGAAATAGTACAGAGAAGAGCAATAAAGATGATAAGGGGACTGGACGTTAAAACATAAGGAACGGTTGCAGGAATTGTGAATGTCTAGTCTAATGAAGAGAAGGACGAGGGGAGACATGATAGCATTGTTCCAATCAGCTGCCACAAAGAAGAGGGAGTCAAGCTATTCTCCAAAGCACCTGAAGGCAGGACAAGAAGCAACAGATGGAAACTAACCAAAGAGAGAAGCACCCTAGAACTAAGGAGAAATTTTCTGACAGTTAGAACAATTAATCAGTGGAACAAGCTGCCTCCAGAAGCTGTGAATGCTCCAACACTGGAAGTTTTTAAGACGAGACTGGACAGCCATTTGTCTGAAATGGTATAGGTTTTCCTGCCTGAGCAGGGGGTTGGACTATGACCTCCAAGGTCCCTTCCAACTTATTATTATTATTACTATTATTGATCATCACACAGTCGGCCAGATGTTCAGACTGGATTTGGCATTTTTTCTACCTATCGAGTCGTTACCAAGGACCTGGGATAGGCAGATGTGGATGTTTGATGGTATTACAGATATTGTCACAGGATGGAAGCAGTTCCTAGTAAGGCCACCTTTTGCAATTGACTAATGGTGAATTTGACAATGCCAATGGTGTTCAAGTGGTGCTCCAGTTGTTTTGTGAATTCACCCAAGGCACCTGTTACTGTTGGTACTACCCTTACTTGCCTTTGCCACAGTCTTTCTATTTCTATTTGTAGGTCTTTGTATTTTGTTGTCTTCTCCAGTTCTTTGTCGTCTATTCTGCTGTCTCCAGGCACTGCCACATCCACTATCCAGACTTTTTTGTCTTTCTTATCGACAATTGTTAAGTCCAGGGTGTTATGTTCCAGGTGCTTGTCTGTTTGAATTCTGAAGTCCCAGAGCAGTTAAACTTTATCATTTTCTATGAATTTCTCTATTTTATGATCCCACCAGTTCTTGCTTACAGGCAAATGATATTTCTTGCAGATCTTCCAATGCACCATTGTTGCTACTTTGTCATGCCGCTGCTTGTAATCAGTCTGTGCGATCTTCTTGCAGCAGCTTACCAGGTGGTCCACTGTTTCTTCAGCTTCTTACCGTCTGTTGCTGTCTTCTCAATTTTGACTTTGTATGCATTTGTCCTTAAGGCTTGGTCTTATGCAGCCAGAATTAGTCCCTCGGTCTCTTTCTTCAACTTTCCTGCTCTTAGCCATTGGCAGGTCTTGTTATTATCTGCTTTCCCAGCTATTTTTTTAATGTACTGGCCATGTAGTGCTTTGTCTTCCCATGCCTCTGTTTGGTCTTTCTTGTAAGCCAGTTTGGTCTCTCCAGTAGTCAGTAAGCCTTCCTGATATACTAATTTCAGTGCATCTTCATCATTGTCCTTCAGATATTCTTCCAAAGCCATTTTTTTTCTTCAACCACCTGATGTACTTGCAGCATTCGATGTCCACCTATTTGCCTTGGCAGATAGAGTCTGTCTATGTCACTGTGTGGATGAAGGGCATGATTCATTGTCATTATTTTTCTGGTCTTCCTATCCATTGCTTTTAGTTCTGCTTGAGTCCAGTCCACTATTCCAGCTGTGTATCTAATGACTGGAATTTCCCAGGTGTTGATTGCCTTCACGGTATTTGCTCCATTGAGTTTGGACTTTAAGATCTTCTTCACTCTCTTGATGTATTCACCTCTAATCTTTTTCTTGACTTCAGTGTGCTTGATGTTGTTAGCTTGAAGGATACCCAAGTATTTGTACTAATCTTCCTCATCCAGACTTTTAATGTTATTTTCATGGGGCATCTTGATTCCTTCAGTTTTCACTATTTTTCCTTGTTTGAGAGTAAGTGTGGCACATTTGTCCAAGCCAAACTCCATTGCAATATCTTGGCTATATATATACGGACAGTGTTCAGCAGCGATTCTATTTCAGATGATGTTTTTCCATACAGCTTCAGATCATCCATGTAAAGGAGGTGGGATAGTCTGGCAGATCTTTTTGATGTTTGATAGCCATGTCCTGAGTTATTCAATATTGTTGACAGAGGAATCAGTGCAATAACAAATAGTAGTGGTGATAATGAATCTCCTTGAAATATTCCTCTGTTGATATTAACCTCTCCCAGTCTTTCACCATACTGCTACTACTACTACTACAATTGTTGTTGTTGTTATAATTATTATTATGTTTGCTTAATGTCTTTTTTAGCCTTCCTACTTTTTACTAGCTTTATATTTCAGACAACAAGCTGTTCTTTAGTGTTTTCACACTAGCTTCATACTTGTCCACTATGCCAAGTTAGAAATGGAAATGTTGCCTATTTGAAGGATAGAGAGGGGACAGGTATCTATGGATTCTAACACTAGCCCTCCATTTGGAGCTGTTTGTGTTGAATGGGAAGGCCTTAAGTGTACATCTAAACTCATATATATGTATTTTTCATCAGACCTTTCCTATTCACAAGAGATTGATATGACAGAGGAGGAGGAGGACATATGGTTTAACAATTGTTTAGCTGTCTTTTGGAATCACATTTGTAGCCACCTTACAATCCTTGATTACATAATTTATATTCATAATTACATTAATTGTTCCCCATATTTTTTCCTGTCAAATTCCCCCAGGATAAATGAGGTGCTCTTCTTAAACTTAATTTTGGGAAGTCAAAGCATTTTGAGTAATTCAGTAGAAACCCAATATAATTACAATTGGTTATTTTATCACATTCCAAAATTTTAATATATATCTGAGACATAATCCATGCACATAAAAGTGCGTATTAATAGCATTAACCAAAGTTTGGTATTATGGAACTCTGTTAAATAATCAGAACTATAAATGTTTTTTCTTTTTCTTTTTTGGACACGTGCCTCTTTTTCTTTTCCCAGCGAAATTAATAGTCTGTGTGGTTGCGGGCATTGAGAATTTTGAAGTAACACATCCTGTCTCATTTTGCTTATTTTGTAGATTTAATTCAGCTTCACAAAAACATAATTTTAACATCTTGTATAGACTGGAATTAGAATTAGAATTCAGCTTCTTTTCAGCATGGTGAATAATGTTTATTGCTGTATCTGGATAAGTATCAGTGCAGCATTCAGTCTATAATCTCCATCTTGGTTAAACAGCAAGTCTCATAGCTGAATCAATGTGCGCAAATTACTGCACTTTCTGGGTTCTTCATCTTGTGTCTGTTACATCTGGTTGGTGAAGCATTCTGGAGAATTAGCCTGTGCTCCCAACAAGGGCCTGCTACATTGGGTTGGCTGACTGGATAAAGAAGATCCCCACCCCCAGACCACCCATCGTATTGGCTTTTAGCTTTTCTATTTAATTCCTCTAAATTTAATGGTCCTGTAGGACTTTTTATTTTTTTATCATATTGTAAGCCACCCAGAGTAGCTGTTTCAGTGATATGGGCGGCATAAAAATTTAACAGACAAACTCAGAAGCTTTATACATGTCTGTGCTAGCATGCCGGTTATACTCAGAATATTGGTTTATTTTTTCCCCTTGGGGGCCAACATGGGTTTGGTTTTTACTAATTATGGATGGTTCCCAAGGATTCCTGAAGATCTTTTTATAACTTTTCTTGCAGATTGGCAGGATCTTTCTTTCTTTTCTTGAAGATTTAAAATGTGGGTTTTCTGCATCACAAGTACTGTGTGTTTTTTTGATTGAGCACAAACTGAAAAAGAGCAGTGGAATAAGATCTGTCTCTTTTTGCTTCTTATCCTCCAAATCAGATTGCCTAAAGGAATTTAGGAGAAAGAGCAAGAGCAAGCAGTTCAACTCTTCCCTCTAAGCCTGCAGATAGTCAGAGTTTGTGAAAATGATAAACAGTCATTGGTTAGCTGCTCATGTCACTATCCTGGCTCACCCCCAGTCCTGCAAGGTCATCCATATTCACATGCAGCTGCAACAATATTCTTCTGAACCTGCAAAGGCAGAAAATTCAGTGTTTTTCTGAATCACTTTAGTATCTCGCTGATTGATTTGATGCTACAAATTAACTAATTTAAAGCTTTGCACAATGTGTGCATGTGCATCCATACACATAAATACAGTCATTGAGATAGCCATATGAACCATCTGTATGCATATATATGTATTTTATCCAACAGACTTGTTACTTGACCTAGTAAGCCAATAAACAGTTTTAAAATTATTTCTCCTGTTTTTATTCCAAAGCCTTAATTTTGTTAATTTGTACAAGCTTCTATTTTAAAGTAATAATTGTTCCCGTTTATACTGTGCTTATAAATGCAAATATTTGTAATAAAAAAAGCATACTATAAATAAATCTAAAGGTACACCCTAGATTTTTTTTTAACAAAAGTTAATTCTATCTTGAGTAAATTATAAAAGTGTGTATACTTACACCACTCCATTTATTTACATCCTTTGCTGTCCCGTCCACCCCCACCCCCCTCCAAATTGTGCAATGCAAGATCTTGTGAAGCTTTGCATTGCAGTTTTCCTTAAGACAATTATTGGATTAAATCAGTGACTCAATATATCAGTGCTGACAGTAATGTTTATTGTATATCGTTACGGTTTTCTTTACTTTTATTGTGGTTCTTTTAATTTTATTTAAATATTTGGATTGTTTAACAATAATGCTATTAAGGAAAAAAAGTAGTGCTGGGAGAATAGACGGTTTCTGAGAAGGCAGTTATAGTGGCCGCAGTATTTTCAGATTTGCTACTCCGGGTTTTTGTCATCCTAATCCTTCTTTCATGTCAAGGAAGATTTGTTCTTCAAGCAAGGACTACTAAATTCCTCGGTTTCCTGTTGCTTTTTCCCTGCCGTTAGCTGGAAAACCAAAAATATATTTAAAATATGTTGACAAACCGATCAGGAATGTTTGTGTTAACAGGTGTTTGTTCAGTGCTGATTTTCCTGGCTCTTTCCTATTACTTATATTGGTAAGTACTGTAGTATCTTGCTCAGTAATTGTTTAAGAAGATTGGGGTCACATGGGTTTTGAAAACTGTGCTTATAACTGATACGATTTAGTATAGTAGCTAATAATTTTTCTTTTTTCATGTTGGCGCTCGTTAGAGGAATCTTTTGGATGAAATAGAGGGAAATGCCTTACGTCCTTAATTCTGCTTCAGCTGGGCATAAGTATTTTTACTTGCAAATATAGTTCAGGAATATCTGTCCAAGAAAGTGTAAAATGCTGTAGAAATGCACAGAATTTTGACTTGTTTGTCAAGCTTTTCTTTTTGTCAAAGTTTCTTCATAGTACTCTTTGAAATGGTACCGTTTATGTAATGCAGAATTGGTAGGAACAGACGGGAAATCCCGATGGACTAGTTCATTCTTTGGAAATGTGATGATGGGTGGTGATCACCATAGGTAGATTGCCCTATGAACTGAGTTCCAACATCCACAAAACCTTTTGTCTATTTAATCCCCCCCCCCCATTCTGTTATTAAAAATCTATGTAATCGTGTTTTTGGTAACTACAAATAATAAGGAGTTAGCAGCTGACTGCATAATCATGAAATGGTTTTTGAAGGAAATGTTACCCCTGTAAAAGTTACAGTTGGCAAGGTGGGACCCAGTTCTCTTCAGACCAGAGAAAGTAGTCAAATACTGAGCAGATAAATTCCTCTTTCAGAGCTAGGAAAAGGCTAGGAAAGAGTCCTTTATTTTAAAAGGGTGGGAAGAAACAATTAATGATTCTCTGGAGCTGACATAGATATAAAACTTAATTTTTCAACATCAGGCTAATTTTTTGTGTATAATTGACTTCTTTTTCGTCTAAAATAAAATAATATATCTAGCAGCATGGGAGTCCTTAAAATTTAGCTGAATGTAGGGATAGGTTTCTGGAAGAATAGAAATTTAGGGCCTTCCTTGACCTGAATGTCAAGTGTGCCGTGATAGGGTTGGTAGGGGCCACTTAGAATATGGAATCTAACCCCTGCTCAGTACAGGAATCCAGATTAAAACATTCCAGAACTTGATTGCCTAAGGCAGGGGTAGGCAGCCTTGGCTCTTTTATGACTCGAGGACTTCAACTCCCAGAATTCCTGAGCCAGCTGGCTCAGGAATTCTGGGAGTTGAAGTCCACGAGTGATAAAAGAGCCAGGGTTGCCTACCCCTGGCCTAGGGTCCAGATGAACACATCCAGTGAAGGAGAGTATACCTCCCTGGTCCCACTGTTACAAAGTTTCTTCTAACATTCAGTTGGAATCTGCAATTCTATAATACAGTGGTCCTCGATGTACAATCACAATTGAGTCCAAATTTTATGGTGCTAAGAGACAATTGTTAAGTGACTTTTACCTCATTTTATGACCTTGCTCGCCACAGTTGTTAAGTGAATCCTGAAATGATAAGTTAGTAACAGTTCTACACGGAATCTGGCTTCCCCATTGATTTTGCTTGATAGAAGGTCACCAAAGGTGATCACATGACCCCAGGTCACTGCAACAGTCATAAATAGGAGTCAGTTGCCAAGCATCTGGATTTTGCTCACGTAACTGTGAGGATGCTGCAACGGTTGTAAGTGTGAAAAATGGTCATAAGTTACTTTTTGCAGTGCCGTTGTAACTTTGAATGGTTACTAAATGAACTGTTGTAAGTCGAGGACTAACTGTATAGATCAGCGATCTTCTGTCCTGCAACTCTGGAATAAAAGAATTTGGACTTTTTCTTGCAATATCATTGTTGATGTTTTAGATATTTGAGGAGTGTTATTATATCCTGCCTTCCTTTTCTCAAAAAGCTAAAAGTTCTCTTCACAAGGCTTACGGTCTATCCACACTGCCTCAACACAGACCTCTCATGCATGAGATGGGAGGACAATATGTGTTCATCCAAAGATCACTGTCCTTTCTTTGTCTCTCTTACTGCACTTTAAGAGTTGGAATTGATGTTTGCTGTCAAGGGCTGTGGTTAGCAGCCATCGCTGCTATCAAAGGAACAGGGAACAGGGAAAAGAAAGATTCTTGTTTTCAATTGTTTGTCCCCACCACCACCACCATTGACTTGCTGGAGAAGCTGACTGAAGAACCCAAAGGGCATTGACAGGACACTGTGACCATCGTAATAAGTTCAAGGACCAACCATAAAACCATTTTCCTAGCACTGTTATACACTGAACAGTCACTAAACAGGCCAGTTGTTAACCAAGGTTTTTTGGTAGTATCTTTAGTTTAGTTTAGTTTAGTTTAGTTTATTAATATTTCTATACCGCCCTTCTCCCGAAGGACTCAGGGCGGTGAACAGGGCAAGAATAAAATGCAAAGTTACAAATATTAAAAGAAGATTAAATAGTTGCCCATTAAAAAAACAATTGATACAATACATTTATAAAAACCCCAAGAATGCAGCAATAAAAACCCCACCAATCCCCCATCAGGCCAGGCCGGCTTGTTCGAATAAAAATGTTTTTAGATCGCGGCGAAAGGAGCGAAGATCGGGCGCCATCCGGAGCTCAACCGGTAACTGATTCCATAGCTCCGGGGCGCCCACAGAGAAGGACCTCCCCCTGGGGGCCACCAATCGACATTCTCTGATCGGTGGCACCCTGAGGAGGCCCTCTCTGTGGGAACGCACAGGGCGCAGGGAGGTTGATGCCGGCAGCAGGTGTTCCCTGAGGTACTCCGGACCCCTGCCATGTAGGGCTTTAAACACCATTACTTTAATCTCTGATGTATATGTCTACAAAAGCAGTTATACTCTCCTAGGCATTTTAAACAGTCAATTTATTCTGCTTTTTACTCTAAATTTTACTACGTATTTTATTTCTTGAAGTGATACTTGTAGTTTTCATGTTTTTATAAGCTTCATTTAAACTAATAGATATAAATATTTGGAATAAAACAAACACATTTTAGACAATATTTGCCCTATTTTTGTACTTTGCAGATGTGTTGGATTTTAGTTTCTGTTGTACATAGCCTAATGGGCGGTTGCGCCAGCTGCACCGGCTTCAAGTTTTCTTCTGGGTGCAAGTCAAGAGGCTGCTATTACTTTTAAACCTCTCCATGGCACAGGGGTAGATTACTTGTGGGACCCCCTCTCCCAGAGGGTACCTGCCCTTTTCACTAGATCAGATAACATAGGTAGTCACTCTCCAGGTTGCTTTCCTTAAATGTTGTCATATTGCTGGACCTAGGAAGCGTATCCTTTCGGGGTGGGCCCTGATCAATGGATCACCCTTCCGTTGAGATCTGGCAGGCTGTCGGCCTTTTAACCTTCCAGAAAGCTGCAAAGAGTGTTGAGATATGTGAAGACAGAGTTGGGAGAGAATGTTGTGGAAGTTTGGATACGGCGTTATACAAATATTTTCCTATCAGTCAATAAAATGAGTGAAGGCTCACTTTAGTGGAATATGTGTTTAAGATCCAGGTTGCAATATTTTGGGGTCTATAAGTGTAGTTACAATGCCTTTTGTGCTACTAAACCATAGTTAGAAGTTTGTTTGTTTTTTATGTAGGATGGTGTGCTTGTCAGTGAAGCATGATTTATTTAGAACAGTCAATGAAGACTGTTTTTTAAAATCTCATAACTAGTCTCTTGACAGCCAAACTTACCTGTAGCTGTACCTATACCGATACCTATATCTGTACCCCCATACACACTATATACATGTAGCCATGATATCCCCGCTTTACAAATAGTATCTAAATTTTTCAACCTGCTGCCGCTGCTCCTTTTTCTATTTCTTCTTCTAAGCTTCTTGCATAGGTGCTGCTTCTTTAAAAGTTATTCTTATTTTTGATAGTCATCCAGCCTGGAGAATTATTAGCCATGTATCAGTTAAACTTTCATCTGTTTACAGTATTCATTGGATAACAGTTCTATCCTGTTCATTCCAAAGAGTTCAATCTTATGACAGTACAGTCAAATTCTTCATTGTGGTCTTTGTGATTCATGAACAGGGAATCCTCAGCTTAATGCCGTTTGTTTAGCAACTGCTTGAAATTACAACAGCACTGAAAAAAGGTGACTTACAAACAGTCCTCACACTTACGACCATCACAGCATCCCCACGGTTATGTGATCAAAATTTAGGTGTCGGCATCCTTACCAACCCTTGGACCCCACGGAAAGCAAGTGGTAGACGACAAGGTGGCTGGCAAAACAGGAACGGTCTGAGCAGCGTTTGTTCATGGCAAACAAAGTTAGCACTGGGAGTGATCTTCTCCCAGCGCTTTACATACAATCCTTTTCCCCCAGCTCCACCCCCCCATCCAGCTAGCCAGCATCCAGTGCTCAGCTTGAAAAGCAGCAACGCAAGCCCCAGGCTCTCCTACCCTCCCAGTTCTTACTGCCAGGTATCGTTTCTGCGCCAATCAGCTGTGTGTCGGAGGCGCAGCAGCTCAGCTGTTCGGTGACTTCATGGAGCAGGTAGGACCATCCCTGGTGTCTCCCCGGTCATTGCCCCTTCCACTCGGCCGTTTAGCAGCTTAGTAGCGTCTCCAGCTACTCCCTGGGCAATGTCCCAACTGCTGGCCTCTGTCGGAGTTTCCTGCGCCAAACAGCTGACTGGCGCTGAGCTGGGGAATCTGTCCACCTCCCCCCTTGCTTTATGGTCGAGCCCACGCGGCTTGACATTAGGCACTTGGCAGCTGGCACACATTTATGATGGTTGCAACATCCTGGGGTCATGTGATCACCATTTGTGAACTTCCCATATGGCTTCTGGCAAGCAACGTCACCGGGAGAAGTCAGATTCTCTTAATGATTCACTTAAAAACTGCAGTGATTCATTTAACAACCATTGCAAAAAAAAGTTGTAAAATCAAGTGCAACTCATTAACAACTATCTTGCTTAGCAATGGAAATTCTGTGGTCATACGTCAAGGACTACCTGTATACATATATATACTAGCACAGAGCCCCATTTCTACAACTTGATTGGAGCTCTACCCCACCTAACAAAGTATGGCTCCCACTGAACCCCTACCATTTGTTTTAAATACTGTAACTTTAACACATTGGTCCTTGAATCCTTCTACTTTATTATAAGTTGTGACCTATTTTTGTCTTTTTCTTTTTTTCTTTAATTGATCAACTTTTTCCCTAAATTCCTTAGGACGGTTCATTGGGACACAGGGATCAGTCTCATCCCGTTTCAGGTATCCAGCCCACAGCCTTAGGCCAGAAGTGCCAGTTCAGAACAGTAAACATGCCCTTTGGATGGTCATAAGCGGTGCCTTTGTAAAACAGGTTTTTTGCAATAGTTCTGGTTTGTCAGCTATTCTTTGGAGGCTTTAAATCAGAATGATTCTGGAGCTGCTATTGGTCTCTCCCACCATGCCCCAAGAATTGTCCTGTAATTTTCTCGTTTCTTCAAGTAACCAGACAAATTCTCTGCCACCTATAGATAAACAGCAGGGACTTTTTCACCATTATTGGCATTGAGAATACAATCTGTTAAAAGTTTAAAATCTTTTAAGAGGTCTGTCCCTTTCAATCCTGATAATGGCAAAAAACAAAAAAAATGATAAATGCTTCCAACTCAAATTCGTCCTCACAATGACCTTGTCTTACTCCGCCACTTCAGTTTCATTGTTAATGGAATTTCCAGTTTGTAGTATTCAATTTTAAGCACAGGAATTCATCTCAGAAAGAAAGAGTTCAAATAGATTTCCCTTCAAGTCTACTATTTTAGTCCAGCCCTTTATCCATTAGGATAATCAAAACTAAGATCATTTTTTAATCTCAAGATCCCCAGGATTGTGGTGGGTCACCTCATGTTTTTTCTGATTCTGAACATCTCTCTTTGATTTGATTCCATGCAATTCAGCCCTTCTTGGGTGGAGATATTGGTTTTCTTGGTACTTTCATAATCCTATCTTGTAGCTCTCATCAGAACCCAATGAAACAATCCAAGTGTTATCTGTTTAGATAGGGATATAGACTATTTCTAATCTTTTACAGTGGAGTCAAGCTAGAGGAGAATGGATCCTCAGTGTCCTGGTAAAATCTTCAATCTCTTGGTGACATTTATTGTTGAAATAGATCTGCTGTTTTATGTTTTTTCACCATTCTCTAGTACTGAGTCTTAGAGAAATGGGTGTTAGCAAGGATCAACATTCTCATCACATGCTAGTGCATGGGTGTCAAACTCGTTGCGTCACATGACATGTTGTGACATATTGCGACTTTTTTTGCATTGCCGGAGCTGGGTGGGTGCAGTCTCTGTAGGATGCAACTGGCCCGTGGGCCGGCAGTTTGACACCCCTGCTTTAGTGGCTTCAGGAGGTTTAGTTCTCTTTGTTGCTCTGTATTGTCCATTGGGAATACATCTGCCTTCCAAGCTGACCTGAAATCCTCTTCATTCTTCAGAGACAAATCATCTGTCTGGACTTTGATTTCTTTTGCTTTGCAGCTTGGAGGAATCTGTTCCACAGTTCCTTCAGGACAAAATACTGTATGTCTGATTTTGTTGGCTTCTTGAAAGCCTTCCCAAAGGATTTCTTATGCAGCTAAATGGAAATTCCTTGAGGTCTTCCCATGCAATATCATAGAATCATAGAGCTGGAATAGAACTTAGAGGTCATCTTGTCTTTCTTGCTCAGTATAGATCCATCAGAGAATCACTGATAAATGACCACTTGGACTCTGTTTGAAGACTACATTGAGGCTCCATTTGGCACTTGATGTATCCATGTGTTCCACTCCCAAGTTTATTACATTTTGATCCTTCTGATGCATTTGAAACAGCAAAGCATGGCTGTCTCTTTGATAATATGATGTCTTGCATCATCTCCTTTTTTGCTTCAAATCAGTTAATAATTTCATGAAATGTCTAGTACAATTTTCTCTTACAGCATCCTCCAAATTGAAGACTTTCCTTTGTTTTCTCTCTGTTAACCTCAGAATCTCTTGAGGCCATTTCCACTGCCCCAATTCACTTCCTTTCATGGAAAGTTGCCTTTCTTGTAGCCATCATAAAGGTTTATCATATAAGCAAAGCGTGTATTTTACAAAGAGATTTTCCAGTCCTCATTTCTGGAAGGGACTAAGTTATTCTCCCCCCAAATATTTCCTTTCTTCCCAGGTTAGTATCAACCTTCCATTTAAAACATAGAACATAGATTCATAGGACTGGAAATGGACCTTGAAGGTCTTCTAGCTCAACCCCTGCTCAAGGCAGGAGATCTTATATCATCCTGATCAAATGGTTGTCTTATTTTTGAAAACTCCCACAATGAAAATCCCACAACTCTAGGAGGCAAGCTATTCCATTGGTTAATTATTCTCATTGTCAGAAAATTTCTCTTTCTAGGTTGGCTCTTTCTTTAACAAGCTTCCACCCATTACCTCTTACCCTCCCTCAGGAGTTTGAAGAATCCCCTCTTCTTTGTGACAGCTCCCCAAATACTGGAAGATAGTTATCAAGATGTTATATTCTTTACCAATTTTCTTAATTGCTAAATATCACTAGGAACACTGCTTCATTCTTCATGCTTTATGTCACTGAAAGTCATTATATATTTCTGGCCTTCCAAAGTCCATCTAAAGTGTGTGATCTAAGGCATGCATGTGGCTCTCTTTGGAATCCAATTGCATCAGAGTGTTGAAGTGGAATTATTTCAGATTTGTGACATTGGATTCAGATTACTGATAGGATAACTAATTCCTGGAAATACTAAAAGTTCCAGTTCAAATGAATTTCAGTTTGCATAGTTCACATGTTGAGAGGTTTTTGTTGATTGTTGTTTTGGATTCATTCTCAGTGATCATTGTAGGATTTTATAAGTTATTTTTACATGTTGCTAGCCACCCAGAGTCACATTTCTGAGGAAGGAAGGAAGGAGGGAAGGAAGGAAGGAAGGAAGGAAGGAAGGAAGGAAGGAAGGAAGGAAGGAAGGAAGGAACATTAGGATGCTGGTTTAATTGGGTTTTTTAAAAAAATTTCACAATTTTATTAAGACTGATTTACTATTGGATGTTTAACATTCAGTAAATGTGAACTTTTGAAAGAGTCCATTACACCTACTGTTTCACAAAGGTCTTCATTGATCTGCTTTCTAAAAAAGGTAGTTTTTTGAATTATTAAAGAAACTTCAACAGATTTGCCAAATCTGGCATATTTAGTAATCCCAAATATCACAATTACTTTTGAATTGGTAAATTCTGGGCCACTGCTTGTCTG
This sequence comes from Vipera berus, assembly GCF_964194415.1. Lineage (NCBI taxonomy): Eukaryota > Metazoa > Chordata > Lepidosauria > Squamata > Viperidae > Vipera > Vipera berus. Next base: position 58,888,963 of record NC_138206.1, read on the forward strand.
GTTTTCTAAAATGGTAAAAGGATGCAATTTTTGCTTGCTAATCTGGAATTAAACCCTATTAAATTCAGAACTGTTTACTTGTGAGTATCAGTGCATAGAAATCTGATGCAAGAGCATCAAACATCTGTAGCAATCTTTCTGGAATAAAAAACTTGATATGAAAGGAATGCATATCAAACTATTTAAGTATGTAACGTAGTAATGGCTCGTGGTCTGCATCCATTAAAGAATACTGAGCAGCTCTGTATGATCACACAAGGCAAAATGTCAGATTTTTTTTATAGCTGGCATAAATAGAGATCTTCAATAAATAAACAGCTATTTTTGTTCATTTAGAATACCAGTAGCCTTAATGCAATTGTAAATAATCAAAGCCAGTGCAACATCATTCTAAAAACTATTCACTTAATAGATTTGCTTGGAGCTGGAATATTTAAAGATACAGGTAGCTTAAATTGAGTATTCTCCCATGCTGTCTTATACTTCATTTTGGGTAACATAGCAGGTCTTCCAGGAGAATGCTGGGATTCTTGGCTATTTAGTGAATCCTATTATTTTGTTGCCTTTCTAAACTTTCTGAACATTTTCAGAGACAACTGTAGGTGAGTTACTTGCATGCTTGCACTTGCAAGAATCTTTCCCACATTTAAATCTTCTCCAGGGAAGATTCTTGCAGCGACAGACATATGAGTTGGCATAAAAGGAAAAACAAAGGCTATGTATAGATGACCTAATGAACATTAGAGCTATTCTGACTGTTATCTCTAACAGTAGGGAATTTTTCTTTCTATGACAATAGGAAAACAGTAGATATTTTTTTATATATTTTTTTACATTTTTTATTAGTTTTATCAAAATATAAAATACAAAAATAGAAAGAAAAATGAAAATAACGGGGATTATGAATAATCCCCGCTATTTTCATTTTTCTTTCTATTTTTGTATTTTAGATTTGAATAGCGAAGAGGAAAAGCAACACATTTGGGAAGAGCACATAATAAAACACCACTCTGATAATCTAGCTAGCTTACATCGAATATTTCTCTAACCAAATTACCAAAGCAATGGAATTCCAGTGTTTCGCACTCTCAGAAGTTAACACTTTTCTTATGTTTCCTGTTAAGTCTAAAAAGAAAAATATTGTTTGAACAGTAATGCCCATCCTTGAAATCATATTAAAGTGGAATTCTGCAAGCTGGAAATATTGGGCCATTTAAAGAAAAGAAACCTCTTCAGTTTCCCATGCTAAAATTATACATACATATATTTATTGCTTGTTATGCTTCGAAGTATCTCTAAACGATATCCTTCCCCATGTTTTTCTTTACATTGAAATGGGGAATATCCAAAGTATTGATCTCTAGAGACAACTTGAGTATATCCTAATATGCTTTAGCTGATTTCATGAATCTTATTAGGTTTTATTAGTCATAAGAAGTTCTTTCAGTGCTAAGAAGGCTAATATTATGACAGGGAGGTCTAAAAATAAGCACTGAACGTTTGGAGTGTTCTACATATGCAGAGTCTTTTTCTAATTATAGAAATTAATTTAGCTATAGACCAAGGTTCTCAATTTGCCTTAGACTGTGGTGTTCCTGTGCTGCATAGAATGAAGACAATAAATGAATTGGATTTAAACTTAATTAAGTTTCAATCTGATTAATACAGGTACTTCTCAACTTATGGCTACAACTGAGCCCAAATTCTGTTGCGAAGTGAGACAGTTGTTAAGTGAGTTTTGCCCCATTTTACAACCTTTTTCGCCACAGTTAAGTTAGTAATGGTTGTAAAGTCAATCTGGCTTCCCATTGATTTTGCTCGTCAGAAAGCTGCAGAAGGTGATTTCATGACACGCACTCATAAATATGAGTCAGTTGCGAATTTTGAATTTTGATCATGTGACCATGGGGATGCTGTAGCAATTGTTAAGTATGAAAAATGGGAATAAGTTCCTTTTTTCAGTGCAGTGGTAATTTAGACTGTTCACTAAATGAAAGATTGTAGGTCGAGGACTACCTGTATGACTATTTGCCAATCATGTGTTTGGTTATTTCCTTTGAATGTCATTAGAAATTGCAGTTTGGTAATTGGCAGCTTCTCATAAAGCCTTTCATAGGAGGATGAGATTTTGGGCCTCCAATTGTATTCTTCTCCCTTGGATCTCAAAGAGGAAAGATACTATTAATAGATACTGCCCAATTCATTCATTCATTCATTCATTCATTCATTCATTCATTCATTCCTTTTATTTATTTTTCACATTTCTGAACTGCCCATCTTCTCAAAGAAGGATTGTGGGTGGTGGGTTTAATAACTTTAATAACCTGTGTTAAAAGAGGGGAAACATATTGTGTAAATAAATGGTTTGAATAAATAAGAATTGGTTTCGATGGTCAGAAAAGCAATTTGTCAACATTTCTTTTTAAATTTTAAGATTGGTGGGGAAGATCTCTCTGGAAGGAGTTAGAAAATATGAGTGCAATCCAACATGCAAAGAAGCTTGGTAGAGCACAGAAGAATGACTGCTAATTAAAAGCAGAAGCATTGAATATCTGTCTAACAAACGTACACTGTCATGCAAAGAGATTTCCATGTTTAAAATGAGCTTTAAAAATAAACAATTAAATCAGTATACAAAGTAGTGGAACAACTGGGGAGTGAAGTATACAAATATTTATTTATTTATTTATTTTATTTTATTTTATTTAATTTCTATACCGCCCTTCTCCCGAAGGACTCAGGGCGGTGTACAGGGCAATACAATAAAAATACAATATACAAAAGTTAAAAAAATTAAATACTGCAGCCCAAATCCAATAAATTAGTACAATAATATTTAAAATACAAATACTTTACAAAGTATTGAGCCAGATATAAAAAACATCAGCAACTTTAATGCTCCAGAGAGGTACAGTAACTTTCTTTTGTCTACTGTTGTTTTGTTTTCCCACAAATATAATAGAAAGCATGTAAGATTTCTGGAAGAAATGTGTTCACATTTATCTAAAGAAGCAAATTGTGCTCAGTTTTATGTAAAGAAGTAAATCTATATTTATTTATACATCCATTATACAGTAATAAGAGTAATAAGATAATAAAAAGAAATCAATCTGTAACATCATATTTGATCAATACTACCATTCAATAAATAATGCAAGTGGAAGTGTCACCACAATCTATAAATGCTCGATGAATGAACTTAAGATTTATGTGATTTCCTGAGTGACATCAGGCAGGTAGCAAGGCAAATTTCAACTGGAACGACATTCCAAAGAATACGTTCTGTCATTAAAACAGGACCATATTAGCTGCATTTCATTAGAGGACCGCATTGAGGGGGACAAGTCTAATTGGAGGAGGCAGACTTCGAAATATGTAGACGTCAAGCCATATGTGGTTTTCTAGATCTAAACCAATATTTTTGAACTGTCTGTTGGAAGCCAGTGCATGGCCGATAGCATAGGGAATAACATCTGGAGTTAACACATGGGCCACTCTATTCTGGACCAGGCACAGCTTCTTAGCAGTCTTTAAAAGCAAGTAAATATTAAGTCTTGCAGGAATTCAACTGGATAGTGATGAGTTACCATGACAAGCTCCACCCATTTCAAGTAAAATTGAAATTGCCACACTGGCCAGAGGTGAATAAAGATTCCTCTGGCTAAGACTTCTAGTGCAGCTCTAGCAGTAGCTGTGCTTCTAAGAGGATGCAAAACAACTTACGAAATATTTCTGGAGTGTTTTTATAGGACCATAAAACCTATTAAGAGCAATCTTGAAAGTCTCTATCTCAATCATAAAAAATAGTATCCACTATCAAAATGTTTATGTTCCATAATCTGCTATAAAACATGGTAGCTACCCTCATGCTTTATTTGAATACTTACTAATATTTTTTCCAGTCAAAATCCTAGATGCTGAAAAAGATATTATTTGATAGAATATGTGTTTCTTGCAGCTAATAATACCAGGTTATAATTTGTTACATTTTTTAAGTCCGTTTAGATGCCAGCTGACTACTTTATGTACCCTGCTCCCTTGTAGACAAAATATTCCTGACTGTCAGTTTCCCAACATTAGAAACCTCCAGAGTTGTAAAAGTCACACTAAATGAACAGTGTGTAATAGAATGGAGTTGGTATATGAATCTTTTAAAAAAGTATAATATAAAAACTAAAAGAAGTTCTTTCTAACTGTATTAATTTTAAAAATAAGGCTCACGTAGCTTTTAGCCATTTAAGGAGGAAGAAAGGATAAGAAGACAACAAAGAAACAACTGTTGCTTATGAAACAAGAGACAAACGATAGCTGGATATAGGAGGAAAAAATTAACTTTCTTCAATCTTGCAAGCATACATGCCAAATTATACATACAGTATTTGTGAAGTTGAAGCACATTTGCAAGAAAAAGATAAATCATAATTTTATGCCCATAGCATTTTAGTTCAGTGGCTTACTGTTTACTTACTTACTGCTTACTTGTTCAAGGTTACCTTTAATGTAGATATCCATGAAAGATTGCCTTAACTCTTAAGTGCCTGTGATCTCCAGTTGAAAATCAGCTGGCAATGACATTTCTTTTTAAGGCATTTTTCCACATAATTTAACAAGGGCTTCTTCTATTCAATATCCAGGGCTAGGTTAATTATTTTAAAGTTATTTCTGGTGAGTTGCTCTGTATCTAGGTGATTCAGACTGTAAATTTGTAATGAACCTATCCTAAAACTTCATGCTTAATTCTGTTTTCAGGGGAAATAAACAATAATTGCCTTCAAAGTTTCCAAACTCTTTATCAAATTTGAGAGCATGTGCTTTCTTGATTTTAATATCTCCTTAGATCTCTGATATACCTGTTTCCAAATGTATATATGTTCTCTTAGTTTGATAAATAGCTTGAAATAGCATCATTAACTCCATTAATTTTTTCTGATCTTACTGGGAGATGTCAGAAGTTAATGTAGTTCAGTCTCTAACCCTTCAGAATTTGAGAAGGGAGCTATCACTATTTCATGTGAATCCAGGATTTCAGTAGATTACACATACAGCTTTATTAATTTGTCTGTATCAGGAGTGGAACCCCTAGCTTGTGATGACAAAACATAAGATGTCTTCTTCATTATTTGAATTATATCATTGAAATATTATTAAATCAGTGAGGAAAAGTGAAACCATTTAGAAACAAATGCATATATCTGTAATGGCAATTCATTTCTTTATAGTATATATTTTTTATTTTTTCTTTACTATTTTTTTATTTTCTATTTTCCTTTTTTTCTTTTCTGCACCTTCTAGGTTTTCATTCTTTTTTAGTTAATATTAGTTTTTATCCTTGTAATTTTTAATAAAATTATTTTTAAAAAATAACAATTCCATGCACAGAGTTGGTGCAGAATGGGAAAGGCAACCATCTAAGTAGCTATAAAAACTGCTAGCCTCAAATTATCCATATGCAGTGAATTAAGAAAACTTAGTTTTGATTGGCCTGATGTCTATATACAACTGAAGACTGTTAAATTGGAGTGCTCTACTGGCTTCTTGTGGTCTCTTAACATAGTATATCCAAGTTGTGACAGGAGGATTTAAGGGGAGAGGAAGTTCTTGGTATTTTTTTTAGTTAGGCTTAAAGCAAGTCTTTTAAGAAAACAGATTTAATGCAATAAAATAAAGTTAACAGCAAAAATGCAACATACACATTTAAAACATCAACCCAGAAAACTGGGTTGATGTATAATTTCAGACTATAATGTGCAAAATCATTTGGATAGAGAAAAAGATGTAATTCCTTGCTAAGTGCTCTTAGCAAGTATACAGCTCGATTGATAAACTGACTGTTAAACTGGTAATCTTGGTTCTGCGTTTATGATAGAAAATGTCAGAATTCTTAGCATACTGATTACTTTCCAAAAAGCAATGTTGTATAGCTCATCTTGGTGTGACTTTCCTGCTCTTAATATTTATAACTGTTCATACGTGTGAGTTGCAGAGATACAATGGCTACCAATAGAATTGGCACCTTTTCCTGTTACTTGAATTGGGAGACCTCTGTTGTTAAAGTGCCTTCTGAAAACTCTCCTAACAGCAACAGTGATCAGGCAAGTAGATTAGATGTTTTAGAAAAAAAATAATACTATGAATCTGATTTCTGTAATGCAGACCTGGTGAAGATCTGTCTGCAATACAGTTAAACACGGAAAAGATTATAGTGGTACCTTGGTACTTATCATTAATTGGTTCCAGGAGATGAGATGAGGACTAAAAAAATATGAGTACTAAACAAATTTTTCCCATAATAATATATGAGTTACAAGGCAGCTGACACCGACAAGTTCTATCTTGTGAGTAGCAGGACAAAATGATCACCTCAAAATGTATTCAGTACCAAATTTTAATGAATTTCGAAGCAGTTGAGTACCAAGATACCGCTGTGGATAGTCATTTAAGGCAGGGCTTTTCAACCAGTGGTACGGGTACCACCTGTGGTACATTGGCACCTGGTAGGTGGTATGCAACCATCCTAGAAAAGTGGTAGTGGGGGAGGGGAATGAGCTGAACCGGTGGCAGCACTGCAAAAGCCTGAGCGAGAGATGGTTGGAGCTGCAGGGCTGTCAGGGCTCAGCAGAAGCACCAGGATCAGCGTTAGGCTCCAGCTGGCAACTGATTCATATTTATGATGGTCACAGTGTCCCAAGGTCATGTGAAGTGACCAAAACCTACTGCAACCACCCAGCAGATGGGGGGAATAAAAACCAAACACCCCTCCCACCCCACCCCCGCTGCCAATCCTCAACAGAAATGCTCACAACAATGAAAACCTCGGACAGGAGAAAGAGCGCCGCTGGGCGGGCAGGCAGGTGTCTTGCTTGGCTGTGACTTGGGGGGGAGTTTTTTCAGTGCCATTGTAACTTCGAACAGTCACTAAGCGAACTGTTGTAAGTCAAGGACTACCTGTACTTCATCAATTTTTCCTTTTTGGGGGGGTGTCATCAAGTTTTTGACACCTTGCTAGGCGACTGGTGGTACTTGGATGTTGCCATATCCTAAAAGTGGTACAAAGGTTGAAAAGCCCTGATTTAAGGCATGAAAAATAGCTATCAAGAACTCTTTGCCTATCTGTTTTTTCTTTGCCTTTTCCAATGAAATGAAGCCACCTTCCTTCCTGTTCCAAAACTCACTATAATGTGTGAAATCATTTGGATAGAGAAAAAAGATTTAATTCATGAACATCCAATGATTTGAGTTCGAGTGAATCACAAACGAAATGATTGACTAAATCAGTAAACAGTTAAAAAACTTACTAGTTGCAGTAGGGATACTACATTGCTCAGACATCTGGGTTTATTTCAGTGTGAAACCTTAGGTTCTTTTGAAAATCCGACTGGCAACCCTGCTCCACACCCTAACTAGAATAGTAGCTTCTTGTTCCTGTTTTCCATCTGTCTTTCAAGAAATTACCTCATCCAGCATTCTCCTTCCCAAACTCTGGCATCTCAAGAATTGTCTTTATTGGGGTGTTTGTTTTCTGTTTTCATTATTCGGGTTATGTGAAACACAGACACCTCTAGGAATGAAGAATCATGGGAGTATGCTGATAAGAAATTTTTTAAAAAGCCCAGTGTGTTAAATTTGTTATTAACAATATTTAGTGCCTGCAGTCATGTCATGTGATTTTAGATTCACCAGTATGTATTTTTTGTTTTCTTTTTATTTTCATATTGGCTGGGGAATTCTGGGGCTTAGAATTTGAAAAACACTGACCTAGATGTTACAGATATCATGCTTAGACTATCATTCAAACTGATGTTTTCTATTACTATACAGTATGTAATACTAGAGGGACGCGGTGGCTCAGTGGGCTAGGACACTGAGCTTGTCAATCAGAAGATCGGCAGTTTGGCGGGTTGAATCCCGAGTGCCGCATAACAGAGTGAGCGCCTGCTACTTGTCCCAGCTTCTGCCAACCTAGCAGTTCGAAAGCACGTAAAAATGCAAGTAGAAAAATAGGGACCACTGCAGTGGGAAGGTAACAGCGTTCCGTGCGCCTTTGGTGTCTAGTCATGCCGGCCACATGACCAAGGAAGACGTCCTCAGACAAGCGCTGGCTCTTCGGCTTTGAAATGGAGATGAACATTGGCCCCTAGAGTCGGAAACGACTAGCACGCATGTGCGGGGGGACCTTTACCTTTACCTTTATGTAATACTAACAAAAAATAAAGCTAAGGAAAAGTGAATGAAGATACAATACAATACAATACAGAACACACAATATATATGTATAATCCTATTTATTTGTTAATGTTTATGCAAAAACAATGAGTATGTGTAGCTTTTCGTTGCTCTATCTCCTTGCCGGGAAGAAGAGAAATCTAGTTAGGAAACTCTAAAAATGATAATGTCATAATTTCTCCTTTTTAGTAGCATCACAATGGGAAAAGAATAAAGGGCAGAAATTGAGAAGTCTTGATACAGCAGATTCAGAGATCTATTTGGTCAAGACAGATCTATAGAACAAGTAAAAAGGTTTGCTAGATGTGTTGTTGATACATTTATTTTCCTTTCAATGATACCAATAAAAAGAACATCTTAAAAACAGTAAAATAAAAAGCGAACAGAATAGGAATGAGAGATGGCAAAACATAGAACCACAATTGGGATCAGAACCTGGGACCAGGTGGTTGTTAAGGGAATAACATGGTTGTTAAGCAAATCCAGTTTCTTCAATTAGCTTTGCATGTCGAAAGCTGGCTTGGTTTTATTTATCACTGTCTTTCTTGAATGTTTTCCCAATTTGTCTGAATTCTTTTTGAAATATGATGCATTGGGGTCTGATTCACGCAGAGTAAAGTAGAATATTTATTTTCTGTGATTTGAAACTGTATTTCAGTTTATGCAGCCTATTATCTTGTTCAGAAGGAACATTAGCAACCAAATGTTTTCCCCTCGGTCCTGTGCATTTATTCCAATTTTCTGGGGTATTATTCTTGTTTGATACTAATGGCAATTTTGCTACTAAAATGTGGCAATAAACTACAAAGATTACCTCATCAAAATGTATTAGTTTAATTTGACAAGACTTGTCGGAATGAGCCAGTTTGTATAATCATTAAGGCATCAGGCTAAAAAGTTGGAACTGTAAATTCTAGTTCTGCTTTAAGCACAAAACCAGCTGAGTGACCTTGGGCCAGTCACTCTCTTTTAGCCCTAGAACAGACATGTCAAACACAAGGCCCGGGGGCCAGATCCGGCCCGTGAAGTGGTTTCATGCGGCCCGCAAAGCCATCCTGGAAACAGTGAGGGAACGGCCCCCACTGCCTTGGCCCTGGCCCAGAGACCCTCCTTCTGCCAGAGACCCTCAGATCTGTCCCACTCCTGCCCAGGCCCCCACAGGCACCCTTGATACGAACGATGTAGAGCTGGCCATGTCCACCTAGTAGGCCATACGCACTCTAGCCATGCCCACCCAGTAGGCCACGCCCACCCAGGCCATATCCACCTGGCCCCCTGAGGGCAACCGCAATGGTGATGCGGCCCTCAATGAAATTGAGTTTGACACCCCTGCCCTAGAAAGAAGGCAAGGGCAAACTGCTTCTGAAATTTTGCTAAGAAAACTGCAGGAACCTGTTCATGCAGTTCCCAGAAGTCAGCACTGATTTGAAAGCACATACATACAAACACATACAAATCTTATTCCTTGCCTCATTGTTTTCCAAATGGTTGCAGATCAATTGCTTTGTAATCTGCTCTGAAATCTTCCCAGGTATTGATGTCACATTGATAGATTTATAGTCATAGTTTTCCCACTTTTTGAAGATTGGTCTTGTTGGGAGTATGTCCTAGTTGCCAGGAATTTCCTTACAATCCACTAACCTTAGCTCATTTGGACTTTAGTCTTCCTCACGACAGCTATGTAGTTCCAAGCTACTGTATGTCTCTGTATTTTTTCTTGGTAGCCTGTTCCTCATTTCACCTTCATTATGCATCTTTCTTCTTTTTTGACTGAAATTCTTGTATGGCTATATTGACTGTTGTCCTCCATGTTTCCCCTTCTTGGGATTGCTTGTGATTGTACCTTTAGCATCTAACATTTCTTACCTACCTTGAGCTCGTTTTCTCTTTGGTTTTATTTGCTGTGCATTTTTAACTATAATTATTCAGAGTTCATTAGAAACTATTTAAAAAAAATATGTTCAGCTTTCATTTCATTTATTGTCAAGACCTCCAGATTACATGGAGTAATGTTATCCTGCCCACTGATTTCTTCAACTGAAATCTTCCCTGTGGAGTAGATACAAATCAAGGATACCTGAACCTCTTCTGTTTTCCTCTGCCTTCTGAAAGAAAGTTTTCATGAAAAGAAGCTATGAATTTTCTGGAATCAGCAGAAACAAAACAAGACAAGAAATGGCAGCATAAGACGATAGGCTGTATATTTCAGTATTTTGCCTAGTATGATTTTAGTCTTAGTCATCCTTCTAGACTTCTGCTTTCCATCCCCTGTGTGAGATCTCTGTTAACTTCATGTTTTGTCTGCAGTGATTATATATCCTATTTCTATCAGCTCACCATAGAAACACAGGAAAATGTACAAATGGTTTAAGTATAGTCAAAAAGCAAAGGCAATCTTTTGAACACTCTACTTTTTGATAGAAACGAAAGTTTTGGGGAGATTTTCTCCTCCTTGCTTGTTTGTAAGCAGAGATCTTTGCCCTCATAAACTGGTATAGTTTAATCACTGCTTCTGTGCTTCATGGTTCACCTGCGTTAGTTCTATGGCTATTGGAAGTGAAATTTGCATGTGAATGTTTTCATATACACAATAACCTATTGTAGATGATTAGTACAGATATGTTTGTGATTTGTCTTTGAAAATCACCATGACAACTTTTAAAGCCACCCTCAGGTATATGGACCTTTCCTCTGACTAGGTGTCCTTATCAACTTGTCCTTCTCATTTACAGAACGTAACAATAGCAGAGTGAATTTATCTGCTTAAAGACAATACCACTTACTAAGTAACTTTGTAACATTGCTGGACCCCATGATACTTGATAATTTTCATCCGGTATCTTACCTCCTATTTTTGAGGAAGGGTTTGAGAAGGTTCCAGACAACCTTGGAGGTAATGGATTATCTGGATATTTTTCAGTCAGGGTTTCAGACCAGGGTATGGGATGGACATGGCATTGATCACGCTTCTGCATGATTCCTGGCATGGGCAGGATGGGAAATATGTGTCCATCCTTGCCTTACTTGATGTCTCAGTGGCTTTTGATACCTTCAATCATGGTATCCTTCTGGATCACCAGAGGACGGACTGGTGCAGCATGGTGTTCTGCTGGCTCACCTCTTTTCTTCAGGATCAATTCCCATTGGTGTTGATTAGAGAGAAGAGGTCCTATCCTCAGGGTGTACTGTGTGGGGTGATCAGAGCTTTCTTCTCTTTTCTCCTCATTTACATGAGCCTGTTAGGTGTGAGCTCATCCATTGCCATGGGATGTGTGTCATCAGTATGCTGATGATACCCAGTTGTACATCTCTGCCCCTGACAAACTTAAGTATTGTTCTGGACATCTTATCCCAATGTCTGGAGGCTATAAGACTCTGAATGGGGATCTGAACTCTGGAAAGACTGAATGGCTTTGGGTTTGGGATCCTTCCATTCTGCAGTTAAGCCATTTTTGATGCTGAATGGGGTTATACTGTTCCCCCCCCACCCCGCAGAATCTGGAGGTCCTCCTGGACTCTTGATTTCTGCTCGATGAGCAGGTAGCAATTGTGGCTAGGAAGGCCTTCGTATAACTTCATATTGTGCACCAGCTGCACTCATTCCTAGATGGTCTCTTACAGTCTCTTATGGTCTGAGGGTCTCTAACAATCACCCATGTCCTAGTCATGTCCTAGTTGGACCACTTCCAGTAACACACCGTACATTGGGCTTCTCTTGACGAGTATCTGGGAACTTTAGTTGGTGCCAAATGCAGTGATTCAGGCAATTAAGTTTCTTGTAGAGCACACATTACATTTCTTCTGTGGGAGCCCTACATGACATAGGACCAGGTTATCTGAGCAGTGGCTTCTCTCCAATTACATTTGCCCACTCTATCAGATTGAGTAGAGAGGACATTTAGGGAGCTACCATATATTTGGCAGGATCTAGGTGGGCCTTCTCAGCTGTGGCAACCTTGTTGTGGAATGTCCTCCCCCTTGAGGTGAGGCTTGCACCATTGCTCTCGACCTTCTGAAGATCCCACAAGAACTGATTGTTCCATCAGGCCTGGGGACCCCAGGGAATTGATGAACTAGTGAGATGGCTCCATTATCATTAACATTCCTCCATCCTTTATTTCTTTTTTAGCTGTGTTATTTTATAGTTTTTAACACTTTAAAATAATAGCTGCACAACATTGTCTGTATATCAACATGGGAAAATAGCAAAAACTGAAGGAATCAAGATGCCTTATGGAAATAATATTAAGAGTCTGGATGAAGACAATCACTACAGATACCTGGGCATCCTTCAAGCTGAGCTCATCAAGGACATTAAAGTCAAGAAGATTAAAAGAATGAAGAATATTTTAAAGTCCAAACTCGGGGGAGGAAATACCATTAAGGCAAGTATACCAGAAATCTGAAGAAGAAAAATGGGCATTGGAATATCTGAAGGACAATGAAGAAGATATACTGAAGGTAGTTCACCATGAAGGCTTACTGAATATTGGAGCGGCCAAACTGGCTAACAAGAAAAGCTAAATAAAGAATAGAAAAGAGACATGACAAGGCAAAGTACTGTATTATATGGCCAGTATGTTAAAAAAAAGGCAAACAAATAACAAGACCTGGCAATGGCTAAGAGCAGGAAAATTGAAGGAGGAGGCAGAGGGGCTAATTCTGGCTGCAGAAGCCCAAGCTTTAAAAACAAATGCATACAAAGCCAGAATTGAGAAGACAGTGGACCATCTGGTTAACTGCTGCAAGAAGATTGCACAGACTGATTCCATACAATGGCATGACAACATAGCAGCAACGATACATTTAAATATCTGCTAGAAAACCTATTTGCCTGCAAGCAAGAATTGGTGGGGCCACAAAGTAGACAAATTAATAGAAAATGAATAAGCTAAAGCGTGCCAGGACTTTAGAATTCTAAAGATAAGCAGTTGCCACATAGCAGCCCATCCTTGGCAATTGTCAATAAGAAAAAAGTCTGGAGAGTAGATGTGGCAGAAGACCAAGTAAGATGGTCTATATAGATGGAAATGATGAAGCTATAATTGCCCAGATGTGGCAGATTTTAGTTTTTAGCAGCCTTAATAGCCAGTGTGACAAATCAGAAAGGATTATGAGAGCTGCAGTCTGTATTATAAGTCAAGTTCTCTGCAGAACACAGAAGATAGACAGACAGACAGACAGACAGACAGACAGATAGATAGGGAGGCCCAACGTTTAAATCCTAAGCCTTATTTCTCCCACCCTCTCCAGAAAGTGGGTTTTTCCCCAGACTTAAGAGTCAAAAGCATCTGTTTCAAGTTTATACTTTACAGTGATTCTGTCTGAACTGTATACCGTTGGTTCCTGCTTCATGAGCTCTAATCCTTAAAAGTGCTCAAAAATTAAATCTTAATGTATGGTTACATGCTTTTAGATTTCTGTCATAATTTGATTTGAGCAGTGTTGACATTAATGGAAATACTTTTAAGCTAACAGATTCTGTCCTATGAAAAAAATGTCACCCAGCAGAGATGTTATATTAGTATTTGAAATGTGAAATCTTATTTCTGGAATAATGAAACATGTTAAGGACTCTGCTCGCTGGATTAGCTCCCTGATGTAAATAAAATGGTTACTTCTTTCTTTCTTTTGGCTTCTGCAACCAAGAAATGTATACTGTCCAGAGGGATGGTCATATTTTTGCAACAAAACCAGCAGGGAATTTTTTGGGAGTATTGCAGAATTATTTATATGTATACTTTTTTGGGAGGGGCAGGCTCTAGTCTGTTTAAAAACATGTGAACTCTCACAGGATTTAATTTTTCTTGACTCAAAAACTGGATTACCTTGGTTCATAATGTTATTCCAAGCGTAGGTTATATTTAGTTCTAACCAACTAAGATATGAAGCCTTCCTGTTGGCTGAGGTCATTTTTCTTTGGGTATCATTCAGTTTTGGGGGGGAAAAAGGTTACTTGGGAAGAAGAAATGTGCCAAGACATTACCCATTAAGCCTATATTCATTTTTTCCTTACTCCCCTTATTCCAAGAAATTGCTTGAGTCAGAAGAAAACTACATTCACATGAAATATGCTGACCACAGAATTCTGCTGACTTATTCTTTCTCTGTTATCTTTGACACCTGGGTTCTCTCCACTACCAAGTACGACATAACTCATAGATTTTACATGCTATGAGATGGCCCTTGAATGGTGCTGGAATAGAATACAAACCAGAGATAACTTAAGACTGGTCCACTCATAAGCTGGAGATAAGATGAAAGCAGTATATATATATACTGTGTATATATATATATATATATATATATATATATATATATATATATATATATATATATAGGTAAAGGTAAAGGTTCCCCCGCACATGCGTGCTAGTCGTTTCCGACTCTAGGGGCCGGTGCTCATCTCCGTTTCAAAGCCGAAGAGCCAGCGCTTGTCCGAGGATGTCTCCGTGGTCATGTGGCCGGCATGACTAGACGCCAAAGGCGCACGGAACGCTGTTACCTTCCCACCGTAGTGGTCCCTATTTTTCTACTTGCATTTTTACGTGCTTTCGAACTGCTAGGTTGGCAGAAGCTGGGACGAGTAACAGGCGCTCACTCTGTTACGCGGCACTCGGGATTCGACCCGCCAAACTGCCGACCTTCTGATCGACAAGCTCAGCGTCCTAACCCACTGAGCCACCGCGTCCCTATATATATATATATATATATATATATATATATATATATATATATATATATATATATATATACACACAATTTTATTCTCCCATTTCTTCCACAAACAAGTCAACAAATATATCGCCATACATAAATACATACATGTAAGTTTGGGTGCTGCTCGTCCATTTCCCCTTTCACTGTACCCACCCTCCTCCTCTCTCTTCCCTCTTCTTTCTTTCTCCTTTCTTTCCTACTTCCCTCTTCTTCCTCTCCTCTCCTCTTTCCCTCACCACTCCCCTCCCATTTCTCCCCACTTCTCCTCTTTCCCTCCAACCTTCCTACTTCCTTCCCCCTCCTCTACTCTCTTCCCTCTCTCCTCTCCTTTCTTTCCCTCCCATTCCGATACAATTCAGGGGTGATGTCCGAGCAGCTCCTCTCCTTGGATTTTCAATGTCTATATTAGGTATGATAATATCCTTATCTCCTCATTTTTCTTCCATCTAAATTAGTGTTAGTGCTAACCAATTCTTGATCCACAGCCAGAGAGAACCTGAATGGAATCGGCCCAGGGACAATAATGTTTTTTATGGTTCCTGAGCTGCTATTAGAAGAGCTCTCTGTCTCTTCCCCCCCCCCACTTACTCCCTAGATTACAAACATTTTAATTTGCTAAGCAATATTTTTCTTTCCTTTTTGTAGGACTGTTATTCTGAGTGAAGGACCTTGCAATCGCTACTAAGGGACTATCATGGGCCTTCTTGCATTTCTGAAGACCCAATTTATAGTTCATCTCCTGATCGGATTTGTCTTTGTTGTGAGTGGCTTCATCATTAACTTCATTCAACTATGCACGTTAATCATCTGGCCTATAAACAAGCAGTTTTATCGTCAAGTAAACTGTCGCCTTTCCTATTCGTTGTGGAGCCGTGAGTATACTATAGTTTCTCTGCATTAACTTGGAATGTGACTTATTCAGATTGTTGGTTTCTTCTCACGCTGAAGAACAGAGGTGGGGAACTATGGCTCCTCATGACTTCAACTCCCAGAATTCCTGAGCCAGCATGAAGTCCACAAGTCATAAAAGGGCCATAGTTCCCCACCCGTGCTGTAGAAGATCCTTTTTTGGAGCAGAATTTAGAAATATATTTGGACGAACAAGGATTACAACTCTGGGATGATCTATGGCTTATCTCAAGAAGTGGTGTGTCTGAATTATTTGTGCATGGACTTAAACACAAAGTATCTCTTACTGATTTTCCAACTCTTTGTAGTTGTAGGTATGGTAGCTACTGGAATGAAAGAGAAATAGGTTCCCATGAGAAGAAAGTAGATGGAGAAGGAACAACCAATTCCCACTCTTTCAATACCTAAAGCACCCCTTCTGGAGTTGTTAGCGTCTTCCCTTGCTTGCTCGTGACCTCCCGATTGGACTACTGCAACTCTCTCTACATGGGGCTGCCCTTGAGGACCACCCGGAGGCTTCAGCTGGCGCAGAATGCAGCCGCGCGGGTTGTGATGGGGGTTTCCCAATACTCCCATGTAACACCTCTGCTCCGCGAGCTGCATTGGCTTCCGGTTGCCCTCCGGGTGAGATTCAAGGTGCTGGTGATGACCTATAAAGCCCTAAATGGCTTGGGTCCGGGATATCTGAGGGAGCACCTGCTGCCGGCATCAAGTTCCCTTCGTCCTGTGCGCTCCCACATGGAGGGTCTTCTCAGGGTACCGCCAGTAAAAGATTGCCGGCGGACAATACCCAGGGGGAGGGCCTTCTCTGTGGGTGCGCTGGCCCTTTGCAACCAGCTGCCTGTAGAGCTTAGGACTGCCCCTGACCTCCGCTCATTCCGCCGGGACCTGAAGACCTGGCTCTTTGAGCTTTCTGGCCTGGACTGAGAGTATTAATTGGAGTTTTAATTGGATTTTAATTGGGATTTTTATATTCAAGGTTAATGTAATCATTTTAATTGTTTTTAATTTTTATAATTGTATTGTTTTCTTTTTAAAAAACCTTGTGAACCGCCCTGAGTCCTACGGGAGAAGGGCGGTATATAAGTCTAATAATAAACTAATAAACTAAAGTGATTAATTATTTGTTACAGATGTTCATTAAGATGTAGGGGTAATTAATGGTGACCTCACTATATGCTATCAAGTGTTAGTTAAGGTACAGGTTTCTCCTTTAGATCCAAACTCCCAGATAAATAGAGAAAAGGCATTAAGGAAATATCCTACAGGATATCTCACTGAAGTAGGAACCATTTCATCTCAAATTTCATCTCAAATTTTGAATGAAGGCAATCATAATACTTTTGAGAAATATCAGTTAAAGCAATGCTTTAATGAAGGGAAGGATAACTGCAGGGGGATATATATCTTAGACTAAGTATTAAGGATTTAATTTCAATAAAGTCATATTTGTTTTCAGAATAAAAACTTGGCATTGACATAAAAAGCTAACATTTCCAGTGATGATTAATAAATTAGGTCTGTTAGACAATGCAAAGTGTCACTTCTAGAAATATTTACTGGAAAAGAAGAAATTAATAAATTCCAATATAAATTAGTTGTTTCTTAATAGACAATGAATGTCACACACAAAAAAATATAGAAAATCGATAAGATCGATTTACATTAGTTTATAACTGAAAACATATTCTCTCACTTTAAAGCTCCTTCCTGTTTCCATTTGGATATGATTGAGCATATTATTCTTAGTACATTACTCTTGTTCATGAAAATGTATAAGGTCTGCCCTTTATCTCTTTTTTATACACTTACTTCTTTTTATTACTATGGAGCTCAGAATATTTCTATGTTTAAGATAATCCTGGTATCAATACTTTAAGGAAATGAAAAAATATATTTCAGATTATTAGTTAGCATGGCTGTGTGTGGTAGAACTTACAAGAAAAAAATAGAGTTCAAAGGCCTCAATTCTTTTGCGCTCAGCCTTTCTTATGGTCCAACTTTCACTGCCATACATTGCAACTGGGAAGACCATCGCAAAAGAATTGAGGCCTTTGAACTCTGGTGCTGGAGAAGACTCCTGCGAGTCCCTTGGACTGCAAGGCGATCAAACCGGTCAGTCCTAGAGGAGATCAACCCTGACTGCTCTTTAGAAGGCCAGATCCTGAAGCTAAAACTCAAATACTTTGGCCACCTAATGAGGAGGAAGGACTCACTGGAGAAGAGCCTAATGCTGGGAAAGATTGAGGGCAATAGAAGAAGGGGACGACAGAGAATGAGGTGGCTGGATGGAGTCACTGAAGCAGTAGGCGTGAGCTTAACTGGACTCCAGAAGATGGTAGAGGACAGGAAGGCCTGGAGGAACATTGTCCATAGGGTCGCGATGGGTCGGACACGACTTCGCAACTAACAACAACAACAATAACTTTTTCCACCTGTCCTGTCTCACTAGAGTGGGTATTTAGTTAATTACTTATACCTCATTTCAGAAGAGACAAAAGAGTAGTGTAATCTTGTTATCAGCTGCTTGTTATAAGGAGAGATGTTTCATAGCAAGATGTGTGGCATATACTCTACATGTAATAAATAAATAAAATTTACTTTCTATGTTTAATGCACAGCAAGAGGTTCCAGCAATGGCATCATCTTCGTAGATACAAGGGATGAAAAGAAGGATTTATTGCTTTGTGTTAGACCATGAAGACTAAACATGAGTAATCCTTTCAAGACTGAGAGGCACAATCTGAAATCTCAAGGTTGCGTGCCACCCCAAAAGTAGTTGGTGTCACTCCAAAGCCCCTCCATAGTGCTAGTGAACTGCAACTTTTAGTGTTGACAGGAGGAGAAAGTAATGCATGGAGACATTTCTTAATTTAATTGTCATCATGTTAAATACAGTTTCTCCTTGTTCTTCCCACATTGACTTCACGTACAGTTCTAATCTAAAAAAAAAATTGGTTTTCTGGGGAGAGCTTTAGGTGAGTTATGTCAAATCTGCCACTTGAAATATCTGTGCATTAGGAGACCATTATGCCAATATAATGAGTAAAAAAGAAAGTGAGGCTAGAAAAGGGACAGGCCAAGAAAAGAGCTAAGTAATATAATGAGTAAAAAAGAAAGTGAGGCTAGAAAAGGGACAGGCCGAGAAAAGAGCTAAGTAACGCCATATTCAGAACTCAGCCAAATAGATTCTAGGGAAATGTCTTCAAGTGTTGTGGCCAGATTGAAAGCAGCTCTAAGTTTTTTGTTATATATCTAATGAGAACTCAGAAACTCGGAAACCAACAGAAGCTTTGCTCCCGTGGGTTTTTGAATAGGGATTCTGTCCATGAAGCACGAAAGACTAATTTGTCTGTTTGGGACTAAATAAGACCATCTTGTCATTGATCACTAGCAAGATGGAATTCACTGGAGTTCAAGCTAGGGGGTGGGTGCAGTGAGTAGGACACCTAACTTTGTGATGCTAAATCAATATATTTCAAAGAGAGAGGTTTTGGTATGGTCTCTTCCAAAAAGCAGCAATTATTTAGCACTTTGTTTTTAAAATGTCTAACTCTCAAATTTGTTTATCTGCAGAAACTAATATACAAGCAGTTTAGCTTTTTTTTTCCTTTAAAGGAATTCTTGCCTTGAGGATTATTCACCACTTAATGTGTCTCATCATTTGAGGACATACAGCAGATCGTGTGACTTTACAAGCATTGAATTTAGAGTAATGTGAAGAGATAAATAGATCAGTTGAGGGTAGTCTAGGATGACAAATATTTTATTCACAGCATAGTTCAAACCGAGCCGTTTACATTCAGGTTTCTCTAATTTAGATGTCTCTGGAAAGAAACGCTCTAGAAAGGACTTTTAAGCATTGTATAGCTCATTGGGTTAGGACGCTGAGCTTGTCGATCAGATGGTCGGCAGTTTGGCGGGTCGAATCCGAGTGCCGCGTAACAGAGTGAGCGCCTGTTACTTGTCCCAGCTTCTGCCAACCTAGCAGTTCAAAAGCACGTAAAAAATGCAAGTAGAAAAATAGGGACAACTACGGTGGGAAGGTAACAGCGTTCCGTGCGCCTCTGGCGTCTAGTCATGCTGGCCACATGACCACGGAGACGTCCTCGGACAAGCGCTGGCTCTTCGGCTTTGAAACGGAGATGAGCACCGGCCCCTAGAGTCGGAAACGACTAGCACGCATGTGCAGGGGAACCTTTACCTTTACCTTATAGGTATTTTATGAGGGTAATCTTGGAACCTCAAACCTTTCCCTTACCTCGGGATGCCAGCCATGTTCGAGTCATTCACAGACTTTGTTCCTTAGGAGGCAAGAATTGCATCTCTTGTTGAGCAGCTCTTGACTCAATTGTCAATGCTATGCTTCTCTAAAAAGTTCTTTCCTGGTGCAAAGCAGCGTGGATATTTTGTCTGACTTTCTCCCAGAGAAGCCACTTGGCTACATATATAATTAATGAAGAGAATTTGTGGTCCAGCTTGTGCTGGCTTCTTCTCAATGACTTAACTGTTTCAGTTTTCAATGCCAACATGTCTAATGATTCATCTAAACCCAACTGGAGACTTTATTATATTCATATTTATTATTTGCAGTATTTCCGAAGATAACAGCCTATAATACATATTGGCAGGGCTTTTTTTCCTCATAGAACGCTCAGAATGGAGTTCCGGCACCTTTTTTGGATGGAACCTTGTAGGGTAGGCAAGGCGGGCTGTGTGACATGTGTGAGTTCTGGCACCTTTTTCTTTTACAAAAAAAGCACTGCATATTGGAATTTAAAGAAGAGCCATGACTTTTTCTTTTTTAAACTGCTGAATACAAATGAGACCACTTAAGTAACCAGTCTGAACTTTGAAATAAATGCAGGAGGCAAACTTACTGATATCAGATGTATAAACTATACATGCTTCATGTCAATGGATTTTTTCAGATTATGCAATTTTGGCAGCTACTTAGTGCAAAAACAGTATTTGATATTAAGTAATATTCTGTAGCTGGATTTCCTGAGCTGCTAATTGCCAGCACGATGGGCATAGTTCTCATAATTTCCCAGAAAAATTGAATAACACAGTGAGAGGAAGAAGCAAAAGTAATTGCGATGTTTCTAGGAAAGAAAAAAACAAAGGATATGCTATAAACTACTGCTTTTAAGGGGGGGTCCATCATATTATTATTTATGCAGGCATTTCCATTCCTGTTCTGAAGCATTTGACTTCAAATGTTTGTTAGCTGGTTTCAATTTTATTAGTACTTGTATCATCTCTTTGCTTTATAGCTAGTATTGCTGCTAGGCTTGTTTGAGCCAAACCAATAGTGAAAATCTCAGTTGGCTCAAGGAATTAAATCTTATGATTTTTTTTCAATTTTAGACATTTTGCCATTTCTTCTCCTGAGCTGCATGATATTACAGTTTAATATTGGATTGAGACCATGCAGCATTGCCATCCAATAATCACTGTATCAATAAAGGAGAACATTTGTAGCTCAGGGTTGAAATGACGGGTTCTTGGTGCTTTCTGAGTTTGGTTGTTTTCTTGAAGACGTTTCATTACCCAAACTAGGTAACATCCTCAGTGCTAGTCATTGTTTCATTGGGTAATAAAATAATGAAACAAGCTCCGACAGCACTAAGGACTTATCAATATTATTCATTGTGCTCCTGATTGTATTGAGTTCTTTGATTAGGACTTTAATTACCTTTCTCTTTTTATTTTAAGTATGTCAGTTTTGATTTTTATTAGCAGCACTGAATAATGTGTCACTGATCAAAACCAAAACTGCATACTCAACACTGGGAGAAAATGCATCTAGAAACTATTGTTCTACACTCTAGGCATACAATCCTGCTTCATGGCTTTTGAGATCCATAGCACTGAGAATAAGAAGTTTTTCTAGGCAGACAACTAAACAGTTCTGTTCTAGGCTTGCCAATCATCAGATTGAACAAAGCTAAATCTATTAATATTTAAACAAAGTATTAAAATGAAGAAGCTTAAAGGTTTAACTTATTAACAGTGTACCTCTTTTAAAACATTCTCAGGCTAGCTGGCTAATTCTTGTAGAACATAGTGTACCATTTATTCAATTTTCAACCAATAATTGCCAATGTTTAGTATGGAAAAGTACTTGTAGGAGTTATGATTAAATAGACTAACACACATATGCACACAGACACACACACATACACTATTTTCCCTAGTCCTAGTGAAATCAGTATTTCAGCTTTGCTTCTCATTTTTGCCTCAAGCTATATTGTGTTAGTAAGAAATGACAAGAGAGTAAAATTTTGCTGCAGAATGGAAAGAAGGAAGGATGAAGTAAATGCATAGTCCTATGCATAAACTAGAATGGATTTAACTGTGTTTAATAGCTGGCAAGCTGGTAACATTATGCCTCTGGTGTTATAAGAGCTTTTGAAAAATGATATTCTTCCTATTAATTAAAATGATGCACTTGTTTAGGATTAAAGTGTATTGAAAACCTTGGTCAATTTTATTCAGTTAAAATTTCCAAGCATTGCTGAAATCTAGAAAAATAGCTGTTTTAAAATATGAGTCTGGGTCTGCACAATAATAGGATTTGTAGACTACATATTGCTTCTTTCTGTCCTCTGTAAGTAATGCAGTTGTAGAATTAATATCTACTAAGCAAGCAAAGACCAAGTTAGAATATAGGCTTTGTCATAACTAACAGTTGATTTTTTTTGTGTGTTTGTGTGTGTGTCTCCTGTGATCTAGAGTTAGTGATGTTGCTGGAATGGTGGTCTGGAACAGAATGCACTTTATTCACAGACCAGGCCACAATTGATAAGTTTGGAAAAGAACATGTCATCATCATTCTCAACCACAACTTTGAAATAGATTTTCTGTGTGGCTGGACCATGACAGAACGGTTTGGTGTGTTAGGGGTAAGTGGTCTTAACATGGTTTTATTCTTTAGAATTGGGGAATTTGACATTTTGGGTTTTTTTTAAATCCAAGATAGGAAGCTCTTAGACTAGATGTATTTATTTTGTGCTAACTTATTGAATTAAATTAAAATAAATTGAATATAAGAGAGTCAATGTAGTTTAGTTAGGAAGGCACAATTTCCAAGTTACACTTTGTTATGAATTTTTGGGGTGTTCTTGAGACAGTTATTAGTTCAACCTGATCTATATCACACAGGCTGTGGATGGGAAATAGATAATTTTGGAGAAATTCTTTAGGCTATTTCAGAACACGTTTGAAATTAGTTGTATTTGCCAATGATACATTTGAGATGAACAAACAATGTTTGTGTGTGTTTTAGAGTTCAAAAGTTCTTGCAAAGAAAGAACTATTGTTTGTGCCCATAATTGGCTGGACATGGTACTTCTTAGAGATCGTTTTTTGCAAAAGAAAATGGGAAGAAGATAGAGACACTGTTGTTGAAGGGTTAAAACGTCTAGCCGATTATCCCGAGTATATGTGGGTAAGTGAAGTTCTGCACATCAACTCTTTTAATAGGATGGTGAAAAATACAGATTTGTATAGGTATGTGTATTGCATTTATGTGTTTTCATAAGGCGTAACGTTGGTCATGTATAGTACACAATCTGTTTTTCCTGTCATACATAGATATATAACGTTATTAAATTAAATCCATAGCTTTTACAGGATATATCATTACATTCAGTCTTTAGTCATTTACAGACAGATGTAACGTATATGCAGATCAGTCATAAGTGAAGCAAGCTATCGCTTATTGGTACAATACAGTTAAAGCACTTTAAAAAGAGCAATAGGGCCATCTTTTGCCAAACTACCTCCATGGCTTTCAGAGGTTCAAGCTTGTATTGTCCTTTCTTTTAACAGAGAGAATTTTTTGTGCTATTTGGGACCTGTCTAAATGAGGCCCCTGTTGACAGGAAGGCTTCTGGCTTCAAGGCAACCCAAGCCAGAACCCTGTTTCAGAACACCTAATTCAACAACCGCAGCAGGGACATTGATTTCATATCTGGGCTGGAAAAATCAGACAACCATAGCACAAAACTTTGCTATCGTGCAGCAAGCACGCTGGCTGGGAAATTCTGGAAAATGAAGTCCATGCATCTTGAAGTTGCCAAGACTGAGAAACTTTAATATTTGTTTGATTTAATGTTTGTTTTGATTTTCGAAGGAGAAGCTTTCAGGGCAAAAGGCTACAGGCTGTGAATATTCTCTAATCTTTATTTTAAGGCAAAAGGCTTTGGACCCAGATTTAAACCCACGTTTCTTTTAGTTGTCTTCATGCCCTAAAACTTTTTATAAAGCAATTTAACAGTACTGTAATGCAAGATTTCCCCACCCCCACCCCCCCTTCTTTGCTACAGTTTCTATTATACTGTGAAGGAACTCGATTTACAGAAACTAAGCATCGTATCAGTATGGAAGTGGCTGAGTCCAAAGGACTGCCTAAACTCAAGTATCACTTGTTGCCGAGAACCAAAGGTTTTACGACTGCTGTCCAGTGTCTCAGGGGAACAGGTACCTTGGCCTCGCTTACGGTGTTTGTGAATATGCATATTACGTTTCTTAATATAATTGTTTTGGTAGCCACTAAATTTTTCAACATCCATTGTCTGCATTGACACAATGTTTAGTATTTAAGTGGCGAACCTGATAATATAAATAAATCTCAGTACTTTGATTAGTTTTCTTTTTTATTCGGAGAAATTAAAAATGCCACTTAGCACTTCACGTTTCTAAGTGGAGTTCAAACATTGCCTAATTAGCACTCGCAGCCTGCATGTGAGATGTAAATTCATGTTATACCACATAGGAAAAAGGTGTTAAATAGGATAGATGGCTGGCTAAATACTATGGAGGGGTTAAATGTTTAACTACATTCTTCCTGCAGCAGCATTAAGGGAGCACTGTGGATCATGAAGGTAAATTGGTTTAGAAACTCACTCCATTTCTTTTCTCTGATAGACAACAATTATATTATTTTACATTAGTCTTTCATATTAAAAAGTAAAGACAGGCTGACATCAGTAAGTCTGAGTGCAATGTTTGAATACACATTTCAACATACGTATTGTTTTTCTTCCTAACACCCACCCCAAGTCCTTTCTGATTTGGTTTTATTTGGCGACAAAGCAATACATAAGAAACTGGAACCTCCATGGTTTCCTTTCTTGCTAAGGCATAAGCATATTGTAGAAGCTATCAAACATTCTTAATGACATTAATATTCAATGACATTTGATGTGTCTCCTAAAAGACTGTTTTTAAATAGGCTTCACATTCCTTTCAGACCTGCTACATATTTAAATCAAATTACCACCCCCAAACTTAGGAGGGCCTATAGGGTTCTGCTAAATGTTTAAGAACTGGCTCTGTTGGCCCCATAGCAGACATGGAAACCACCAGATGCATCTTACTATTCAGTTGTTTTTATGCTAATATCAACCATGAGTTGTTAACTTCACATTTAATTAAACTTCCTCGTCATTTAGATCATTTATTTACAGCTTTTGCTTTTGGACTCAAGTGATTCTGGCCAAATTCTATCAAATATTATGTAAGATGTGCTGCAGTTTGCATTATATGCTCACCTAATTAATTAACCAATTAATTACAGTTTGTTTTAGGTACAAAGTAGATTTTATGAACTAATTATTGACTGTACATATACACACACACGTAGTAGATGCACAAGCAGGGGAGACTTATCCCAGCAACTTGCAACGTTCCCTGCCGGCTTTCCTATTGACTTTCTGAGGAAGCCAGCAGGGAAGGTTGCAAGTGGCAATCATGTGATCGTGGAACATTGCAACCGATTGTAAGTGTGAACTAGTTGCCAAACGCCCATAATCAGGTCACCGTGGGGTTATAGGGACGTCACCACGGAGGGCTGGAACTCTGACGGCCAAAAATAATAACCAGCATTCTTCAGTACTGTCGTAATTTTGATCAAATGATGATAGGTCAAGGATTACTCGAAAGCATTGTCTGCATCCAAATCAAAGTTGAAATCACCTTCAGACCATGGCTTTCAGTCCTCTTTTTGTAGACAGATGAGGGCTTGATATTATCCGAACCTAGTAAAAGAACAGGAGCAAGTATGTGAGTTATTACATTGTAGATATCCCTGAATCTATAACACTAACACTAACCTTTTGTTGGAATGATTGCAGTTAAGATTTTGCATAATCTGCCTGGCAAGTAGAAACCTACGCTATGTTTAGAGAATGGTGGGCTTCCAGATTCAGTTATACCCATGGATGTAATTCTAGCGCAGGGGTAGGCAACCTTGGCTCTTTTATGACTCGTGGACTTCAACTCCCAGAATTCCTGGGAGTTGGCTCAGGAATTCTGGGAATTGAAGTCCACGAGTCATAAAAGAGCCAAGGTTGCCTACCACTGTTTAGCGCTACCACAGCTGCATTGCAAAAATCTGCGTGACCACTAAAACTCTTTGCTGCCACTAGCAGCCATTATTCTGAAATATAGATATAATAGTCCTAATGTATACGTTTGTGTGACTTTTAATATAAAATCTGTTTATTTCCAGGCATTTGAATATTGAAACCATAATGTTATCTTTCTTGTGTTAGTTTCAGCAGTGTATGATGTAACATTAAACTTCAGAGGAAACAAAAACCCATCTTTATTAGGAATTCTTTATGGAAAGAAATATGAAGCAGATATGTGTGTCAGGTGAGTGTGTTACCATGGCTTACAACTGAGAGCTGTCACTGTGTCCAATTATTGCAATAAAACGGCCACCCCACACCTCTACACTTTCCCAGACTTAGTTTGGAAGAGACTTATTTTCCTATGGATATTAGTGGACAGAAGCAAATATAGGGGATCTAAGATAGTCAATTTCTTTAAAATGTGGTAATTTACTCTCTGTGGTTTCACTTAACCTCAGTTTTAGTGTGAAAACTTAATTCGATCACTAGATATACAACTTTCAAAACTTTAAAAATATAGAAAATAAACATCTTGGGAAAATGGAAGAGGGCCTTCTCCAGTGCTGTTCCCGACCTGTAGAAAAACACTCCTTTGCAACCATTTAAGAAAGCAGTAAGGATCTTAGTGAAGTCTTTGAATTCATTTGAATGAGATAAACATTCTAGCTGATGTTGCCTGTGCTGCCTTGGACTGGGGGAATTTAAAACAATGCAATACGTTTTACAGAAAACACATTTCACATTTCTACATAAAGCAAATGCTTTTTTCCACGTTCAGGATTGGCTTCAGATAAGAACATTGTTCATTCTATGATCTTTGCTATCAGCCCCCTCTAGTGGCAAGTTTATTGCAGGGTGTGACCATACAGTTTGCACTGACAGTTTTAATTAGCCATCTCTATGCAGAGAATGAGGGACGCGGTGGCTCAGTGGGTTAGGACGCTGAGCTTGTCGATCAGAAGGTCGGCAGTTTGGCGGGTTGAATCCCAAGTGCCGCGTAACAGAGTAAGCGCCTGTTACTCGTCCCAGCTTCTGCCAACCTAGCAGTTCGAAAGCACGTAAAAATGCAAGTAGAAAAATAGGGACCACTACGGTGGGAAGGTAACAGCGTTCCGTGCGCCTTTGGCGTCTAGTCATGCCGGCCACATGACCACGGAGACGTCCTCGGACAAGCGCTGGCTCTTCGGCTTTGAAACGGAGATGAGCACCGGCCCCTAGAGTCGGAAACGACTAGCACGCATGTGCGGGGGGAAACTTTACCTTTACCTTTATGCAGAGAATCTGAGTAGGATCAGCATTGTCCAGCAAGGGAAAATAGTTTAGCCATATGTCGTACTGAAGGTTACAGATGTATGCCACTTTTGTAGCCATTTAGGTTCAATGTGGATATTCTACAAGCAAAATATTCAATGGATGGCTGTGTTCAAACTTGTACAACCTTTCGGTAACCTTCTACATAACTGAATAAACAGTGCAATCCTATATAGGTTTACCCAGTAGTAAGTTCCATTGTGTTCAGAGGGTTTTATTCCCAGGTAAGTATGCATAGGGTTGCAGCCTAAGTAAATTTTTCTAGGGTTAATTTGATACATAAAATCTTACAGAGGCTGTGCAGAAAATTTAGCAAAACGGTTACTCAGTTTCATTCCATAGGGCCGCTCTGCCAGGAGCATTTCAAGTACAAGAACACATGCAATGATTGGAAGTTCACCTAAACAGGTTTGGGAGGGCTGTATCCCAGGATATTTAATTGTTCAGGTTCTTTGTTGTGCAAATTGTTCTCATTTGCTGCTTCTCTTGTGCAAGAATTCATGGTAAAGTCAAGATTCCAAGCAGAGGTTTAGAGCTCAGTCTTGTAGCCATGACATTTCATCTTTTGATGCTAGATTGTCAGTAAAATCGGAGGCAATAGGTTCTTGGCATAGGAGATACAAAACATTACTTCATCAATTCAGTAAATATAATTCACTGGTTTTAATTTTTGAAATGAGAACTTACGAGGTTAAGCCATTGTTTCAGAATTGGAAGTTATTGCTCAAGAATGGTATTTTTGCCCACCTGCAAAAACATTTAAGACTAAGACTGAGACAAAAGTTAATATATACTCTTAAGTGCAATCTAAGTGATGGCTATATTG
Organism: Vipera berus; assembly: GCF_964194415.1. Lineage (NCBI taxonomy): Eukaryota > Metazoa > Chordata > Lepidosauria > Squamata > Viperidae > Vipera > Vipera berus. Next base: position 58,917,376 of record NC_138206.1, read on the forward strand.
AATTACTGCTACATTTTTCATATGTCACCTGTTCTAGCCATTTACAATGCAAGGGGACATTCATAAAATGCATTTTTATAGGATATAGAGGTTTGGTAAGGAGAGAACAATGTTAACATCTTTTAATTCTGAAGATATTTTCCTATTGTAATTATTGTCACTCTAATAAAAACTCTATTGAACCTTTTTTCTATTAACCTAGGAGGTTTCCTTTAGAAGATATCCCTTTGGATGAAAAAGAAGCAGCGAAGTGGCTTCATACACTTTATCAGGAAAAGGTAAATGAGTTGTTTGCATTTAAAAACTTGCAAAGCTGTGTGTTAAGGGAATGATTATTTTTGAATAAACAGTATTCCAAGTGTTTTATCTCTTTTAAGTGCAATGGGAGAGCTCCGTAATAAAGATCTTGCATGATTATTTATGAAGTTGTTAAAGAGGATTAATAAAATTGTCCTGCTATGATATCTGCATATTTCCTTAGAACAATGCTCCTAACCTTATTTGCCCAGTGACTACTGATAGCTTTAAAATAAATTTTAAAAGGTTGAATTGCATGTTTTTCTTTTCTTCATTTTTCGATGCCTCAGTATCTGAGTCTGTATCTAATTTGGGGGCCGTTTATCCTCAGTTGCCTTTTGAAAAATCACCTTTGGGACGCAGAGAGAGAGAGAGAGAGAGAGAGAGAGAGAGAGAGATCTTTTGTTTTTACTTGCTCTCCATTTTGGAGAAGTGTCCTTGCCATTCTATCAAGAAGTGTGTGGGGCTCTCAAATCCTGAAAGGTGCTTTTCTGCAATCTATATATTATGCTGCTCAGATTGTTTTCTTGTTTTTTTTCCCTCAGTTGCCTCATACCTGGCACTTTGCAGGGAAAAATTCTACCAGCAATATTCTTTCTGAATTGAAAAACTATAGTATTTACCAACATAGTGGTATATGGAAGAAAGCATAAGTAATTAGAACATTAAAAAAACTTCTTTCTCTCCTCAAGGATGCCTTACAAGAGAAGTATAATCAAGAAGGCTTATTTCCTGGGCAACAATTTAAACCTCCCAGAAGACCGTGGACTCTCCTCAACTTTCTCTTCTGGGCTGCTGTTCTTCTCTCTCCTCTTTTCAAATTTGGTTTTGGAATTTTTGCAAGTGGATCCCCTCTTCTGATTCTTGCATTCCTCTGCTTTGTTGGGGCAGGTAATAGAATTGGCTAGAGCGGACTATAAAAACCGAATTGAAAGTGTTCATGTAGCCAATTGTCTGCATTTCATCAAGTGGCCAGTTCTCCCAAAAGTTACTTGTATAGTCAGCTCAGTGACAGGATGGGGAAGAGTAGTGTTGACAGTATTGAACGCCTTTTAATATTTCCCCAGCTACCTTTATACATTCACCCCAGCCTCATAGCCACAGTATTCTGGTTTAAAATCCTGGAAGTTTTAGTTGCAGGCTTTTCACTAGAGCACAGCGGTTGCTATGACTACTTTATCCCTTATTTTAACTTTATTTCTTATGTCAAATTCACTTGCAATATATGGTTCAAATTTATTCTGAACATGCATGTTAAAAGCAACTCCCTAATGACTCCTTTAATATATCCCATGAAATGACATTACACATCAGACCCCAAATCATAAACATCCTTATTGGTATTTTAAAAATCCAGGAGATTTATTTCTGTTAATGATACTAAAAGATCTTTAACCTATGTGTGGACATATATCAAAGTTGGTAGAATTTTTTTCTTTTTCCCAGTTTCAGTTGTTTGGTCCTGTTGAGTCTCTGCTTTGCATGTATCTTAATTCAAATATAAGATTTTACGTACAGATAGTCTTTGACTTATGGCCATATTTGGGACTGTAATCTCAGTCATAAGTTAGACGCAGTTGTAACGTGGGTCATCAACACCAAACCAGTTTCAGTACCATTTTATTGCAGTCATTACGGGACTCTGGTTTCCCCATTGACTTGGCTTATTGGAAGCTGGTTGGAAAGGCTGCAGATCATGGTTATGTGATTGTCAGATGCTGCAACCATTGTAAATGCAAGCTGGGTTGCCAAGCACCCAAACTGCAGTCATACAACCATAGGGGTGGTGTCACAGTCATTGAGAATGGCTCGTAAGTCACTTCTTCCAAGACTATAACTTTGAACTGTTATTAAACGACTGGTGGTAAATTGAGGACTACCTGTATTTTACCATTTGGTGACGTTGCAAAAATGACGGTGCAAGATACAGAGTCACAAGCCTCTATCAGTTTTGTAATAAATTGGGAAAGTTCTGGCTCTCAAGTGAACCGCCAGGTATTTGGCAATGCCAAAAGAGGGAGGAAGAAATCTAAAATTTAAATTCTGAAATATAGATACATAAAATTTCTTAACATCTTTGCATCGTTGTATTTGAGGTTTCATTTCCCCCCCTGAAATAAACAGTTAAAACCAACTAGGAGCCAAGGCTAGCCAGGAACTGAATTTAGAACCAAATCTGTGATTTATGCAGAGTCCTAGTTTGATGCTTAACAATGCCTAACAAGTAGTCATTTAAACCTGATCTGGTTGCAAGATCATTCAGCCTATTGAATTATCCTGCCTTAGCTGACACTCCACAAGCTGATCTGGCTGCAAGTCATTCATGCATGCTAAGAACTTCAAAGATGCTCTTCCTTGCAAGTGAGCAATGCAATACCTCTCTACCTTTTGATATTCAGCTTAACACTGGGCATTTGTTCATGGAGGCTTAGCTGTACCAGTGAATCAAAGAAGTCCTCCCCCCTTAGTTAATAGGAATGATTCCGACTCAAATTTTGAGTAATGGTCTATCTCAACCATCGTAGAAGTTTGTTTTGGATTTACTGACCCATTTTTCTTCCTTTGAAGAGTTGTTCTCAGATATATTTGTGGCAGGAGAAGTTTTTTCTTTCCCTAATAGCTGGTAGAAGCACCATACATTTTACAAAAAGTTGAATGTATGGCTAAATAATGCTTATGTATATATTCATTTTTGTAAAATTACAGATTTTATCTTGGTGTAAGATTTTGGTACGTTAAAATATCCAATCTACAGTGTTTGGCGTATGTTTGTATCTGTATGTGTACATAAATTTTGTTACTGAATATTGAAATTATTCCTGGACTAATGCAATCTTTTTTCCCTCCTATATAAAGTATCCTTTGGAGGCCGCAGACTGATAGGAGTAACGGAAATAGAAAAGGGCTCCAGCTATGGCAACCAAGAATTCAAGAAAAAGAAATAATTTTACAAATGCATTTTTGACTATAAAAGACCATGGTATCAAATTAACTTCATTGGAAAGAAAGACACTTAGAAAACTTATCTTCTTTTCTTATTAACTGCTAACTAACAATACTTGAGCCAAGACTGAAGAATTTGGAAGATTCAAGAGACGTGGAAAAAGCTGATTACTTACCTGACCAAGGATCCTTGTATTTGTAGTTTTTGAAGAGAAATTTGGTCTAACCTCATGGGGTTTCTTTGTTTTTCTTTTGTGACAGAAAGGAAGATGAATTAACAGAGGGAAATACAAGCATCTTCAGATAACTTTATCTTTTAAGACTGTCACATTTGCTTTGCAGGAGAAATTGCTGAATGTTTCTTCTTGCTAAAATAAAATTTCTGTTCTTAGGATTTTTTTAAAAAAAACAAACAAATCAGCATAGAATACAGCAAACTACAGCGTCTAGTTTATTTACAAATGTTTCTTGTGGAAGATTTCACTTGAAAAAAGCTGCATCATTCTTCCAGGCATTTTATTTTAAAGGTATTTTTATTTTAATAATTATTACCTTCCACTAAAACAGTGGTATTTTGATGATAGCATCATCCAACAGATAAATGCAACCTTTCAACCAAAACTTCCTAAAACTTAATGCAATTCTAATCTCTTTCATTTTTGCACATCTTTCTACCCAGTGTTGCCCTAATTAAAGCTGAAACATGTTTGGCTCAATTGCTTATATAGATATTGCTTTGCTTTTTCCTTTCTTTGAAAAACAAAAAAGTGACATGACGAGCCAGTAATTTAAATCTGCATATCTCAGAGTGCTCAGTCTCTAGGCCTTGAGAGTTTCTTCGAAAAGTCTCTTCTGCTCAAACTCTTCTGCATGGTGTGTTATGAAACACATGAAAAAAACCCAGCACAGTACTATGAAAAGATCTTGCATTGAGAACTAGGGGACAAGGTGGTACCTCTAGGACTCAAACCTGATATATGCTTACTTGAAAATATTTTAAGCTGCAATCAGAAGAGATATTTTCCAAGTAAACATGTTGATGGGGTAGGATCTAAGTTGCCTGGTTATCCATATATGTTGCCATGTAAACCAACAGTTGCTTTAATACCTAAACATTGGAGGTTGGGGTAAGGTTACACCTTTTTTACAAATTTTCTGCCATGCTAATGTTACAATAATGTTTTTTTTACTCTCTCTGGCTTGGAAATATACCTAGAGGAGCTAAATAGCTTTATGTGGCATCCATATCCAATTCTAGTGCATGGGCGGTGCCTCCATTTGGAAAGCTATGAGGCTGAAGTGGACTGCATGCCAGCCAAATTTAGATTTATACGGCAGCTCTTTAATGGTTATTGTATGTAAATAGTTTACCACCAGGAAGAAACCTCATAGAATCTGCGAGCGGATATCTTTAATCTGTAGCTGTGCTGACTGATGTTTGCAAATACTTAGTAAGGAAGTATTAATTTATTAGCATGTGGTCATGGTTGTTTCCTTTTTTCAGTGTTGGAAAGAAATTTGACATCAGTTCAATCCATTCATCCATACGTACATATATACAAAACCTGACTCAGCTTTATAACTAAAATTCTTCATAAACTTAGATCCTTATCTGATTTATAATTCTACTAAATAGTTATTTTTATAGCCAAAAGTAAATTTGTCATATTTTACCTTCAGACACTAATAACACACTTAAGGTTCTCTGCCTTTTGGCACTCATTTTAAGTGTTTTCATAGTATTTAGATTTTGCAGCTTTGTAACACATCTCTAGCAGTGGGAACTACTACAGCAAAGTCTGATGCACATTTGTTCATTTTCTGCATGAGTACATGCATATTTAGAATACTACTTTTTGCTGCATCGTTCTCCTTTGCACTACCAGGCCCAGAATAAACAGTAATCTTTCCTACAAAGAATCATATTCACCTTGTCTCTAAGGACTGAGAGCTCTGTTTCACCCCAGGAAGTGGCAGAATCCACACATGACCCATTATTCACTCAGTAAATAGTTCCGTTTGTGTTTGTTTTTAAATCGTTAAGAATGATTCTGTTTTCTGACTAGGCCAGGAGTAGACAACCTTGGCTCTTTTATGACTCGTGGACTTCAACTCCCAGAATTCCTGATCCAGCTGGCTCAGGAATTCTGGGATTTGAAGTCCACGAGTCATAAAAGAGCCAAGGTTGTCTACCCCTGGACTAGGCAAACATTTTTTTTAAGCTTGATACATACCGTAAGTCTTGCTTGTTGGAAGTTTTTTTTCCCTTTGGCAGATGGTATAGAATTGCTTTCTGACAAAGTTGTTGAAAACACTTTTAACAGAAAACAAGTTAGAAAGACCTCATGCTTTGTGTTGCAATTATAAGGATTTCTGTGCTGATAGATAAAAAACCAGATATTTTGACAGGAATAAATGGGACGGTGGGATCAGAGGGAGGGTCATTGAGAATATTGCTACAAGGAAGAATAAACAGAGGTCTACTTTCTGCTTAGAGCAGATAATGAGTGCATGCCTATTATGGGGAGGACAAACGTGTCCACACTTCTGGTTTATTTTCATATCCTAACATACTGATCATACTTTGTTTTAAAACCATAGTAGATGTTGTTTGAAGTTTAAAAAAACACACTGACTTTGAAAACTAAAGTGTACAACACTGCACAATGATAGCTCATCTTTTTGATTTGTCTTTCAAACAAAGTAACAAATAAGCAGAGTGTATGTGAAAGAATATTTCTTAAAATAGCAGTGTACGGCATAAAGAATATCAGTTTCTTTGGATTGGAACAGTCAGAATAGATTTTATACTTTCCACTATTTTGTTCTGGTTTAATAGAACATAGCCTGTATATTTGACTATCAAGCCCTTTGAGAGCAATAATAAACAAAATATATCGTAATTTTCTTTTCCTTTTTCTTTCTGGTCTTCATTATTAAATCATCGTTCAGATATGGCAGTCTTTCTCCCTTCTTTACATTTTCAATGTTCTCTTTGGGGCTTGGATGTATTGGGGTTAAGTTGTAGGTATAAAAAAATAATGAGGATGGGATTCAAAGAGCTACCTGAGGTAAGTGGAAGCACTTGGCAATGAATATGAGGATTGTCTTTTTTCCTATGAGTACTATTAACCCAGATGGCTGGCTAGTTGTTTGGGTGATTAGTTAGTGGATTTATTGAGTTAAGCTTGGTAACATAGCTTTCTTAGAAGAACAAGATGTTTCTGTTCATCAAGAAACCCAGCTCACCTTATCCACTACCAATTGCCTATACAGAGCTAGCTGGGCACTTTATTGGAACTATATTGTTAAGTCTCCTGCAATTTGATGCAATCTGACACCCTAATCCATAGAAATATTCATAGAATCATAGAGCTCTAAGAGACCTTGGGAGGTCTTCTAGTCCAACCCCCTCTCTACCTAAGGTAGCGAATCTTATTTCATTCCAGACAAATGGCTGTTCAATCTTTTTTTGAAAACCTCCCGTAATGGGGAGCCCGCCACTGAGAGGCAAGCCGGTTAGTTTTAATTTAGTGCTTTCGTTTTACTAGGATTTTTAAAATTACATCACATTTTCCATGTACAAACCTCTAAATAGTTTTAAATCACTTCCCAAGTTATAAAGTTAAGATAAAAGGTAAAGGTAAAGGTTCCCCCGCACATGCGTGCTAGTCGTTTCCGACTAGGGGCTGGTGCTCATCTCCGTTTCAAAGCCGAAGAGCCAGCGCTTGTCCGAGGACGTCTCCATGGTCATGTGGCCGGCATGACTAGACGCCAAAGGCACATGGAACGCTGTTACCTTCCCACCGGAGTGGTCCCTATTTTTCTACTTGCATTTTTACGTGCTTTCGAACTGCTAGGTTGGCAGAAGCTGGGACGAGTAACAGGCACTCACTCTGTTACGCGGCACTCGGGATTTGACCCGCCAAACTGCCGACCTTCTGATCGACAAGCTCAGCGTCCTAACCCACTGAGCCACCGCGTCCCTAAAAAAGTTAAGATACTCAGATGCAAATAAATAAATCATGGTTCAGAAGATCTGTATATTTCCAGTATCTAAATGAAGAATGCATATTTCATTTCATTTTCACAAATAGATTTTTATTATTTCTGGACTATGCTTTTATATTAAGGCTAGACATTTCCAAATTTGGCTTGATTCCTGATGACTGCATCCATGCAGTTTTGGCTGTATTACTGAAGTGGTTTGCCTTTGCCACCTTCTAGAATTTTTTCCTTCCAACCTGAAATATAACCAAGAGACCTGCAATTCCTTGGTGGTCTCTATCCTACATATTAATTTGATCTTGCATTGCTTTTTGAGATCAGTTGAGATTGGTCAAGTGTCACCACTGGAACTGGGGGGAAAAAGGTCCTAAAAGAAGGCAATAACAAACATACCACATAATTGGCTGCATTAAACACTGATGTGTGCATTAAGTCACCAGAAAGCTAGCTCAACTCCACAGAGATTCTACTTTTATGTCTTGCAACTTGAGATATCTATGCTATTCTCACCACTCCTTTCTCTGTTAACTTTCAACATGTTTTTTGCTCAAGTCTATAAATCTGGAAAAAAAATAAAATTCTCATTTTTATATTTATAATGTAAAGGGCTTTACTGTCAAACAGTGCTGAGAAGAACAGGTTATGGTCAACCGGAGACTTGAAATTTGGGTCTCCAGGCTTCATTTCAGCATGGGAGTGGAAGCAGTTGATTTCTTGGAGGCAACCATTTCCATTTCTTCTTTCTGTAATTCTAGACAGATAAAAATCTGTCTGGAATTACAGTTTGCAAACCAATTTTAATACATTTGAATGCATTGGGGGAGTGGTTGAAGTTGAGGAAGGGAAAGGGAATTGGAGGCCTTCAGGAAGCAAACCTTTCCCCACCCTTAGAAGACAAAATGAATTCATATTAGCCCCAAATATAATGATTTAAAGCAGTTGATGGTTAAGAATGTGAGATTCCCAAAGTTTTCTGGTCCCATTCCTAGTCCTAAATGCCACTATTATCCCTCCCAAATGGGCTAAAATATTCGGACCCATCTGTTTCATTCACCAGAAGATCTAGAAGAAGATCCTATAGAACAGGGCTTTTCAACCTTTTCACCCATTGTACCACTTTTAGGATATGGCAACATCCGAGTACCACCAGTTGCCTAGCAAGGTTTCAAAAACCTGACCAAAAAAAAAAAGAGGGAAAAAGCGATGAAGTACAGGTAGTCCTCAACTTACAACAGTTTGCTTAGTGACTGTTCTAAGTTACAATGGCACTGAAAAAATGAATCAGTTGCCAAGCATCTGAATGTAAATCACAAGACCCTGGAGATGCTGCAACATTCCAGCTGATTGGCGCTTCTTCTGGGCTCAGAAGCGCCAGGATCAGCACCGAGCTGCAGCTGGAGCCTGGCGCTGATCCTGGCGCTTCTGCTGAGCCCTGACAGCCCTGCAGCTCCAGCCATCTCACGCGGTGCTGCCACTGGTTCAGCTCATTCCCCTCCCCCGCTACCACTTTTCTAGGATGGTCGCGTACCACCTGCCAGGTGCCAATGTACCACAGGTGGTACCCGTACCACTGGTTGAAAAGCCCTGCTCTAGAAGACGAGGAGGCTGTATTGTAGCCATGAACTGTCAAAAATTGCCCAATCTTATTTTAATGCTACAAGACAGAAGTCACTGCTACAGCAGAGAAAGACATTAGTAGATTATCATGACATCTCCAAATCAAATTAAAATCTACAAGCAATTAAAAATTGCCAAAAAATATCATAAAATACTAAATATAATTTTAGGCAAGTGTTAATCTCATGGGATTTCAGTGTTCTCATACGACGATATAAGATTTTATTTGTTAGATTTTAATATTTTGACATTCTTAAAATGAGATTGCTTGTTCTCATAAGCTTTAAATATATTTTTATTTTCTTTGGAATCTGTACAAGAGAATGTGTGATAGCGGCTGAATAGATTGTCAAACTCCACTGAAAGGCTAAATTACTGTCTTTTAACCTATTACCTACAGCTGCAATACTGAGTATTCACACACATATACACACCCCCAGTTCTCCTTGTCCAGTTTTCATTTTGAGAAAGCCAGTAAACATTGAGTGGTCCACAGAAATATTTCTGAGAAAAAACATGCCATCATGGCTGTGCCTGCTAAAAATATGTATTTTTCTTCATTGTGCTTTGATACCTAAATTTTACATTATTCAGAATCTTTTCTGTCAAATTGTTGTATTTTTCAAAAGCTGTCAAAACAGCATGAGGTTTTTTTTTAATTCCATCAGTTACATCAGTTTCAAAATTATACTTTAAATCCCAAAGAATATTCAATAAACAACATTTGTTTAACATCTGCAGTTCTTATGTAATTGATTGCAAGAATGGAAACCAGAACAGCCTATTCTCCCATTAGTCAATCATATTATTTTAATTATTTTTTGTTTTCCTCTCGTTAAAAATGACTCAATAATAATACTCTAAATTAAAAAAATAGCAAACTATGATTGTTTCAAAGAAAATCCTATTAAGTATCCATAAGAAGGATTAGAAGTTTCCCCAACCACAATGGCGACTTAGTTTATTTGATTGCAGCTTTGGCTGAATGTTTCAAGGTATTTTTATCATTGTTATTGGAAACTTGACAAAATCAAATATTATTATTTCCATTGTTATCCCCATATTTTATGGGGTGACAAAGCCCAGAACTGTTGAGAGTTAGCTGGCATATAAGTTTAGTAAATTGCTGTTGCTATTATCAATTTCATTTTATTTCTGGGAGCTCTTTATAACCTCTCGGTTAAGAGAGAAAAGGTGGCTCAGTCACATGACTCAGCTTTCATGACTGAAGGTGATCTTAAATCTGGGTCTTCCCTGTCCTAATCCAACATCTTATATCACAGGACTACAGTGCCCTAACGCTTCTGATGGAACTTCCAGGATGTCCTACAATATGAACAAAAAATTAACTCTTCACAATTCAGTTTTGAATCCATTTCATAATGTAAAACATCAGGAACATATGGAGCAAATCATTTACACAAGTCATGTACTGTTGTTTCTCTGCTTCAGGTACCTAAGAACTCTGCCGATATTCGGTACCGTATATTTTTATAATTACCAGCAAAATGCAGGCAGCAAACTCCTTTGTACTGACCCTACAGATGAGTTAGTTCCTTTATACAGGTCGTCCTCGACATACACCCACAATTAAGTCCCAGATTTCCATTGCTAAACAAGACAGTTGTTAAGTGAAGTTTGTCCCATTTTACAAGCTTTTTTGCCACAGTTAAGTGAACCACTGCAATTGTTAGCAACACGGTTGCTAAGTGGCTTCCCCATTGACTTTACTTGTCAGAAGACTGGAAAAGTTGATCACGTGACCCTGGGACACTACAATCATCATAAATATATGCCAGTTGCCAAGTATCCAAAGTTTGATCACATGACCTCAGGGATGCAGCAATGGTTGTAAGTGTGAACCTCACCTGTAAGTCACTTTTTTCAGTCCTGTTGTAACTTCAAATGGTCACTAAACATAAGGTTGTAAGTCCAGGACTACCTGTACAATACTCTTTATTCCTCTCTAAGATCAGTAACTTACCTATTTGATAAACTCTGGGTAAACATTTTCCAACACGTTTTCCTTTTTATACAGGTAGTTCTCTACTTATGACCACAACATGAGCCCAACATTTATGTTATTGAAACATTTGTTAAATGAGTTTTGCCCCATTTTATGACCTTTCTTGCCACAGTTGTCAAGTGAATCACTGCAGTTGATAAGTTAGTAACCTGGTTGTTAAAGTGAATCTGGCTTCCCCATTGACTTTGCTTGTCAGAAGGTTTGCAAAAGGGGATAGCATGATCCCGGGACACTGCAAAGGTCATAAATATGAAGCAGTTGCCAAGCATCTGAATTTTGGATCACATGATCATGGGGATGCTGCAAATGTCATAACTGTGAAATGGTCATAAGTTCCTTTTTTCCAGTGCTGTTGTGTCACTAAGCACACTTTTTTAAGTCACGGTCTACCTGTACTCTTCTTTAGATTTTTCTTCCAATCTTGTGCTTTCCAGAGTAATAATTATACTTAAGTTGAAAACAATTCCTTCTGCCTAAGATAGGTTGGATAGGAGGCATCACATTTTTTTTCTCCCCCCTCCCTCAATTTTTTAAGGAAAAGAAAAAGAGCATTAGGGTGCAATAAAGCATCATTACTCCAAAGCTAATGCAAAATATTCCTCACATGGATAAGAAGAAACTAGAAATGCTGAATACTCACATGGATGAGTAAAATCTAGAAATGCATATTTTACAAATGCCGAATACTATTGAAGCACAGTACTTTATTTTTCCTGTTTGCTTCCATTTTCAATAATTGCCCAAATTCCTAATATGGTTTATCCTTGCATGCTTATTTCTAATGTCATTTCTCTGCAATGAAAGAACTGCAGAAGTGTCATGATTAATTCTGCACAGATATTCAATGACTCACAAATTGCATTTGCAACATTTTAGTCAATAAACCATAATTAACTCAGTTTGCTCAGTGCACTAAAAATAAACAGTGGCTAAATAATAAACAAAGTCAGCTTAATTGCCCCCAACAATCTGGGTCCTCATTTTACCTACCTCGGAAGGATGGAAGGCTGAGTCAACCTTGATATATTCCCCAGCTCCATTTCTATTGCCACAAGCATCACTTGCTGGCAGGAAAAACAACCACAACAATCAGTAACTGACCTTGTGGCAGGATGAAATTAAATAGACAGATGCCTGGAATGTGGGATTCACATTGCCAAAGGGATAAATTGCCAGCATGGACGCCTTAGTCTAGAGATCTGTCGCCCTGACTATTACTGAATGTAAACTGAGCAATATTCTGAGAAAGCGGATGAGGAGCTGGGTTGGAGGGGAAGATCCAGGACTATTCCGAAACAACATTCCATAACTAAAAGTAACTTTATTATGGGTTGCAGACCCAATCTGCACTGGATAAAAGAAAATATAAAATACAAAATGCAATGTAACATAAAAATGTAAAAATAATTTAAGCAGCAGGGCACAATGACAGAAAATAAAGTTAGTAGAGGTTGCAACCAACAAATCTCTTACTTTGCCTTGCACCCCACCTCTAACCCTGTTCTAAGCCGTTTCTGATAAGAATTCAATATATTTGCACAGATAGGCATGTAAACGTGCAAAACACCATCTCAACTGCCATTTGCTACAAGAAGCCCAGTTCTAATTTTGTTGCTGATGTAATCTCTAGAGCAGGGCTTTTCAACCAGTGGTACACGTACCACCAGTGGTACGTTGAGCACCTGGCTGGTGGTATGCGAGCCCTAGCGAATTGGAGTGGGGGAGGGAACCAGTTAAAACGGAGCCACACAGACCTGGAGCAGATCAGCTGGAGCTGCCAGAATCCCCAGGATCTGTTTCGACATACTAATTGGAGCTTCCGGTGCACCCGGAAGAGAAAAGGGCGGACAGAAGAAAAGGTATAAAAGTGGCAGACTGGCCTGTTTTTGGAGGAACAGCGAGGGGAGCGACGAGCGAGGAAGGGTGAGTGAGCAAGTGGCGTGTTTTGGGGGGAAGGGCTAGCAAGCGAACGGCTCCTGCCCAACTCGCTTGCAGAAAACATGCTGCTTGCATGCCTCTATTTAAAATGACTTGCAGGTAGTTCTCACCTTACAATAGTAATGGAGCTTGCCCATCATGTTGTACTTTGTGATGGTCATTAATTCAGTCACTCACGTGACAGGCTCAATTTTATAACTTTTTTATGGCAATTGTTAAGGAAACCTGTGGTCTGCTATGGCCCGATCTTTGGCCCCACAACCTTCCATAGGCCCTACTACTTTACCCTGGCACCAGGGTAAAGAGCCAAGTTTTAATGGTCTTCTGGAAGACTATCAGGATAGGGGCTGTGGATTGTCAGGAGGAAAGTGTTCCATAAGGTAGGGACAGCCGTGGAAAAGGCACGCTTCCTAGGCCCTACTTGATAGTAACATTTCAGGGAGGGACTTTGGGCTTCCCACTCTATCCAATCCAATCCTCAGTTAACAAAAAGAATTGGGATTGGAATTGGCATCACTGGGCAATGCGGTCCTAAAGCATGACATCATGTGTCGGCTGCTCTTAGCAATGGCAATCCTGGCACTCCCCATTGCCATCATTAAGCAAGGGGTGCAGGTCATTAAGTGAGTCCTGGGTGGCTTGCAAGCAGGCTGGCAGACAGATAAGGTGTGAGGTGCAGTGCAAAGCATGGCAGGGCCAGAGGTAGCTGCTGCTGGGTGGGGGAGGGGTGTGAGTGACTTACCAGAGTACTTGTGACCTTCCCTGCTGGCTTTCCCATTTACTTTGTGGGCAAGGAAGGTTGCAAATGGTGATCACCCGACCATTTTCATCAGTGCAAGGCAATTGCCAAGGACCCAGATTTGCAAATATATGACTATGGGATGCTGGGATGTCAGGAGCTTCTAGGATTGGCTGTAAGTACCACTTGTTCAGTGCCATCATAACTTCAAATGGTTGCTGAAGTAGTCATTAAACAAGGACTGTTATAACGATATGCAGAAGGAAATGTTTATTTATACAGTTGTTCTCACAACTCTGGATGGCTAATAGAATATTACAAATCAATACGAACATCCAAAAAGAACAATTAAAATCATCATAACAAGAACAGAATTGTCAAAACAATATGCAATATACAGTACACGCCAAACAAAATTTCTCACTCAACCTCACCTAACAGCTTAGCCCCAGTGCCTGAAGTAAAGCTGGGTTTTAGGTTTTCCCAGAGATTGACAAGGTCTGGGCCATCCAAATCTTGGGAGCAAAGCTATCCAGGATGCAGGGACCAATAATAGAGAAGGGACGTCTTCTGGGTCCCCTTAAATGATACTGCCTCGTGGAAAGGACTTGCAACAGCCCATCCTTCTGGACCTAGTAAGATGAGCAGACATAATCAGAGAAAGGGGATCCCTCAAATAATGCAGCCCTGTCCCATGTAGGGTTTTAATGGAGACTTTCAAGATATTGTATATATGCAGTTCCCGTCCTTTCTTCCAGTTATTTGACTGAATTATATGCTGCCATAAACAGGCTTTCATTTCATAGAAATTCCTTACTACTGTAATAGAGACTTTTAAAGAGGTCAGAGTGAAAGTAGTAAAAAAAGACTACAGCTCAACTCAGAGGGATTTTTACATTTTCTTCTTCTTCTTCTTTAAGATCTCAAGGAGAAGGATAAATTAAAAATAACTATGGAGCCACATCAATCAGCAAGTAAACCTTCAGGATGAGTCTAACACTTTATTCATTCCAAAATCCTTAGGTCAGTCTTCTTTAGATTTAGGTGCTAGGATGTGATAGATCAGAGAGGCAGATTTAGTAACTGTTTATTCATATGTTAGCTGTTAAGGCAAATTGAAATGATAAAAAGGTTTCTGATAGCACCAACCATTCTAACTGGAGCGCTTTTAAACTGTTTTCCTTCTTTCTCTTCTCACGTTCTAATTGAAATCTACAGCTATGTACCTCATCCTTTTAGAACAGGATTAAAATAAAAACAAAAAGGGAGTCTGTACTGTTTTTGTAATGCTTGTATTCATTCATAATTTATTTGGAAAGCTTGGATCATTCTGATCAGAGATCAATGTAATACGCTTATGTTAAAATGCTGCTTGGCAGCTCTTCAGTCTCAATACCCAACTAGAACATTCTTTCCCATCTAATACTTTCTCTTCAATTAATTTTCTTTACCCACAAATTCAAAATATATGTTTGTAAGTAGGGTTTACAATGAAATGCCCATCAACGCTGCTAATATCGGATGTTCTTGCTTTGACAACATATGGAGATGCAGTCTTTTTCTTTCCTATGCTTTATTCTTAGAATTAGATCAGACATGTCAAACACAAGGCCCGGGGGCCAGATCCGGCCCGCAAAGTGGTTTCATGTGGCCCGCGAAGCCATCCTGGAAACAGTGAGGGAACGGCCCCCACTGCCTTGGCCCTGGCCCAGAGACCCTCCTTCTGCCAGAAACCCTCACATCTGTCCCACTCCTGCCCAGGCCCCCATAGGTACCCTTGATGCGAACGATGTAGAGCTGGCCACACCCACCCAGTAGGCCATACACACTCTAGCCACGCCCACCCAGTAGGCCACGCCCACCCAGACCATACCCACCCGGCCCCCTGAGGGCAACCGCAATGCTGATGCGGCCCTCAATGAAATTGAGTTTGACACCCCTGAATTAGATGATACTGGGGGAGGAGGAGGAATGTGATGGGAGTTAGTTAGACATAACAATGTTGTAAAAGTGTATGAACTCATGGGCTTTTGAAATAAGAGATGGTAAGAGATGGCGGATTAGAGGACAGGAGGGAAAACCTGCAATTCAAACTAACTGGAGAATGTGATTTATGACTGCTAATTAGAGGAGGGAATTTTGTTTGATACTATGTGCTAAGGGGAGGAGAATTCAGATTTTGACTTTGACCATGTACCTGCCGAAGCTATGCTACTTGAATAAAGATTCTTTAAGGAAAACAATGCCTTGAAGTTCTTTGAAGAGTTTCATTTGTCGCAACCATAACAGCCCCAGTATAGATTGGTCTTATTCACTACTGCATTCATTCAATTACAGCATGCCCTCCTCTATTGCACTCCATTCAGTACCTTATCTGCCTCTCCCTTCCCATCCTTCTGTTGTCACTGTCACTGTCACTGTCACTCCTCAGGGTGCCACCGGTCAGAGAATGTCGATTGGTGGCCCCCAGGGGGAGATCCTTCTCTGTGGGCGCCCCGGAGCTATGGAATCAGCTACTGGTTGAGCTCCGGACGGCGCCTGATCTTCGCTCCTTTCACCGCGATCTAAAAACATACTTGTTCGAACAAGCCGGCCTGGCCTGATGGGGGATTGGTGGGGTTTTTTATTGTCATTTTATTGGGGTTTTACTATGTATTAATTGTTTATAATGGGCATGTATTTAATCATTTTTTAATTTTTGTAATTCTGTATTTTATTCTTGCCCTGTTCACTGCCCTGAGTCCTTCGGGAGAAGGGCGGTATAGAAATATTATTAAATTAAATTAAACTAAATTCATTCCTTAATGGGCAATTCTAAAGACTCCCTATTTAAAATAATAATAGTTCTGCAAACTTTGGAGAAATCCTACTGATAGTACATGAAGGTGTCATTTAAAATATAGAAAACATCAACACTCGAGCTGGAACACAAGATCAAGAAATAGAAATGGCAAAACTTTAAATATTATTCAAAGTTATCTTTCTCTTGTAAAGATTTAAAAATGTATAGGCTTACTCGGACAAGTCATGTACATCTCCTTTGGAAAGAACTATCAATTAATAGCAGTTTGACTTGCAGAACTGAAGCTTCTGGAGAACCCTGGTGGTGCAGTGGTGCAGACTACTTCTGCTGACCGCCAGCAGTTCGGCAGTTCGATTCTCACTAGCTCAAGGTTGACTCAGCCTTTCATCCTTCTGAGGTCCGTAAAATGAGGACCCAGATTCTTGGGGGCAATATGGTGACTCTGTAAACCGCTTAGAGAGGGCTGTAAAGCACTGTGAAGCGGTATAAAAGTCTAACTGCTATTGCTATAGTAGAAATCTCAGAAGAAAAGCACTTTGGAGTACGTCCCTTTTTCATACGTGCACGTTTTGTTCTTTGATTACCAGTGGCTTATGGATTAATATAAACTTATTTCTTATGCTTTTGTTTTGTACAAACTATTTTAGTATAGCCTGATTTATCTTAAATCCTTAATCTCAAAGTTAGCTATCTGGTGTAGGGAGATAGACTGAAATGATGATGTGTATCTTCTTTATTCTTTATCTCTTTATTTGTGAAATGTCCTTGACATAAACTTTACGCCAATGCTGGAAAAATACAGCTCTCTCTCATTTTCTCAAATCAAGAGAAGTGATTAAGAGGTACACGTCCTCTAAAGCACACCTAGATCTGAACTTCCATGGGATCCTGGGAAAGTCAGTTTTGGGGTTTATCTGCTATAATCTCTGAAAGGGCTTAAAGTACTTATACTTCATACACTTCCAATATATAATTTAGTGTTACCCGCTTGAATGTTATTGTATCCAATCTTCCTACCTGCCGCCTCAAAGCAAAACAGAAACAATAAGAAAAATATAATGCATACCAAGCTTTGTAAACCTCCCCTCTCTCTTAAAATGCATTTTGTCTCCCATATCACTATTGTGATTTGAGAAATATTCTGATATTCAGGAACAAAGTATTTAAGTCCAAAGGGAGGAATTATTGGTAGCACATAGAAGTATTTAAAGTATTTAAATCCCAGGGAGGAATTATTAGTAGCACATAGAAAAATGAAAAACCTAAGGCATAAAAGGCCACTAGGAAATAAATGAACAAATATAAAATTTACATGGATTATCGTTTGTATGTTGACCTTGCCATACTAAAAATCATGGATTAATTGTGCCCAAACACCATGGAATGGATATTGTTCCCCAGGGAAATAAGGAATTGCAAAACCAGAGAAAGGACAGCATCCCCTGGGTCTGAAAATCTGAAATCAGATAATATAGTTAAGGCAGTACCACGATTCAGAAAGCAACAGCATCTCACTTAGCATAGAAACAGGATTCTAGAGTGCTAGTTTGCTTCTGCAGGGGCCAACATTTACCCTTATTGACATGGGGAGCTGAAAACACTAGAAACCAGTAGAGAAATACATGTGCAGCACAAGTTGCAGTGTGTGACTGACAAGGCATTCCATGGATAGGTATCATAGATGTTGGCTACTGTGCATATAACAGAGAAGAAATACCTTCATTCCCATCATGGGGATATGAAAAGGGAGACTGCCTACAGTCCAATTGTACCACTGACAATTTCTTTGGAGGTTTCCAGGGGAATTAATGACCAATGTGCAAAAAGAACGCTGCAACAGAGGTGCCTGTGATCTGAATCAACAAATGTAGCCTTCTTCATAATCTTATCTGGACAGCTGCTTCCTGTTATGGATGCACCACATCAATGAAGGCTTGCTCAATTCACATCTGGATCCAAAGAGGAGACTTTGGCATCCACATTCACACGCATCCTTATTCAAAAATGAATATGACACACTTAACTGCAAAATATATGTGCCAAACATTACAGCCTTTAAGATTTTTAAACTTTTTTCTGCAGTTCAATCACAGTATTTGTCAGCCATCCTTGAACCAGCAAAATGTTATACTAGCATAACATTTCCTGTCCCTACTGCCACTCCCTATCCTTCCTCTGTTCTGCTTTGAAACCCCTCACCAAATTTCAATAATTTCAACAATCATTTTTGATAGATTATGCCATTGCAAACTCCATCTGTAGAGGTCACTTTCAGTCAAAAAGCAATGGATGGTGCAACTTGATACTGTTATATTTTGATCTTGGAAGTCAGCCAGGATGTTTTGAAGTCTTCTTTGGTTCTTTGTCCAGCTTTTGAACTATCCTTTCTGTTTTAATTGTTGGTCAATTTTTCTCTTGTGGCAATGTCAAGGCTAGTTGGCTATAGTCCCATGGACCTTAAACTTGAAACGATTAGACACCCTGGTCACAGGAAATAAGACCCATTGGAGATGGATTCCTAGCCTTTCATTTTACTATGCTTGGTTATTCTCATCTTCCTTTCCTCATCAGACAACTCTCTGCTTTTCTTTTTCTTGTCTATTGTCACTGGGCTGCATACAGTATAAAGTGCCCAAGTATTTTTCTCCATTCAAATAGGCCAGGGGTAGGCAACCTTGGCTCTTTTATGACTCATGGACTTCAACTCCCAGAATTCCTGAGCCAGCATGGCTCAGCTTGGAAACTCTCCCTTTCCCCTCAGCATGGCTGGCTCAGGAATTCTGGGAGTTGAAGTCCATGAGTCATAAAAGAGCCAAGGTTGCCTACCCCTGAAATAGGCTGAGCAACTGATTATAAGATTGAAGACACCTGCGATACCAATTAAGGATTCTGCCTAACAGGCCATTAACATGCAATGATGTATTTTAACTTCTAATGAGTACTAATAAGTACTGTATGCCCATGTCATTTTCATTATAAGAATATGCTAAGTCATACATGAGTTTCAAAGCATCTGCCCTTGGGACAGTGGACTAAAGAATAGTAGATGCCATTTCCTTGTATCACTTTCAACTTATTTCATGGAAACTGGCAACTCTTAAGAAAAAGCAGAGGGTATCAATACTTTTGGCCACATCTGTTATATAATGGAATTTTAATAAATGATTCTACATCTTCCTAGAATGTTTTTTTGTTTGTTAAATAAATAGCAACATTGGGAGCAGTTCCGTCTGGAGAAATGGCTGCATCCATTTGCATAAGTGTTTTCTAATTTGGCTTTTGTGAAAGGATTTCTGTATGATTAACCACATCAACGAATGCATCAATATTGTAGGATTTTCTAATATTTATTATTAGAAATTTATGTGCAGTTTTTTCAGCTTATTTTTAAAGTCTTCTCCCAGGACTGTACACACAACACAATAAAATCTCAGAATTGAAAAAAAATAGACAACACAACAGTATAAATTACAACAAATCCTATGCATTTTACTCCAAAATAGACTTCCTCACAACCATGTTAATGCACATTCTGCCCCTCCTTGAGGCAGCAGAAAAGTAGGCTAGTACAAATTCAATTGGTTTTACCATGTACTGCCACAGGAACAAGAATAACCAGCGGTGCTGTTCTGATTTTAATGTAGGGAATTAAAGGAAAGTCATTGGTGGGTTCCTCTGACTTGGTTTCCGCTCATTAGCATCACAGGTGAGTGGGGAAAAATATTAATTGTTTTCCTTAATGTTTGGAGGAAAGGGTTGTGAGGAAAACAAGTGCTCATTCAATAGATTTAACCAGCTTTCAAATTGCCCAAGTCATGGGCCACAAGTGTGAAAATGCTTTGCATCTGATATTAGTGATAATTACTAATTTTGGATCCAACATGATTTCAAGACATTGCTGCAAAAATAAAACTGTTGTGCATTTTATATAGAAGCCTCCAAATCCTACAATCTTCTGCCTAAATTCTCTGGATCTTAATAATTATCATTCACTTATAAAGCTATTTTCTTAGTTTAAATAAAATCTTAACTAGAAACTTACATTTTAGTCCTTTATATAGTTTATTTTATTTAAAATTGAAAAGTTGACATTTTAGTCCTCCTTTAGTGACTACAATTAAGAAAATTAGGACTGTCAATTTAGTCGCTAAACAGAAAATTATGTGATTGTGACTGGGCTTCCGTTAAGTCAAGTAAAGCAGTCACTAAATGAATAATAAAATGCCTGCAAATTATGATTTTACTTCTACCTTCCAAACACAATTTCTTTTATCTTTCAAGAACTGAACAAAATATTTAACAAAATGAGTACAAAAACAGACTTGTCCAAAGTCCTTCAAAATTATAGTCTTTTCTCATGTTTTTGGAAAAGCTGGATACATTGGGATAGCTGGCTGATGGTTGAAGATTGCCTCGCTCTTCTATTCCTCTGGCTGGAGAGGGGAATGAGGGAGGAACTATAGTTATGGAAGGAGTAACTTTCTTAAAGAACCCACTAATTTTAGTTTGCACAAGTTTTTTTCTTTTTTTCTTCATATATTTCATAACAGCTTAGGATTTCATGCATATCTTGATAAACTTTTCCAAAACGTTCTACATTTGTATCCATACTTTGTAATTTTGATAAACTTTGGTTAATATCTGAGAAAACATCAGCCAATGCTTTCACATTGAATTTTTTGGACTGAATTTCTACACTTTTTTCCTTTTCCTCCTCTGGTTGTTCTTCTGGTTCCTCCTCTTCTTCTTCCTCCTCCTCTTCTGGTTCCTCCCCTGGTGGTTCCTCCTCCTCCTCTGGTTCCTCCTCTGGTTCTTCCTCTGGTTCCTCCTCCCCCTCTTCCTCTTCCTCCTCTTCTTCCTCCTCCTCTTCCTCCTCCTCTTCTTCTTTGATCCTTCGTGCTTCCAATTCTTCTTTCAGTTCGATTAAATCTTCATTTGAAAGTTCTCCCTCAGTGTAGGCTATCAAACTTTTCACATCTTCAGCACTGACTTCTAAATCAAGGGATTTCATGAGTGTCAAAATCTCCTTATTTATTTCATCCAAATCTTTGTTATGGTCAAATCCTTGAAAATTATTTACCAGAGCAGGAAAACATTTTAAACACTTTTTCCAAATCACTTGCATGCATTTCATAGTGACATCCTGCCACGCGGCTGCAATGTTTTTGATGCAGTGGAGGATATTGTAGTTTTTCCAAAACTCACGCAATGTCATCCTCTTATCCTCCTCCATTACATCGACGGCTTTGACAAACATTGCACGTAAATAGTATGCTTTAAATATTGCGATAGCTCCCTGGTCCATAGGCTGTAAGAGAGGGGTGGTGTTTTTGGGTAGATAAACCACTTTTACATCTGGGTAAATATTGTGGAGATGTGGGGGATGTCCAGGTCTGTGGTCAAGGAGTAGGAGAATTTTAAAAGGAATCTTTTTTTGCAAGCAATATTCCTTTACTTGAGGTATAAAACAATTCATACACCAATCCTCAAAGAGGACTTGTGTCATCCAAGCCTTCTGATTGGATCGGTAATAAACAGGCAGTTTGCGCTTGCATATGTTTTTGAATGCACGATGGTTCCCCGATTTGTGGACCAGAAATGGCTTCAGCTTGAATCCAGAGACATTTCCACCCAATAGCAAGGTTACTTTCTCCTTAAATGTTTTATATCCAGGCATTGCTTTGGCCTCTTTGTGGATATAGGTCCGGTCTGGCATTTTTTTCCAGAATAACCAGGTTTCCTCCACATTGAATATCTGTTCAGGCAAATAGCTTCCCTTTGCAATAATATCATCAAGTTCATCCAGGAAACGTTTGGCAGCTTCATCAACACTTGCACCTTTACGTGACTTGCGCGTGCTGTGGTAATTAAATCTTCGCTGAAACCGCATAAACCAGCCACGGCTGGCAGTGAACACTTCAGTGCAGTCCTGACCTGCTCTTTCCTTCAGTGTTGTGAAAATGCTGCGCGCCTTTGCCTGAATGAGAGAAAGGCTAATTGGAATCCTCTTTTGGATTTGATCTTCAATCCAAAGTAGTAGTAGTTTTTCTGTTTCGTGGATGAGGCCTGTTCGATGTCTTGTTATAATGGCATCTGTTCCTGATGCTCCTTTAATTGCTTTTTTTATCCTTTCCTTATCCTTCAGAATAGTGGAGATGGTGGAATGGGCCAGCCCTTCTTCTTGTGCTATAATGTTCACCTTCTTCCCTTCGTCATGTGCTTTGATGATCTTCATTTTCAAATCAAGATTGATGGTTCTCCTTTGCTTCTTCCTTCCTTCCTTAATTGAAGTGGAGCTCTTTCTCTTTCCTTTTGAAGACATTGCCAGCCAAAATAAGAGCCAGTTGCAACGTACTGTAGATAGATAGAGACAGAATGGTTCAGAAGGATTTATCTTTAGTATTAGGACGGGGATGGATGGGGGCAGCAGTATTGTAGTGCAAAAATGTGTTTTTCTTGTTTGCTAAAAAATTCTTTCTCCCATGAATGCTCACTGCTAGCAGAAATGCATTTCACATTCACTTATTTACTATATTAAATATATATTTGTATACCCCAATTTTGTTCTTAACTGAATTTCTGCCCAGCTCCACCTGATCATTTTCCCCCCTTAGTGTATAGTACCTGCAAGATTGAATCTGATTCTTGATAATTGGCAAGATTGAACTGTGGGTGTTGACTGTACATACAATCCATTTGTGAAGAAAAGCCAAAGGTTCATAGGAAGACTTAAAAATAGTTTGCAAAGTTCAGGAGTTTAGAGAATAGGCAGAATATAGCAATATTGCTTCACAAGTATTTTATTCTCAGGTTGGTCTCTGTCATCTGCATAAACCAGTTGTTTTCTCTCTCATACACACAAATCGCTGTCACATATGGAGACAAGAGTGTACACTCAGAGTGGTTCTTGCTTAATGACCACAATAGAGATCAGAGTCTTGGTCACTGAGCAAAGTGGTGATTAAACAACACCCAAGTGACTGTTTCATTTAATGACTGCAATCCCAGTACTCCCCATTGTGGTTATTTAAATGATCTCATGAATCCTTAAGCTCCATGCATGCTTGGATTTCAGCTGCAGGGGTTCAAGCAGGCTTGGAGTTGGGTGACCTTCTCTCCCTGGTCTCTGGGGCTCTCCGTGAAGGCGGGGAGACAGGGATTTGGGGCTTCATGCGTACTTGGATTTCAGCTGCCAAGATGAGCAGTCACGAAATGGCAGGGATCTTTTTCAATCAGCCCCCAGAGACATCTAGGCAGGTGGCAGTGATTTGCAACCTTTCCTGCCAGCCTCCCCATTGACTTTCTTCAGAGACTGGCAGGGAAGATTGCAAGTGGCAATCATGTGAACACAAGGCACTTGGCAACCAGTCATAAGTGCGAAGCGAACTACCTCTATATAGTTCCCTTGCAGAAAAGTTAAGACAAGGATAGGGAAAGGGACCAGGAAAGAGGGAAGAAAACTCAACTGAGATGAGCCAAGAAGAAAGAAAGAAAAAGAAAAGAAGGAAAAAAGCCTGCTTAAGCACTAGGAAGCAGGTTATTTTTTTTTCTGAATTCAACTTTGAAGCAAGCAGATTTTTTTTACTTTACTGCAGTAATCAAACGTGAAAAACTTGATTACTTCAATATATGTTGCTTTCATAGAGCTAAGAAATTGGATATCTTGCCTTCCATGTATATGTAAAAAAACTACTTGGAACACATGCAAATTCATAGGCAGCTATCACTGAATACTGAGTAAAAAATAGCCCATGCTTACTGACTGCCTCACGTAGCCACCTTTCAGAGTTACAATGGAGTAAGTTTCACATTATGATTTTCTAGTCACCATGTTGCTTTAATTAGTGACCAAAGAGGAAATAAGATAAGCCCACGTGATTTTCTACTTAGTGACTGCTGCTGGCCCCAAGTGTGGTCATTAAGTGAGAATAACAATAAAAATCCCAATGCATAGGATTTTTTTAGATAAGATAGATCAATCCCCAAACAAAGCTTAGAATGTTTCATAATTTATCTCTTACCTTTAAAATACTTCTGTTTGTATTTAGAAGAACTACAATACAGGTAGTCCTCAACTTACAACAGTTCATTGAGTCACCATTCAAATAGCACTGAACAAAGTGATTCATATTTCTGATGGTTGCAGTGTCCCGGGGTCATGTTATCACATTTTGTGACCTTCTGACAAGCAAAGTCAATGAGGAACCCAGATTCACTTAACCTTGTCACTAACTTAACAATTGCTGTGATTCACTTAACAACAGTGGCAAGAAAGGTCGTAAATTGGAACAAAATTCACTTGACAAGTATCTCACTTAGAAAGATAAATCTGGGGCTCAATTGTGCTCGTAAGTGGAAGACTACCTGTACTTAATAATACCTTATTAGCTCTGCTTATCACTAGCAAAAATGCATGCCAGTTGTGAAGGATGCTGCGACTATTGCAAATGTGTGCCTTTATCGCAGCTTTTTTTTTTTAATAGCATGGTAACTGTGAAGGATCATAACACGAGGCAGTCGGTAAGCAAGGCCTACCTGTATATTGTCTAAAATGATACATCAGGCCTTACGGAATTGCTGTAAATAAATAAAAAACATATTCACAGCTGTAAAATGTGACCTCTTTGTAAAATTTATTTCTTCTCCTTAACCAGTGCAACCAGACGTGCATCTTACGCCCCTATTTGCCAGGATGAAATCAAGAAGGTGCCTACATCAACTCCTCGGGAGAGGGAAAAAAAACCCAGATAACAATCACGTCGAAATAAAGAATGCAAACTAATATTCCTTTTCCGGAAGAAAAATATCTATGGCCCTGCTCCGCTCGCCCACTTCCCTTTGCAAACAAGCCTTTCTCCGGAACGCCAGGCATCCACCACCCCCTTACCTGCTCTTCTCCCAGCCCTTCCTTTCCACTGCACACTCCCCTTTAAGAGAACAAAAAATGTAATCGGAGGTCACGGCAGATTCCACCCTCCCCTTTAACATCCGCTTCTCCCTTGGCCGGAAGGGGTAACGCTCGTCGGTGATACAGGAAGCGGATGAAGCTGGAACGCTCTTCCAGCCGAGCGACTGTAGCGCACGAGGGGGGCCGGCTGGGCTTGCAGGGGAGGGGTTCAGCCGGGTCCCTTGGCCGGCGGCGGCGGCGGCGGCAGGAGCGCGGGGCGCGGCGGCTTTATGGCTCGGAACGGGAAGGTCCGGGGCTGAACTCCCTGCCCGTCCATGGACCTCGCGCCGGTGGCGGTAGCAGTCATAGCGGCCAGTCAAGGGGCGCCGGGAGAAGACAGGGCAACGGTGGAGAAGCCGCCGGTTATCTACACGATGGAGAACAAGCCCATCGTTACCTGTGAGTGAGCTGGCGGCCGGGGGCGAGTCTGCTGCGGCAGGTCGTTCCGTGCATCCCCCGCCCTGGGTCACCGGCGAGGGGCGGGAACCTTCGGCGCCGGGAAAGGCGGATTTTTTTTATTTTATTTTATTTTTATTTTATTTTTTTTTGCGCGGGGGAAGGCGTTCGTATGTCGGGTGTCGCTGCCTGGAGGTTTGGCTGCGGGTGTCCTGCGAGGGGTCGGGTCAACCTTATAGGGTTGACCGGAGAGCCGAGGTTTGCTTCAGCCTATAACACCCGTGTACCCCCTTGAGGCTCGGCTTGCCGTACCGACGGTGCGCGGGGGGGGGGGGGCAAGCCCTGGCCGAGGCTCTTTCTCTTCGGTGCTTGCTCAAAGTATTCCGCACGGGAGGCACTACTTGGAGAAAAATCTATTCGGACTTATTGTGTGCTTGGATGTCAAACGGTTCTACACGTGTCTCTTTCGGCTGGAAGGATGGGTATATCAGGGGTCTTCAAACTTGGCCCTTTTATGACTTGTGGACTTCAACTCCCAGAATTCCTCAGCCAGCAAAGCTGGCTGAGGAATTCTGGGAGTTGAAGTCCACAAGTCATAAAAGGGCCAAGTTTGAAGACCCCTGGGGTATATAATCAGATTGGCTGTCTCCTTCGGTTCGTAGGAATCCCGAACCCGTGGACATACCGAATGTCTCAGCTTCGCTTTTCCTCTCGGAGCAAAACAAACCTAGGAATAGTGGGATTTGATAGAAAGGGAGTTAGTTGCTAAAGGAATTGTAGAAATCTGGCTTTGGGAAACTCAGATGGAAAGCAGAGAGTTCATTGGCCCCGGATCTCTCAGTTGTACGATGTATACAACTATGGGAAATTTGCATTATCAAGCCTTTTGCTATCTGCTATTTATTAACCCAGTTGTTTATTTACACGTGAAAATAGTAGGCTGATGTCCTAAGAAACGACAGGTTATCCTAATTGGCCTACTGTCATTTGGAGGGCTATGTTGCAACTATTATAATGTAAAAAGGTTGAAATGTTAAGAGCTTTTTCCACTTTTCAGTTACAAGGTACAGCGTTTTTATACCATCAGTTTTGCTACTGGTGGAACGTTTTAAAGAGATAAAGATAAGCAATAATGTAGATATATTTTGAAGTAGGATAAATAATTCTCAATTTATTTTATTTTAATCCCATTTATATCCCGCCCTTCTCTGAAGACTCAGGGCGGCTTACAATCTAAGCAATAGCTTTCATTCTATGTATAATATAACATGAAATATAACATGAGAAAGTTTAAGTAAAGATATTTATTGTCCCATCTATATTTCTTCAGAATGAGCAGAGCAGAAATAATCGTGAGTTATAAGAATGGAGTAAAAAAATACATTTCTAGCAGGTTTTCATTCATGCAGAGTATTCAGTCTTACCATTTTAGCCCTGATGTTTTATAATGTTAAATTAGTTTGTGATATGTGTGATGAACAATAATAGCTTGCCAAAATGGGTGGTGGAAACATATTTCTTGACAAACACCAATTGCTTGCATTTGGTTATGTGCGTAAACATGTTTGTTTCTATCAGAGATTAGTCTGCATTTTTAATATAGTTTTAGCTTCATTCTTTTTAATAAAAGACAGTACGTTTCATATTTCCAATATAAAGACTAAAAGCTATAAGTGAAGTTGAATTTTACTGTTGGTTGAATGTTAAGCCTTAAAACTTAGAAAAGACTATGTTTCACAGACATAAGTACACCGAAGAAAAGTCTTTACATTGGTAAAAGGGCTTCATATTATTTCAGCAATCCTTAACTCTTTAAGGTCTGCAAGGGAGAGAATGTCACTTCAGTATCCCATAACTGAGAAAGATATAGTGCATAGGTTTTCTTTGATTACCTGTCAGGGTTTTTGTGATGCTGTCTTTCCTGGCTTTTTCTTATTATTTTTGGCCTGAACATGCCTTTTATCTCACAAATGCCTGTAAATGAGTATGAGGGATTCCCCCCTCCCGCCCCTATCCTTGGTCCCACCTACCCAGCCAGCTCTGCCTAAGGTGCATGTAGGAGAAATTTGTTTTCACAGGTAACTACTGCCACAATCTTTTTCTTTCCTCTCTCTCAACTAAGCAGATAGAATGCCTTATACTTTCTACTAGTGAAAGAAAACACAATATTATTTTAAAGCCATCAACCAGCAGTTAGTTTGAAAAGGCCCAGACCATCTGAAAGAAGTGGACTCTCTGAATTAATCTTCTATTTCTTTCCCTGGAAAGACTGTAAAATCAAAAAGCTCAAGAAGCAGGGTCTTGAGGCTAGTTAATCTCAAAGGGGAGAGGAGTTGCGTTATCCAGGAATCTAGCTAAATGCTCCTGAGTTTTCTTACTATCAGTTAAGATAGTTAAGACTTTTCTGGAATGGGGAGTTTACAAATAAAGTAAAATAAGATATTGAATTTCAGTTACTTGTATGTGTGTTCTGGTTTAACTAGGTTTGCTCAAGCTTGTCTGTATCCATTACATAGTTTATTGAAATTATTGTGCATATTGTAGGAGAATAGCTATGTTAGACTACAATGGCAAAATTTAGGAATGTGATAGCACTTTTTGCAACTAAATCCCTATTTTTACAGTATTTATTTATTTATTTTAGCCCACCTATATTATTTTTACAATTATTATTTCTTATAAATAATAAAGTGGAAAACATACCTAATACTCCCTCCTATTTTCTCCTTATGCGATTTATTTTTTACTTAAATCCAAAATAGGTTCTAGTTCAAGTATAAAATATAAATACATTGCAAACACAATAATAATAATAAAGATTAATTTTTGTCAGTGGTATAAGCAAATATTATTGTTATACTAGTCAAAACCAGAAAAGGGGAAACCATCAATTTATGTTATATATTAATCAAATGTAAACAGCAGAAAGTAATAATTATTGTCTAACATTACAAATAGTTTATGCCACAGGAAAACATAGGCTTTCTTAAAAAAGGTTGTCACATTTTCTGTAATTCAGGCTTAAATATCAGGAATATTGCTACTTTTCAAATTCTTGAAAACAATTCTCTAAGCAACAATCATAATTGCTCACGAATAGCTTAATTCCAAAGTGTCAACAGAGCATTAACATTAACACTAAAATATATTCCCATATATCTGTTTATTTACATTAAATATTATTCCAGAAAGATGTTAGTGATCCATATGACCAAATCATTTGACCTAATGAACCCTGAAATTTCTTACATCGCCAGCAGAGAAAATAATGATGCTCGTCCTTTTGAATACATTCTTTGGAGTATCCAGTAAACTCAAAATAAGATATTTTGATGAATCAATTTTAAATTAAGTGAAGCAAATTTAAAGTTTTTTAAAACTGCATGCATTGGTGTTCCATTATTGGGTGTTTCAGTTCTTTAATATGTGAACCATAAATGTCTTTAATGCTGCCTTTAAAATGTTCCTTTGTTTTATATATGAAAGTTTAATTTCAGACATCAACTGCATCAAATATGTTGACACCCAGAGTTTCAGACATTAAAATGTAGTTGAGTCAATTGTTAATGTTGTAAATTAAGAAGACAAAAACCTGTTTGAAATTCAGAAAAAAATTGCAAAGTAATTTATTTAAAATATGCATTCCAGATTCCACCCACAGCTTGCAACGGAAGATTTTGCTTCCTATTTTAGAGGAGTCCCCCCCATAAAGTTAAATATTCATGAGTCTCAACATCCCAGTCTACGAGGCCCAAACTTGTTTGATGGCTTGCAAACCTGGGAATTTATATAGCCATCTATTGCACAAAACAGGTGACTCTGGATGGCATACAACAAACTACTTGATCACATTTAATGAAGAGAAGGACTAGGGGTGACATGATAACAGTGTTCCAATATCTCAGGGGTTGCCCCAAGGAAGAGGGAGTCAAGCTATTCTCCAAAGCACCTGAAGGCAGGGCAAGAAGCAATGGATGGAAACTAATCAAAGAGAGAAGCAACATAGAACTAAGGAGAAATTTCCTGACAGAATGATTAATCAGTGGAACAACCTGCCTCCAGAAGTTGTGAATGCTCCAAAACTGGAAGTCTTTAAGAAGAGACTAGACAACCATTTGTCTGAAATGGTATAGGGTTTCCTGCCTGAGCAGGGGGTTGGACTAGAAGACTTCCAAGGTCCCTTCCAATTCTATTATTATTATTATTACATATTACTTAAACTTCCTTTTAGTATAGTTTTTAAATTGAATTAAATCAGTAAGACCTGTTCACAATTAGAGATAAATTTAATTTACTGAAGATTGTCAAAGTTGTCAAAATGAAATATAATTAGTATGCCTGTACCAGGACTACTATCTTACCATGAGCTCTGAAAATAATAGATTCTCTGTTGCCCTGAAGGAAGCTTTGACTATACCAAATTCTGGGAAATTTCTATTTGGGAAACTTGGAGGCAAACAGAAAAGGAAAACAGTTACAACTTTAAAAAAGAAAATCAACAAGGTCACATTTGCAGGAATGTAAATATTATAATCAAAGATAGCACATATGGAAATCAATGAATGGAGTTTTGAGGTATTGCAGTTATTAGCCATTGTGACTTATTCCATTCTTGGTTATTGTATGGGCCAGTGTTTATTATCTCAACTTGTAGCTATTCAGTAATAGTGTTTTTATCTCATCCATTCAATTTATCTATTGTCTTTTTTAACTTTGTTAACCATATAGCAGTTATTTTCCAGTCCATCTTGCTTGCTTCAAGTGTCTGAAATATGTAAGTTTCTGCTTGCTGATTATTGTCTCACAGAAACTCTTTGTTTATTTCTTCTAGGACTGAATGCTTGGTTTTTCTTTCAGTCCATACTACTCCCAGTAATTGTCTTCAGCTACTTAATTTGAAGGCATTTATCTTTTTTCTTTCACTCTTTTTCAGTGTTTACTGCCAGTAATAACAATGACCTTCATAAAAAAGACACTTGATTTAACTAGTTTGATCTTTGTCCTAAAATGTATTTATCAGTCATGATTTTACCAAAGTTTGCTATTTCCAGTTTCTTAGGAATAATCTCTTTATTTTGCCGGTACACTCTCCCTCCTTTAGCTATTCTTGAACTGGAAAAGAAAATAAACCAAACCAAAACATCAGTTTTCTGCTGCCAACTATAAATTCACTAAGTATGCTGACTGGTATTAGTTTTGTTTTAATATTTTTACATTTTTTTATTTTTTATTTTTTTATTTTAATTCCATTTATATCCCGCCCTTCTCTGAAGACTTAGGGCGGCTTACAAGCTTAGCAGTAGCCTTCATTCTATGTATATGCCTGCTTATTAGGGCTTCCCCCCCCCAGTGGCATTATTACAAAGTCAGCTTAATTGCCCCCAACAATCTGGGTCCTCATTTTACCTACCTGGGAAGGATGGAAGGCTGAGTCAACCTTGAGCCTGGTGGGATGCGAACCTGCACTAATTGCAGGCAGCTGGTGTTATTTAAGGAGGCATTAGCCCACTGCTCCACCAAGGCTCTTACATTAACTCAGATTTTTCACTTTCTATTTTTCACTTTCATAATTAGCTCTTTTGCCTTTAGCAAAAACATATCTACATAACTCAAATTGTTAGTATTTCTGACAGTTTTAATCTCAAATGTCATCTTTTTCAATCCCACCATTTTTAAATATACACCCTGTATGAGATGTGGAGACAGTATTAGTCCTTGACTTAATTCCTTTCCTATTCTGGCTGGGCCTTGCAGTTTCTCCAGATGCATTTTTTACAGAAGCTTCTAATTCATGATAAAGGTTTGTAAAGAAGAATAAGTTATTCTAGTATATCCATTAGTCTTAATATGTTTCAGTTTTTGGCATGATCTATATAAAGATCTTGCTGTAGTCAATAAAACAAATGACTTCTTTAAAAAATCTCTCCAGTATCCATTTTAGATAACTAACATCAGATTATTACGGAGAGATAAAGAACTGGTTTTATATCTGTCTTTTGTCGTATGCCTTTTCAGCATGACCATCTATTTTTCAGAGTCCGTAACTTTCTTGTTTGCCACAGGATAAATAATTTGTAGTACAATGTTTTTTATAGCGAGGAATATTGGATTTTTTAGGATTGGTCCTGCAGAATCTGCTCATTATTTTCATTTTTTTGCCTAGTTCTCCTAATGAGGCTTATCAATGCATGATGCAACAAGAGCCTTTTATTAGTTTTATTAGCCTTTTATCACAGAATTTAATGCTGATTTGGGTTGAGAGATAGTAATTGGCCTAGAGTGAAGAATATTATATTTGTTTGTATTATAGTGAGGAATATAATATATTTTATAGATTCCTTATAAGAGGGTACCTATGTGATAAATTTCAAATCAGTGGCTTAAGAGAATTTTGTGCAAAGAAAAGGTGATAGAAAGCAGTACTTTGCATTGTAAACTGATTGTCACTGACTTTTATAGGTAGACTTTTATTTTCCTAAGTTTTCTAAAATGTTAGGAACTGCCATAACATGGTACTTTTGAAGGTATTTTCAATATTTTGGGAGGCAATTTGTTTTCTATATTTACAATATTTAACTTGCAAACTGTGGATGTGGAGTTTCATGGAGGACTTTGAACAAGATCATCTCCAGTGAGTTAATAAACATTCCCAGTTGTCCTATTTCTTCTGGACTTAATGGATCTCACTGAAGAAGTAGACATAAACAATAGAGGAATTAAGCAATCATATGATAGTGTTAGCTTGTATGTTATTTAAATATTTAAGTAAAGGTACTAAACAATTGCAGCTGATACAGGTTTTTTGAAGGAACAGTTATAATTACCTCTTATAAAATATTTTGCATGCTACTGATCTTAATAATATACTACATAGCAAGATTATTGTTTGATTTGTGGGTGTTTTGTGGCTGAATTGTAGCCACATTTTGGTTTGCTTATTATGGCTTAGTGCTTGTGTGAGTCTGGCCATTGTGGTTTCTAAAATAAATCATTAGGAATTTTAATCTATGACAGGGGTAGGGAACCTTGGCTCTTTTGTGACTCATGGATTTCAACTCCCAGAATTCCTGAGCCAGCATAGCTTAGCTTTTCCCTCAGCATGGCTGGCTCAGGAATTCTGGGAGTTGAAGTCCATGAGTCATATCTAGGATATGACCTGGAGCCTTCATTAGACTGGGAAAGAAGAAGAAATTTTATATATTTAGTATTCTCTTGCTGATATTCTTGCATTGTGAAAATCCTGTCTGCTGATTAATAATGTTACAGAGCAGCACGTTCATCAGCTTTATTTTTATATTGGCTGCCTCCAATCTTTATGTAGTACAGCTTTCCATTTTGTTTCGAGTAATCGAAACAAAATACCTACGACCCCACTTAACCCCAAAGTTTCTATTGCTAAGCAAGATAGTTGTTAGTTTTGCCCCATTGTACGATCTTCCTTGCCATAGTTAAGTGAATTATTGTAACTGTTAATAATACAGTTGTTGAATCTGAGTTCCCTATTGACTTTGTTCTTCAGAAGGTCGCAAAAGGTGATCACATGACCCTGGGACACTGCAACAATCATAAATACATGCCAGTTGCCAAGCATCTGGATTTTGATCACGTGACCATGGGCGTGCCACAATGGTCATAAGTTTGAAAAATGGTCATAAGTCATTGCCTTTGTAACTTTTAATGGCCACTAAACAAACGGTTGTAAGTCAAGAATTATCTGTACTTTAACTTGGATCTCCAGGACAATAGCATAACTTGTGTAAATTGATTATATTTCTATATTGTGCATTTTTAAGTACTATGTTCTAATTTCTGTATTATTATATCATTTTATATAAGTTGCTCTGTATGTTTCAAATGAATATATGAGTGCATAAAAATTGTACACTGTAAGGATTTCTTAATGAGAAGGTCAGCACTGTAGTGGCAGTGGAACTTATCAAACACAGCTCTTCTTTCCTTGATAGTTTTTCTGTGAAATCTGCTATAGCAGAGTTTAGGCAGGGTGAATGTGAGGTCCAGTGAATACAGCTGTCAACATAAAATCTGTAGACAACCATAAACAAATAAATTGATATAGATGAATTGATAGAAAAGAATAATTCCTTTAAAATAATTGAGATGTTCTAGAACAGGGGTGTCAAAATCAATTTCATTGAGGGCCGCATCAGCATTGCGGTTGCCCTCGGGGCCGGGTGGGTATGGTCTGGGTGGGCGTGGCCTACTGGGTGGGCGTGGCTAGAGTGCGTATGGTCTACTGGGTGGGCATGGCCAGCTCTACATCGTTCGCATCAAGGGTGCCTATGGGGGCCTGGGCAGGAGTGGGACAGATCTGAGGGTCTCTGGCAGGAGGACGGTCTCTGGGCCAGGGCCAAGGCAGTGGGGGCTGTTCCCTCACTGTTTCCAGGATGGCTTCGCGGGTCACATGAAACCACTTTGCGGGCCGCATCCGGCCCCCGGGCCTTGTGTTTGACATGTCTGTTCTAGAAGTAGACTCATTGTTAATAACCAGATATTTATAACACAGGATTTATAATCTATACTTGATAAAGTATAGTGATTTAAATTATTTTGTGTCATCATTGCTTTTATCTTAATAAAAAGAACTTCGTTAGATTTTCATGTATGGGAAAAATTACTTTCAGTTCAGGCAGCTCAAAGGTAAAGATAGTCTCTTGCTTATCCTTCCAACCATTTTCCATGATGTAATTTGGCTTGATTTAAATCACTTTTTTGATTTTAGCAAGTATACATTATAAATCAGTTTTGTGATTATAAATTTATAACCTTAAACCCATTTACTTGGCAGGGTCTTTGGAAATTTTTTCTATCTCTTTGTGGAATCCGATTTTTGATACATCATTCAACCATTCATCTGCGACTGGCATTCTAGTATCCCGGATGGATTGCTGAAGTTGCGCATTTCTAATATATAACCAGTTTTAGCTTTATCTTAACTTACTAATTAATTTTATGATCCTAGTGCTAAAGTCGAGGATTGCTCCCCCTTTTATAGGGCTCCTGCATAAAAAAAATTACTTTTGTGTCAAACTGGAGTTCAGAAGGAAGATGATTTTTTTCTAATATCTCCTAGATACCAACCAAAAATGTATTCTTGAATACTAAGAAATCTCTGAAATAACAGGGAAGATGATACAAGCAACTGAAGTAGAGATGAGAAAAACTGGATTCCTCTGTCCTGAAAGAATTTCTGTTGATTTGTAGGTGATTTTAGAGGTTTAAAAATAGGAGGGAGACACAAATTTCAAGGAAATTTGATATTCTCACATGCTTTTTGTTTCTTAAAAATGGGGAAAGTGTGAGACTTTCTATTATGAAATTATTATTAGCATTTCTCTCCCACTTTTTTCTGAGCTTTTAAAGTGGTGTACATCACCTTCATGTTGTACTGAGGGAAAATATTATATAAAATGGTCAGGAAAATTCTTTGTATTGCTATCCCATGTTTAAAACTATGTGCTAGGAAGAATTTTATATACGGGTATTTTACAGTATTGGATACTAATATTGTTTTCTGTATGCAAAGGGCAAGTTGTGCAGTTTAGCTACATATCGTCCTCCGTGTGGCATTGACATTTTCAGAAAAAAAAAAGATCAAAGACCAAATTCTTTGAGGACTTGTTTTCTTTCAGTGCCTTTTTATTTATGAAGGCTGTTTTGGTCCTCTCTCAACTCAGTGAGGTAGGCAGAACAGCAACATTAATAAATTAATATTGCTCTTCTGCTTACCTCACTGAATAAAGTCCAAATGTACGCCAAGTTCCCCTTTTTATTTTCTGTTTCTGGAAAAAAGAAAAACAAGCCCAAATTTCAGGAAATTCTACATATGCAGGTCTTCCTGTGAAGACTGCAGCCCAGTTCGGTATTGTTCTTTCCCTTTTTTTTCTCCTCCTTTACAATGAATTTGCCATCTGGATCTTTATATATATATTTTTAATTCCATTTATATCCCGCCCTTCTCCGAAGACTCAGGGTGGCTTACAAGCTTAGCAGTAGCCTTCATTCTATGTATATGCCTGCTTATTAGGGCTTTTGGGGCCTCCCAAGCGGCATTATTACAAAGTCAGCTTATTGCCCCCAACAATCTGGGTCCTCATTTTACCTACCTCAGAAGGATGGAAGGCTGAGTCCACCTTGAGCCTGGTGGGATGCGAACCTGCACTAATTGCAGGCAGCTGGTGTTACTTAAGGAGGCATTAGCCCACTGCTCCACCAAGGCTCTTTGATTTGATTGAAATGTATTGAGACTAAAGTTTGGTTGCCTTGCTTCAGGGAATCAGCATCCCGATTCCTTCAAAGGGTAACCAAAATCTCCAGGCGTCTCAAACAAGCCTTTGAAGGAAATAATCTACAGCAACTTCTATACCCTGGCAGTGAGTGTTACTGAAACTGGAGGTTCCATTTAGTTCAAGTTTAGGTAACTTTCTAATTAAAAGGATGCAGTGAATTCTAGAACCTTACAATGCCTTATGTGGCTGCAGCTAGTACCAAATACAGCAGTTACAGTGATTTTTGGAACAGAATATAAAACTGATCCAATAACAATTCTTTAAAAAAATGTATTGGCTAGCAGTATATTTCTTGTCAGAATTCTAACTAATAATGATATTTAAAAGTTCAAAGGAGTGTGCAGTTTAGAAATTGAGTTTGTTTTATCTGCCTATTATGATCTCCCATGAGATTTCTACATTCGATAATGGGAACTACAGGAATTCAGAGATGTGATGAAGAGCATGGTCAACTGTGGCACCTTGATTAGAGATTTCTCCTTCAGAAACTTGGCTGATGCCATCATTGTCTTAATTTTTGTGGCAAATTAAAACCTAGTTATTTGCTAAATCTAATTACCTTGTGATATTCATTGTTATGCTGTTAATGTTAAAACTTCTATATTTTGACACATGAGTTGATTTACAGATAATTCTTGACCTACAATCACAACTGATCCTGGAATCTTGGTCATTGAGTGAAGTGGTCATTTAATGAGATTCATGTGACCACTTCACTCAACAACTGCCTTCCCAGCTCTCCCATTTGTGGTAGTTAAATGACACTAAGGGTTACTAAATGGAGTGTGGGGTACTTCTACAGGTGGCTAGGCCCTGGGAGGCCTAGACCCCTCTGGTGCATGTAAACTTGCTGAGGGCTGGGAGGCTTCAGTGGGTTCCAGGGGCTATCAGTGGGTATGAAGCCGTGTAGCTTGCAGGCCTCGGCCTGCTCCTCAGCCAGCTCCAGGGCCCAGCAACACCCAATTGACCTTTCCATTTTTCTGCAACTTCTGACATATGTGCCTAGCCCAGGGGTAGGCAACCTTGGCTCTTTTATGACTTGTGGACTTCAACTCCCAGATTTCCTGACCCAGCGTGGCTCAGCTTGGAAACCTCTCCCTTTCCCCTCAGCATGGTTGGGTCAGGAATTCTGGGAGTTGAAGTCCACGAGTCATAAAAGAGCCAAGGTTGCCTACCCCTGGGCTAGCCAATACGAGGCTTTGATTTCTTACAGAGGCAGCCTCATGCCATTCTTCAAGCAGATCCTATTCTCTCAATTTTTGGAAAGACTCCATCTTTAAGGAGGCTCTATTTTAAGGAGGCTCCATTTTAAGGAAAACAGCCAGAGTGATAGAAAAGAAAGAGTATCTGCATAAAGAAATATAGCATATGCTTGTTTCCCAGTTTTGGGAGCTAGTGGGCTATGTTATTCAAATAAGAAACCAGGGAGCTAGTATAATAATATGCAGCAAAATTCAATCTTGCCTCTTGTCCTAGTATTTGATTTATTTGTAAAGTAGCCCTGAAATAGACTTTCAAGTGACAGTTGTCAAGGAACTTGTATGATAACTAAGTGTCTATATATAGTAGAATTCTTAAGCATAGACCATAGCTTAACTTAAAAATCAAATTGATTGCAAATTTAAAATCTACACAACTTTCACACAAGACGTGAACCTTAAGTGCTGCAAAATAGAAGTATGGCTTAAAAGACAGTAATTGCCCACACTAAAGTCAGACTGCTTTGGAGATTACCTTATGTGGGATAGAATTTTTCAGTGATAGCATCTAGCATACTTTTTTTTTAAGCTCACATCTTGGTGGACTTTTATTTACTGACCATGAATAGCATAGCATTGCCAAAAACAGGATGATAGTCCAAAGTATGCCACAACTGAAAAATATTTAGAGAGTCCTTCCCCTATTTAGTTTTCATATCAAATCTAGCTTTGGGGTGAGTTAGGCAAGCTGCTCTGATGTGCCGTCTGCCTTGATGGCTGTATTAAGCTATACTAGGTACAACCTACTGTATTTACTACTTAGTAAATTGTCTTTTCATATGCAAAATTATGCATGTACAGAACAACATATTTTTGTTTTATTAAAGTTTATTATAAAATATAAATAACATCATAAAGGAACAGAGGAAAGATAAAGAGGAAAAAATTCCTA
The DNA here is from genome assembly GCF_964194415.1 of Vipera berus. Taxonomy (NCBI): domain Eukaryota; kingdom Metazoa; phylum Chordata; class Lepidosauria; order Squamata; family Viperidae; genus Vipera; species Vipera berus. The sequence goes on from NC_138206.1 coordinate 58,955,548, forward strand.
TTTTTAGTGCAATAGAATACATGTTACAACCTCAAATTTTGCTTTACATATTTAGTAAGTAATAGCCATTTAGATTTAATCTAATCATAAAAACCTAAAATCCAAGTTTCATTTTTTTCTTTTGAAGCATAAAGTTCAGAAGCTGTTTCTAAGTGGAAACAAAACTGGATGAGTTCTTTAATTAAGAACAGTTAATTTTGCCATCTCTGCCAACTCCATCACTTTTTCCATCCATTCTTCCATTACAGAAATTGGCATGTCTTTTCATTTTTGCACATGTAGGATTTTCACTCATAGAATAATAAAGTTCTGAATTTTCTTTCAATTTCTTTAGCCAATAACCTTAAAAGAAAAAAAAAACTGCTTTCAATGTTGTATTTCTTGTAAGAATCTTCTGAATCAAAACAAAAATCTGGCTTCAGTATTTCTTTGCTTTATGACAGGTTCACCGGTGATGATAGAAAGTATTTTCTTCAGTTACATTTCTAACAGATGCTATATTTAAAACACCTTTATACATCTTTGACAATGTTTCAGGTGTTAGATATCTATGATTTACAGAGCAGCATTCTTAATTGTCCTTGTCATACAAATGTCGTAATACGCAATATATGTATGTTAGGGGCAAAGTTAGCTTAACATAGATAATGAGACAACGCATAAAGGGTTAACATACAAGCTGAGAGTTCTAGTTATTGCTTCTGCTACTGTGAATTCTACTTTCATTCGTCCATTCATTTATTTAGTATCCCGCAATTATTATTTTTACAAATAACTCAAGGAAGCAAACTTAGCTAACGCCCCTTCCTCCTCCAATTTTCCCCACAACAACAATCCTGTGAGGTGACTTGGGTTGAGAGAGAGTGACTGGCCCAAAGTCACCCAGTCGATTTTCATGGCTCAGGTGAGACTTGTGTTCATGCTTTCCCACTTTCTAGCCTGATACGTTAAACACTAGACCAGACATGTCAAACACAAGGCCCGGGGGCCGGATCCGGCCCGCAAAGTGGTTTCATGTGGCCCGCAAAGCCATCCTGGAAACAGTGAGGGAACGGCCCCTACTGCCTTGGCCCTGGCCCAGAGACCCTCCTCCTGCCAGAGACCCTCAGATCTGTCCCACTCCTGCCCAGGCCCCTATAGGCACCCTTGAAGCGAATGATGTAGAGCTGGCCATGCCCACCCAGTAGGCCATACACACTTTAGCCACGCCCACCCAGTAGGCCTTGCCCACCCGCCCCCCTGAGAGCAACCGCAATGCTGATGTGGCCCTCAATGAAATTGAGTTTGACACCCCTGCACTAGACCAAACAAGTTTTTACTATGGACAACAAAAGAATAGCCCAGTTGCATTTAGTTTTGCTCCTCTTCCAATGGCCTACATGCTTTATTATTGGTATTTGAATTGCATGGTACACTACTATCTGACATATGATATCGTGAATGGGACTGTTGTGATTTAAATGGCAGAGCCAGCAGGTTTGGGCATGTTACGCAGAGTACTTTTAAAATTATGCTGTGAGTTTATAACTTCCATTTTGAAGATGTGTGTGTGTATGTTTGTGTAGCAAATATAATTTTGCAGGTCAGATTGCCTGTAATGATGTTTTATATTTCAGTACCTATCTGTTTCAATCAACAGGAGAATGTCAGGAGGTCGATGGTCAGAACTTCTTAGGGGCATTAAGTAGCTTATAAATGTTGTATTTAAAGCTTTCTCAGTAATAATCAAGAAAATTTTTCTTAAGCTGAAAAGAAAAACACATTTCTGCTTTTCTTCCCTGAATAAGTGATCATGGTCATATCCAGTGCTTTTTTGTTAAAGAAAAAGTTGCCAGAACTCATACATGTCATACAACCCGCCTTGCCTACTCTACAAGGTTCCATCCAAAAAAGGTGCCGGAACTCCGTTCTAAGCGTTCTATGAGAAAAAAAGCCCTGGTCATATCTTTCAAGTCTAAAGAGGTTGGCTGATCAGCAAACTTATATTTTGAAGGAGGATATATCAAATTGTTCTTTGTCCTTCCACCTTCCCTTACCTGCATGTGAGCCACCCAGGGTTGTTTTAAGATGGGCAATCATACAAAATCAATCAAATAAATATATACATACTTAGATACAGTACATATAAGGGCTAGTTGCATTAATGGAAATAAAAATTATGCCACATGTTGGAGTTTTTCTTTTTAGTATTAATTTTTTACATATTTATTGGGGGAAAAATTCAATAAAACAAACCTAGGTGGAGCAAAGGCTCATGGTCTTTTCTGCTACCTATAACTGAGATGATCTTTACGAACTATTTCAGAATTATTGTCTTCTATCTAAATATTATTTAGTTTTAGCTGGTAAATATTGCTATTTCAAAAGATTTTTAAAAATGATTTGTTACTATAGAAGTTCCTTTCTGAGTAGTTTATAAATATTTCAACTAAATAAATAGGTTAGATTAGATAGATTAGATTAGATAACCTTTATTGTCATTTTTTTCTGTGGGCCCAACGACATGCATTAAAAATGAAATTTAGTTGCTTGCTCTCAAAGTGTACACATACATAACACACATTTAAAACATACTATATACCACATGTATCGACCTACACTCTTACATATAAGTAACATAGAAATATTAATCACTGTCCATCTTGAATACATAATGGAAGGAAGAAGCTTTAGAGTTCACAAGGTTAATACTGTATGAAACAAAGCTGTGACTGAATCTGGATGTTCTGCTGTGGATACCACGGAGCCTCCTCCCAGAAGGTAACAAGGAAAACAGGTCGTGAAGAGGATGTGCAGTGTCCCAGAGAATTTTGTGGACCCTGCTCAAGCAACACTTATGTGCTATGTCCTGGATGGGAGGGAGGGAACTGCCAATGATCTTTTCAGCCATCCTCACCACACTCTGCACTGCCTTCCTGTCTGAAGCAGTGATGCTTCTAAACCAAACTGTGATGCTGTATGACAGGATGCTCTCGATCGTCCCTCTAAGGACAGGGGAAGGATAGTTTTCAGTAATTATTTTCAGTGGCTTGTTGCAACTTCAGTAACCCATGACTATATAACTGCTGCCTTTATCCTGGTCTCTTTTTTTGCAATAAGAATGAATTATGCAACTTATTTTATAGAAAGAGATTTAAATTTGCTCCACCCAATTTTTTATGCTAGTTAAAACTCAGTAGCTGTGGGTTTTTTCCAACAAAAAGGTTTGGTTTGTCTGTTGTCTACAGTGGGACAAAAAAGTATTTAGTCAGCCACCAATTGTGCAAGTTCTCCCACTTAAAAAGATGAGAGAGGCCTGTAATTTTCATCATAGGTATACCTCAACTATGAGAGACAAAATGGGGGGAAAGAATCCAGGAAATCACATTGCAGGATTTCTAATGAATTAATTCGTACATTCCTCGGTAAAATAAGTATTTGTTCACCTACAAACAAGCAAGATTTCTGGCTTTCATAGACTTGTAACAACTTCTTTAAGAGGCTCCTCTGTCCTCCACTCGTTACCTGTATGAATGGCACCTGGTTGAACTTGTTATCAGTATAAAAGACACCAGTCCACAACCTCAAACAGTCACACTCCAAACTCCACTATGGCCAAGACCAAAGAGCTGTCGAAGGACACCAGAAACAAAATTGTAGACCTGCACCATGCTGGGAAGACTGAATTTGCAATAGGCAAGCAGCTTGGTGTGAAGAAATCAACTGTGGGAGCAATTATTAGAAAATGGAAGACATACAAGACCACTGATAATCTCCCTCGTTCTGGGGCTCCACGCAAGATCTCACCCCGTGGGGTCAAAATGATCACAAGAACGGTGAGCAAAAATCCCAGAACCACACGGGGGGACCTAGTGAATGACCTGCAGAGAGCTGGGACCAAAGTAACAAAGGCTACCATCAGTAACACACTATGCCACCAGGGACTCAAATCCTGCAGTGCCAGACGTGTCCCCCTGCTTAAGCCAGTACATGTCCGGGCCCGTCTGAAGTTTGCTAGAGAGCATTTGGATGATCCAGAACAGGATTGGAAGAATGTCAAATGGTCAGATGAAACCAAAGTAGAACTTTTTGGTAAAAACTCAACTCGTCGTGTTTGGAGGAGAAAGAATGCTGAGTTGCATCCAAAGAACACCATACCTACTGTGAAGCATGGGGGTGGAAACACCGTGCTTTGGGGCTGTTTTTCAGCAAAGGGACCAGGATGACTGATCCATGTAAAGGAAAGAATGAATGGGGCCATGTATCGTGAGATTTTGAGTGAAAACCTTCCATCAGCAAGGGCATTGAAGATGAAACGTGGCTGAGTCTTTCAGCATGACAATGATCCCAAACACACCGCCCGGGCAACGAAGGAGTGGCTTCGTAAGAAGCATTTCAAGGTCCTGGAGTGGCCTAGCCAGTCTCCAGATCTCAACCCCATAGAAAACCTTTGGAGGGAGTTGAAAGTCCGTGTTGCCCAGCGACAGCCCCAAAACATCACTGCTCTAGAGGAGATCTGCATGGAGGAATGGGCCAAAATACCAGCAACAGTGTGTGCAAACCTTGTGAAGACTTACAGAAAACGTTTGACCTCTGTCATTGCCAACAAAGGGTATATAACAAAGTATTGAGATGAACTTTTGTTATTGACCAAATATTTATTTTCCACCATAATTTGCAAATAAATTTGTTAGAAATCCTACAATGTGATTTCCTGGATTCTTTCCCCTCATTTTGTCTCTCATAGTTGAGGTATACCTATGATGAAAATTATAGGCCTCTCTCATCTTTTTAAGTGGGAGAACTTGCACAATTGGTGGCTGACTAAATACTTTTTTGTACCACTGTATCTTGGTTCATGAAAACAGCTCCCTGATCACTAAATCTTTGTCCCCCATATTTTTGAAAGATCAGAGCTGTGTTAATTCACATGGAAAATAGCAATTAACAAGATCTGTACTCAAATCTCAGGTCTTGTCTGATACCCATTCTAATAACTTTGATCATACCCATGGTTCTATTCATTTCCCATTATGTAACATTTTCATCTTTTTATCTTCCATCTTTTTCTTTTTATCTCTGAAAAGAAGAGAATATTTTGCATGATCTTTAATTTTTATGTTATTTTATCAATATATATTTCTGTATATAATTCTAAGGATGCCTTTCATTAAGGACAGTGTTAGGATTACATTTTAATAATAGTCCAAACAGTAAAATATGTTCCATGAAAAATCCATGCAGTAACAGGAAATAAAACTAATCCAGATTAATTAGCATCTGAAACACATGGAATTTTGCTTTAGGCTTCCAAGGCTAGGGAAGCAAGGACATACCATCCAAGACTCTTGATTTTTTTTCTAATAAGAAAATGAGCTTTCAAAGCTGTGATAAGCCACAGAGCAGGCATAAAGTATATCTCTTTTCAGGCAGTTGGAGAATTGCTAAGTGCATGTTGGCAGTTCCTTGCTCTTGATAAGTGCAAAGCCTGAAATAAATTGAAAGTTTATGCACTTATCAAAATACTTTTAAAAATATTGTGTTTATTGCATATGCTTTGTACTTTTTACTTACATAGTACTGTAATGGGAAACGATTGCTTAAGTGACATTGAATATAAACAGTTCTCTTATTCAGCATCCATTTCTTCCAATCAAAGCTATTAAATATATTTGTTTTGTAGTACTTAAAGATCACTTGGAAATAAAAGCTCAATTGGAAAAATATCACAGCACTGGTCCAGAAATGTTATAATGGGCTAGTAGAATGAATTATATTCATATTTTTTTCATTTTATCTCAGATCTTTTCTGTAATGAAAAATCTTACATAGTCAAAATATATATTGACTGAGGAAGTTCTGTTTGTTTAGCTAATTGAAAACAGAATTCTCAAGTGATAATCCTGTCATTTAATAAGTCATGATGCCGATTAATTCTTTGTTCCCTATGGTGCTGATCTGTTACTGCTATGATTCTCTCTCTCTCTCTCTCTCTCTCTCTCTCTCTCTCTCTCTCTCTCTCTCTCTCTCTCTCTCTCTGTGTGTGTGTGTGTGTGTGTGTGTGTGTGAGAGAGAGAGAGAGAGAGAGAGAGAGAGAGAGAGAGAGAGAGAGAGAGAGAGATCACTATTTACGTATTCTGGGAGTTACGTAGGACACTCATTAAATACCTATTCCTACAGCATTTACTTTTACATTTCCTCATTCAAATCCAATTCTCACTTTCATGTAATGAAATGAAAAAAAGAGCCCATTCTTATACACAACCATTTTTATGCTTTTGATAAACATTTCCCAGAAGAAACTACATAAATATCCCTACTTTGTACCAACGTTTGCTTGTCTTAAAATTTCTCAGAAGGAAATGAAATAAAATGTGAACAGGAGATCTTTAGTTTGTCTAAACCTAAAAGACTTAATATAGGTATCAAAAATATTAATAGAACTTAAATTATAGCTTATTTAACAAAAATATTTTTAATTTACTGGACTGCATTCTGTTGTATAAAGTAAATTGTTTTCTAGAATTGCAGTGAGAATAATTCTTTCCATATTATTCTTATTACCAACATCTTCAACACTGAAAACAAATTTATGTAGTGGATTGAAGATCTCATTTGCAACATATAAATAAGTTGCTTACTGACATAGTGCATGGACAATTTTAATGAAACATGGCCATCTGTTAAACATTTTGTGTAAAGCTTTGTATAACTATATATATAATTCAAGACCTTATAAATAGACTTTGGATGTGGAAAGGGCTTTCCTTTTCCCCTTTTCTTTGTTTTTTCTGTTTACTTGAAATAAACTTAACATTTCTCTATCCAGCTATTTAAATGTAAATTGTAGTAATTCATTTTTACTTGGTCTTAAGTTAATTTACAGATCTGTATTGCATCTTTGAATCCAGTATTCATTTATTTGAGTTCTCAATCATGATACATCATTAAAGGTAAAGGTAAAGGTTCCCCCACACATGCGTGCTAGTCGTTTCCGACTCTAGGGGCCGGTGCTCATTTCCGTTTCAAAGCCGAAGAGCCAGCGCTTGTCCGAGGACATCTCCGTGGTCATGTGGCCGGCATGACTAGACACCAAAGGCGCACGGAACGCTGTTACTTTCCCACCGGAGCGGTCCCTATTTTTCTACTTGCATTTTTACGTGCTTTCGAACTGCTAGGTTGGCAGAAGCTGGGATGAGTAACAGGCGCTCACTCTGTTACGCGGCACTCGGGATTCGACCCGCCAAACTGCCGACCTTCTGATCGACAAGCTCAGCGTCCTAACCCACTGAGCCACCGCGTCCCTTGATACATCATTACCTTCATACAAAAGACCTATAAATTTATGTGTGTCTTGGCTGTTAACAGAAGCTTTCTTTTATGCTTAATTTTGTTAAACATCCAAGGAGATATCACACTTCCTCGTGTTACTCCATCTATGTTTAATGTCTGTCTGTATTCACTCGCCAAACCTCAGCTCTACATTTCAGTGCAACGTTCTGTATTGAAAGCCTTTTCACTTTATCATACACTTTCGTGCTACATCAACAAACTTACAGTGAATATTAGTTCTCACTGACTGGCTGAAAAGGAAAATTCTGCTCTGCAAACTCTCAGCCTTGCCTAAAGCTACTGAGCCCTTCCCAGCTTACACTATTTCAATCAGAATTCTGTCAAACACATTTCAGATACTGTTAGCAAATTTAGTTCCACGTATTTTTTAAACTCATTCCTTTTGTATAAAGGAACAGTGGCAACAATCTTCTAATTATCAGAGATGCAGTCTTTATTCGTTAATGAGGTTGAAGAGCCATTGCATAAGCTAACCGTATTCATTGTTAACGTTTTCCAAGTGTACCATCTATACCTGCAGTCTTTCCATTTTTTAAATATTCCTACAGCGATTATATAGGGACGCGGTGGCTCAGTGGGTTAGGACGCTGAGCTTGTCGATCAGAAGGTCGGCAGTTTGGCGGGTCAAATCCCGAGTGCCGCGTAACAGAGTGAGCGCCTGTTACTCGTCCCAGCTTCTGCCAACCTAGCAGTTCGAAAGCACGTAAAATGCAAGTAGAAAAATAGGGACCACTACGGTGGGAAGGTAACAGCGTTCTGTGCGCCTTTGGCATCTAGTCATGCCAGCCACATGATCACGGAGACGTCCTCGGACAAGCGCTGGCTCTTCGGCTTTGAAACGGAGATGAGCACCAGCCCCTAGAGTTGGAAACGACTAGCACGCATGTGCGGGGGAACCTTTACCTTTACCTTTACAGCGATTATTATTTCCATTTTATCAAATCTTTTCTTGGAACACTAAAATTCATAGCACTTTTTTTTAGTTCTACTGACATTTTATGGTTATTCAGAGGAGCCTCTAAAATATTTTTGCCAGAATTCCCCCACTTTAGTTTCATTCCTAATTTCATTTCATTATTTTTAATCTTGATTTAATTCATGCTACTTGAGACTCCTTTTCATTAACTTCTGCAATATTGTTTGGGTGAAAATAAATGACATAATATCCAAATGATAAAACTTTAAATATAATGTTCAATGGATTTGAGAGTGCAATAATTTACAGGTTCAGATTAAGGAAAAAAACTGGCTGCTATAGAGGTTTGGGCACGTTCCAATGGGCTCAGTGCGGCTTTATTTTTACTGTAAAGTTTTATCAAGATCCCCTAAAAGTATTAATCTGTTCTACAGTTGGCTTCTGAAAGACAGTTACACAGATATTCTGGTACTTCCAATCATCCTTTAAGAATCCTATTTCTTATTTTCTGTTAGCGTAAATTCACATGTTTCTATAGCAGTTTGTAACAAGTAGCTTCTGTATCTTATATCCTTATATCCACTTTTCATTCATTCTGTGGTGAAATTAATGGAAGTTGTTATACTTACAGGATTCTTATTTTCTTGCAAACATTCTCTTCATTTTCCTTTATTTCACTTATTTCCTTCCTTATTTCCCAGAGTGAGTCTTCAGAGGAATTTTTTTGGCACTACCAAATGATCTGTACCCAAATTTGGAACTTTTCATCTCCTTATAACTATCACCAATTCTCTAAAATCTTTTATCATAAACAATCATATTTTTGGGTTGATTTTTTTGTAGTCTATATGCATGAATGGATATGCTGAAGCAAATGCTTTTTTCTCAGCTGAATTAACTAGTAATCATTCTAAGTCATTCTTAGGTTTCCAGCTGGAACAATATATTTTCACACTCTTGTCCCATTCCACCCCATGCATTCATATCAGACGAGCTACAGCTCCCTCCCAATTTCATTCATTCAGAATGTGTAATTCTCTACTGATTCTTTCAAATGCAAAGTATAGTTACATATACGATAGTTGGCATTTTGTACTAATTGTAGTTTTTGATACTTTTTGAAGTTAAAACAAATGCAACAGATGCTGCAGTTATAAGGTGGATTATAGCATTTTCTCCATATAAGCATACATTTTTATTTACACTGTGATTAGTTCTAGATTTATTCATTTCAAACATTTAGAGACAAAATAAGTAAAATTAAAAATACCATTTACAGGCAGTCCTCAACTTATGTCCACAATTGAGCCCAAACCATATGTTGCTAAGCGAGATACTTGTTAATTGAGTTTTGCCCCATTTTATGACTTTTCTTGCCACAGTTGTTAAGTGATTTACTGCAGTAGTTAGTAACTGCTTCCCCTGGCTTCCCCTTTGACTCTTGTCAGAAGGTCGTAAAAGTTAATCATATGACCCCAGGACTCCGCAACGGTGGTAAATACGAACTAGTTCTCAAGCACCCAGATTTTGATCACGTGACCTTGGGGATGCTGCAATGGTTGTAAGTCTGAAAAACAGCCATAAATTGCTTTTTTAGTGCCGTTGTAACCTTGAACAGTCACTAAATGAACTCAAGGACTACCTATCTTCTGTTTTTCTTTTTTTTTGTAAACTTAAACAATTTTTTGTTCTGAATGTTATTCTATTAATTTAGATATAGATGTATTTCTTTACATGGATAAAATCTACGAGTTGTCTGTATGGTTTTGCTTTCTGAATGGTCAGAAATCACATTGAGCTTGCATATAATAAATTATTTCCTGCTCGCATTAAAAGTAACTCACTCTTCTTCTTTTGTTCTTGGGGCTTGTCTTTTTTTTGGGACTTATATCAGCAAAGAGGCTATTTCTGACTTTTCTATATGAGGGGTCCCCAACCCCTGGGCCATGGACCAGTACCGGTTCATGGCTCATTGGGAAATGGGCCACGCAAGCGATGGGTAAGTGTGCAAAGCTTCATTTGCGCTTGTGTGGGATTAAGTTGCACATGCAAAACAAACCGTTCCCTGGCGCTGGTCTATGGAGCCAGAAAGTTTGGGAACCACTGATCTATATGATTGCATATTTATCTGTAAAAGTTTAATATCTTCACTGAGAAATATAAATGCAAAAACAACTGGTATTTCTTTGAAAACATTGGCCAATGGTTATTCCAGTTCATCAAGATATCTAATACATACAGCTTTATTTTAAATACTTTATATGACCAAAAAAATGTTCATGTTCTAATATTTTTGTCTCTTAGGTGCTGGTGATCAGAGCCTTTTCAGTTCTCTGTATCCAACACTTTCTCAGCAGCTCCCCAAAGAGCCCATGGAATGGAGACGGTAATACATTTTTTTTCATCATTCATACATTTATGTACCACCAGTGTAGAGCAATTTATTGTACAAATAAAGTCTATTCAAACATACAGTCAAAACAGCAAGCACTAATTTTCATTATAAAATAACAGTTAAGTGTTCTTTAATCTCTTGACATGAGTTGAGATAAGACCAAAAGCTAAGGATGAATGCATGTGGCAAGAAGATACATTCTTTGTTGTGTTTAAAATAGATAAGTAGAACTGAAGTGAATACTGGCTTTAGTTCAGTAAATCTTTCGATATCATAAGCATATCATTTACAAAAATGTTATGTGTTAAAATAATTAAATGACAAAGTTTAATTGAGATAAGGCATGGAGGCTTCAATACATGTTTCTATGTTTTGGGAAAAATATTTGAGAATCATAAACAACCAGCAGAGCATTTTTTTCTTTCACTAGACACTTCTGTAAATTTTAGTTTTTTATAAGAGAAAATTATATGAAATTTTATAAATTTTGCATGACACTTTATGTAAATTATTACATCTGCATATCCAAAGTAAGTACCATTCCTTCTTCCCTTTTCTATACATATTTATCTGCATGCTGTCTGTTCTTGTTGCTTTGTTCAGTATACATGTTGGATATGAACAAGTTGAGCTGGAGGCCTGGACTAAATGCACAATGAGTTTGAAGTCATTGTGTAGCCACAAGAGAGCCAAGTCCAGCCCCCCATGGATTCCGTTGACCCCTTATCTAGCACCAATTTAGCTTGGACCATTTGTTGCTCAGATTCTTGTGATAGGTAGCAAGAATAAACCCTTAGGCTTTGAACTCAACTCCTGTTCCTGGTTATTTGGACCTGACAGTACCATCAACTAATGTAAGTGTTCTAAATATTATTCAGGTCATATGGACGGGCCCCTAAGATGATCCATCTGGAATCTAATTTTGTACAATTTAAAGAAGAGCTACTACCTAAAGAAGGGAACAAAGCTCTTCTGACATTTCCTTTTCTCCATATTTATTGGACAGAATGTTGTGTAAGTAATCTTGTGTGTTCAGAGCATAAATCTTACATATTTTGGTGGCTGAAGATATTGTATATTTGATTTTGTACCTTGCTGTATTTATGTTATAAAATAAAACATTAAATTGTGAGACAATGGAAACATGCAACTATAAAGATGCACATAGTACACATTTGGGGTAGACAATTAAAAACAAATTGTTCTTATTTTAATATATTTGTGGTCTGAGAAGATTTTCTTTGTGCAAAAAAAGATATTGACCTTTTTCTAGTTCAGCTTGATAATTGTTAACATTTTTCCTCTGATATTATCAAAAAAGCAGTTCAAGCTTATTTATCCAGCAAATGTAATCTTGTGATTCATCACTTATACCCTTAGGATACAGAAGTATATAAAGCTACTGTAAAAGATGACATCACCAAGTGGCAGAATGTTCTGAAAGTTCACAGTTCAATGGATTGGTTAATTGTTGTGGTTGAGTGTGATGCCAAGAAAAAAAACAAAACAAATATCCTTCCTCGAACATCTATAGTAGATAAAATACGAAATGACTTCTGTAATAAGCAGAGTGACAGGTAAGACTTTTCATATTGTAACATACTGTAGATCTGTGGTAATTATTGCTGAATATGCACTGAAAACTGTGAAGCAGTATGTTCTTAGTGCTTCTATCTAAGCCATTAACAGACTAAAATAACATGGGTTACGGTATTTATAAAGGAGATAAAGTTTAACTCCTTTATCATGTGAATAATTAGTTTGGAGATTGCTAATTAATTCCTGCTTTGGGAACATTTTATCTTAGAAAAGCAGTTATTAATTATATAAACAAGCAAAATGTAGCTATATAACAAATCATAATTATCAAAAATAAACAAAAGTTGCTAGAGAGACACCAATGTAATTGTTTGATTTTTCTAATTTTCTTTTGTTCCATTATGTTACTGTGATATTATTGGGTTAATTTATCTACGATTTTGTAGTAATCACATGCATCTTTGTGACATACATTAAGAGTTTTGAATGTAGATTTTGTAGTGTGTGGTGATGTGAATGTATACAACAATTTATTAAACTTGTATGTTGTATAACTGACTGAGCGATTAAAAAACCTTGAACTTTGAATTTGACTTCTTGGGAAATTATCATGAGAACAGCCAAAAAATACAATGATTACATGTTTGTTTATTATTGTGATATAAAGATAAGCATCATAAAATGTTTACATTTACAAAATTTGGATAAGAATAGCCTCTAGTGAAAAAACTGTGCAGAAGAGTTTGATCATGGGGCAGTTATCTCAGAAAGTCACAGCAACATATGCCTGATGTGGTGCATTTCTTGAACAAGAAAGAGAATTCTTAACCTTGTTAACAGTAGCAATCTGAAGTTAAAGACAGGGGGCAGAAATGGGAAGATGATCCGCCCTCTCTGGAAAAAATGCCAAATGGGCTCAGGGGCGTGTGCCGGTAAGAAAAAAGAAACTCTTCCATTTGATTGTGTAATTTTGACTGAAATATTCATTTATTCATCTTACTTCAGATGTGTAGTTCTGTCTGATCCTTTGAAAGACACTTCCCGCTCTCAGGAATCCTGGAATGCCTTCTTGACAAAACTTAGGACACTTCTTCTCATGTCCTTTACCAAAAACCTAGGCAAATTTGAGGATGACATGAGAACTTTGAGAGAGAAGAGGACAGAACCAGGGTGGAGTTTTTGTGACTATTTTATGGTCCAGGTAAAGTAAAACAGTATGTGGAAAAACAATTATTTAAAATAATATTTTTACATCACTTTGCTTTGCTACCCATGTAATAGAACCTTTTTATGATAAAATATATTTTCTTAAAACGACTATACGCTAAAATTACAAGCAAAAGCTCTGGTTTAGCATTGATTGCATAAGTAGCCAAACCAAAGTCAAACTGAGTTATTTATCAGAGAACTTATAGCAGTGGTGGCGAACCAATGGCACGCATGCCAGAGGGGGCACTCAGAGCCCTCTCTGCGGACACACACGCTGTTGCCCCAGCCCCGCCTGCCCCCATGACCCCCTCCTCACCTGCAACCCCCTGGAGGAGAGTCGCCCCCAGGCATGGCCTGCACAGAGCAGTGCAGCCAAGGACATGGCAGCCGGGCAGTGAAGACTGCCCTTGCGCCCCGTCACACACAGATGATGCTACAGGGTGTGGGCAGAGGGCGTGGCCACCATGGTGCTGCTGGGCTGCCTGGGCGATCTGCGGTGGGCTGTGGAGGCAGTGGGTGGCCCTGTGGGCGGGTGGAGTGGGGGTGGGGGGCAGGTTTTGGGCACTCAGTCTCTAAAAGGTTCACCATCAATGGATAGAATTCGTATTTAAACAATTGATTATGATGTTGTAGCAGAGCAATAACATTTACAAGGTTTTCCTGCAAAATTTAAGTTGCTGTTTGATTTTTTTTTCTGTTATAATCCTAGCTTATGTATATATATGTGTGTATGTATGTATAATGTTTTTTATTTGTATTAAAAGGAAGAATTGGCTTTCGTATTTGAAATGCTTCAGCAATTTGAGGATGCCCTGGTGCAATATGATGAGCTGGATGCCCTATTTTCTCAATATGTTGTCAATTTTGGTGCTGGTGGTGAGTAGCTAAAAAGTGTATTTCTGTATATACTTCATTATTTTTCCTTTGCAACATTGCAGTAAACCTTTCTAAAAGACCATGGGAATTGTTTAAACTTGTTATTGGTAAAAAAAACACATTTTGGAAATATTCACATATTTTCACATATTCTGTTCCTTATTGTGTATATTTGCTTGTCGTAGATGGGGCAAATTGGTTGACATTTTTTTGTCAGCCAGTGCGAAGCTGGAATGGGTTGATTCTTCGTAAACCAATAGATATGGAAAAAAGAGAACTGATTCAAAACCAGGAAGCCACTCTGTTAGATCTGCGCAGTTACCTTTTTTCTCGTCAATGCACATTACTAATCTTTCTTCAGAGGCCATGGGAAGTATCTCAGCGAGCACTAGAGCTTCTTCATAACTGTGTGCAAGAGCTAAAGCTTCTTGAAGTAAGTCTGGATAATTCAATCCAACAACTAATTAAAGCTTAAGTCTCTATCTTGTTTCATTTATGATAGGGTATAAAGACGATGTACAATTTCAAATAGGATTGCTAGCAATTAGTGATTTATGTTATTCACTAGTTCCAGAAGTTCCAGGAAGGAGATTATAGTTTTGTACAGAAATTATAACTGAATCATTTAAGTCAAAGAAGGTGAAATTGTTTTATATCTCATTTTTATCTGCAATAATTGTCTCTTCACATTTGAACCAACATTTGGCTGATGACTTGAGACTGGACAGGAAATTAATAGCTTGATAAACTTAGATTTTATCTGAGAAAAACAATGTTGCCCATTAAGTAGTCTACAATAATTGTTTTATAAACAACCAAATGACTTTTTAGACAACCTGTATTTTAGGTGAACTAAGGCAGATAGTGTTGATCACTTCCTAGGTATGAATATAAGATGAAGTCATCCTACCTCGGGAAAAAGTGTGGAATGAATGTATAAAAATAAATATACATCTTTGTCTCCTGTGACTTCCTGTGATGTTTCTGATAATGTAGTTAGGAATGTGGTGGAGTTCATATTTTGGATGTCAGAAAATATAGAAACTTTTAAAAAGTATCTTTTGATGCGTTAGGAGTTAAAAACACTGCCTGGGGTCGGGATATGCAATCTGTGCCACTTTAGAAGTTTCTGAATTTCCCCTGCTTCGTTCAGTGTAGCAGCTTTGGTCGCTGCAAACTGTAACTCAGCAACATCTGTAATGTTGAAATTTGCTTATTTCTTAAGGCCTAGGTCTCCCTTTTCCTTTTCTTCCTTCCTTCCTTCCTTGGTGGCATAACGGGTACTTGGACTTACATTCTTTCTTGCTTCTGTTTATTTATTTTTTTAAAAATATATTGTGTAATTCTTTATATTTATTCTAAAGAAACTAATTGCAACATTATATTTCTGTCCTCTTCGTTTAGCAACCAGTATTTTGTTCTGCACAGCTGGTTTTGTATTGTATGAGAGCACATTAAAATCTTACAAAAATATTTTTTTTTGTTCTAAGTTATATTCTGTAATAATAAACTTCATACTGATCGATCTCTTAACTGATTTTATTTTAAGGTCTCTGTCCCCCCTGGGGCTTTGGATTGTTGGGTCTTCTTAAGCTGCCTTGAGGTTTTGCAAAGAATAGAAGGTTGTTGTGATCGGTCTCAAATTGATTCTAATATTTCCCATACAGTTGGATTATGGAGTTATGCCACTGAAAAGGTGAGCAGAAGTAAGACTGTGACCAAAAAAAAATCACATTTAAAATAGATTTAGAACAGAAAGTATTCTATAATTTTTGTTAAAATCAAGATATCTTTAATTCAAAATATTCCTCTATGTATCATTTTACTTTTGAAGTATTAAAGTTTTACTGATACAGTGATATGCTAATATATGGAATGGCAGAATATCTTATTTTCTTCAGACAATCTGGTATCATCAGAATTTATTTGGATGGCTGTGGTTCAAGTTAGTGTATCTAATTTCATCTGTCCAGTTGGCAACTTATTTTCTCTATGAAAACTCTCTCACACACACATAAACACTCTTATCTAGATGATTATTATATACTAGATTATAAATGCCGAGAGAATTGGTATAATTTCAGTCATGCTACCCTATCAGTATGGCATTCTATTCTATTCTATACATCATGTGCTGGGTCATTATGTTTACATAATTATATATTTATGTACAATCCAGTGTGTATGGAAACCAATTATGCACCTATATAGGAGGGATGCGGTGGCTCAGTGGGTTAGGACGCTGAGCTTGTCGATCAGAAGGTTGGCAGTTTGGCGGGTCGAATCCCGAGTGCCGCGTAACAGAGTGAGCGCCTGTTACTTGTCCCAGCTTTTGCCAACCTAGCAGTTCGAAAGCACGTAAAAATGCAAGTAGAAAAATAGGGACCACTATGGTGGGAAGGTAACAGTGTTCTGTGCGCCTTAGGTGTCTAGTCATGCCGGTCACATGACCACGGAGACGTCCTCGGACAAGCGCTGGCTCTTCACCTTTGAAACGGAGGAGCACCGGCCCCTAGAGTTGGAAACGACTAGCACGCATGTGCAGGAGAACCTTTACCTTTATATATGTATATATTATACATTCTGACAATATGACATAGAGAATATGAGTTTAGATGTAAGATTCCACACAAATATATTCTTGTGCAAACATGTTTCAGTATACAGACATCAGGGGAAGGTATGTGGCAAGCACAATGTGGCTATGCCCTTCCCACATCCCGTCTTCTATATCTCCGTAGAGAAGCTTCTTGAGCATGTAGGCTGTTCTTTATGGAGAGCAGCTGAATGGGAGAGCCATGGTTTTGTGATACACTTTGCTATAATTGCAAGTTTTTGTCCTGTGCCAGAATTTCTAATAATAGAATTTTTTAAAAAAAAATCATCTTCTTGAACTTAAAATTGATGATGCTAGTCAGGAATTCGTATTCATCAATTAATAAATGTATACCTAATGAGAGAGCCCTAATGATTCAAATGACTTATATAAGACCCAAGAGAAGGATTCTTTTTAAAAAGTCTGGTTCTAATAGCCCAACTAAAGCAATTTAGCACTTCCCAATTTTCTTTAGTTTCCCTGAATAACTCTGAAATTTTTATGATGAACATACTTAACGTATACAATATTCTCTTCTTAATTTCTGAAATCTGTTAATCTCAAACAAATATAAATTTGCCTTATAAAAATCTTAATAGTTGGGTTTCTTTCACAAGATAATACATTTGTCCTTTGAGAACATTATAATGTTTAAAGGTAAAGGTTCCCCCACACATGCGTGCTAGTCGTTTCCAACTCTAGGGGCTGGTGCTCATCTCTGTTTCAAAGCCGAAGAGCCAGCGCTTGTCCGAGGACGTCTCCGTGGTCATGTGGCCGGCATGACTAGACGCCAAAGGCGCATGGAACGCTGTTACCTTCCCACCGTAGTGGTCCCTATTTTTCTACTTGCATTTTGACGTGCTTTCGAACTGCTAGGTTGGCAGAAGCTGGGACGAGTAACAGGCGCTCATTCTGTTACGCGACACTCGGGATTCAACCCGCCAAACTGCCGACCTTCTGATCGACAAGCTCAGTGTCCTAACCCACTGAGCCACCACGTCCCTAACATTATAATACATATGTACAGTATATATATTTTTCTATGCACTTTGAAAACCCAGTATGGCTTCACTCACAAACAATTTCGTAAAATACAAAAATTAAGACCCATTTTAACTAATTCCAGCAGCATGGGAGTAGTTGTGTCTAATTTCTTTGGTGCCTTCTGTGTTTCATAGGAAAGCTAAAAAACCCCTCACTACATCTTAAGGAACTTTAGCTTCAGTCATTACTGCACTTCCAATAGATGGTCTCATCATGGTTTGCTATATTCATCCTTCACAGACCATATTACGGGTCTTGTCCTGCACACTGATTTTGGATATAGAAAAAAATATATAATACAGTGTTGGGCTTCTGCGTCTTATTAATAAGCATCTGTATCTTTAATAAGAATATCTGTATCTTTCATCTTCTGTACATGAGACATGTTTGACTGTGAAGTAAAGGAAATGTCTATTGTGCTTTTGCCATGGCATAAAAACTTGTTTGTAAAACACCCTAATTTGGAAAGCTATTAAACACAAAAGAACCTTACTACTGAAAAGCTGACTGTTGTTTCTGAAATGTTTATGGAACTTGGTTTGAATAATTTTGTATTAAAAATTTACAAAAAAAATGTATTTATTCAATTTCTATAGCTGCTCATCTCAAACTCTAACTTTTCTCTTAATTCTATTTACTTATATAGATTTAATCTCTCTTACAATATTTTTAATGCATCTTAGTTATTTAAGGCCAAAGAAATTATTTTTGGTTCCAAAACTAATGTTTTTCCCCCAAAAAACTATTTATTATTGGAACGTTATAAAATTAATCCTTTTATATCATATTTACCTATACAAAACATTACTTCAGTCAGTATAATGAGGTTTTGAAAAAAGGACTTGTTAAGAGGTCTATGTATGTGAAATCTAATTGGTCTCAGAATAATTTCTTAATAAAAATATCACACTTGCAAGTTGCTCATATTTATTCTTTTGGAAAAAATTGTCTTTCAAATCTGCAAAATAGAGCTTTGCACATTTTAGCTCAGTAAATTTCAGAAAGTTAAGGTTTTTTTAATACACATCGTTACCATAAAATGAAGATACTTCATGTTTATAATTTTCTTACAGTTGAAATCTTTGGGGTACTTATGTGGACTTGTGTCAGAAAATGGTCCCAATTCAGAAGATCTTAATAGAACAGTTGATCTTTTGGCAGGACTTGGAGCTGAGCGTCCTGAAACAGGTATCAACATATCTGCTTATGAAACAGGTTGATGCTTTTCAAGTAATAATTAATATTTAGAATCAACAGTTGTGCACTTGTTTGGATATGCACTAGTGATTATTTCTTTTTAACATACTTTTATTCTGATTAAAATAAACTTGGAAAAACTGAAGAGTATCCTCTTAAGATAAAGGAAGGTAGTGTGTTCCATATATAATAATTCAAACTAACCGAATGCATTTCCATATTCTGAAGATGTGCAGAATTGTAAAAATAGGCTTTTATTACCTCTTCTAATACACCATTGTATAATTCTGCTGACTGTTGCTACAGTGCGATGCTCTTTTATATTATTTGCTCAAGTGAAACGTTACCTTTGTTGGTCGGAGACAAAAAGCAAGGATCAGGATTCCTATTCCAAGGGGCGGGGATTCAAAGCATCTCCACTTCTAGAAAGGGCAGAATTCTGTACCAGTTTAAGGGGGTAAATAACTAAACAGGCCATCCACAGTAATCAGATCTTATTAGCCAGGGCAGAAGATAATAGATTTTTTTCTCCCTTGACCTAGTGCTTTATGTTTTAATGCCTGAACTGAGGGAAATTTCCTGCTGTCATTGGTTCTTTTAGAATACCATTGATAGGATTGATCTCAAACTCAACAAAGATACAATAAGCACTGGAAGCTAGAAATTTTTATGTTCTCTCCCTTCAGTACCCCAGACAGAGTTTTATTCTACAAAGTAAAAACACTATTTTACAAAAAGGGAATATCTGTTTGGTTTATAGGCAAATATCTTATTGTTTGGTTTTTGCAGGACCCAATCTGGGTCTGTTGCCATGACCAGAGGTTTTGTTTTTCTGAGTTTTCAGACTTGTGCTGGAGCCCATCTTCAACAGCAGAGTGTGTGCTGTTCTATGCGTGGTACTTATGTGGTGCCTGTTGTATGTGGCTTTTTAGATGTGATTGGGGTGTGTTGATCCCTGGCTTTTAAGTTGTCGGCTGTCATTTGCTTCTGCTGCCCAGCCCCCGCTTTTTAAGTACTTGATAGGCTGGTGGTAAATCAGCACTCTTGTTGAATAATGAGGGGCCTGTTTCCCAGGCTTCAATCACTTACTTCCCTGGCTGTTTTAGTGCCTGCTTGTCCAACAATCTTAGTAGTTGCAAAGTTGAATGTGTGTCGTTGTTTGTTGCAGTGTGAGGCTACCAATGAGTTCGGGACTCCTCAGAAAGCAAAACCTTTGGTCCCGGTGACTGACCCAGATTGGGTTCTGCAGCATTATCCTGGGACACGTATATTCACCTTCATTCATGTTTGGTTTCTATCTATGGGGCTTTTTATTTTTTGCTCCTTTTGTCTTGCTGGGCTTCTTCCATTTTTTTCCTCCTCCTCCAAAGCATAGGTAGTATGAGGGCAGGAGGTGCCTTTTGTCTTCTGGACTGGAGAATCTTTTGCCTCCACAAGGCATCTTTTCAAAAGGCAACTGGACTTTCTTGGTTTTGTTTTTTTTTTCCTCATTGAAAACATTTCACTTCTCATCCAAGAAGCTTTTCCAGTTCAATCAAGAAGCTTCCTGGATGAGAAGTGGAAGGTTTTCAAAGAAAAAAATCCCCAGAAAGTCCAGTTGCCTTTTGAAAAGCATCTTTGGGACAACCATGACTTGGATGATTGAGAATCTCCATAGGCATTCGGGAAGGGAACTCCTCTACCCCAGTTTCTCAGCTGATCCTCCTCCCTTTTTTTGAAAAGCTTGGCATGGTTTGGCTTTGCTGCTTTAGCCTGCCAAGCTAACATCCCCACAGATGTTTCTC
Source organism: Vipera berus (assembly GCF_964194415.1). Classification (NCBI taxonomy): domain Eukaryota; kingdom Metazoa; phylum Chordata; class Lepidosauria; order Squamata; family Viperidae; genus Vipera; species Vipera berus. Next base: position 58,976,436 of record NC_138206.1, read on the forward strand.
TCCTCCCCCCCCAAAAAAATCAGCAAGTTGTTGTTTCTTTTCTCCTGGCCAGTTTTCCTCTCTGTCAAGTCATTATAATGCTTTCTAATTCCAATGTACTTGCTCTTTCTCCCCTATCCCATCCCCAGCATTTGAAAGTGTCGAAAATGTTTTATAGGCAATTATATTGTCCCAAGAGGGAGGGCTCTGTACAAGGGAGGGGAAATTGAGGAACATAGGTGCTCATTGTCCACATCACAGTGCTTCTTTGATCCAACAAAGCCAAATCTGATATGAATGTAAAAACCATTTTTAACTTTCTACCTGTAATCGCTGGTGACAGATTTTTATCTCTGCAAACATAGCATGGATTTTTGTTGCAGAGATGTTCGTAGAACTTTCCCCTTTAATAGAGGCTGTAGCATTATATAGCATTGCATCTGAGTTTCCTCCATCCGTCAATACTGAGAATTAAAACTGAAATCCTTAGCAGAACACTTAGTGCAAAGCTGTGGAGGATGCTTTTGAATCTTACGTTTTCTATTATGTTCTGTTTTGTCTCTGAAGCCAATACAGCACAGTCTCCTTATAAGAAACTCAAAGAAGCTTTATCATCTGTAGAAGCTTTTGAAAAGCATTATTTGGTAAGTATGGTTTATGTATTTATACATTTATAGAATATGTTGAGGATGGTTAACTAGATAACTAGTATTTAGAATAGTATTTTTAGATATGAATTAAAATCTAGTTTGAAAAGTAACATAATTGTTAGCAGCTCAATCACTTTTAGTAAAATGACTGGAGCGTAAAAATTTGGACATCCAAAATGAAACATCTGACCTAACAATATCAGTCAAAATGTCCACCGATCCTCAAATATTATATGTATATATGAATTCTGGAATTGAAACTAATTTTGTAGTCAACTGTTTCTTTTCGATATGCTCTTGGTAACACTTAGAAAGCTGAATAAATAAAAGTGCTCTGTCATTAAAAAGCTCATGGCATAAATGCCCCTTTTCACGATCCATGGAAAAGTAGATAAGAATAGGCCAAATGCAGGTAGTAATTTTTCTTTAGGAATTCTAAGGTTTGTAGCTCTGATTTATTTACATGAAGTGAATACTGTTCCCTGCAGTGGAGAAGATGTCAGGAAAGGAAAAAAAAATTCAGAATGAGCCTAGTAAAGGATACTAAGAACAAATGTTTCTTCAGATAGGTTCAAAGTAAAAAGATGAGAGAATCACATAGTGAATGTGGTAAAATACACAGAAGGTAGAACAACATAACTTTTATTTGGCTTGGTCTTTTCCATCAAGAGAAAATGTGTCCCATCAAGCAGTTGCAAGATAAGCAGGATCAATAGTTGAGATAGGGGTACCTGCTGACTCTGATTATATTTATTTTGAGTAAGTTTAAATTTCCAAGGTTAGATGATTGGCATGATATTGTACTCAAAGGATTGTGTCCTAGCGTAGAAGTAGATGGTATGTAACTAGAGGAGAGTAAATACCCTGCTTAAATAGAGGGGGAAATGATCCAAGGAATTTGATGACTGAAAATCTTCAAGAACAGATCATAAAATGATTAAACTGTAAGCAGTTACCAAAATTCAGCACAGATTTTAACTTCATAACATTAATTTTTAAGCCAGTTATTTTTTTTTCTTCCTAGTGTTCTTCTGCAAGTGCAGGATCTGCCCTTTTCAGATATTGATCCATTGGTTTTGACAAGAATTGATTGACTAGCTTGTCACCTGAGCTTTATGTCTTGTGCTGAGAGAGAGTGACTGCCTAAGGTGGAACTAGAATCCACAGGCTCCTAATTTCTAGCCTGGTGCCTTAACCACTGGACCAAACTAGCTCTTTCAAGATGTTTAAATGGTGACTTGAATACTTTAAAGTTACAGAATCTTGGAGATCTGTTTGCTTAGACCTAGTTTAGGAACTCTATGTTCCTGAATTAGGTAAATTGAGTCGTAACAGTACAGTGTATCCTCAGTCCTTTTGTTTCTTTTCCACAGGATCTTTCTCATGCTACTATTGAAATGTACAAAAATATTGGAAGAAATCGCTCAGCAAAGCTTGTTGGAAAGGATCTGGCAGAGTTTTACATGTATATAAACTTATTGGAATTGTTGCATATCGTAATATTCTGAAAAGGGTATCTCTAACTACTATGTGCATTTCACCTTTAAGCATAAAAGCACACTGTAGTGCTTTTGAATAGCTGGAGAACTGTAACTTCCAGGTTCCCTGCCCATATATTGGCAGAGGCTAAATATCCCACTGATTACAGGATGGTGCAGCCTTATTAACTACTGTATTAAAAGATAATATTTTCCAAACCATGTTTTATTCTGCTGTTTGTGGCAGCCTGAAAGAGCACACATTCTGTATTTGGGGAAAATACTTAATTACTGCCAAACTATGCTATTCTGACTGTTGAACCAGCAGTGTGTTTGCCAGTTAAATATTTTATTGGTTATTGTAATGGGCGAAAGGAGTCCTAACGTATATTAAGGTGTGCACTTTTTATGAAGTTCTTGCTGATAAAATACACTGATCAATAGTTAGGTTAAATGGCTTCTCTGTACAATACAAAAAAAAATTACCTTAGATCTAGGATAGGATAGGGAATGAGAATACTTTTGTGACTTTGAAACTTTAAATGTTTTACTTGCATGTGAAAAAATGCGTAGGGAAGAATTTAATAGTCGTTCTTTTTTTGTCTAGTAGTACATAGCCTACTATAAACTGAAAATATTGTTCAGTTATATTCTAACTGGCTTTACATGTTTAGTAGTTAATTTACTATACTAAATGAAGAATTTGACACCTATTTGTTAGTTGTAATAGTAAGGGATGCGGTGGCTGAGTGGGTTAGGACGCTGAGCTTTGTCGATCAGAAGGTCGGCAGTTTGGCGGGTCGAATCCCGAGTGCCGCATAACAGAGTGAGCGCCTGTTACACGTCCCAGCTTCTGCCAACCTAGCAGTTCGAAAGCACGTAAAAATGCAAGTAGAAAAATAGGGACCACTACGGTGGGAAGGTAACAGCATTCCGTGCGCCTTTGGCGTTCAGTCATGCCAGCCACATGACCACGGAGACGTCCTCGGACAAGCGCTGGCTCTTTGGCTTTGAAACGGAGATGAGCACCGGCCCCTAGAGTCGGAAACGACTAGCACACATGTGCGGGGGAACCTTTACCTTTTAATAGATAGTAGCCAAAGAAAAGGGTTAATATAGAAAAACTATATATGAATGCATTTAATATCTTTTCCTCTCTTCCCTTCCTCTTGGTGATTTTTTGTTCCTAAGGAAAAAAAAGAGTCCTCAAAAAGCTGAGGTTTATCTTCAAGGTGCACTAAAAACGTATCTTGCTGAAGGATGGACATTGCTTATTACCCATACACGGAAGCAACTAGCAGAATGCCAGAAGCATCTTGGACAAACTGAAAAGTATCCTTTTAAAAAAGAAATGGAAAATTGCTGGTTATGTGTGGTTGGATTTATTTTATTCAGCAAGGGTGGGTAGTAGAAACCGAAACACATCTGAGAGGAGCAGGATTTTATTAACTTCCAAAAGGCTGTGTGAGGTAACGTTGCTATGAAATTAAAGATAGATACCCTTTAATCAAACTTGGCTCTTGGTAACTGTATGAGTTCCATCAGTGCAGTTCCTTTGTTAGCACCATAAAAGCAGTTTGCCATAGACTTGATTTCCCATCTAGTTATCATCTCCTGGGAGGCATCGATGGTTTCTCAAGCAAATATTAAACAAGCCTGACTTTGTTTAGCTTCTGGGGGCAGACAGGGTCAAAAATGTAAATATATAGCACACTCATGAGTTTGAATAGACTCCTCCTGAGTCTATTTAAATTGGACCAATATTTACTGAAGTCTTAAGAGAGGCGGTAGGACATATTTTAAATCAATGGACAAATTGAAAACAAATGTTGATTTACAAATTGGAGATTACAATTGAGGAATCAGATTTTTAAGCCACTCTGAAAGTTACTAGTTTTGACTACAAATTGTTGAAGATATTTATTGCTGCCTCTGTTTCTATACTCCTTTCCAGTTGCTTAAAAGTTGTAGCTAAACCCTGTTTGGCTATCCTTGCCATTGAATCCCTGAAATGAACTCCAGGTTTTGCGGAGCCACAGTCATATGTCTTCTTTTATTTATTCATTTATAGTTAAGTGTAACATGTAATACTAGGACCATGGAAGCCTGCTATATCCTGATTTCCCTACCAATTATAGTAGATACATCCATTCTAAATGAAACCAAGAAAAAAATCATTTTCTAGCTAGGTATTATGTATCATGTTCCTTTAGTTATATATATATATAATGTTTCAGAAAATAGGTATATATAAGAATTTTTTTTACAGTTTTTAAGAGGTTTTCATATCAAAGGTAATATGCTAGAAGAAGGGGATTATTTCAGAAGTTAGTATTTTTTTCTATAGATTCATTTTCATTTATGTGCCTTGGTGGAGCAGTGGGCTAATGCCTCCTTAAGTAACACCAGCTGCCTGCCATTAGTGCAGGTTCGAGTCCCACCAGGCTCAAGGTTGACTCAGCCTTCCATCCTTCCGAGGTAGGTAAAATGAGGACCCAGATTGTTGGGGGCAATAAGCTGACTTTGTAATAATGCCGCTTGGGGGGTGTGTGAAAGCCCTAACAAGCAGGCATATACATAGAATGAAGGCTACTGCTAAGCTTGTAAGCCGCCCTGAGTCTTCGGAGAAGGGCGGGATATAAATGGAATTAAAATAAATAAATAAATTTTCACACACGTACACAGATAGTCCTTGATTTACAGCCACAACTGAGCCCATAATTTCTGTTGCTAAATGAGACATTTGTTAAGCGAATTTTGCCCCATTTTACAACCTTTCTTGCCACAGTTGTTAGGGGAAATCACTTGCAGTTGTTAAATTAGTTACAACGGTTGCCAGAAGGTTACAAAATGATTCTGGGACACTACAACCATCATAAATACGAGTCAGCTGCCAATGTTTGAATGCTGAACACCTGGCCGTGGGGCTGCGCCAATGGGTGTGTGAAAAATGGTCATGTCACTTTTTTCAGTGCTGTAACTTCGAATGGTTACTAAATGAACTGTCATAAGTTGAGGAGTACATCTTTCTCTCTGTGTATGTATGTATGTATGTATGTATGTATTATCCCTTTCTCCCATTTAATTGCTTTAATTACATATTTTCACATGTTTATATTTGAATCACAGTTTTAAATAAAGCGTCAAGCCGATATAGAGAAGATAGAGAAAAAAGGTTTTTGCACTATTTCAGTGCAAAATCACTACTGAACTACTAAAATTATTGCATTATTATCTTTTTTAGTATTTCTGATGAATGGAAGATAAAAGAATTAACTGGTTTTTTTTTAAAATCGAGACTTGTATATACATTATTTTCCCATCCTTCCTTATCTTGTGCCAGCTACCTTCAGACAAGCAGCCTTTTAGCTGGTGATAATAACTTAACTGAAGAAGAGCGGAAACATTTTTGCCAAGAAATATTAGATTTTGCCAAACAACCCTCAGAAACAGAAGGTAAGATTTGAGAGAATTTTATTGTCAAAACTTCAAGCAAACTACTTTTAAAGCTATCATCTTCATTCGGTGAATGTCAAGATAATGTCTTAATTTTCTCAAGATTCTTGCTTGTGCCTTCCTTCTTTTATTTTGTTTGATAACATGTAATTTCAGAGCAGTTTAGTTTTAAATTCTATGTAAATCCATCAATTGTATCACATTTACAAAAAAAATGACAGTTCAATTTTAGATTGTATGTTTTTAGAGCAACCCGTTTCTAGTCTTTACAGCAGAAAAAATACAGTTGAAGTACATGAGTAATATATGTTGAAACCACAGAAGCCAGAAAAATGAGAGAATATATTTTCAAATAGGTTTAAGTCAAAAGTTTTATACCCCCCTATAACTAGAACATACTAGAATAAAATGGTAAGTGGCAAAATAGTTTGCATACAGCAAGAGAAAGAAAGCAGAGTTTAATTTGCATAATATATTAACTTTTCTGAATATTCATCCCCTTATTTTAATTTAGTTAACTTACAGCTACTATTTATCTAAGTGTTTGATTCAGCAAAATGTAGGGTTAAAAATATTTCAGGTGGACTTAATGTTTTGTTCCAAACTGCAAGGCTTGGATTAATTTTTTTGGGTTTGAGGATCACTGAGGTAATATATATTTATTGATTTAAATATATTAAAATGATTAAACCAGGAATTTTTTTTACCTTAAGGTTATTATAACTAGATAAATAGAAATGTTGTTTTCAGTAGAACTGATCCTGCCAGCATAGTGTACCATAAATCCCATTTATATTTTTATTCCCAGGGCAGAAAGTTATGCTTTCCATGCATTCCTTCGCACAGTTGAAGAATCTACATTTCGATCCTCCTAATGCTGTGGTTCATGTGGGTGGAACGCTCTCTATTGAACTGACGCTGGTAAATCTGATGCCCATCTCAGTGGACGTGGATCACATTGCCATTAATGTCCATTTCAGCATTGAAAAAAATAGCTACCGGAAGACGGCTGAATGGCTTACGAAACACAAGACTTCCAATGGTATTATCAACTTTCCAAATGAAATTGTAGGTGTCTGTCTTTCAAGAAGTGGCTTATCAGGGCTGGAGTTGTATGAAATGTATGAGAGAAGCCCCTCGGATAATTCCTTGAACACCACCGGGATTATCTGCAAAAATGTGCATATGCTGTTACGAAGGCAGGAGAGCAGCTCTTCACTCGAAATACCTACAGGGCTGACTCTGGAGGATGGGGCCCACGTATTAAAATGTAGCAATTTAATACTGGAACCAGGAATAAATAAAATAACTTTCAGAACCCAGGTACGTTTTATAATTTTGCCAGACAGAAATGTATAGTCTGGGATTGTTTTCCTCAGTAAATTAATGAACAAATATTATGTTTTTGACTCACTTGTTTAATTAGGTTCTTTTTAATCTCATTTTAGGACTTGCATATTTTAGGACTTGTCTGAAATGGTATAGGGTTTCCTGCCTGAGCAGGGGGTTGGACTAGATGACCTCCAAGGTCCCTTCCAACTACTACTACTACTACTACTACTACTACTACTACTACTACTACTACTACTTCTTCTTCTTCTTCTTCTTCTTATTATTATTATTATTATTATTATTATTATTATTATTATTATTATTATTATTATTATTATATTTTAGCTCACATTTATGCAGAAACATTGAGAGTTCCAAAGGGTTCACAAGCTTTTAAGTATCACTGTACTGTATAGATAAAAATTGTTGACCAATACAAGAAATAAATACAAACAAAAAGAGAGATTAAAAAACAACAAAAAGCAAAGCAAACCCCAAACTCAGTTTGAAATCAATGAATGTGAAACAGAAAAAACACCCCATTCTTAAATCTGAAAATTCTCTTGATATTGAGGGCTTGGTATAAAGCCCATCAAATAATAAATGGTCATAGGTGAAAATGTAATTATCAGTTATCAATTCAAACATGTATGTACATGAACCAGCACAATTCCTGATGCCCTGAATTCTTTGTGCATGTGTATTTTAGTAATATGGAACAGTAGATTAATTTTATTTTTATCCATTCTTTTAATGAATTTGTTTGTGTAAAATAGAGCTGCGCTATGGAGTGTAGTATGTAACTGGCTGACCTATGTGTGCTTTTCCTACTACGTATAGCAGAACACGTTTAGTTGAACTCAGTATTTATGGGTGGAAACAGAAATTAGATATTATTCCTCTTTAAATTAATGTGAGTTCACATTATTTAATATAAAAGTGCATCTGAAGCTGTGTTAGGCTCTTTGGCTCTGTTCATAAAAATATAGAATATACCAGTGGTTATATGGATATCCCTTTGAGGATGAAAATGCATTCTATTTTGTGTAATTATATGCTGACCTTATACGCCAGGAGTCCCCAACCTGTGGGCCGCAGCCCACTACTGGTCCGTGGCCTATTTGCAACCGGGCTGTGTGAGTGGCTGGCTGGTGCGTGTGTGCACACACACACAGCCCACTCATGCAAGCATTGCAGGCCCTTGGGGCTGCACTCCTGCAAGCGTTGTGGTCGCTCTGGGCCCCACTCACAGGAGCTTTGAGGGGGCTCACAGCCCCACTTGCGCGAGCAACGGATGCTCATGCTCGCGCTTACCCCTCCCACAAAACCATCCCCTCTTTCCCCCCTCCCCAGCCTGGTGCTATATGCTATAGGGAGATATAAATCTCTTGCTTTGTATAAATAGCTTTCAGTTAAACATTGAGACATTTTAATATATAAATACTTCAAATGTTCTCATAGGGCAAAGAACCTGGAACATATACACTCAGGCAGTTATGCATTTCAGTGGGCAAAATGCAATTTGCCCTACTTCATATTTATCCAATTGTGCAGTATGATGTCTATTCTCAGGAGCCACAGCTAAAAGTGGAACCATGTACTGGTAAGTAAATAATTAGAAGTTGCACTTTGTTATTATTTCTTGTAGTTTTAAAATTATTTCTCAAACAGAAAAGCTATAAGCTAACTTGTGAGAACTAATGTCAGAATCCATTTATATCATATTCATAAATGTATGTTTAAAACATTATTCCATGGATTCTGCCATCTCCCGAAGAGAAGAGAATGGATGTGTATTGAACCGGTATTAGGCATTTCAAAGGAAAGGAGAAGCCTATTGAACTGGGGAAACAAAAGGGAGGGCTAGCATCTGGCTTGTGTCATGGAAGAGAGCAATAAACATGAAAGGTCCTAAGTTCCTTCTTCCCACAATAGGGATGATACGAGATAAAGGATGGGGGACTGGCCAAATGGGGCTAAGGGGGGTTAAACCGGGAACTCTATATAAGGGTTTAGTTCGTGGAATAACATTAAGTCCTGTCTCATTTCCTACAACCAAGCATGTCATAGTAAAGATTCTTTTTGGAATAGATTTGACTCCAAGAATTTTGTCTTCCTAAGACGTGGTTTGGGGTGGGTCCTGACATTAGACAGGACTTGCACTGAAAGTCAACCTGGGAAGAGGAACCTTACCGGGGGACTTTGCAAATAAATATGATGTCTGACGATGAAGCAAGAAGGGAGGGAAGCCCCACGGAGAAGGAGCCTTCCTCCCAGCCGAATTCCCAGAAACATTGGGAAGCTGAAGCGTCATATTCCTCCTGGGAGGAAATGGCGGAGCAGCACGAACGAAAACCCCAGTGGTCGATGGGCGTTGGAAGGAAAAGTGAGTGGGAAAAGGCTTCGGGAGAAGTGACCCTGAGACGGAGCGACCACCAACCGGAATGGAAACAAGAGATGGAGAACTCCCTGCACGCCAGTGAGGAAGAGCGGATTCTGGAAAAAGCTATTGACTTGATGAAAACAACCCTGAGCTCACTAAGGGAGGAGAGAGCTGGAAACCGCAACCGACACAACACCTGGGGTCGCAACTGGAGGGGTAACGGAAGGGATCCAACACCTGAAACCCCAGGGCCGTCCAATGGAACAGGAGCCGCTGACTCAGCGGTACCCCCCCCAGACTAAGTTCTTCCATTAATCACATCTTTTTTTAAAAAAGCATATATTTGAATGAAATGTAGTTGGATTGTTCCTAAGTGATAGCTTACATATATTTTAAGATGTTACTAGTTATCTGTTTTACACATTTAAATCTTTAAAATAGTTACTGATGGTTACTGATGATTACAATATTTAAGCAGCTTCAGTGTAGAGAAAAAGTTTGTGAATTCTTTATATTTGTGAACGTTCCATTAATAGCAGTTTAAATCTCAGATCTTATTAGAAGTCACAGTATTGCATTATTGCAGATAAGTTTTAAAGAGTTTACAATTTTTTCCTTACTGCTTTATTATTGTTGCTTTAAAGTCAAAAGTAAATATTATAGCTTGATGAGTCCAGGGGAACTGTTAAACAAACTTCACTGCCATGCAATTGCACTAAATATTTTTTTAAATTTGTATCTGTTACAATATATGAGAATATCCTAAAAATATGGAACATAATAGAATTGAGTTCTTGCCACTGCCTTCATTCCCTGCGTTTACTGTGAATGTTTAAGCTGTTTCTAGTGGATGAAAGTAGAGCTGCTTCTTCATCTAATTCTAAAACAAGAGGTTCTTCAAATAAACCCTGGTTGTAAAACTGTTTGCTTGAGATCTTTCATAGATAGTTAAATGAAGGTGAAACACTCATGTGATAGAATTATGTGATAGAAAACAGTATATCTCAAAACAGCATTTTATTGTTTTGTGAATGCTGAACTAATGGGTAATAGAGTTGATATTCCTAGGGGTATTTTTGTAACATGGAAAATGATTTGGCTGGAAATTGGTCAAAAATGTGGAAGCTGCAGTTTATTGTTTCTAAATGTAAGAGCCATCACCTTTCTATGTTTCTACAGGGAATTTGTGATTCTTTGTGGTGGTTCCAATATAACACAATTAACAGTGTTTTCCTTGTGAGTGTCCCTTTTGTGGGTTTCTTTTTTAGCTAAACTGTTAATTCAGCAGTTACTGGACACACTTTTTGAAGTTCTTGATGTAAACTATCAAACTTGCCTGAGGAGATAGATAGATAGATAGATAGATAGATAGATAGATAGATAGATAGATAGATAGATAGATAGATAGATAGATAGATAGATAGATAGATAGAGATAGATAGATAGATAGATAGATAGATAGATAGATAGATAGATAGATAGATAGATAGATAGATAATTGGATGGATGGATGGATGGATGGATGGATGGATGGATGGATGGATGGATGGATGGATGGTCTTTCTGAGCTCTTAAAGGCACAGTATTGTATCTTTAAATGTTAATTTGTGATAGAAGATTAGACACATTAAAGCAGGTCTTGTGCAGATGATTCAGTAATATCCAAATTATGTTGTGCAAGCAATGATTCCTTTGCCACACCTCTTATTATCAACTTATTATTCTCCAGATAGCCTTTTGGCTGGCATTCCTCAGAAGGTAAAATTTACAGTGACTACTGGCCACTATACTATAAAGAGTGGAGATGCACTACAACTAAGTAATGCTGATGCCATGCCTGTCTTGTACCATCCTGAGAGCAAAGCTGTGATTTATTCAAACACTCAAGGTATTTAGTTTTGTTATTACACTCAAAGTATTCAGTTTTGTTACATTTTAATCCTATGATAAAAGAGATTCCACATTATAAACAATCAATGAAGTTGTAGATGTTAAAACAGCGCAAGCTTAAGAAATAAATCAATTTTGTATTAGTAATTTTATATACATATACATGTATGTATGTGTGTGTGTATATATATATGTATACATATATACAGTGCTTTTTTTGTAAAAGAAAAAGGTGCCGGAACTCACACATGTCATACAACCCGCCTTGCCTACCCTACAAGGTTCCATCCAAAAAAGGTGCCGGAACTCCATTCTGAGCGTTCTATGAGAAAAAAAGCCCTGCATATATATCTTAAAACAGGTGGGGATGAGACAGCATACAGGGGGGAGGTACATACGTGTGTGTGTGTGTGTGTATGTATGTGTATATATATGTTTAAATGTTTGTTAACTAGATTACCTTGCTAGGCCCCAAACATGGGACAAATCTTATTTCCTGTTTCAGCCTAACCCAAGGCCATCCACAGGCAGTGGTCACAGTAGTGACATCTCATATTTGTGTAAATATTTTTGGATTGCTAACAAAGAATTAAAGGGAGACTGATATGCATTTCAAACTTATTTGTTCTCATCAGTCAGCCATACCCTTCTGAGATTCGAACCTGGGCTGATTGCACATTAGGCAGTTGCTTTAACCTCTAGGCCACAGGCTCTTTCTCACTTTGTTAGCTGAGAAGCAAGGGAGATATATATATATATATATGTAGATCTTTGGTCATTCGGGTTTTTCCCCACGTAGAATTGGAGGTATCAGGGCAACGTTTCGACGAAATCTCATCCGTCATCCTCAGGCTGGTGACTTCAGCTTCATTCTTCTGGGATGAGATTTCGTCGAAACGTTGCCCTGATACCTCCAACTCTACGTGGGGAAAAAACCAGAATGACCAAAGATCTACATACAAACACCCGCGAAAACCTCAGAAACGCGGTGGCTCAGTGAGTTAGGATGCTGAACTTGTCGATCAGAAGATCAGCAGTTTGGCGGGTCGTATCCCGAGTGCCGTGTAACAGAGTGAGCGCCTGCTACTCGTCCCAGCTTCTGCCAACCTAGCAGTTCGAAGGCATGTAAAAATGCAAGTAGAAAAATAGGGACCACTACGGTGGGAAGGTAACAGCGCTCCGTGCGCCTTTGGTGTCTAGTCATGCCGGCCACATGACCACGGAGATGTCCTTGGACAAGCGCTGGCTCTTCGGCTTTGAAACGGAGATGAGCACCGGCCCCTGGAGTCAGAAACGACTAGCACGCATGTGCGGGGGAACCTTTACCTTTATATATATATATAAAGTGTGTGTGTGTGTGTGCATATGTATGTGTATGTAAGTGTATGTATGTGTGTGTGTATACACACACACACACATTATGCATGTGTGCATAAAAATTACTATATTAATAGAAAATTGATGTATACCAAATTATGATAATTTATACCAAATTATAAGCAACCAAGCAACCATTAGTAAAACTTTTGTTTTATTTGCCTGCAATATAATACAACACACATGCAGCCTATTCTACATACATAACCTTTAATTTTCTCATAACAATAATTTAGAAAAACTTTGCTCAGCTATTTTTCTGACTAGCAAGGAATTTAATTCCTATTTTATTTTGAGTAATTAACTCCCGCTTCAGCTTAACCAATCTAAAGCAATAGAATTTGGGGAATGGCTAATCACTAATGTGGTGCTGGCTCGTTGGAGAACACTTATTCTCATTCTGCCTCCTTTCCCCCTTGAAACATTTGCAGTGCTCAGAACAAATAAAATAACTTCCCTCTGCCCTGTGCGTTCCCACAGAGAGGGCCTCCTCAGGGTGCCACCGGTCAGAGAATGTCGACTGGTGGCCCCCAGGGGGAGATCCTTCTCTGTGGGCACCCCGGAGCTATGGAACCAGTTACCGGTTGAGCTCCGGACGGCGCCCGATCTTCGCTCCTTTCGCCGCGATCTAAAAACATACTTGTTCGAGCAAGCCAGCCTGGCCTGAGGGGGATTGGTGGGGTTTTTATTATTTTTATTGGGGTTTTTAGTGTGTATTAACTGTATTTTTTAATTGGGCATGTATTTAATTACTTTTTATCTTTTGTAATTTCTGTGTTTTATTCTTGCCCTGTACACCGCCCTGAGTCCTTCGGGAGAAGGGCGGTATAGAAATATTAATAAATTAAATTAAATTAAATTAAATTAAAACTGTTGAAAAACACATGCTTTATTTCATGCTTGGAACATTCAAAACAGTTGTTTGGAGGTCAAAACAGGGTTTGCTTATATGGTACAAGCTGAATAGTTAGTTAATTCAGATATAAATTATAGTCTCTAATTTATATTTCATACATTTGCAGAAAAGGTATCAGAAGCATCATTAGCTGTTCGGTCATCGGAAAAAATCACAAGCATCGGTTTACCAATGGTTCCTGCTTATCATGTGATTACCTTTGAACTTGAAGTTTTATACTCGCCAGCAGTCCCAATATGTATGATGGAAAATGAAAATCTATCAAGTAAAGAGCGCAGGAAAAAAGGCAAAGAGAAAGAGGCATCTTACAATAGCATGACTACAATTGACCAAAAGGTAAGAAATTATGAATAAAGATTAATATTTAAATTAACTAAAAATGAAATTCAGATGTCAATATTATATTTCAAACTGGCAAATACTACTGCATTAATAGTCTGCTGCACAGCTTTTTTGATCCCTGAGGATGTTTTGCTAATCTTACAATGTTTCTGTATTGTTTTGCATTATTTTTTGTTAAATATATAAACATCAATTCCTGAGAAAGCTTGAATAAACTTTTAAGCTTGCTATTCCAACTAGCTTGCTTTAAAATAGTTGTCTTGTGCATTTGATGCAGAGATGAAAGAATTGCAAGACAATAAATCTGTAATAAATAAATCCAGGATTTTGGATTGCAATGGATTGGATGGGATGGGATGGGAGGTGCTATGCTACGCTACTCTATGCTATGCTTTTCACTTATTCTTCCATGCCCAAAATTGAAAAAAACAATTAAATACAAAACTATTTGTATTTAAACAGAAATTTTAAGCAATATATCAGATGATTTTATTATATGTTTCATATAGGTAACCATTGATTGTCCATGGTCAATTTACTCCACTATTATTTCACTTACCTTCAGTGTACCTTTTAAAGCCAAGCATTCCTTATTATCAGCAGGCACAAGGTAACCTACTCAAAATTCTCATTTTCTATTCCATCATAAAAGCTATTCTTATCAAAACTATGAGTTAGGTAGTTTGAATGAGTAGGAAGGTTTGAAAATACTTTTTAACCTCAAGCTGCCCTTGTGTCCTTTTATGATTTAAGCTGTAACCTCAAACCTTGGGAGAAAGCTATGTTGAATTCAGTTTGACTCTTTTAAGTAGGTATGTATAGAATTGCACTGTCAATTGTATTTACCATTCAAATGAGACCTTTGCTTAAAACATCATTTAGATTTAGTGACTATAATCTAATGTAGATTGGCATGTTTTCTCATTTTTTTAAACTATTTTCATTTGGTTAATTCTGCTGCAAAGGTGTGTGTCCGTGCACATGTGTGTGTGCGCGCACACACACACACAGAGTTAAACTATATAGCAATAACTCCTTGTAATGGTTACTTTTTTCTTATTTTAGGAAATATATACAAGTTTGTGTGCAGAACATGTCAGAAATCTGTTTTCTATTCTTTGACAATAATCTCAAAAGTTCTGACATTTACAAAGATTTAAGTCTTCAAGCTCTAAATCCTACAGCTGAACAGGTAATTATTTCACATGTATTTCTTGTAATAATATAAAACATAGATTTGAACTACAATTCAATTTCACTCATTTTTTATACATCTTAAAAGTTATAAATATCTTCATATATGTGGCTTCAAAAAAATCAAGTATTTATTTTAAAAATGATTATGACAGCTATAATTTTATTGTAATGCCTGGGAAGAACAAATGGAATCTCAAGAGTCTCTTATCTCATCTAATGCACCTTTATGGAGCGACTATTAGCTTCAGTTTGGGCTGCTGTTTTTTCAATAATCTTACTGTAAATGCTACTGTGATTATTGAAGAAGCCGTTGAAAGCAGCAATAGAGATGGAGTTTTGAAAAAGTATTGTGGACAAGTTGTTTTATTTGACTAGTAATAGTTGAAAACTTGTTTCTGATAATTTGAATTGCAGTTTTCTATTAATACATTTATTTTCCATCCATTGAACTTCTTAAATATTTAGGACAAGAAGAAATTAAAAGGCTAATGCTAGTTGCACTTTTTCAACAAATAAAGAACAAAATTGTCTGCCCTAGAGACTGGGAAAGATTGGCACGTATAAATTATACTAAAAAAAGAATGTGTAAATTTCTAAACCTTTGCATTAATTCCTGATACTAGCAAAGTTTTTGCTTAAGAGCTTGTAAAAAAGAAATAGAAATAGAAAAAAATGGACAGCCAACATCAGAAAAGTTAGAGAACTATGAGTTCAGATAGCTAATAATAGAAAGAGAATGAAAGTTTTGCTTCATTGGCTACAGCAAGACTATTGTGTAAATCGTGTTATAATATAGAATGTATTGATAACTAAGGAGCATGCAAAACATTTGATTATATTTCTGCAGAATAGTTATAATAAAAAGAAGTAACTGTAGTAATTGGGAAGAGTTTGAGCCTGTTACTTCTGAGGAATTCGATAGGGTACTTAAGCTTTAAGTATGACCAGTCGTGTACTAGATCTGTGTCCGCTTGTTGGGTTAAGGCCTTCCATGAAATGTGTAGTTGGATCAAGATGATGCTATATGCACACTTGAGGGAAGGGATAGTCTCTGTAGCTCTTAGAGAGGCAGTGCCCATCTTGTTAAGAAACCGTTTCTGGATCCAATCCTGTTGGACAGTAGGGAAAGTTGTTGAGAAAGTGCTCTGGAGGAATCAGATTATCGGCTTTCACTTGGGTTCCAGACCTGGATATAATACTGAGATGGCATTGATTTTGTGGATGATGTTTGGCTGGACTAGATAAAGGTAAATGCATTCATCCCAGCCAGCCCTCTTTGATCTTTCAGTGGCCTTCAATACCATTAATCACGACATCCTTTTGGACTAGTTTGGCAGAGGGAAGGGTTAGGAGTGGGAGGCACAGTATTGTAATGGTACTTTCTCCTTTTGAGGCCAGTTCCAACTAGTGCTGTTGAGCGGGAGAGGTCTTGTCCTAGACAAGACTTTCTCAGCATTCTGATCTTTCCCCCTGCTCTTATTTAAGATCTACCTGAAACTACTACGTGAGGTAATCTACTGTCATCTCTCCCCTAACCGACCAACATTAACTGTTTCTAAGTTAAGCCATTAGTTCTGAAAATACATAAATGAACTCATAATTGCTTTCTTTATTTAAAAATATTTCAGTTTTCGCCAGTTGCTATTCAACACAGTTCTAATGTAATATTCATTAAAAATTCTTTCTCAGCACATCTACAGTAAACAAGCAATATTTTTTGTCTGGGAACTGAAGTGGACAAAAGAGCTTCCCCCATCATTGCAGTGCATATTTTCAATGAACTTTTGTTCTGCACTCTCTGAGGATCACTCATTTTCTCTGAAGCCGTACACTTATGAATTCCAGCTGGAAAACTTTTTTGTAAGTTGTATCTTGTTGTAATACCAGTAGGATGCAATAAGTAATGACAAATTGCATTGAAATTGGTGTAGGAGATGCTATTTTTCTGCTGCAGTATTAGACATCATGTATTGGTTTATATTTTATATTTGCCCCATTTCTGTCTTTGTATGGCAAGTGACAGTTTAAAACTGCAGCATCAAAAAGGATATATATTTAATTGTGATAGTCTTGTGAGGCTTTCTAGTACAGTATTATCATTGAATTTTCTGCTTATGGTGCAAATCTATACATGATTACAATAAAGCGTTTTATATAATCATTGTTCAAAGAACTTATCATCTGTCTATGGCAATCACCGTTAAGGTTTTGCATTTGGGATACCAAAGATGAGTTACAAAGCGGTTGCTAGCAAAATGTTTGATGTTATTGCAGCAGTAGTAATTTTTATAAATGTCAGTTTTAAATATAAGAAATTGACTTGTATGGGATTTCCCCCCCCCCCATGCTGTGTTTGTAGAAGCTCGGTGATTAGGGTCTTCTATCCAATCAGAAAAATGGATTATCTCTTCTCATCAGTTTGAACGGTATGAAAAGTTATCTCTTGTATATTGACCATAAATATTATTGTACTCCTGCCAGACATTGTATAATGTGAAAGCTGAGATTTCTCCCCCATTGGGGGCAGAATATTGTAAAACAGGCTCGCTCTGTTCATTGGAAGTGTCAGTTACCCGACTTTTAGACCTCCTGGATGTGGATAAAGATGAAGCATTAACAGAAAGTGACGGATACTGTACAACCAAACTGATGTATGAAGGTTAGTAAATATATATTACTCGAGACTTAGTTTGGTTATTTATTTGTTGATAACCTACTGAGCCATAATGTTAGCGTCATCTGTCAAAACAAGCACTTTTCTTTTGATATCTCAGATTATTATGTATTTATTAGATTTCTATCCTGCCTTTTGTACAAGAACTAGGGACAGTGTACACAGTGCTCAGTCATTCTGTTTGTCCCATGAATAGCAACCCTGTGAGGTGGCATTGAACTGAGCTGAGAGAGAGCAAACTTGCTCCGTGAGTTCTCAGGGTTGAGGAAAAACTAGAACCAAGGTCTTACAACTTCTAACTCAGCACGTTATTTGTTACATCAGATTGTTGTCGTCACTGCAAACAGAAAAGTGAAAATGTTTAGAGAAGAATCTTATAAATGCAGTCAAAGTTGATTCCTTAAAAAGTACTAATAGAATCATAATCCTAAACTTTGTAACAGAATTATTTTTCCATAGAGATGATATTTACATGGTAGAAATCAGTGGTTGGATTCCGCCACTTTGCACCGCTTTGGCAGAACTGGTAGCTAATTTTTTATTGCCCAGGCTTAGAATGGACTTCTGGAAGCGGCATCCACACACAGAACCGGTTGTTCACATACTTGAATCCCACCACTGGTAGAAACATCTGTTCTACTACTATCTTAACAAGCAGGGATGCTTGAAAATTAGATTTTGTAAATGTTATAATTCCAAGATTGTTTCTTTTAGAAGAATGTTAAATCTGTAAATTTAAGCACCAGGTGATACCAATCTACAAAAGGTTGCCTTACGGGATGTTATCCAGTGTTACATTTTGATACCATACCAGTTGAAGTAATAGTTGCTTTTTCTCTTTATTTTAGTTGTGGATGACAGTAGTAACTGGGCAGTCTGTGGAAAGAGCTCAGGGGTAATATCTATGCCAGTAGCAGTTCAAGCAACCCATAAAGTGCATATGGAAGTAATGCCACTCTTTGCTGGATACCTTCCTTTTCCTGATGTTAAACTATTTAAATATCTCCCTCATCACTCTGCTCACTTTATGCAGCTTGATGCTGGTAAGAATGTGTATATTTAAGTCATGTGAGAAACTGCTAATATAAAATTATAGAATATCCTTTTTCTATAGAGTTCTTCCCTCAAAGCATTATACTATCAAAATTCTTCATGGTTGAAAACATGTATTTTGGGCTAATTTCGTTAGATATTTATGTGGATGTTCCAGTTCTTTAAAAAAAATGCTAAATTTAACATGAACAAAAATATTAACTGGACAAAACAGTGCATTATAGGGCAACAATTTTTGTATCAAGGTACTTCAAATAGGCTAACTTGCAGAATGGAATTGAAATTTGGCAAATTTTATAAATCATTTTATGACACAAAAATTACAATAAAATGGTTTATGACAGTACAAATGGCACTGAGCTCTTTTCAAGGCAAGTACATCTCTAAATGTCTCCCTGAATTTTTAAGAACTTTTCCAGTGAAGGCAGAACATTAGAAACTCTTGTCTTTGGTGAAGTCAGAGGAATCTGGTAAGGAAATATCTATGAAACAACGACCCAGCTAAAAAATATCTAAAAATAGTAGGCTTTCGAGACTTCAATAATCATAATCAATAATCATTTCTAAGGTATTATATCTTGTTCCTTATAGAGCCCATTGTTCTGATGACATATAGTTGAAGAATAATTACTTCTTCGAATGCTGCCAATGGTTAATATACCTTTTGCTGGTAAAATTCTGAGTAATGATTTAATCCAGTGTTTTCCAATCTTGACATCTTCTAGTACTAGGGCTTCAGATTCCAGATTTTTCATCTATGTCTATGCTGGTAGTGGAATTCTGGGATTTGAAGAACACACACCTGGAAATTGCCACGGTTGGGAAATACTGATCTAATTATTCTTTCTGCACTGAAAGTTCCAGTAAATGGCCTGAATCTTATAAAAAATTTATTTTGATATTTTATTAAGCATATGTATACGTTGCCTTCATGTTAAGTTAAAAAAAGAAACACAAAATTGTGTTATAGCAGATAGCTCTTTTCTTCTCAGGAACTCCTTTACTTAGGAGATCATCTGCCTTAGTTGGGATGCTGGTTTTTTTCAGGCTATCTCTTTCCAGTGAAACTGATGTCATAAATTTGTCAGATTTTCTTCTTATGTTAATATACTACTTTAAATGCATTCATAAATAATCTCTGATAATTTTAGTTGATAACGAGTGCAAGCAAACTAATTATAATCAACAATGTGTAGATGGATGTGTAATAGAGCTTCACATTTTTTGGTTTTTACAGATAGCTGGATTGAAAATGATAATCTCTCTGTGGATAAAAATGTGGATGATCAAGCTGACAACAGTAGCATAAAAAGCAGAGGCAGCATACATTCAACAACCAGTGCAGAACACAAAGGTTTGCCCATGCCCCGGCTCCAATCATTTTCTCCTGGACAGGTCTTCAACTCCAGCTCTGGCATGCAAATCCTTGTCATTCCCAGCAAAGATGATCACATTTTGGAAGTCAATGTCACATGACGTTTCTCTGTAGATGTGTAGAAATATGCACGAGACTTGAATACAAATGCGCACTTTAAGAGCTCATAACCTGATAGATCATCATTGAGACATTTTAACACTAATAGGCCTATGACAACTTAGTCCTGACTGGCCCTGGAAACCGTAGACAGTTGTATCAATTTAAATGTACAGTGATGCTTGTAACTGCTAGTTTATATTGCCATTTTTTTGTGTAAAATGAATTCTGGGATTTTTTCCCCTCCGTCATTCTGCTGATGAAATAAAAGCAGCTTACTGCAAATTGATAATTTGAGCAGCTTCAATAATTAGGTTCCTGCTCAAATAATATTTCAGGTTGACATACAGTGTAAGTCTTGCAGTGTGGCAATTAAATACTAAAGTGTGTGCCTTTCTAGTCACATGATTGTCTGATTTCCTGGACCAGGGTACTTTTCCAAATTTCTGTGTAATAGAGTGATTCTTAAACCCATAACTATCTACAAGATTTTAAATAATACATGTTGTGAATATATAGAGATATAGAGATATATATTTATTTCTTGAAGACTTAACTTCTTCTGTGCCTTGGAACATAACAGATTAATCAGTCTGCTGATGCTCTTGAATTTGTACCATATAGAGAACCATTTTGTCAACACATGGGATAATATGCAGAGACACATATACATATATGCATGTACACCTTGATGCAAGTAGTAAAGTGGCACAAAAGGGGTTAAGTTAAAATTAAACACAATTCATTAAGTTTGGAGTGAAGACACAAAAACTGGTCTAAGATTGTCCTCAAAAGTAATTAGATGTTAATATATTGGGTCTTACTAAATTGATTTTGTTGGATATTTCACTTGATATTTTTAAAACCAAAGTTTGTTTCTTTTCCTGTTACAGTTAACTTATTACGGACTGCAGAGCCATATATATATATATATATATATAGTAGAAGAGCAGGTGTGTATTTATATACACACAAGCTTCCATACCATACTGTAAGCAGAAGAGGCAAGAGCTGCAGGGAGCCTTAATTGTTTTTGCAATCTGGTTATAGATGAATTTAAGGTCCTAGTTTGAATTTGTGGTGCAACAAAAACTACATTTACACCAACGGATTACTTTTTAGTTGTAAATCTATTGTATAAATGATTATTTTGAAATGTCTGAAATAATCTGATGTATTTGTCTGTGTATAATTTGTTCCAGAAATCAAGGACAAAATAAATGTGTTTTTATCGGTGTGAAAATCAAAGCTTGTAAATAAGTTTAATATGTAGAACTTTTTCCAGTTCTTAGAAACAATGTATTTTTGTATATAAACATTTCTCTAAATTTCACTGTAATTATCTTAGCTGCTGCTCATATCAATTATTGGCTTACACAGTTACATTATTAGTGCGTATTGTAGCCTCTTAGTAATTAGCCTCCATCACATTCAAAAACAATGATAATTCCAGATATAGGGGGCAAAATAAAATTAAAATCCAAATTCCTTTATTAAGTTGCATAGTGTGTGCATGTGTTCCAAAATTGTGTATCTATTCTTGATTACTTTGCCTACATTCAGAGTAATTGAACTTTATTTTTAGAGGAAATGAGATACCACATTTCTGCTAATTTGTCAATAGCTGTTTTGTATGTTCAGTTTTTTTCCTTTATAGAAACTTCCCTGATGAAATTTCCATTGAAAGGTTGACTGTCTCTTTGCCATTTGCTTTATTTTTAAAAAAATGCAAACATCTTTTTGACAATAATTTGGTCATTTCCTTATAAGAATTAACGAGATTACACAATGAACATATGTATACACGAGTTTTTTGTTTATATAATTTTTTAAACTAGAGATTGTCTTTCAAACAAATTTGAGTATAAAAGTATATTTTGGACATAATGAATAACCTGATTTATTGTGAAAAAATCCAAAGGCAAGGTTTTATTAGCAATTAATATAGAAAGCTTACGTTTGTTGTAGCTTCAGAGCAGCATAAAGTTTTCATGTTCATATTGAAATGACTTCACTAAAATACACCAGAAGTGTATTTGAATCACTACTGAGGTGATAACATATGTATAGAAGGAAAAGATTGCTTTTTAACTTGTAAATAATTGATTCAATTTGCAATATATGCATCTGAAAAAAAAGACAAATTATCATATTTGTAGATAACTTTCAAGCCTGTAAATACATGCAGATGGGTTAAAGGAGTAGAATTTTGATGATTTTCACAGATTTGTGATTGGAAAAATTAACTCCTATGGAAATTGTTGAATTTAAATGACATTTGTAGCATTTCCTAATTGCAACTCTGTACAATTTTACACTATAGGTGTAATGTCAATGTAGAAAAGCAAATAGGAAAAAATATCCACAAACATTATTCAGTTTTATTCTGTTTTAAAGCAGTGCCATGAAAAATAGGGAATAAACTGTTAAAACAAACTACTGGATAAAGTGAATAAAAATCTTGAATATTTTAAGCAAGTTGTTCTGATTCTCAACATTTGTGTATATGTTCCTTTGTTTCACATGAAAAACTAAAGCCAACCATGAATTGAGCTTAACTCTTGGTTCACTTCATGGACAGAACTATTCTGTTTTCTTGACAACCGAAGTGTTGATTTGACTTCCCAATCTAGCCTTCAGCCCTGTTATGAAAAGGTTGTCTCCCATCCAATTAAATACCAGGGATGAGTCATATTATATCATGCCATTTCACTGCTCGTTCTTAGCACACACAATTAACAAAACAATCTTTCATCTTAAAAACTTCTGGAATATCACATTTCCAACTTCTTAATATTAGAACCCCCATACAACCTGTTAAACAATCAGATTCCAAACTTTGGTATATATTCAACATTACTTTGTTCTAATTCTTCTTAGCTTTCCATAACAGGCAAGGGTGGGTAGGTTTACCATTTGCTGTATCTTGTTTCAGATGACTGGATATTAAAAGACTCTACCATTCTAAGTTGATCTAAGCTTTTCTATTGCTTAAATGTGTTATCTCCCAGTTAATTTCTTTTCCAGATGGAGTTTGACAGAAAACATCATGTTGCTATAAACATAAATAGTGCATGAATCCTGTATTAAATAATTTCTGATTCTTATTTCTTATTTTTATAAGTTATAAAGCAGTCTATGGAGATTCTCAATCATCCAGGTCATGGTTGTCCCAAAGGTGCTTTTCTAAAAGGCAACTGGAAAGCAGTTGTATATATAAAGCAGTCATTTGAGTTGCATCAATTATTTTTATTTTTATTTTAATCCCATTTATATCCCGCCCTTCTCCGAAGACTCAGGGCGGCTTACAAGCTTAGCAGTAGCCTTCATTCTATGTATATGCCTGCTTATTAGGGCTTTCACACACACCCCAAGCGGCATTATTACAAAGTCAGCTTATTGCCCCCAACAATCTGGGTCCTCATTTTACCTACCTCGGAAGGATGGAAGGCTGAGTCAACCTTGAGCCTGGTGGGATGCGAACCTGCACTAATTGCAGGCAGCTGGTGTTACTTAAGGAGGCATTAGCCCACTGCTCCACCAAGGCTCTTTTAATTAGCATGTAGGTACTTCTGGTCACTGGATGTTTTAATGAATCTAAACTTTTACATACAACTATATTTATGCTTTAGAGATTTGGCAAGCAAATATTAAATTTAGAATTCCCAGTGCAGCATCTGTAAGGCATTACACACAAAGGAGATATGCTACGCTGCTTCATTTTTCCTTTTTGCAGTGAATGGCATTGAGAATCATGAAATTCAGGAAAATAGAATCATTTCCTTCCTTTATTTAGATACATTCCCCAGACACATGGACAAATGCACCTAAAAATTTGTGTTTGTTGTAACATAGGAAAAGAAGGTGTTGTGTAGTGGGTCCGACGCAAGGAAGAGACGCCAGCCAGAGTACGTGTTCAGCTCTTTATTGGAAGGGGGTAGCGTACTGGGAATGAGGGTTAGCTGGCCTCCTTAAATACCTAGCCAGGTAAGCGGACAGCCAATGGGGTTGGCCCTAGGTTTCCTGCCAAAAACTGGGTTTCCCGCCAAAACCGTTCAGGACAACACCCCCTGGTGGCTGTTGCTATGCAGATGCCTGCATACGTAACACCCCTCCCCCCTTAGAGAAGAACCACATAACTATAGAACGATTTTGCAACTAGCTACAAAGAATGCCGATTGGTGGCCCCCAGGGGGAGAGCGTTCTCTGTGGGCGCGCCAGACCTATGGAACCGCTTACCGGTCGAGCTCCGGATGGCCCCCGACCTTCGCTCTTTCCGGCGCGATCTCAAAACCTTCTTTTTTGAACAAGCTGGCCTGGTCTGACAGGATGGGGTTGGGTTTTTTATAATTAGTTTTAATTTTTAATATGTATCAATTACTAGGGCATAGTTGTTTAATCACTTTTTAATTTTTGTATCCTGTTTTTTATTATGTATTGCCCTGTTCACCGCCCTGAGTCCTTCGGGAGAAGGGCGGTATACAAATTAAATTATTAAATTAAATTATTAAACTATATACACTGTGTGTCAATGCAAGGCAACTGTGGGGTGATCACTTGCACACATAGTCCGCCAGGTAGGCAGGTGTCCTGTGGGGCCGGGTGGACCGTCTAGGCGTGGCTTGGCCCTGGGCTTGGACAGCTGGTTCGTGAGGCCTCTGTGCTGGGTTGAGCAGCGCTGGGTTCAGGAGGCCCTCCTCCTCTGGTTCCTGTTCTGTGTTGTTTCCGGCTGGGCTGACCTCTCCTGGGGTGTGGCTCTCCTGTTGGGCGTGTGTGGTGCACTCAGGGACCCTTCCTCTGAGCTGGTCGATGTGTCGCCTTATGTGTCTGTCCCCCTCCACCCCCACGATGTAAGAGAGGGGCCCAGTTTTCTCAACCACTGTCCCCGGAATCCATGGATGTCCTGCCCCATAGTTCCTCGCCCAGACCAGGTCCCCCACGTTGAGAACTCTGTGTGCAGCTGCAGCTGCTGCTGATGCTGGTGATGGTGGCCTATCCATCTCAGCTGCTACTCGGTCTGGGTGTAAACGGTCCAGCTTGGTGATGAGACGCCGTCCCCATCGCAGTTCTGCTGGGCTCTTCCTGGTAGCAATGTACGGTGTAGTGTGTTGGGCAAGTAGAAATTTTGCCAGTCTGTGATGCCAGTCCCCGCTGATGATGCGCCGGAGTGCGTCCTTGGTCGTCCTTACCATCCGTTCAGCTTGCCCGTTGGTCGATGGATGAAAGGGCGCGGAGGTGGCGTGTCTAATCCAGTTCGCCTTCAAGAACGCCTGGAAATCAGTAGCAGTAAACTGAGGCCCGTTATCAGACACTATTACGTCGGGGAGGCCGTGTGTGGCAAAGGGAGCTCTGAGCACCTGGATTGTCCTAGCCGAGGTCATATTGGGGACAGGGACTACCTCCAGCCACTTGGAGTGGCTGTCCACTACTACTAAGAACAGTTGGCCCTGAAATGGCCCTGCATAGTCAATGTGGATGTGGGACCAGGGTGTGTGTGTGGCCTCCCACCTATGTACTGGTGCGCGTGGCATTTCTGGCCTGGATCTCTGGCACGTGTAACAGGCTTTGACCCGTTCCTCAATGTCCTCGTCCAACCCCGGCCACCAGAGGTAGCTTCTGGCCAGTGCCTTCATCTGAACCACCCCTGGGTGTCCCTCGTGTAAGGATTCCAATACCTTGCCCCGGACTGCAGTGGGAATGATGACCCTGCTACCCCAGAGGAGGCAACCCCTTTGTGTGGAGAGCTTGTGACACCTGGCGAAATAGGCCTGGAACTCAGGCCCCGGGGACTTGTCCTGCCACCCTGTGCAAACCCATGAGTGTACCCTGCTCATGATGTTGTCTGTGGCTGTGTTGCTGGCAATGACCTTGGCATGAACTGGGCATTCTGGCAATTCCTGCAAAGCTAGGATCTGTGTTGCTGGTGCCGGGTCTGGTTCAGTTGTATTGAGGGGAAGCCTACTTAAACCGTCTGCGTGGCCCATCTCCTTTCCTGGCTTGTGCACCAGCTTGCAATTGTAAGCTGCAAGGAAGATGGACCACCGGAGCATTCTGGGGGACAGAATTTGGGGCGTCTGCCTGTCTGTTGTGAACAGGCCCAGGAGTGGTTTGTGGTCCGTGAAAACAGTGAACTCCCTGCCATACAGATAATCGTGGAACTTTTTAATTCCTGCCACAATTGCCAGGGCTTCCGTGTCAATTTGGGTGTAGTTCCTTTCTGCTCCAGACAGCGTCCTTGAATAGTAGGCGATGGGGATTTGAGCCCCATTAGGCTCTAGGTGACTGAGAACAGCGCCCATGCCATAAGGGGATGCATCGCACGCAATGCATATGGGCTTTGTTTCTATGAAGTGTGTTACCGTGGACTTGTCAGACAGTAGTGCCTTTAATGCTCTAAAGCTTTGCTCGTGGACGGAAGTCCAGGCCCATGCTGCCTTTTTATCCAGTAACCTGTGAAGTGGCTCTGCAATGGCTGCCTTGTGTGGGAGGAATGTATGATAGAAATTTAGCAGACCCAGGAATGCCTGTAGCTCTGCCTTGTTCTTGGGTGTGGGTGCTAGTTTGATGGCCCTTACCTTGGACTCTGTGGGGTGGATTCCCCTGGCATCTGCCCTGAATCCCAAGAATTCTGTGGAGGAAACACCTATGCTGCATTTCTTCCTCTTAAGTTTGAGGTCAGCTGTGCGCAGCCTGGACAGCACCTCCCTAAGCCTACCTGCCAGCTCTTCTGCTGATGCTCCTGCAATTAGGATGTTATCAAAATAGGGGCAGACTCCTGGGATGCCCCTGAGTGTCTTCTCCATAACTTCCTGGAAGATGCCAGGAGCAACGCTGACCCCAAACTGCAGCCTGTTCACCCGGAACGCTCCCCTGTGTGTTACTATAGTCTGAATGTCAGCTGTTGCCCTAGTAACTGTGAGTTGCTGGTACGCCTGCGCAAGATCGAGCCTTGCAAAGATGGCATCGCCTTGGAGGGAAGCGAGAACGTGGCTGACCGTGGGGACTGGGTAAGCGTGTGGGTTCAGGGCGCGGTTCACCGAGCATTTGTAGTTGGCGCAGATCCTTATTTCCCCGTTGGATTTGAGGGGGGGTGATGATTGGGGTTTCCCACTCCCCCCCATCTACGGGCTCTAAGATTCCCTGGGCCACCAGCTTATCCAGTTTGCACTCGATTTTGTGTTTGAGCGCGAAGGGGACTCGCCGCGGCCGGACCCTAACGGGGGGAACGTTCGAGTTAAGCTTGAACAAGATGGGGGGCCCTGTGTACCTGCCCAGCGTTCCGTCGAAGACGTCTGCAAACTCCTTGCAGACTGCCTCGACAGAGTCTCCCTGGATCCGGTGGATCCCGGAGACTGTGATTCCCAGGGCCTCAAACCAGTCTAGACCGACCAGGCTGTCTCTCCGGCCCTCTACCACTACAACCTCCAGGTGCTCTTCGCAACCCTTAAACCCCACCGAAATGGTGGCCTCCCCCTTTACCTTGACCGGCCGTAATTTAATCTGCTGCTTGCTCTGGCTATTAGACCTCTCTGCGGCTTTTGATACCATCGACCATGGTATCTTACTTCGGCGTCTCAGGAGATTGGGAGTGGGAGGCACTGTTCTTCAGTGGTTCTCCTCCTACCTTCTGGAACGTTCACAGTGGGTGTTGGCGGGTGACCAGAGATCGACCCCGAGGCCTCTCATTTATGGAGTTCCTCAGGGGTCGGTCCTCTCACCTCTCCTGTTTAACATCTATATGAAGCCGCTAGGTGAGATCATCCGTGGTTTTGGAGTGGGTTATCATCAGTATGCTGATGACACCCAGCTTTTCATCTCGACCCCAAACCACATCAGTGATGCCCTTGACGTGATGTCCCGTTGCCTGGAAGCGATCCGGGAATGGATGGGGAGGAACAGGCTTCAACTCAACCCGGACAAGACTGAATGGCTGTACATACCGGCATGTCAGGATATTCAGAGTATTCCATCCCTTAATATTGGGGGCGAGTTACTGCCCCCCGTAGATAGGGCTCGCAACCTGGGTGTCCTCCTAGATTCACAGCTCTCCTTAGAAGATCACATAGGAGCTGTGACTAGGGGGGCTTTCACTCAGGTTCGTCTGGTGCGCCAGCTACGACCCTATCTGGACTTGGATGCCTTACGTACAGTCACCCATGCACTTGTGACCTCTCGTCTTGACTACTGCAACGCTCTTTACATGGGGCTGCCCTTGAGAATCACTCGGAAGCTTCAGCTGGTACAGAGTGCAGCTGCACGGATGCTTTTGGGGGCTCCTCGATACTCCCATATTACACCTCTGCTTCGTGAGCTGCACTGGCTTCCAGTTGCCTTCCGGGTGAAATTCAAGGTGGTAGTGATGACATACAAAGCCCTACATGGCATGGGTCCGGAATACCTACGGGAGCACCTACTGCCAGCGTCAACACCCCTCCGTCCTGTGCGCTCCCACAGAGAGGGCCTCCTCAGGGTGCCACCGGTCAGAGAATGCTGGCTGGTGACCCCCAGGGGGAGAGCATTCTCGGTGGGTGCGCCAATCCTCTGGAACCGCTTACCAGCCGAAATCCGGATGGCCCCCGACCTTCACACCTTTCGGCGAGATTTAAAAACCTATCTATTCCAGCAAGCCGGCCTGGCCTGATAGATTTGGGGTTTTATTTGTAGATCTGGGGTTTTATTTGTTTTATTGTTGGTTTATTGTATACTTACTTTGCTCTGTACACCGCCCTGAGTCCTCCGGGAGAAGGGCGGTATATAAAACGAATAAATAAATAAATAAATAAATATTAATATAGTTAAGGGTCTCGTCCGAAATGATTGAGACCGCTGATCTGGAGTCAAGCTCCATGCTGCAAGGAACGCCTTGCAAGCGGATTGTTAATCTAATTTTGGGTTTGAGCAGCCGGCGGCTACCCGTGTGGTTAATGGCCATCCGACTCTCAACATAGCCAATTCGCGTTTTGGTCGGGGCCTCAGTACCTTCGAACGGCGATTCCTCCGGTTGCAGCTCGTGGATCTCCTCTCAGGGGCGGCGGCTATGACAGACCGTGGCTATGTGGCCTGTTTTCTTGCAGGCCCGACACGTGGCCGACCGGAACTTACAGAGGCTGCGCACGTGGTTCCCACCACACCCTGCGCACTTCTGAGGGTTGGTGGCATTGCTAGGAGGCCTGGGCTTGTCTGGGCGTCTGACTCGCTGGTCGGGGGTCGACTTCCGCTGGAGGAGGTCGATGCTCTGCTCGTCCTCGGCTGTGGTGACCTGCTGGTGGATGCTGGCTGCCTGGCTGCCGGTCCGGGTCTCCTGGACTGCTTGGACGGCCCCGCAGGCCGCTTCGTGGGCCAGGATGGCGTCTTCGGCTTCCTGGAGCAAAACCTCCTCTCTTTCGAACAGGCGCTCTTGCAGCCGCCTGTCTCGTAGGCCGCAGATCAGCCGGTCCCGTAGCCGCTCCTCCAAGTTCAAAAACCTGCAGGCGACGGCGGCTTCTCGTAGGGCGGTGAGGAATTCGGCACCGGACTCGTCGGGGCGCTGGTCCCTTTTTTCGAACTGTGACTTCGCAGCCACTTTGGAACGCCGGGGCCGGAAGTTGGCGTTGAGCTTGGCCACGGGTCCCGGTACGCGACGGTATTGATGGCTTCTGGGGCAAACAGGTTCGCAGCGATCTCTAGGAGTGCAGGTCCCCCGATGCAGAGCAGGGCTGCCACCTTCGCGCCGTCCTCCGGGATCTGGTTGAAGCGCATGTACAGTTCGGCGTGAGCCAGGTACCGGGCCCATGTCTCGGGGTGGCGGGTGTCGAATTCGCGGGGTTGTCCGGCCCTTGCCATCGCGTTGGTTTCGGGTCTTGAGTCGTGGATGCGGTGACTGGCGTGGTCCGGTTGGCTGGCACTGGCAGTCGTGTTGAAAGATTCCTCCTTCCTTCAGCGTGCGGTGCGCTCCCCAAGTAACTTCGGCTCCTTGTCGGCAGCAATCCCACCTTCGTCGCCACTGTTGTGTAGTGGGTCCGACGCAAGGAAGTGACGCCAGCCGGAGTACGTGTTCAGCTCTTTATTGGAAGGGGGTAGCGTACTGGGAATGAGGGTTACCTGGCCTCCTTAAATACCTAGCCAGGTAAGCGGACAGCCAATGGGGTTGGCCCTAGGTTTCCCGCCGAAAACTGGGTTTCCCGCCAAAACCGTTCAGGCCAACGCCCCCTGGTGGCTGTTGCTATGCAGGTGCCTGCATACATAACAGAAGGTATTGTAGCTAAATAGTTTCAGAGCAGCCAGGAAAATGGTACAGAATTGGTACAGAATTTGTATCCACTCCTAAAATAAAATTTGTGTTCTTTTTCTACACTTTCTCCCATATTGAAACATTTTAGCCTTAAGGTTATTGCATTTACATTCGAGTGACTGGTTCAGTCACCCAGCTGTTTTTCATGGCTAAGGTGGGACTAAAACTCATAATTCTCCAGCTTTCTAGCCCAGTGCCGTAACCACTACGCCAATCTGGCTCTAGGATAATGTGTTATTGTTTTCTTCTTCCTTTGGGGATTTTATTCTGTTATTTTATTTTGTTGATTGTTTCATGTGAGTTTTAGCAGTTCCCTTTTTATGACAAAGGTGTTCATATACTGAATCCATACTTTTGGTTGTATGTGTGGTAGGGCTATATTTCTACATACTGGACCTGCACAATTTTTATAAGCTTTCTTTTTATGATAATGATCAACATATTTATCTAAGGCAGGCATGTCAAACTTGCGGTGTCACGTCACGTCGCGCGACGTATCACAACTTTCCCCCCGTTGCCGGCAATGGGGAAGGCGCGGTTTTGTCGTGATGCATCTAGCCCGCGGGCCGGCAGTTTGA
This sequence comes from Vipera berus, assembly GCF_964194415.1. Classification (NCBI taxonomy): domain Eukaryota; kingdom Metazoa; phylum Chordata; class Lepidosauria; order Squamata; family Viperidae; genus Vipera; species Vipera berus. Next base: position 59,007,485 of record NC_138206.1, read on the forward strand.
CATGCCCGATCTAAGGCATCACACAGACTGCCATCGTTTTCCTCTTTATTGTCCCAGAGTAATAGTGACATACCATCTGAGTGTTCAGATAATTTGAAGGTTTACCTACTAAAAGGCTGTCCCAGATGTCAGAACACAAATACAGGTAATCAAACAGTTCACTTAGTGACCAAAGTTACAACGGCACTGTGAAAAGTGACTTACGACTGTTTTTCACACTTAAGACCGTTATAGCAGCCCCACAGTCACATGGTCAAAATTCAGATGATTGGTAACTGACTCAGATTTATGGTGGTTGCAGTGTCCCAGGGTCATGTGATGACCTGCGGCCTTCTGACAATCAAGGTCAACGGGGAAGCCAGATTCACTACTAACTTGACAAACTTCAGTATTTCGCTTCACAACTACGGCAAGAAAGGTCGTAAAATGGGGCAAAATTCACTTAACTGACTCGCTTAGCAACAGAAATTTGGGCTCAATTGTGGCAGTAAGTTGAGGACTACCTGCATATAGGTGCAGCTGGCTTCCGCCCTAACAACATGTTTTCCTTAGGTTTCCTTTTTCTATGTACTGAAATTATGCCAAAATGCATGTGGGGGGTGTGAAGTGTGGAACTCTGGGCGACTGTTTGCCATATCTAAAATCACAATCCAAATTTTATGGCCACGTACGAATCGGAAGAGTCCGATCCTGTGTGAGTCTCTAATCGAGGGCTTGCTCCTAAGAAACAATGCACACAGCTGGCAGTTTAAACATCTTGTAAATCTTTTTCTGGCCAATATATGCAGCAGAGCCAGTGCTTTTTTTGTAAAAAAAAAAGATTTAATAATAATAATAAGTTGGAATGGATCTTGGAAGTCATCTAGCCCAACCCCCTGCTCAGGCAGGAAACCCTATGCCATTTCAGGCAAATGGCTGTCCAGTCTCTTCTTAAAAACTTCCAGTGTTGGAGCATTCACAGCTTCTGGAGGCAGGTTGTTCCACTGGTTAATTCCACGTCATAAAACCCGCCTTGCCTACCCTACAAGGTTCCATCCAAAAAAGGTGCCGGAACTCCGTTCTGAGCGTTCTATGACAAAAAAAAAAGCCCTGAGCAGAGCAATTACTGAATCCGAACTACAATACAAGCCTTGGTGGAGCAGTGGGCTAATGCCTCCTTAAGTAACACCAGCTGCCTGCAATTAGTGCAGGTTCGAGTCCCACCAGGCTCAAGGTTGACTCAGCCTTCCATCCTTCCGAGGTAGGTAAAATGAGGACCCAGATTGTTGGGGGCATTTAAGCTGACTTTGTAATAATGCCGCTTGGGGTGTGTGTGAAAGCCCTAATAAGCAGGCATATACATAGAATGAAGGCTACTGCTAAGCTTGTAAGCCGCCCTGAGTCTTCGGAGAAGGGCGGGATATAAATGGGATTAAAATAAAAAAAAATAAACATTCTCTCTCTCTCTCACGCACACACATACACACGCACACACACCCCCCTCCTTATCTTCGTCCGGTCAACGGGCACCCGGACTCTCCCGCTTCAGAGCTCGAGTCTCCGCAGATTTACAGCTTTACAAGCCGTCTCGTCCGCGAAAGGTTAAAACAAAGAAGCCTCCAGTTGCTATGGAAACCGTTTTTTTTGACCCGGAAAAGAAACGAGGAAAGTCTTCCGGTTGCCTCGCCGCTTTCACGCGCGAGGCTCTTTTTGCTGCTAGGAGTGGGACGAGCGCAAGCAGCTGCAGGGATGAAATTCGCCTACCGGGTGAGAAAACGGGGCCCCTTTTGCCCACTTGGATGATTTGGGACTTTTGCAAGTTTTCTTGTGTGGGTGGCTCCGGTTTTTCAGCTTCCAGATTTCACAAGTGGAGCAGGTTGGATATCGCTATCTTTGAAAAACGTAACTTGAGATGAGTCTCAGTTCCTTCCAGTTTCCTCCCATTCTGTTCTTAACCAGGAGTAGACGATGTATTTTGCACTCCACGGGTTCACTTTGTCTCTGATAAATATCAGCGTTACAGTTTGACAACAGTGCAGCTGGATTGCTTGCCAAGTCTCTCTTTAGAAGTCCAAAACATCTTGAGAGATTCTCAACAGTTTGTTAAATTATGTTATCTAAAGCCGTTTACTAAATTACGTTTGAAATCGGTGCTGCATCTAAACTGGGTAATGGGAAAGAGTGACGTTTCTTTTGTAATCAGAGTAATTTATAATTGTACTTATGCTCGCTGCAAATGAAATCAGAACGTTCTTTCTGGTTTTTCCCCCCTTTCTTTTGCACTTTTTTCTTTTTTTAACTTTTATTGATTTGTGTTAATTTAAAGTTTTACAAAAACATAAAAATTAAGATTCATTAAAGATATTGATGTTATATCTTAAGTTCAAGTGAAATATTTTGGGCACATAGAAATGGCACTTGATGGATAAGCAGCTGGAACAAAAATTATGGAACTTTCTTTTATATATAACTGAAGCCGAACTATTATATGCGCAAGATGGAAAGATTTGACTTTACCTGTAATGGAGGAATGGATAGTGGATAGTGAAGGTGATGGAACTTGCTGAGATGGCTAAATTGACAGCTCAGGACGTTGTCTAAATTTAATGAGTACAAACCCCCAATTGCACAAAACAGAAAAAAATGAAGTCATATGGTTTTTAAGATTAAGTAAAAATAATAGAAAAAATGTAAACGATACTGTAACCATAAAGTAACAGGTTATTTTATATTTATACTTATAATTGTTGTAAAACAAAAATGAAAGTCACCTTATAATTCTTTTTCCTTTTTGTTGATTTCTGCACTTTAGTATTTCCTCTTTTCTTTCATTTTTCCTTTATCATTCTAAACATTCTTGTTAGTTTTTAACATTTTAATAACATTTTATAAAAGAAAAATGGCCCTTAAGAACTTACTGTTAGAGCATCTCCTAATAGAAATTATTTGTGCATTTTGTGTACTTCTCTACATTTTGGCAATGAGTTAGTTACAAATCATGTACAATTTTTAATTCCTATTCAAAATTGCATTGCCTGAAATTGCCTTCAAGAGTTACAGTATTGCACCACTTTTTGTGCTTTATTTCATTTTCTGCTTAAGTTTGTTGTTTGTTGTTAGCTGCGAAGTCGTGTCCGACCCATCGCGACCCTATGGACAACATTCCTCCAGGCCTTCCTGTCTTCTACCATCTTCTGGAGTCCATTTAAGCTCACACCTACTGCTTCAGTGACTCCATCCAGCCACCTCATTCTCTGTCGTCCCCTTCTTCTATTGCCCTCGATCTTTCCCAGCATTAGGCTCTTCTCCAGTGAGTCCTGCTTAAGTTGCATTAATGCAAATACAATTTTATTTTCTAGTTTTCCAACTTGTTGGGTACAGTCTACCGATGTGGAAACTTGAAGTTCACTCCAGATGGAAACTCTCTGATTAGTCCAGTGGGAAACAGAATTACCGTCTTTGACCTGAAAAAGTATTCATTTATTTGATTTATTTATTTATTTATTTATTTTAATTCCATTTATATCCCGCCCTTCTCCGAAGACTCAGGGCGGCTTACAAACTTAGCAGTAAGGCTATATTGCTTGCATGGGATAAAGCTTGCTTGGGATGCATTTGTAGCATACTAGACAAAATATACTAAAATTACTGTTAGTGAATTTTCCATTAGCAAAGCGCTGTATATTGTGTGGAGCATTGGTATAATTAAGACTAGCAACCTAGGCTACTCCTTCCATCACCTAATGAAAGCCTCAACTGACCAAACCCATGATGAGTGGAAAAGGTCAAGATGAGCTGATGACAACCGTGACAATGGAAGATTGTGACTTAAAGAGTAAATAACTAACAGTAGGAATTAATAAATGAAAATGGAAGGAAAATATATTTGTGAAGGATGCCATAGATAAGCAATAAAATTTTGTGGAGTGGAGTTGATGAATGTATTTATGGAAGAGAGGGAGTACATTTAATTATAAATGAGAAGGTTAAAATGTATTTCAGAAAGTATGACTTGGTGTCAGCCAGGGTGTTGGTTCAAATGAAAAAATGAATACAAGTAAAGATAGTCTTCAACTTACGACCACAACTGAGCCCAAATTTCTGTTACTGAGTGACACATTTGTTACATGAACTTTGGCCCATTTTACAACCTTTCTTGCCACAGTTGTTAAGTAAGTAACACAGCTGGTAAGTGAATCTGGCTTCCCCATTGACTTTGCTTGTCAAAAGGTCGCAAAAGGTGATCACACATGACCTCCGGACACTGTAACTGTCATAAATATGAGTCAGTTGCCAAGCGTCTGAATTTTGATCACATGATCAGGGGGATGCTGCAACGATTGTAAGTATGAAAAATGGTCATAACTCACTTTTTTAGTGCCACTGTAATTTCAAATGGTCACTAAATGAACTATTGCAATTCGATGATCACAAATGGACTGGCAATTCCATCACTACGCAATGCAGTTGTTAAGAAAGACATCATGTGACCAAGATGGACTTGTAACTTTGCTTCTGCTGCAGTTCTTACGCGAGGCATCACATGATCATGGCTTGCAATTTTACTGCTGGCTCCTACAATGACTCTGCTTGTAGAAAGCAGGCTTCAAACTGCACAAATGGCAATCATGTGACTGTGGGTCAGTGAGATGGTTGTAAATGTCTACCAACTACAAAGTGCCCAAATGTCAGTTATGTCACCCTGGGAACACTGATATACTTGGTAAGTGTGAGGACCTGTTGTAATTTCAAACAGTTGCTAAACAGGAGCATTGTTAAGCAAGGACTAGCTGTAATTTAATCATAGATGCATGTTACATGGCACATAATTTTTTTTGCTAATTCATTCTTGGTTAGGGGGAAAGTACGTAAAATTCTAAATCAGTGTGATGTGTGGGGGGAAAACATTTTTTTAGATGGTAGGTGAAAATGAGACAAGACAATACTGAAAAAAATGATTTGTCCATTCGCAGTCCCAAGAATGAATGAGAATGGTGACTGATGAGTATCTGCTTAAAAAAAGGGCTATATCAAGTATGCGTTTTAAACATAAGTCTATTCATATGTACACATGGAAAAAGAATCAATATAAAGCTAAGAGCCCAACTGATTTTACTGTTTAATCATGAATGATTAGAGAATTAATGAAGGATACAAGCCATTTATATGTTGTTTGTTCAGCTCAAAGCATGATTATGATTGTTTGTCTTCCAACTTTTCCGAACAAAAACAGAGCTGTGAGCTAGCTTGAACTGAGAATGTGGGACATTAGGTCAATAGCTTCCACAGCAGAGGGTGGATTTGAACCTGGGTCTTCCAAGTGCCAGCCCAACATTTGAACTGTTATTTCTGGCTCTTGTATTGTGACTTCTAAGTGTATGATTAGTCAATAGCCTGTTTAAAAATGCTTTTGCAATCTGCTTCTGAAGCAATTGTTTTGTGGAAGAAATTTAGGAAATAGATTTGATAGGTTAGTGTTGTAGAGGATTTAGTTTTCTACTCTGTTTCAAATATATTGGATAATGTTGCTTCCTTATCTAATTTATGAATTTGGCAGAAATATATAATTAAAATTACTGTATTAACTGCCACTCTGTTGTTTTTGATATATTATTCATCTGTTCTTTCAGTAACAAATCGGAAACTTTACCACTGGCTGCCCAATACAATGTAGCATGTATGGGACTGTCTCCAGATGGAAATCTTGCTATACTTATTGATGAAGGTAATAGTTTAAGATGTTAAGAAAAAAATTGATCAGTAAATCCATTTACTAATGTTAGTATTACAATATTTTCATTAAAAATAATATTTTAACCTTTTGTTTAAATATTCAGTTGAACTGCAGATAAAATAAAATTCTTTGTGTGAGTTTATTTTTTCCTAATTGAAATGAGTAGAAATAACATGTAAACAATGTTTTTATTATTTTAATGTTTCTGAAATATTTGAAATATTTTTTCTGTTCCTTACAGAGGGATCTGCTTTACTTGTCAGCTTGATCAGTAAATCTGTTATTCATCGATTCCATTTTCAGAAACCTGTTCATAGTGTCTGCTTTTCTCCAAATGGAAAGTATGGAGAACTATATTCGAGTATTTGATTTTATTATTTTGCTTTTTATAGAAATATTAATAGCAGTTAACAATAAAGTAAAATAAGCTTCATGAAAGTACTACTAAGACAAATAAGTTTGTTTAAAGAAAAATAGATATAATTGAAGATAAAATGATTTAATGAATCATTCTCAAGTCAATATGTTATTTATGAGTGTGTGTGCTAATAGTTCTTGCAAATTATCAGGAATTTTATCTGCATCAGAAGCATAAATAATTTTAATTACAGAAATATTTATTAGCTAAATTGGCTGTAATATGACCTTTATTTCTATAATTTATTTTCATTTTTGTAAAACAGAAAATTTGTGATTACTAAAGACAAAGTTGCCCTGATGTACCATGCCCCAGGGAAAAAGAGAGAATTTAATGCATTTGTTCTTGACAAAACGTATTATGGTGCTTATGATGAAACAACGTGCATTGACTGGACTGATGATTCCAGGTAGGTTTTTGTTGTTTATTGAGACAGCCAAATGCCTACTTTCAAGGTCAATGACTCCTAGTTTCAGTTCACGATTTGTAAACTAAAAATACACAGTTGATGTCCATCACTCCATTAATTTAAAGAAAGAAGCTGAAGCATTTTAGGAATATTTTCTTATCTATACATACAGGTAGTTCTTGACTTACAACCATTTATTTAACTACTTCAAAGTTATGACGGCCTTGGAAAAAGTGTTTTACAACTTTTCCTTAAAGTTACAACTGTTGCACCACTCCAGAAGTCACGTGATTATTGCTCTTTGGGCACGTAGCAATTGGCACACGTTTTATGTCCATTTGCAGCATTCTGTGATCATGTAATCACAATTTGCAACCTTCCCAGCTGGTTTCCGACAAGCAACATCAACTGGGAAGCTGGATTTGCTTAATGACCATGTGATTCACTTAATGACTGCAATAAAAATGGTTATAACTTTGGGATTGTTCACATAATGACTGACTTGAGGACCAAAATTCCTGTCCCTATTGTAAGTTGTAAGTCGAGGATTATCTGTACATGATAAATTTGTTCATTCCTTCATCTGTTTTCCAAATTAAAGTTCTTGCAGTATTCCAAACGTAAAAATATTTACACTTTTTCCAGTAATTCATTTTTTTATATACATAAGCGGTTGGATTGCGTAGTGCAGGGGTTTCCAACCTCTGGTCCGTGGACTGGTACCGGGCTGCGGCATGCCAGCAATCGGTCCACACAAACAAGCAAAGCCCCATCCTTGGGATGCAGGCAGCACACAAAACAATGCACTCTCCAGTCTGCGGGAAAAACCTCTTTCCACAGAACCGGTCCCTGGTGCCCAAAAGCTTGGGGACCTCTGGCATAGTGGTTACACCGCCTTGGATGTGGAAGATCAAATCCTAGCTGGTACCTAACCTTACTTTGGTCAAAGACCTCCTAACACTTCATCTGCCTACCTCAAAAATATGAGAGTGACACAAACTAGGAGAGTTGTGCCAGCTTGGGCATTGCTTGGATTAACAAGGTGATGTCAGATGTTGAGGGCCAGTTGCTCATAGATGCAGCAGTTTTCCAAGGTTCAAGGGTCTACCAGACTAGAGATGATCCAAGGTGAAGACTATGCAGAGAGGCCTCAGAGACAGTCCAACAGTGGCTGGGTGTAAGATGCAGGCAGGAACTGCATGTACTGAATGGCACAACCAAGTAGCTGACATTGCATACAGGAACATCTGCACAGAATATGGGCTAGCCCAAGGGTAGGCAACCTTGGCTCTTTTATGACTTGTGGACTTCAATTGCCAGAATTCCTAAATCAGCCATGCTGACTCAGGAATTCTGGGAATTGGAAGTCCACAAGTCATAAAAGAACCAAGGTTGCCTACCCCTGGGCTAGACCCTCCTAGGTCCAGATGCAAAATCCCACGGAAGATTATAGAGACAAGAAAGCTAATATACTTTGGGACTTCCAGACCCACACAGAAAAGAAGTTACTAATCAATCAACCCAGATATTGTGATAGTGGACAAGGACCAAAAGACAGCAGTGGTGATAGAATTAGCGATGCCAAATAACAGCAACATCAGGAAGAAGGAGTATGAGAAACTGGAGAAATACCAGGGTCTGAAGGAAGAACTTGGCTTTAAACAAAACAGTTGCTAAGCACATTTTACTTATGGTCTCCTCTGCTTTACAGACCTGCAAAGATCATAAATGTGAAGGTGGTCAAATTTTTCATCACCCTTGTAACTGAACAGTTGTTAAATGAGGTTAACTTATGTGAACTCATCAATACTTTTCCCAGTGCATAAAGCTATTAGGAGATAGCTATCTGGTGGCTCAGTGGGTTCGGACGCTGAGCTTGTCGATCAGAAGGTCGGCAGTTTGGCGGGTCGAATCCCCAGTGCCGCGTAGCAGAGTGAGCGCCTGTTACTCGTCCCAGCTTCTGCCAACCTAGCAGTTCGAAAGCACATAAAAAATGCAAGTAGAAAAATAGGGACCACTACGGTGGGAAGGTAACAGCGTTCCGTGCGCCTTTGGTGTCTACTCATGCCGGCCACATAACCACGGAGACGTCCTGGGACAAGTGCTGGCTCTTCGGCTTTGAAACGGAGATGAGCACCGGCCCCTAGAGTCGGAAACGACTAGCACGCATGTGCGGGGGAACCTTTACCTTTACCTTATCTGGCATGAATAATTTGTCTTATCCACGAAATTATCATAGATGTTAGAGAATAATGATGAAATAACTTTTTTGTCTTTCAGATGTTTTGCAGTGGGTAGCAAGGATATGTCAACATGGGTGTTTGGAGCTGAACGCTGGGTCAATCTGGTTTATTATGCACTCGGAGGACATAAAGATGCAATTGTTGCCTGTTTTTTTGAAGAAAACAGTTTGGATGTATGTACCTTTCACATTTTTCTACATTATGTTAATAATGTAGTTGGTTAATATTTATTTGATTTGGTCCCTGTGAGGTCTATATTTTTCAAGATGTGTTTGTTTATGTGTGTGCAGTTACAATTTTAATGCATTAGTGAGTTGGGCAATACTTTAAATATGAGGGAAGTTGATACACTGTTCTGAAAAGCCACGAACAATTAGCACTATAGATTTTGGACTTAAACAATTAATGAATGCCCATATCCAATTGTCTATTAGGGCTGTGCCGCATTTCAGATTCAAAAGCAAAAGCATGCTTTTTAAGTATACAGATGAGCATATCCTGCATTTAAGGTTTTCCCCCTGGATCACATTGATTTTGCAGAGAGCAGCCTGGGAAGAAGTTGCAGTTGCTGAAGGAATTGCAGGCAGGTGATAGATGAGCGCGGCCCAAGTGCTGCAACCACTTTTTGCCTTTGAATCTGAAGTGCTGCAGGTCCCGATTCTCTGTTATAACGTCGTACGCACAGGTCCAATAGAAATTACATAAGAAGAAATAAAATCCAGATGTCAGGCAGCCAAATATTTCAAGAAGTTTGTTTCTCTCTCCTACACCACATGCTCACGCTAAAATAAGAGTATACGTTTGTTGTTGTTGTTAGTTGCGAAGTCGTGTCCGACCCATCGCGACCCTATGGACAATGTTCCTCCAGGCCTTCCTGTCCTCTACCATCTTCTGGAGTCCATCTAAGCTCACGCCTACTGTTTCAGTGACTCCATCCAACCACCTCATTCTCTGTCGTCCCCTTCTTCTATTGCCCTCAATCTTTCCCAGCATTAGGCTCTTCTCCAGTGAGTCCTTCCTTCTCATTAGGTGGCCAAAGTATTTGAGTTTTAGCTTCAGGATCTGGCCTTCTAAAGAGCAGTCAGGGTTGATCTCCTCTAGGACTGACCGGTTTGATCGCCTTGCAGTCCAAGGGACTCGCAGGAGTCTTCTCCAGCACCATAGCTCAAAGGCTTCAATTCTTTGGCGCTCAGCCTTTCTTATGGTCCAGCTTTCACTGCCATACATTGCAACTGGGAAGACCATAGCCTTGACTATACGCACTTTTGTTGACAGGGTGATGTCTCTGCTTTTTAGTGTGCTGTCTAGATTTGCCATGGCTTTCCTCCCCAGGAGCAAGCGTCTTTTAATTTCTTGGCTACAGTCCCCATCTGCAGTGATCTTGGAGCCCAGGAAAACAAAATCTGTCACTACCTCCATTTCTTCCCCATCTATTTGCCAGGAATTGAGAGGGCCAGAGGCCATGATCTTGGTTTTCTTAATGTTAAGTTTCAACCCAAGTTTTGCACTCTCCTTCTTCACCCGCAACAAGAGGCTCTTTAGTTCTTCTTCACTTTCTGCCATTAGAGTGGTATCATCTGCGTATCTTAGGTTGTTGATATTTCTTCCAGCAATCTTAATTCCAACTTTAAGAGTATACGTTAGAAGTAGCATTTTGTGAATTTGGAATTCCTGCACATTTCCTTTATTCAACAGACCTTTTTGCCAATTGATAAATTATACTTTATTGTTATTGTAGTTGTACACCATCAGCCGCGATGGGGCTTTGTGTGTGTGGCAGTGTGATACAGAACTAAGCGGTCTGATACCTAGAACTCCCAAGAGCCATCCCACTGACCAGGAAGAGTCAGCAAAAGACTTAGAGGAAGAGTTGATAGAAACACAAAGAGGCAAAGAGATTCATGGAAAAGCCAGTGGAAATGAAAATGAAAAACAAAACAAGAAAAAAGTGAAATATTCATGTGCTGCCAAGTAAGTGAGTTTCCAATGAAAGAAAGTCATAAGAGGAATTTATTGAATTTCTAACTGGTTTATTACATGGATAACCTCGACATTGGGATGCTTTTAACATGAATGCAACCACAGTGGAAGTGACTGAAACAGGTTGTTCTAGTTAGCCTTCTGCACTGAAGACCTAATGGATTACTTTCTATAGTACTGATGAGGAGGACCCAAGAACTCTGGTTTTGTTAAGAAATATTAAAATTGTCATTGCTGATCTCATTGTTAACTGACAAAGAGCAAAAGGATCTAATGTTGCTGTGCCTGTAATCAGATTGTTGTTCTGCGTGGCACATAAGATGCGAGGTACAGCTCACTGAATTTCAAGAAACCTGAACTAGGAAGAATTGTTAACACAGCACTGCAATCAATTTTTTAAAGTAGAAATCAAAAGTATGGGCTAAAGTTGTCTCCTTAGACCAGACATGTCAAACTTGCGATGTCACGTGACATCGTGCAACGTATCAGGACGGTTTTGCCATTGCCGGCAATCAGGTGGGCGCGGCTTCCACGTGACGCATCTGGCCCGTGGACCGGCAGTTTGACACCCCTGCCTTAGACTATAGTTGTTTAAAACAAACAATTGCTTTTGCATTACATAACATCCTCCCACACCCCAGTGTTTTGGATTCCGATTGTAAACATGACTGGCAAGGATGGCAAAGAATGAAAAGTGTATTAATTGAAGGCCAGAAAATCAGGATGATAACAGGAGTGCCAAAGAGTATATCTATGCTCTGGCAATATGGAAAAATGCATGCCATTATATTATGAATTCTCTCCGGTCATTTAGGCAAAGATATGCTGGGAGCAGTAATGAAAGCTTGCTATGCTGCAGGTGCTTGTGCAACTAATAGTTGAATAAAATAGTCTCAAATCTTATGCCACTCACTAAAGTGATGGATATGAGCGAAAAAAGACAATATGCGCTTACATTTAAACTTAGTAAAGATCCTTACCGCTGTAATAGACAGACTGCTAAAATTTAAGACAGCAAATACTTGAAGCTTTTTGGCTCATCATTTTAACTTAGACTCATGATTATTGTTCAATCTTTAGTAACATGACAAATATTAACATACTGTTAATGTTATTTTTTTGCTTTTCCTGATATGCTAACATAAAAACAGCGTTTTATTACCAACCATTACTGCTTCCTTTCCTATTTATTAAACTACTCTTCAAAAGGTAATTGGATGATTTGTTCTTACATATAAATGTATCTGATATTTTTTTATTCTTTATATGTTCAGATACTTTTTTAATAAAGAAGGAGATTTTAACAACCTGACAGCTGCAGCTTATCACAAGAAAATCCATCTGTTGGTCACTGGATTTGCTTCTGGAATTTTTCACCTTCACGAACTTCCAGAATTCAATCTCATCCATTCTTTAAGGTTAATGTTAATAATAATATCAAAGATTGAGGATATGTATAATATTAAAGAAATAATTATTCATCTGTTTTGTTTAAAGACACCTTTTATTTAGTGGGAAGAGTACTTGAAATAATGTATTTAATTTTATATACAGAGAGAGACAGAGAGATGTTTTTCATTTATTTAATTTTTTCTTTGTTTTGTTCAGCATTTCGGACCAGAGAATTGCATCTATTTCAATCAACAGTACTGGTGACTGGATTGCCTTTGGATGTGCAGGTTCATAACTAAGATATTCTAAGGAGGGGCTGTTTATGTAGTATTGTTAAAATAATGTTTTGATTTGTACATAAATACCTATATACATACCCAGGATGCCATGTTCTTTTAGTATAAAGCTGTGTATACAAAGCAGAGAAAGTGTATAAAAAGCAGTAAAGAGAAAGAAATTAAGGCATCATATAAGAAAGGAAAGGAAAGGAAATGTAGCTAATTTACGTTTATACCAAAATTGTAATTCTCCGTGCCTGTCTTCTGTCCTTGCAAATAGTTTTTGTATAGTTGATGTCTCTCCACTGCTTCAAACATTCCCTTTTGTTTTTCAAATCTTTCACTTCTTTTATCTCCTCTTCATCAAATACATCTTGTTCAATCTTTCTAACCCTCCTAATGAATTCTTCAATGAGGAATGATTCAGAAAAATGAATGAGTAGTGAAAATATTTGTGGTTCATTCCTCATTTGGCCAAGGTTAGACTCTTTCTGGTACATTCAGAGATCTCCACTGACCATGTTTTCTTTCTGTTGTACTGACAGGTTTGGGACAGCTCCTGGTTTGGGAATGGCAAAGTGAGTCCTACGTGCTGAAACAGCAAGGGCATTTTAACAGCATGGTATCACTTGCTTACTCACCAGACGGGCAGTACTTAGTTACTGGCGGGGATGATGGAAAAGTAAGCCTGTTGATTAAAATGTTGATTTTTAAAAATAAGTCTTAGTATATAGTTTAAGGGACGCGGTGGCTCAGTGGGTTAAGACGCTGAGTTTGTCGGTCAGAAGGTCGGCAGTTTGGTGGGTTGAATCCCGAGTGCCGCGTAGCAGAGTGAGCGCCTGTTACTCGTCCCTGCTTCTGCCAACCTAGCAGTTTGAAAGCATGTAAAAATTCAAGTAGAAAAATAGGGACCACTACAGTGGGAAGGTAACGTTCTGTGCGCCTTTGACGTCTAGTCATGCCAGCCACATGACCATGGAGACGTCCTCGGACAAGCACTGGCTCTTCGGCTTTGAAACGGAGATGAGCACCGGCCCCTAGAGTCGGAAACGACTAGCATGTATGTGCGGGGGAACCTTTACCTTTACCTTTTTATATAGTTTAAGGAGACCAAGAAAGGATTTGCTAACAATATTAGAAGGATAACATATTACATTAACATTCCACAATTAAACTACCTAAAATCACAATATTGTTTTAGGTGCAGAAATTGCTTTGGAATGGATTTTTTTTAAAAAAATAATATATACATGAAATACTTGATTAGTATGAGAGGACAGTTTAAGAACCGGCAATCAGTGATGTAATTTGAATTTGCATTGAGGAAAATGGCTATTTTTTCCCCAACACTTGTTACAGAGATAAACATCAAGATTATTTTTCTCCATTATGTGTTGCATTCTTTTGCTAACTCTGTTAGAAATAGAATAGGGAAATAATTCTCCATTGCCTTCTTCAGAGATATTTGCCGATTTTCTAATCACGTTTGTATCTTGTTATCCCATCCAAGTGCTAGTCAGATTAACCTTGACAAATCACAGTTGTCAAGACCTATAAGATTATCCTTGACAAACCAAAACAATCTTATTAAGGAAATCAAACAGTATTTATTGTACTAAATATTATTAAGTGTAGATAAGGATAAGGAACAAATAAAACAATATAGAAATAAATCTGACTCTATGACAAAAATATATCTGCATGTTAATTGTCAGAAATATAAAGTATGCAGTTTCATAATTCACCATGCATGTTAAAATTGTAACTTAGCATGTGCATATATTAAATTATCTTAAAAATATTTTTGTGATATTTAAAATAAATTGTGGAAATAAAAAAATACTAACAATACAGAACCATTAGAAAGCAATAAAAACATTTAATTCAGTTCTTTTATTGAGGGTTTAAACAGTCTAAAATTTTTAAAATTAACTTTGCTTATAAATAACATATTTTGTGAAGTCAGCAATACAAAAATTCTAAGCATGCTATTATATATAATATTAAACTACTATTAATATGTATATATTACTGATCACGTGAAGTGATAATACCACTTTACAATGCCTTGGTAAGGCCACACGTGGAATACTACATCCAGTTTTGGTCACCATGATGTAAAAAAGATGTTGAGACTCTAGAAAGAGTACAGAGAAGAGCAGCAAAGATGATTGGGGGACTGGAGGCTAAAACATATAAGGAACCATTGCAGGAATTGGGTATGTCTAGTTTAATGAAGAGAAGGACGAGGGGGGACATGATAGCAGTGTTCCAATATCTCAGGGGTTGCTACAAAGAAGAGGGAGTCAAGCTATTCTCCAAAGCACCTGAAGGCAGGACAAGAAGCAACGGATGGAAAATAACCAAAGAGAGGTGCAACCTAGAACTAAGGAAAAATTTTCTGACAGAACAAATAATCAGTGGAACAACCCTCCTTCAGAAGCTGTGAATGCTCCAACAGTGGAAGTTTTTAAGAAGAGACTGGACAGCCATTTGTCTGAAATGGTATAGGGTTTCCTGCCTGAGCAGGGGTTTGGACTAGATGACCTCCAAGGTTCCTTCCAACATCATCATCATCATCATCGTTGTTGTTGTTGCTAATTCAGTATTGGAATGATAGGGTCTAATTTTATCTTTTGAGTTACAGTTATGTTCTTATCATGAGTTGATGCATAGATGCATAGCATAGAATGGGTTTTTTCAATTGTAGTCAACACATTTAGGGGTTAGAAAGTTACATGTTTTATATGTTTGTTTAATCCTGTTGAGGTCTACAAGAGTGATTCTGCTTTTTTAAAAGATAAATATTTGGTTGGAGGAGAGTTGCATGACATCTAATTTGTTCTTATATATGAAAAAGGTAAGATAAAAATGAACAACAGATGAAACAGCTATACCGGCTTTTGAAGAGATGATTCTATATTTTTTGTTGAAAATAATGACTGGTTAACCTCCCTGCCAGGGTAATTATTAAGGTAATGAATTGGAATATTCTTTCGAAAGTAAACTCTCCCAAGTCAAATCATTAATCAATTACTGGAAAGGTTTATGTCAAGATGATTTAGAGCTTTTTCGTTCCATTTCAGGTGAAAGTATGGAATACCAGCAGTGGCTTCTGCTTTGTCACCTTTACAGAGCATACCAGCATCATATCTGCCGTAACATTTACCAATTCAGGATATGTTGTTTTGAGTGCTTCTTTTGACGGAACTGTGCGGGCGTTTGATCTTCACAGGTAAGCTTATTATTTTACTTGCTTACTTTCAGTTTTGTTCCACCTTGGGGTAGACATCCGAAAATTAGTGTATTCTTTGTTAAAGTCTGACGGTGCAATTTTCCATTAAATCAGTAATTACTTTCTGTTTTCCAGCATTTAGGGGTTTTTAACTAAAAATTGGTTTTATACATTATTCTTGCCTTTTGCAATAGATACCGCAATTTCCGCACTTTCACTTCCCCGCGACCAACGCAGTTTTCCTGCTTAGCTGTGGACTCCAGTGGAGAAATTGTTTCAGCTGGTTCCCAGGATTCTTTTGAAGTATTTGTGTGGTCTGTGCAGAGTGGACGACTTTTAGATGTAAGACAAGACACTTTTTATGGGGCTTGCAGTAATCCATTTAGAAAAAAATGTTATTCTTACCAGGGTTGCCCTTAAAGATGAGATCCTACGTTGGTACAATTTTAAGTGATTGTTAAAATCAAACATTGAATTCCTATTAATTTTAAAGCAGATTGTTTACGTGGAAAAATAATAATACCAGATACAGTAAAAGAATTCCCGATTTTCCACAGTTATTAAGCAGACCATCATGGTCTTTAAATGAATCACACAGTTGTTAAGTGAATCACATCATAGTTAAGCAAATTGGGCTTCCCTCATTGACTTTGTTTGTCAGAAGCCTCCTGGGAAAGTTATAAATCACCATCCAATGACTGCAGGACATTGCAAATGTCAGTTGCCAAGCAGCCAAATCGTGATCACATGACCGCAGGTGTGGTGCAGCGTTTGTAAGGATTGGACTGAGCTCTTCAGTAGTGCATAGATCAAATAAATCACAATTTCCTTTTTTATTATATTTTTTTTACTTATTTCCAAAGTTAAAATACAAAACCCAAGAAAAAGGAACAAAACAAAGGCATCGAAAGAAAAAAGTCCATAAAATAAAATACAAACATATGCATAAAATGTCCCACTTGGTTGAATACTGCTAAATATATTTCAATATTTTTTATTTTTATTATTATTTCCCATTGTTACATAGATTCTTTTTTTCATTAGGTATTAGATGGTCATGAAGGACCTATCAGTAGTCTGTGTTTTAACCCAGTGAAGTGTGTTCTGGCAAGTGCCTCTTGGGATAAGACAGTCAGATTGTGGGATATGCTGGATAGCTGGAGGACCAAAGAAACGCTGGCACTAAGTTCCGATGGTAAGTCTGTTGGAATGCCATAGCTGTCTTATCTTGTTTGGGTGATGTTTGCAATAATTATGGGGTTCCCTAGTATAGTGAAGCCAATCACATGGAGACCTCCAGAGCACTGGTACTGCAACAAAAGCTTCCGTGAGATACAATTTTTATTAATGTCTGAATTGAGCTTTACTCATTTATTTATTTATTTATTTAATACACTTTAGAGAAGTTGCTTAACTCCAAATAACGCTGGTTGGTTTATATTTAAAAATGAAAAAACAATGTAAAGCAAGAAACAAGTGTTTAAGAAGTACCCAGAAAGCAAAGTCTGAATAATGATAAAATACCATATAGGGGACTCAACCACCACTCTGTCCCAACCCTTGTGAAAACAGCCATGTTTTCACTTACCTTTCTGAATGCCATCTGGGTGATATCTGTACAGATGTTCATCTAATCAGATGAGAAATTATATCGACTATGTTAAAGCTTCCAGGGCTGCACGTAGGTTTTAGCATAAGAAACGGGACCATCCTTATAAAATGCGGAATCTCCGTGCTTGTGGAAATTTAAAATATATAACCAGCGGTCTCTGATCATTCTTTGAGGGATGAAAAGTAATGCAGTCAAAATGCATGGAATGGAAATGAACCTTAAATGATGCTTGCCTTTGATTTCACTCATGATCTTTGCCGCAGTGCTTGCTGTTGCTTTTCGTCCCGATGGCATTGAGCTTGCTGTAGCTTCCTTGGATGGACAAATCACTTTCTGGGATCATGAAAATGCGATGCAAACAGGATCGATTATGGGGCGACATGACCTTCAGATGGGGAGGAAGGAACTGGACAAAATAACTGCCAAGCAATCTGCTAAGGGCAAGTGGGTAGAACACTTAATTTTTCATCTGAATATTTGAATTTTATTACTATAGGCCAGGGGTCTTCAAACTTGGCCCTTTTATGACTTGTGGACTTCAACTCCCAGAATTCCTCAGCCAGCGTGCCTGGCTGAGGAATTCTGGGAGTTGAAGTCCACAAGTCATAAAAGGGCCAAGTTTGAAGACCCCTGCTATAGGCTTACTTTCCTATTGGAGCTCAGAGATTTGCTTTGCGTGCTTTCTATGGGTGGTTTTTTTTTTTAATACTTGAATCCTAAAATTATAGATATTTATTTAACTCAGTTTCTAGCCAGAGTGAAAATATGAATCTATAAAATTTATGGTGGAACCCTTAGAACAGGCTTGTAGAATCGTGGACTGTAAAGGTTGGAAGGAATCTTGAAGATTTGGTTCAACCTAAGCTTTATTTGGAACATAACCTTGAATGCATTTCTTAGATCTTCCAGCACTCTTTTTTATAGCTTTTTGTTCGACAAAAGTTGTAAGAAATAAAGTGATTTTTTTTTCAGGAATGTGTTTAACTTGTTTGGATTTTACATGGGGATAACTTTTTACAAATACCTCTCTTTAGATTTTCAAATCTCACAGGTCTGAGTAAGATTTAAATTGAGGATATCTGCACATGTGGGTTATCGCATAAAATTATGCTTGAAAAATTCCCAACCCTATCATAAAAGGATGCAGATTGCAATTATTTCAGAGTGAGAACTATAAATTGTGTAATACGGAGCTTGAGATACATGACAGATTATTGATTTGAACTTCTTTTTTCAGATCTTTTACAAGTCTATGCTATTCTGCTGATGGCCAATGCATTTTGGCAGGAGGTCTGTCAAAGTATGTTTGTATTTATCATGTCAAGGAACAGATTCTCATTAAAAAGTTTGAAATATCTTGCAACCTTTCCTTAGATGCGATGGAGGTTAGTATGTGTGCATTGGACATGGGATAAATCTTGTAAGTTTCACTGTTGCTACTTGTCTTGCCACAGATTATTTTTAAATTAATGGTGAATGTATTCTTTGACTGAGTAATTTAAATTTGTGTCTGTGACTTGATTGTCTGCTCTAAAGCATTCTTTATTAAGACGTTTTTATTTATCAATGCTCTGTCTTTGCTGTGTTATATAAATTTATCAGTCATAGACAATTCATGGTTCTATTGAGGAATAGAAAGGAGTTAGCATCCCATTGTAAGTAAGAGTATTCTGAAACAAATTTGGAATTTGAAATGGGCTATGTTGTCGTATATTTTATTTTACAGGAGTATTTGGACCGCAGGAAGATGACTGAGTTTGGGAGCATGGCATTAATAGAAGAGGGAAATGGGGATGACGACGACGTTGTCATTCCTCTTCCAGGAGTTAAGAGAGGTATTAGTTAATTTTAAATAAGGTTCTCTAAACTATGTGTATTAGATTTTTTTAGATTTTTCCTGATGAAAAGGGTGAAGTTTTAAACAAGTCCTTTTGTTCCCTCTCACTTGACAAAATGATTAAATCTTAGTTTGGAGATCAGCCTATGTCTTTATCAAGGAATGAGAAGCATTGCCACATGTTGTGGCCATTGGAAAATAATTCAACTTATTAAATGTAACCTATCTGTTACATTTTTAGCCAATACAATGATTTAGTAAGTCTGGCACTTAATAGCCATTATTGTTTCTACTGCTGCCCCTACTATGTATATTATTTATTTATTTTATTTTAATTCCATTTATATCCCGCCCTTCTCCGAAGACTCAGGACGGCTTACAAGCTTAGCAGTAGCCTTCATTCTATGTATATGCCTGCTTATTAGGGCTTTCATATACCCCCAAGCGGCATTATTACAAAGTCAGCTTAATTGCCCCCAACAATCTGGGTCCTGTATATGTATCGCTACTCTCACCTCACCCCGTCTTCCACTCCCTACGTTGCCTGAAATTAATTAATTAATTTGGAATAATTCATGACAAGACAAAGTTGGCTTGATCAGTAAATACTATGATCCCAATATGTTTGCTAAAGGTTTCTAAAGTTGGCAACTGACAAATGTAGATGTTCCAAACGATTGCTGTGATGGTAACAACTCTATGCATCACATAAACATTTGTACTTGGTTAACGTTGTTGAACAAGGACAGTCATTTACTTCCCAGGGTGGTGGAATCACCCTGTCCAACAATTTGACTTTGATGGGATATACCGTTTTTTTTTTAGGAAAGAAATGTAAATGGATCTGTGTGGTTCTCTCTTGCCGCAACGCTTCTTTTGTAGAAAGAATCAGTTTACAGTGTCAGCACTGGTTTGTACAAGGAAATTATTGAGGTTTTTTTTTTCCTTTTTTTCTTTTCAGGTGATATGAGTTCTCGGCATTTTAAACCAGAAATAAGAGTGACGTGCCTCCGCTTCTCTCCTACCGGTGGGTTTTTGGAGGATCTTTTCATAACTTGAAAAATGTTCTTCGTTTCTCTGTCTGCCCACCTGCCCTCCCACATCTCCCTAATTTTAGCTAATGTCAAGAGTGCTTCTCTTTCAGGAAGAAATTGGGCAGCAACCACTACAGAAGGTCTTCTTATCTACTCTTTGGACTCTAGTCTCACCTTTGATCCATTTGACTTAGAAATTGACATCACCCCTAGCAATATTCGTAAAGTATTGCACCAGAAGGAGTTCACTAAGGCTATTGTCATGGCTTTTCGGCTAAATGAGAAGAAAATGATTCAAGAGGTTCTAGAAACTGTGCCCTATGATGAAAGTAAGCTGGACCACTATTACTAGCCTAATGTGATGGTTGCAGAAAACAAGATCCCCTAAGTTTCTTAAGTTGTTAGCAAAACCTGATGTGTGTGTTTGTGTGTGTGTGTTTGTGTATACTAAAGAGAAGGAAAAAAGATAACATCCTGAATAATTTGAATGTTTTAAGTGAGTAGAAGTTCTCTAATTATTAAATATCACACAGCAAAGGGGAAATTGAAAAAAAAGGAATTACGTCATGCAATATAGCGTTTCCTTGCCTTCGGTTTCCTTTGCTAAAAATGCAGACATTTTCCTTCTGCGCAGGTCATGACAAGTGGACTTCTTTCGAAATGTTTACGCATTGTCAACTAATACATCCTCTTGTTTGTTGTAAAAAAAAACAGTTGATGTAGTCTGCTCATCGCTTCCAGACTTGTACATAGAAAAGGTCCTAGAATTTTTAGCATCTTGCTTTGAGAAATCTCGTCACTTGGAATTCTATCTCATATGGACTCAGAGGTTGCTCATGCTGCATGGATGCAAGTTAAAAACAAGGTTAGTGAACTCAGCTTAATATGGTTCGAAGAGAGAATACATATTACCAGTTGACAACTTTAAAAGTAGATTTATATCTACCATCAGAAGGCCAGTAGTTAGAATGTCAGTGAAAGTCCATTCTTTTTTCATTGGCGTATGGTGATTTGACTGAAAACTGGAACACAAAGAAGCAGCAGATATGCTTCCAACTGCCATATCCAAGAAACGTTGCAACATGTATGCTGTATGTCTACATATATGTTGCAACTAGTAGCTATTTTATTGGTAAGATACTTTTCCAAGATCATTGACGCTTTGAAAGTTAAATATAAATTAGCATTTGGGCGTTTATATTTAGCATTTCTAGGGCTTATTTCTAGGGTTGTGTAAAGGCAATGGCACCAAGAAGCTACTGCGTCCTTTGATATTTTTGTGGCTTTGACATTTTTGCTGTGTTTGTATGTGTGTGTATGGCACGGTTTCACTACACTGAAATGTATATGCAGTTAAAACAAGAAATCTTGCAAAGGATTTTTGTTTTAAGGTTTCAAGGTTTTTATACCGATGCTTCTTTCAAACACTTTGCACAGCCCTCACTTATAGAATGACTGTATTTTTGACCATTTGCAGGTCAGAAAAACTGCTGCCTATTGTTCAGTTTCTTCAGAAGAGCATTCAGAAACATTTTGAAGATCTTTCTAAACTGTAAGTATTTGGTTTGATTCTGTTTTACTTAATTGGGGAGAAATAAAAAACCAGCACCATAAGATGATTTTACTTTATTTTATTATTTAAAAAATAATCTGGGTAAGTGCCAGGTTTGGCTGATTTTTTTTCTTTGGGCCTTTAATCATTCCTTGTTCTCGGTAGCCCAAAATTACTATATTGAACCACAGTCCATACATATGATATCAAAAACTACACATTCTAATGGCAGCGAAAGAAGTAGAGACTTGTCTGATTTACTCTAGTATTCGATATTAGAGTACCTTGCAACTGGAAGTAACTACGTTGAAAGCAAAGTTGTATATTTGATTAGAAGCTGTATGTACAAATAACACATTGTAGCTCAAATATCATATGACGATTTCCAGATTGCATCAGACTGTTGAATGATGTGTTGAATAATTGAGTGATATATATTCAAACCATATATATTTCACTGCCTCTGATTATTTGTTGTACTGTATATGCAGGCATGTTTAGCATTTTTTGACTTATTTTTGTGATGGCTTTTCTTTCTGCAGTTGTGACTGGAATTGTTACAACATGAAATACATTCTATCTATTTCACAACAGCGGGGTATGAAACGCAGAGCAGAAGATTCTGAAAACAGTGATTTGAAAAATTTGGAGGATTCCAGTAATGAGGATTTTGTGGAAGAATCATCTGTGCATTTATAGAAATATGACACTTTTTTCCATGTATAAATTTAAACAGTGGTATTCACTGAGAAATTCATAGCCCTTGAAGTGGCCTATTTTTTATAGATTATTTGAATGTGAAATAATACATCTGGGAGAAAGCAGTTTGCCTTTTGTACACTTTTTTCAGTAATTGAATAGCTGGACAGTTATGGTCACTAAATCCCAACCATGGTTTTTTTCTTGCAGTTAGACATGCATTGTAATTCCATTGTAGACTGCATGAATCATAAGTGTTCCTACCCATGTCTGATGCTCACACAGTTGGTGATTTACAAATTACCTAAATGACCTTTTATGTAAAATTACTTCTATAAAATAAAATATGTGTATATAGGGGAAGAATGGGAAGAGACACAAAGACCAGATTTATACTTTTTGCAAACAAAGCTTTTAGTCCACCTGCAAATCAATTTCACGTTTATTCAACAGAACCTGTTCCTTTTCATTAACTCCTTCTGATTCTTTTGTAAAAGTAAATCATTGGAAGACTTCCTGCACCCATTCATTAAAAATCTCTTTTTAAAGTAACCATCTGATGCCCTCTAGTGCCCAATTTTCAAACATAGACATTCCCATGAGAAAAGATCCTCAGTTAACTTCAAAGTCTTAAAGCAAGTCCATCTAAGCTCTTAATCGGTTTAAACAATTTTAAAACTAACATTAAGAATCTTTTTGCTGTAAATGCCACAGTGTTTTCGTCTTACAAATCTTTAAACTTGTAATTAAGCTTTTTTAAAAAAAGGATTGTAGAAAAACTCACCCAATGATTTCAATAAAATTGCCAGTCTGAATGTTCTCAATCTTTAAACAATAACAAAAATAAATGTGATTAAGAGTTGAGCCTGGGTCAAATTAAGAGTTTGCATAGATGACATTAGCAGTTATAAGCATGATGGAATCCCACGACTCCCCACCAATTGTAAGTGGACTGCAAAAATGCAATTCCTGCCATCTGCTCACAAAAAAACAACAGCTGTCCACAATACACATGGTAATTTTGTGATCTCTCCTTACTCCAAAAAGATTTTGGCAGCCCAAATCTTGCATTTGAGTATTACTCTCAGTTGCAGTGTGTCCTGTTCTATTCAGTTCACCATGGTGGCTCACCAAAAACTCTTATTTGAAATAATTGAAAGTCGTTTCAGAGGAAGAGTTTAGACTCCATATATTATGAAAAGAGGGACGCGGTGGCTCAGTGGGTTAGGACGCTGAGCTTGTCGATCGGAAGGTCGGCAGTTTGGCGGGTCGAATCCCGAGTGCCGCGTAACAGAGTGAGCGCCTGTTACTTGTCCCAGCTTCTGCCAACCTAGCAGTTCGAAAGCACGTCAAAATGCAAGTAGAAAAATAGGGACCACTACGGTGGGAAGGTAACAGCGTTCCGTGCGCCTTTGGCGTCTAGTCATGCCGGCCACATGACCACGGAGACGTCCTCGGACAAGCGCTGGCTCTTCGGCTTTGAAACGGAGATGAGCACCGGCCCCTAGAGTCGGAAACGACTAGCACGCATGTGCGGGGGAACCTTTACCTTTACCTTTACCTATATTATGAAATCACTGTTAGTATGTAATTGTGTATCTGTGGTACCAAAAATGCTTTGGAATTCTGTTTTCTGATATAGCCTGAATAGAAATTGCGAAGAAATTCTATTGGTTTAACAGTAGAAATGTTTTAGAACTAGGGGCTAGAATAAATGAAGTTATTTGTATTTATTTCCCTGGAATTGTACCTGGCTTATTTTTTCCCCTAGAGTTCTTTTTTTGTTCAAAAAAGTAGTTTGCTACTACTAATAAAAATATAACAGAAAAATACTATTCAATATAGAATATATTTATTTGAATAATATTTGAAAATGATAAACTGAGAGATGTGACCAATCAGGCATCATCAAAAATACTTGCTTCATGAGGTGGAATAACAAACAGCATTTCCTATCTTACAATACTATATTATTTTGCTGGATAATATGTGTATTATGTGTATGTGTATCCCTGGGAATAAAAATATAAGTAATCACTAAAAACTATTTGATTTCTTTCTGAGACAATTACAATTTTGGTTTTAGATGGCCATGCCATTCTGATTCATCAGAGTAATTATTCCACCTCAGCTTCCTTACCTTGTTTTTCAGTACTGTATTAATAGTGAAATTAGTGCAATATGGTAGATACAGAGGTCACTATAAATCCTCAGCTGAATAGAAAAAGAATCATGTTATTTTAATGAATAGTTTTTTACTGCATCAAAGTAAAGAGGTGAAGGCTCTTGGATTCTGTAAAAACTTAGATTATTCATAAAAGAAATTAGTTTTCTAAAGTCCCTTGAGGCCCTATAAAAAAATACTGTTTCTGTTCCTTAACCAACGTTAAGGAAAATGTGGCTTACTTTCTGGAAAGAGATGGCAAATAAATATCAGGTTTGTTGTAGTTGTTAAGGTAATAGGTTGGAGACCTGAAGATTGTGAGTTCTAGTGCCATCTTAGGCATGAAAGCTGGCTGCATGACTTTGGTCCAGTCACTTACTCTCACTCAGCCCAACCCACCTCTCAGGGCCACTGTTGTGGGGAAAAGATGAGGAAGGGTTATTAGCTACATTCACTGCCTTATTTATAAAATATAATACAAGACAGCATAAAAATTAAAATTAGAGGGTAAAGTGCTTAACATAATGTATACTTGATTAAATTTACACAAAATAGTTAACCAAAGTTTATTTTAAAATAAGGTATAGTTCAACTTAAGTACATGACTTAGTAATTATATATATTTACTCCTATAACATGAACATTGGCTTAACTACCATTTGTAAAAGCATGTTCTAATCATACTTTTTCAACAATTATGTAATTGATAGGTGCATAAAAATGGGAGACTATCTAGATCACTACACTGATCCCTTGCTACTAATGGTACTATTTGTAAAGTATTCTTTTCCTCATTCCAACATACCTTATTTTGCAGATTTTTGGATTAAATGAAATTTTGGAATAATTAGTCATGTTGCTTAATCCTAACAACAAAATATTTTTACTGAACATTTCCATAATCTAAGTGGGAAAATAATATGGTTTTAACACAGTAAGACAGATCCCAAAAGTGGCTTGAGAAAATGCTTGGATTAGATACAGTACTTGAGCCCATAGTTTGGCACTTGTGCAAGGCAAGAAAATAAAAGTACTTAAATTTGGGTTTTTTTCCCCTGTTCTGAAACTTGAACGGGCCAATACAAGACGAGACTATGATGCAGATAGTGCTTTCCTTTCAAAAAAAAAATGTCGGAAGTTTAAATTGTCGATACCAATGCAGCCCCAAGCCGGTATAATCATCCACAAAAGAGGTGCATTCCTGGGTTTAAAGACCTTCAACTGGGAGGACTTCAAAGCTGCAGGGATCTGCAATTCTGCCAGGTTGGTTTCGCTATACAAACCACCAGAATGGATTGTATAGAACGGTTATCCGAACGCATTGCTTCCCTTCCCCGTCCCCCGAAAGGCACTACCGAAGAATTTGTGTGGGGTTGATCGGATGGTCGCTAGGTTGCATTTTGCGGAGCCTGGACAGCGCCAAAGGTCACGCTACTCCTCTCGGCAAGCGACCTAAGGCAGACATGTCAAACACAAGGCCCGGGGGGCCGGATCCGGCCAGCAAAGTGGTTTCATGTGGCCCGCAAAGCCATCCTGGAAACAGTGAGGGAACGGCCCCCACTGCCTTGACCCTAGCCCAGAGACCCTCCTTCTGCCAGAGACCCTCAGATCTGTCCCACTCCTGCCCAGGCCCCCATAGGCACCCTTGATGCGAACGATGTAGAGCTGGCCATGCCCACCCAGTAGGCCATACACACTCTAGCCACGCCCACCCAGTAGGCCACGCCCACCCGGCCCCTTGAGGGCAACCGCAATGCTGATGCGGCCCTCAATGAAATTGAGTTTGACACCCCTGACCTAAGGGATAACGAGACAGTGACGCGGAATAAAGCCTCCGACCTCTAGGTGGAGCTGCGGCGGGCGTCGTCTTTTGAAACTCAGCCTTTGGAGAAGCCGCTTGGAAGGCTTCGGTGGCCGCGGAGCCTTCAGTTCCTCCTCGGTTCGGTTTCCTGGGAGTCGAGATGTGGGCTGCTAAATTCGCGAGCCCCCGTTCGCCTCTCCTGTCCTCGGTGCTCTTGCTCTCGAAGGGAGCCCCAGCTTCCAGCTCGCCCTTTCACTCCTCGGCGCACCGTCACAGGGCTAAAGTGGCCGTGGTGAGTTCGCAAAGGCAGCAGCAGCAGCAGCCTCATGGATGCCAGGACGAGGAGGAGGAGGAGGAAGCATTGCCGGGAGGGGTCCTTTTTAGAAAGCTCAGCAGCCGCATTTCTCGGACTCCTCCAAAAGAGGCTTCCGTCCGGCGGTCAAAGCAAGCATTTGCAGCGTTGGATCATTTTTCCAAGACTGGGAGTCTGCTAACTTTGCCACAGTTGGAGAGTCAGATGGGGGCGGTGTCTGTGTCTGTGTGTGTGTTGCCAAAGATCGGTAACAAGTGAAATTCCGCACAAGTATGTTACGTGGCTGTTATCTGGCCGACCTTGGCTTGACTCGGCCATTGGGGTGGGTCACAGGAATTAAGGAATCCTAGGATTAGTCTAGGAAGTCGCACTTCTCACAAGGCAATGGGGTCAACTCGTGTGTGTGTGGGTGTGTGCCTGTAATCATCCGAAACTGAGTTGACCCCAGTGATAACTCTATAAGTTACTTCTGAGTGTAATTTATGTGTAAGGTTATACTTAAAATCATTTGTCTTCAAACACCTATATGAACTGTCCGTTTGGTATGTTGGTGACTTGCTCATAATTACCTATTGAATTTAATGGCTGTAACCTGGGTCTCTGCAATTGTAAACCAGCATGTGCATTTTTATTTTAGATTATCTCTCAACTTTGTGCAACTTCTAGGGCTACAGAAAGTAGACAAAAGAAGGGAGTGGAGGGACAACACTGAATTTGTTTGGATTAAAATTTAATTAAGTCACAGTTTTTTGGTGTCTTCAGGACTGATATTTAATGGAGTTAATTTTAATCTTCAAAACATTGTGCTGTGTTAATGTATTATTCTTTTAAGCTATCTCTTATTTGTATTGCTACAGATTACTTGCACAGGGTGGCCAAGGTCTTACAGGCTTGGAAAGCAACTAATTGTTATCTCTTGATGCACTTTATATTTGTATATATATAGACATACACAGTAATACATAAAGGAGCATGTGCAGTATAACACTATACAAATCAGAAATAAGCCCATTATTCTTGATTGAACTTGTTACTAGATTGTAACTGCATCTCCGGTTCTTTATAGGAGAACAGGCCTAATAAGCATCCTGGGACCATCCAAGTGCATATTAGAATAGCCTACACTCCTAGAGCATTCATTGTGCTGTCGAGCGCCCACCATTATTGTAGAAAATTTGTGGCACAATTTCTGCCTTACTTTTTTGAGGCAGAAAGCATGCAGAAGTTGTAGGTAAGACTTATAGTAGGTTTACAATGTTTAATCCCCCTCTAATATTTCCCCAAGGAACAATCAAGTTCTGTTTCTGAATGCTGTTTCATTTAACTGTTCAGTTTCCATAATTTTAGGGGCACACCTACTTTATCATAACAGATCAGAATGTAGATGTCAGAAATATTTAAGATTGATTAATATAGTTGTCTTAAATTAATAAATTAAAGGAAATCAAATCTTTCCTGCTACTTCATTGCTTCTCTGTGGTATATAAACTGCTTCTGGATATTTAACAATTTCTTATCCCAGGAAAATTACCTTTCCTGAAATGGAGAAATTATTAAAATTATTAGAACTTTCCATACAAAACTGCAAAGTTACACCGGTATTTGAAGATCAGTGAATGCTACTTCATTTAATGGAAATGTCCTTAAGTTAACAGCCAGTTTTGAAATGTGCCCTCCTAAGCATGGGTTGTCCCTGTGGAAGGATAAGTCAGGATATGAGCTGGTATAATAAACACAGCCAGTACTTAAATGGGGGATTTTATTGTAGATGCTATGATTCTTATACTAATAAAATATTGTGATCCAGTATTATATATAAGTGGAAATATTATTTACAAACCAGTATGTGCTTCTATGCACATACGGAATTTAGAAAAGACAGTGTAGGAGATTAAGTCTTAACCTACTTCCTCTCTCTCGAGTCTTGCTTTCTGCTTGTAATTTATAACAGCTTCTTCTCTCCCTCCTTATCTCAGTTATTGATACAGAAATGTCATATGTGAGTTTTCTCTTTGCAGTCTTGCTGCCCAACAAAGCCTTTAACTCAACAACGTTTCACTGTCCTGCACATGAATCTCTACATAATTAATTAATTAATTAATTTTATTTGTATACCGCCCTTCTCCCGAAGGACTCAGGGGAGCGAACAGGGCATACATGTTAAAAAAAACAGAATACAAAAATTAAAAAAGATTAAACAAGTGCCCAGAACTCTTAGATAGATTAAAACGCATTTAAAAGTAATAAAAACCCAACCCCCTCCCATCAGGCCAGGCCAGCTTGTTCAAAAAGATACGTCTTTAGATCGCGCCGGAAGGAGCGAAGGTCGGGCGCCATCCGGAGCTCAACCGGAAGATGGTTCCATAAATCCGGCGCGCCCACAGAGAACGCCCTCCCCCTGGGGGCCACCAGTCGGCATTCTTTGACCGGTGGCACCCTGAGGAGACCGGTGGCACCCTGAGGAAACACAACACAGTCTGCTCTCTCAAGCTGTTCCAGGTTTCTCCTTCTGATCTTCCTTCTTGTCCCAGGATTGGAATCTCTGGACTTGGCAGGCTGTGTCATTCTTCCATGTTAACCAAGTGACGTTCTCTCCAGCAGCAGAAATATAAAAAGCCACTCTTTATTTGCCTTTTCTTTTTCTTTTAATAGTCTGTGTCTATAGTCTAAAATGCACATGCCACTTTACAGGTGCATTCTAGCATTTTCTCCTTTTCTGCCTATGAGCTCTTGATCTTGTGCTGACTTATTTGCCTTCTCTAAAAACAAACCCATAATTTTGCCACAGACCATTCCTTTAGCCAGATACTTGAAGGTGCCACAATCCCATATTTCACATGTATAATAAAATAATTTGTAAAACTGGGTGTATTATTTTATCTCCAGATATATTTGCTCCCTCTTTTAAGTTGGTTCACCACCTTTTGTGGACTTCAAGCTGTGTCACGCTATTATTTCTATCATATCTGAACTTAAAATATATTTAGCAAGATTAGGAGATATCCAAGAAAGGCTATTTTAATTTGTCTTTCTTTCTTATTATAGGTTCTTTCTGGTTGTGGTGTTTATGATGGCACTGAAATCCATGAAGCCTCTGCGTAGGTGTATTTTTAACATTGTAGGACAACCTCCATTGCCATAAGTAAAGCTGATTGATAGATAATCTAGTTATCTAGGCAGCATTTCGGCATTAAGTGAGTTCCCATTAGAATATTTTGGAATCTCATTTCTTCCTTCTATCGGTATTTAGTAGCCTCCAGATGAGAGGGATGGAACATAAATCTAATAAATAAAATAACATTTTATTTTAAATTAAACTTGCATTTAATGGATTATTTATTTAGGCTCATTTTGGCTTTATTATATTTTGATGATAATAAATATTGAAAAAGTCTGGATAATGGATATGGCAATACCTGAAGATAGTAGAGTAGAAGAGAAAGAACTGGGGAATAGCACGACTGGCAAGAGAGTAAAAGTAATACCAATATTAATTGGTACCAATATTAAGGCAGCTTGGTGTAGGAGAAGAGCAGACTGAGCTAGAAAAGGGGTCCCCAACCTGTGGGCCAAGGTCCACTACCAGGCCGTGGCCTCGTGGCCACCGGGCTGCAGAATAGGCTGGCCAGTGTGCGCACATGTGCGCACGCACTCATACCCACTTGCGCTAGCGTCACTGGCAAAAAGGGGGCAGTGGTAGCAGCTGTGCTAGCAAGTGTCACGCGGGTGTTAGCACCACCCCATTAGCATCCCGTGTGCTCACAGCTCCATTTGTGTGTGCCTGCGTACGTAAAATGCTTCTCCCTCCCTTTCCCTCCGGTTTGCCAACCAAGAAAGCTCGGAGACCTCTGAGCTAGAAGTTAGGGTTAAACAGTTGGAGCACCATTTGAACACCATCAGCATTGACAAAATCAGTCAATTGCAAAAGGCAGCTTTACTTGGAACAGCTTGCATCCTGCAATGATACCTTTAACACCATCAACATCTGCCTGTCCCAGGCTCTTGGGAAGGATCTGATAGGTGATAAAAATGCCAAATCCAGTCTAAACTCCTGGCTGACTGTGTGATGAACTATAGTAATAGTGACAAATCCAGTCTAAACATCTGGCTGAGTATGTGACAAACCATCATAATTTTATTGAATTTATTTATAGGATAATGGTTCATTTGAGCCGAGGAGGAGCCAGTGTTGACATGTATGCCCCAAATATTTCTCAGATGCATGTTGTTGATCACAGCAAAGGGCAGCCAGCTGACAGGGAATCAAGGTAAGAATTACTCATGTATATGATTGATTAATGATGTGCCATCAAGTTGTTGATGACTTTTAGTGACCACATAGTTATATTTTCTCCATGATGATCTATCCCTAACCTAGTTCTTCAGCTCCTCTAATGGTGCCCCCCCCATCACCAGTTTAACAATCTTATCAACCTTGCTGCTGGTTGTTCTCATCTTCCACCTTGCCCAGCACCGGAGACTTCTGCAAAGTCTTTTAGGATATGGCAACATCCGAGTACCACCAGTCGCCTAGCAAGGTATAAAAAAATTTGATGACCAAAAAAAAGAGGAAAAAAGTGTTGAAGTACAGGTAGTACTGTGCCCCCCAAGCAACAGCCGTGCAAGACACCTGCCTGCCTGCCTGGAGGCGCTCTTCCTCCTGTCCGAGGTTTTCATTGTTGTGAGCATTTCAGTTGAGGATTGGCAGCGGGAGTGGGGTGGGAGGGGTGTTTGGTTTTTATTCCACACCCCCCATCTGCTTGGTGGTTGCAGCAGGTTTTGGTCACTTCACATGACCCTGGGACACTGACTGTCATAAATATGAATCAATTGCCAAGCATCTGAATGTAAATCACAAGACCTTGGAGATGCTGCAACATTCCAGCTGATTGGCACTTCTGGGCTCAGAAGTGCCAGGATCAGCGCCGAGCTCCAGCTGGATCCTGGCGCTGATCCTGGTGCTTCCGCTGAGCGCTGACAGCCTTGCAGCTCCAGCCATCTCTCGCTCAGGCTTGTGCGGTGCTGCCACTGGTTCAGCTCATTCCCCTCCCCCGCTACCACTTTTCTAGGATGGTCGTGTACCACCTGCCAGGTGCCAGTGTACCACAGGGGGTACTCGTACCACTGGTTGAAAAGCCCTGTTCTAATGTGTCTGAAGTTAGGTTAATTTGAACTTGATCATTTGTGCCTTGTGTGAGAACACTGTGTTCTTTTTTAAAACTCTGTTGATAACCAGTATTCTAAAATTGGATGCCCCAAAAAACATTTATATTGATATTCTCTTAAGAAACGTCTTAACAGAATCAGCAAGGATCGCTCGTGGGAAAATTACCGACTTGGCTAGACTTACTGCAAGAGACTATGATG
Source organism: Vipera berus (assembly GCF_964194415.1). Classification (NCBI taxonomy): domain Eukaryota; kingdom Metazoa; phylum Chordata; class Lepidosauria; order Squamata; family Viperidae; genus Vipera; species Vipera berus. The sequence continues at coordinate 59,039,532 of NC_138206.1, forward strand.
CGGTAGTATTTCCTGGCGGCTTTGGAGCTGCTAAAAATCTGTGAGTATTGAATTCTGTAAGTTGCCACAATATGGACTACTACTTTGCTAATCAGATGTGACTAAATGACATAGCAGGAAGTGTAAACTATGACTGCAACCCTGAACTGAAATTAGTAAAACATACTTCTAAATATCCTTTCTCAAATCATGAAAAACAGAATTAAAAGTTGCTCTCCTTTCTATATGTCTTGGTCTTGGAGTGAGAATATACTGTGGTTACTTCAGGAAAGATTGCAGTATTAAGTGCAGTAATTAATGCAATATAAGTTCTTGTAATTAGTGTGTCAAACAAGTTGAAAATCTGTATTTCAAATTTGTTGACGACCTTCAACCTCTTAAAATGTGCCATAGTTGACTTATTGTATTGCATGAGAGGAAAATGTTTATTTTTCAGGATGGCTTCCATATTGAGGCCATAGTTAGTTTCTCATATAAGAAAGAACTAATTGTCTATTTAATTTTTGTTTTGTGCTTATTTCTTATTTACTCAATTATCTATTAAGTATTTTAGAATTTTTTTTTTCCTTTGCATGGAAGTATTACAATCTTTACTGAAATCTTGAGTGGCGGTCTGGGTATGACATATGAAAAATGCTTTTTAGGACAAAGCTTGGGAAATATTAGTGTGGACTAGGACTGGGCATGCATTTAAAATTACTCAGAAGAGCAGTCTGAAATATATGGAAGCGTAACTGCGGCATGTCTTCTGAGGAGCCTCTTTTTGGGTTTCTGCGTAAGCCTGAAAAAAACACAACCAATGCAATTCATTAAAATAGCTCTATGACTGTTATTATACTTGCCTAGAAGCACCGCTTTTGAAGCATACATAACTCTGTTATTCAGTTTAAGCTAGCTGTAAGATAAGATCAGAATAATCTCCTACTCTTGATTTTATATACCTCCATTCATTCACATCGCCATTTATTTAGTTGCTCTCTCTTTTCTCCCCTCTCCGAGTTTCTCTTCCAACATCCCTTTGCCAACGTATATATCAATAAGACATTGACAGTCATTTCTTTCCTGGAACATTCAGGGAAACTCTTACAAATCCTGTCCCTTGCAAGGCAATTACAGAGAAATTTTTTTTCTGTTGGTTCTTATGAAAGCTTGTTTAAAGTCTCAGAGATAGCAGAACAAAGGAAAGAATCCCAAAGTTCCACTTTTTAAGATAAAAAGCAAGAAATAATTAATGTTCCCTTTCCTGAACTCTTGGAAACAGGAGAATGCTGGAACTATAGGACGGAAAGGAGAAATATAAATATATAATGTATTGATAAACCCTTGTCTCTCAACTTCTATTTCTTTTTTGAAGGAGAAGTAGAAAGACTGACTTTGCTATTCCTGACATTTTGCTGGAAAGAGCATTTCCACATTAAAGGAACAGTATTTGCATTTACGAATGACAAAAAATAAGGTTATTTCAAGCATTCACGTCTTGTAAGTTACTGAATGTGGATGTGTATCTTTGAACTGTAATGCATTGTATGGGTTTCTTTTGTTGTGGCAGATCTACCTTTTCTGTGGATGGGAAAGACTGTAAAGTTAACAAAGACGTTGAGCGTGTGCTGAAAGACTTCCACAAATCAGGGAAGCCCATTGGGTATGTCACCTATTTAAATACTCTTTTCCAAGGAGCCCTTCATAGCTCCCAGTTCGGTCAGAGACTTATTTCTGGTGATTCTCTCAGGTAAAATGAATTTACAAGCCTAGAACTTCAAAACCAGATTGGTTAGGTACTTGGCAAGTCACAGTTGAGAGCTGGTGGCTGCTGTGAGCTTGGGGGAGGGTGTAGTCATCTAATTAGGCTAGTTTAAGCTGTTCATTAAAATTCATTAACGTTGTTTACTGCCAATTTTCAAGGTTTCTGAATAGTAACTTTAGATTAGAAGGGCAACAGATACAGGGAGTGCAGAATTATTAGGCAAGTTGTATTTTTGAGGATTAATTTTATTATTGAACAACAACCATGTTCTCAATGAACCCAAAAAACTCATTAATATCAAAGCTGAATATTTTTGGAAGTAGTTTTTAGTTTGTTTTTAGTTATAGCTATTTTAGGGGGATATCTGTGTGTGCAGGTGACTATTACTGTGCATAATTATTAGGCAACTTAACAAAAAACAAATATATACCCATTTCAATTATTTATTTTTACCAGTGAAACCAATATAACATCTCAACATTCACAAATATACATTTCTGACATTCAAAAACATAACAAAAACAAATCAGTGACCAATATAGCCACCTTTCTTTGCAAGGACACTCAAAAGCCTGCCATCCATGGATTCTGTCAGTGTTATGATCTGTTCACCATCAACATTGCGTGCAGCAGCAACCACAGCCTCCCAGACACTGTTCAGAGAGGTGTACTGTTTTCCCTCCTTGTAAATCTCACATTTGATGATGGACCACAGGTTCTCAATGGGGTTCAGATCAGGTGAACAAGGAGGCCATGTCATTAGATTTCCTTCTTTTATACCCTTTCTTGCCAGCCACGCTGTGGAGTACTTGGACGCGTGTGATGGAGCATTGTCCTGCATGAAAATCATGTTTTTCTTGAAGGATGCAGACTTCTTCCTGTACCACTGCTTGAAGAAGGTGTCTTCCAGAAACTGGCAGTAGGACTGGGAGTTGAGCTTGACTCCATCCTCAACCCGAAAAGGCCCCACAAGCTCATCTTTGATGATACCAGCCCAAACCAGTACTCCACCTCCACCTTGCTGGCGTCTGAGTCGGACTGGAGCTCTCTGCCCTTTACCAATCCAGCCACGGGCCCCTCCATCTGGCCCATCAAGACTCACTCTCATTTCATCAGTCCATAAAACCTTAGAAAAATCAGTCTTGAGATATTTCTTGGCCCAGTCTTGACGTTTCAGCTTGTGTGTCTTGTTCAGTGGTGGTCGTCTTTCAGCCTTTCTTACCTTGGCCATGTCTCTGAGTATTGCACACCTTGTGCTTTTGGGCACTCCAGTGATGTTGCAGCTCTGAAATATGGCCAAACTGGTGGCAAGTGGCATCTTGGCAGCTGCACGCTTGACTTTTCTCAGTTCATGGGCAGTTATTTTGCGCCTTGGTTTCTCCACACGCTTCTTGCAACCCTGTTGACTATTTTGAATGAAACGCTTGATTGTTCGATGATCACGCGTCAGAAGCTTTGCAATTTTAAGAGTGCTGCATCCCTCTGCAAGATATCTCACTATTTTTGACTTTTCTGAGCCTGTCAAGTCCTTCTTTTGACCCATTTTGCCAAAGGAAAGGAAGTTGCCTAATAATTATGCACACCTGATACAGGGTGTTGATGTCATTAGACCACACCCCTTCTCATTACAGAGATGCACATCACCTAATATGCTTAATTGGTAGTAGGCTTTCGAGCCTATACAGCTTGGAGTAAGACAACATGCATAAAGAGGATGATGTGGTCAAAATACTCATTTGCCTAATAATTCTGCACTCCCTGTATGTCAGAACCAAAGGTATTCAGAAAAAGCACCTGTCTATTGCTTTTTAAAGTAGTTGTGTCTTTTCCTGAGGTTGCATGGCTGCCCTCTCCAGTGCAAACGTAATCCTCATTAGGTATAATACAGCAAACGCTTCTATGAAGAACTTATGAGGCTTTCTTTTAGCCTGAGACGCAGTTCTTTTTCTTTTTGAAACCTTTTTATTTATGTTATAAAAAAGGGGATGAGGAAGTAAACTAAAAGCAAAATATATATGCAGTCTCCTCTCTCTGTTGTTGATTGTCTATATTTTTAAAAACCACAAAAACTAATGGTTTATATAAATATAGTAAAGGTAAAGGTTCCCCTGCACATGCGTGCTCGTCGTTTCCGACTCTAGGGGCCGGTGCTCATCTCTGTTTCAAAGCCAAATAGCCAGCGCTTGTCCGAGGACGTCTCTGTGGTCATGTGGCCGGCATGACTAGATGCCAAAGGCGCACAGAACACTGTTACCTTCCCACTGTAGTGGTCCCTATTTTTCTACTTGCATTTTTACGTGCTTTCGAACTGCTAGGTTGGCAGAAGCTGGGACAAGTAACAGGCACTCACACTGCTACGTGGCACTTGGGATTCAACCCGCCAAACTGCCGACCTTCTGATCGACAAGCTCAGCATCCTAACCAACTGAGCCACCGCGTCCCTTTTATATAAATATAAATGAAGTATTTAAATGCCATCTTGAACCAGTAGAACAAATTTTCCTAAAAAATGTTACAGAATATGGTCAGATAAAAAAAATAAAATTTATAGTACAGCAGTCTACCCAAAGACCTAATGGTTGAGATATTAAAAAAATAGTCAAACAAAAATGTGGATGGTTGAAAAAAAAATATCGGGTTGAACCCCAAAATCGCCATGTGTCTACCAAATTTAATTCCACTAGGTAGGCTTGGACGACATTCCAGTTGTATGATTGAAATGTATTTAAAATGCTACAGTCCAAACAAAATATTCAAAATTTGATTAAAATCAACTATAATTATAAGATCTGACCATCTAATTTGAGCAAAGTATCTCTGTGTGTACGTTCTCTCTCTCTCTCTCTCTCTTTTATATATATATATAGAGAGAGAGAAAGAGAGACAGACAGACAGAGAGAGGCAGACAGAGAGAGACAGAGAAAAAATATTGTGTAGATGGTAATTTTAAAAATTACACTATATGTACTCATGGATAAACCTATCTGCAGATAAGCCAAACCAAATTTTTGGGTTGTGTTTTAGAACCTAAAATTCTTGGTTTATCTGCAAGTGTATACGGTATGCAAAAAAGGTCTAATCACTAAAATATTCTATAATACCAGATATTTCTTTGTTCCATTATTAATCTAGACTGTACATAATCTTTTTATGCTGAACTCTGTATGTAAATTATGCACTGGTTGTCTTTTAGGTTGTGCTGTATTTCCCCTGTCTTGGCTGCAAAGGTTCTACCTGGCATTGAAGTCACCGTAGGCCAAGAACAAGAACAAGGTGGGAAGTGGCCTCATGCTAGCACCGTTGGGGCCATTAAAGCCATGGGAGGAAAACACTGCGTTAAAGATGTAACAATATCCTTTTCATGTTCAGTTTGACCTACGTCGAGGCAGAATTATAGAGTCAGGATCATAGGCTGGAAGGGACCTCGGAAGTCTGTTAGTCCAACCCCCTGCCCAAGACAAATAATCTTTTATTGAAAACCTCTAGCAATAGAGTACTCACAACTCTGGGAGGCAAGCTGTTCCGTTGATTAATTGTTCTCACTGTCAAGAAATTTCTTTTTAGTTCCAGGTTGGATTTCCCTCTGATGAGTTTCCACCCATTGCTTCTTACACTGCTCTCAGGTGCTGTGGAAATTAAATCAACCCTCTCTTTCCCTGTGACAGCCCTTCGAGTATTGGAAACATTTTTGTCATTTTACCCCTAAGCCTTCTCTGTTAGGCTAAACAGAGGTCCCTTAGCTTTCCATCGTACAATTTAGTCTCCAGACTCCTTATCATCTTTGCTGCTCTTCTCTGTACTGTTTTTAGGGCCTTAGCATTTTTTGGTATCATAAATACTGGATGCAGTATTCCAAGTGCGGCCTCACTAGTGCAGTGTAGAACAGTATTATCACTTCCGATGATCTTGATGCTATCCCTCTGTTGAGGCAGCCTAGGACTGCATTGGCTTTTTTGGCAGCTGCAGCACACTGCTGACTCATACATTTAAGTGGTCACCAGAATACCTAGATCCCTCTCACTAGCACTGCTGTGGAGCTATGCACTGCCTATTATGTGTGCATTGGATTCTTCGTGCCTAAGTGTAGGAACTTATTTTGGTCACCACTGAACTACATCATAGGGCCCAGTGCGCAACTCTGTCGAGATCCTTCTGAATCTTGTGTTTACCTTCTGAAGTGTTAGCAATTCCCCCCAGCTTAATGTTATCTGCAGATTTGATAAGCACCCTTCAGTCCTCTCATCTTGATCATTTATGTTGAAAAGCACCAAGACAGAACCTTGAGGTACCACACTGTGTGCTTCCCTCCATGTAGATGTAATTCATTTGACGATCCCATCTGATTATCTGTTCCAGGATTTTCCTGGATACTGATGTCAAGCTGATTGGTCTGTCGTTTCCTGGATCTACTTTTTTCTCCTTTTTGAGGATTGGAACCATATCAGCTCTTTTTCGGCCCTCTGGCTGTTCCCGTGTTCCAGGAGCTCTAAAAGATTTCATTCAGTGGTTCTGAGTTCACATCTGCCAGCTTCTTCAGTACCCTGCAATGTAAACCATTTAATCCCAGAGATTTGAACTCTTCCAAAGTGGATATTCCTTGCCTATTATGACTTGCATTCCTGTTTGTCTCCCATGGTGCTGCTTTTGAAAGATTGGACTATTTTTTTTTCTTTTTGTGTGAACAGATGCAAAGAAGGAATTAAGCAATTCTTTCTCCCTGCTGCGCATCACCTTCTTGCAATCGTCTCCCATTAGTGGATTGATCATTTCCTTGACTTTCTTCCTGTTGCTTACATATTGAAAGAAACTTTGTTTATTGTTATTTTGGCATTGATGCAAATCTTAGTTCATTCTGAGCCTTAGCTTTACTGACACTATCCTTGCAGATTTGGAGCTATTTGCTGGTATTCTGTTCTAGTTATATGTCACTCCATTTTTTATACTTGTCCTTTTTGACCCTCAGTTTGTCAGAGAGCTTTTTGTGCAACCATGCTGGTTTCATCTGGAGTCTTTTGTTTTTCTTTCTTTATTATATTGTTTTTTGTTTGGGCTTTTATTATCTTGTTTTTCTGAACTGTTTTTCCCTCTACGATTTCTGTTCATGGAATCCTCTACGATTTCTGTTCATGGAATCCTTCATATTCTGTCTATTAGCTTTGTTGAAGTCAACTCTCAAGGTCTAAAACACTAACTTTGTTTAGTTACCTGTGCCTACATTATGGTGAATTCTAGTATGACATAAGTCACTCAACTTTCATTCCCTCAATCTTTTCATCCCTATTAGTAAGAATTAAATCCAGTATAGTTGACCCTCTAGTTCCCTCTTCCACCTTTTGGATGACAAAGTTGTCAGCTAGGCACATCTGGAAGCTGTTTGAGCTCCCACTCGCTGCAGAGTTTGCTTCCAGTTGATGTTGGAGTAGTTAAAGTCACTCAGTTCTACAGTGGTGTATTTCCTGTTCACCTCAGCTAACTAGTTAGCATTTAATTGAGGAATCTCTTAATTCTGCTACAATTCCAATTTTGCATGCATGTTTATGCAACTCACTGAAATGCATGTCATCAATTCACTTACATACATGTCATCAATTCACTGAAATGTTTTCTAACTGTAATTACAGAAATGAAGAACTTTATTGGATTGTCCAGTAAATTCCTAATAATGGTATGAGTTACATTGCTAAAACTTTTCCTGGCTTTCTAAATTACCAGAACCAGGAAGTTCTGCCATTATCAGTATTTAGCTAGCAATATGGTGGAAGGGCATTTCTTCCCTTAAAAAGGTAAAGGTTCCCCCGCATATGTGTGCTAGTCGTTTCCAACTCTAGGGGCCGGTGCTCATCTCCGTTTCAAAGCCAAAGAGCCAGCGCTTGTCCGAGGTCATGTGGCCGGCATGACTAGACGCTAAAGGCGCACGTAACGCTGTTACCTTCCCACTGTAGTGGTCCCTATTTTTCTACTTGCATTTTTACATGCTTTCGAACTGCTAGGTTGGCAGAAGCTGGGACGAGTAACAGGCACTCACTGTTACGCAGCACTCTGGATTCGACCCGCCAAACTGCCGACCATCTGATCGACAAGCTCAGCGTCCTAACCCACTGAGCCACCGCGTCCCTTTTTTTTTTCTTCCCTTACTGGCTGCCTTTTTAAGGGAGAAAGCTTAGATCGTATCAAGGAGTGATCTACCTTTTCCCATCGTTCAGCACACAATGCTAGACATTAAATTTTTTGCATCCAGTGTGTCTCTTTTGCTTAGGCCATATTATATATCGTTTTCTCCTTTTCTATTCTCCTAATATTGAAGCTTCACTATTTGCAAAACAAGGATCCTGGACATTTTTACATAGGCAAGGCAGAGAAACAATGCTGGATTTTCCCTTTTGAGATTAGAGCTCCCTCTCTAAACTTGAAGGAAAAAATGCTATTAATCTCCCTGACCTGTCCCCAAAGTGCAAGGAGAATAAGAGTGCACCCAAATTAGAGGTGTAATATATAATTGAAAAAAAACAGCATGGGAAATTATTTAAATTTTTGCAAGGATTAACATTAGGAATGAAGAATTTGTTTTTAAATCGACATAGCTTCTATTTATTATCTTTTTAAGAGATAGTAAAACAGATTGTAAATTTCCTCTTTTTCTTCCCCTTCCCACTTGCTCCTGTCATAGCGTTGTCCTTGTATGAAAAATGCAGATAATCTAAATTGGAAAGACAGGGTAATTAACTTTATTTGGACACAGTGGTTTAGCTCTAATTTTTTGCAGTCTCCCTTCTTGTTCAATATTATTGTCACAAGGAGACTGAAGACTTTTGGTTTCATTCTAGAATAACATTCAATTGTGGTTATATCATACATTCCCCATTTCCCTTTTTTTTTTCTTCAGCCTAGCCACGAGGAGCATGAAAGTAGAAGTGTGCAACTTGAATTTGGCCTATTTCAGTAAAATATAGTAAAGGTTATTGACCACTGTCTGAGTTCAGGCATGACATTAACCTGCAGTTATCTGAAAATGAAATCCAGTTTTCTTATCAAACAGAAGCTACAACCACTCAAATGTTTTGATTTTGGAAGGGTTCTCTAGTTTTTGATCTTTCCTCCTTGGTTATTTTGAAAGTGTGGCAAAATGAACTTCCAAATAATAATATAGTCTGCTCAGTCCTAATTAGCCCTGAATTTGGGTGGGAAAATTCTAAAATATTCTTTTTAAAAGTAGTATTTAGTGTAGTTAGATTTCAATCAACACATCCTTCACTGAATACCCATTTTAGATGTAAAATGATCCAGAAAGTGTTGAGAATATTTTATTTTCTTATTACTGTTCTTGCAGAGGTTAATGGCATTAATTTAACCCTAGATATTGTCAGATGTTGTGCTGGAGCCTAACTCTAATTTTTCTTTAATTGGATACTGGAACAACAAAGGGTTGAGACCGTATTGTGCTTTAAATAGTTGTAAAATGCATGGCTGGTTTTTTAAGTAAATGTTTAAAACTTAGATGTTTAGCTGTGATTACATTGAACTAAACAAATCCACCCCTCCAATATCGGTACTATATATAGGCTGCAAAAACCATGTTACTACTAGACAGCAACTTTGCTGCCGTCTACTAAATGTCTAGGTTTTTGCAACCCAATCCAGACTCCATCTCTGGTATTTCCATTCAAATGTTAACTACCTTCAGCCCTGCCCAGTTTCTGAACCAAGATAAATTTGGCCAAATGTTATCTATAGGAAGATATTTTTTGTCAATAGGGGAAAGTTAAATACAATGTTATTCAATCATGTTAATTTCCTTAACTGGCCTTCACGAAGCGCATGTGGACAATACCAACAAGATAGTTACTACACCAGCATTTATGTGTGAAACGGAATTTCATCACATTTTTGATGGTATTGGAGCCATGATAAAAAATTTGTTAAGGCTGACGGGCAAATGAAATGGATTGTTTAATAACAATAGCAATAGCGCCTAGGCATATTGCAGCTTTGATGACAAAGTTGGCACAGACTGTACTTTTAGACGTATTTTAGAGGATTGACTTAAATTTCTGAGCTAAAGCATCCTATACTTATTGAATCAGGATACCTTTAAATCAAACTCTTCTCCATATAGTGCAATGTCACTGACAATTGTTTTATATTCTGAACATCACCCATCGTTAAACAAATTGTAATTAATGACTCCTTAAGTATTTAAAGTATTACCAGCTGTTACCAGAATGTTTCCAATAATTGTATCATGAATTTGCAAATATGATTCAGCATGTTAAAGTTGAAAGACAAAAGATTCAAATTGGATTTGAATCACTAGTATGATATAAACTCTAGAGAACCTAATCTGAGAATTGAGAATAGCAGAATAAACTTCCACTCATTTTTCTAATTTAAATTAATTATTAGACCTGTGAATATCTGGTTGCTTGACATTCCATAAACACTGGTATATTACAAATTCCCAAAGAATTAGATACCACATAGGTGGTCACTTGAAGAAATGAGGCTTTCGTTCAAAAGACAATTTTAATTATAGAAAATGTTTTACAAATAAATTGTAATTCCTCTTGCCTAATCCATATGAATATTAAGTATTCTGATTTACTAAGAGAATTGAGGCAAGCTACTGTGCAACAGTTCAGATCAATTAAGAGAAATTAACTTTTCTCAATTAGATATACCACATGTTAAATAAAATGAAGTTAAAATCAATTGTTTCCATTTGTATTAATTTGTAGAATATTTCTTTGGTCTATTTTTGTCTGCCTAATCCAAGAGAATTCATGTGATACTTTTAGATAAATCCATTTTGTGTATGTGTGTATGCATGCATGCATGCATGTATGTTTGTGCAGGCTTTCAAATCAGTGTTGACTCCTGATGGCTAGGTAAGTCCAGGCAAATTTTTTGGCAACATTTCCAGAAGTGGTTTGCCATTGCCATTTTTCTAGCACTGAGAGAGAGAGGGTCTGGCCAAAAGTCACCCAGTTGTCTTTGTGGCTAGGTAGGATTAAATCTCAGCAAAAAAGGAAGATTTTTGACATCTGATTATAAGGCTGATCCACTTGACCTATTTTGTCCCATTGTGATGGCTAAAACACATCATCATCCTTTATCTTTTCCTAGCCCACTACAAAAGCAGCATCTCCCCCTTTTTCCTATTACATCTCAAAATTAGGGTTTTATAACTTGCTACACTTCATTTCATAGTGGGCAACACCTCCATCCAGTTGGTTACTATGCACTGTGGAGGAATGCCTGTCTGGTCACTGGTCTCCATGGCCAATTTTTAAACAAGTTTCAATTGAATATGAAAGGTTTGGTGGAAGAGTAGATATAACAATTCTGTACTTCCAAAGCTGTATGAAATTTGCCCACCTTTTAATAAATGCATTCCTTTATTTTCCTACAAGATGGTACATCCCTTCTCAAAAAGATTGATTTTCTATTGTGGTTTATATTTTGCCACAATAATGGTTTCTCTTTCTTCCCTGAATTCCCCTTTCTTCCCCCTTAGTTTCTTTCTCATGATCACATTGTGATTATTTCACTGTGGGAAGGAAAGCGTACCACTTCTGTAATTGTGCGAGTTTCCCTGATAGACATGGATGGCTTTTGCAAATTATTTTCAAGGGTAAGATGTTTGCGGCAATTCCATAAAGAGAGTCACACAGAAACCAAGAATATTTTTGCCTAATTAAAACTCAGAGTTTCAAACGATACAGAGTGATTTGGAATCTTGCCTTGTTAAATATCAAAAAGCCTGATAATTTAATTTGCACAGCAAACAAATTGATTACATTTGGATAATTTAATATTTAAGTCACTGTTGATTATTCTAAGTAATAGGATTTGGGCATGTTGATTTGTGTACCTGGTATCTCTTTCACAAATACAATCTTATAAGAACACCTATAGTAACCACAGGTATGTTCTTTTATCTCAATACAATCTCAATAGCTTATTTTGAAGTCCTTACAGGCTTAACACTTGAGCCAATTTTCTTCTCAGAATTCCTAGTGCAAAATGCTAGGTAACATTTTGGTAAAATCCTTGAAGTCAAGTTCAGTGCCTGATGGGGCACGCTCAGTAGCAACTGGAAGTGGTTTGCCACTGCTTTACTTTCAAGACTTTCCTCGATTTAATCAGACCTAGCTTACAGCTCTGTAATTGCCTGATCTCACACTAATGATATAATATTGTCCTAAAGCCAGAGTTGGAGGAATGTTTTCAGTTTTCACTCTAGTGAAGAAGTTCTTTAATTCCCAAAATAATTTCTGGCCATTGTTCATGACAGCTTGCTCAGCTGTATGGAATACCTGTTTCAGGACAGTCTTGTGTTTGAGAAAGCAACAAGGCATCATCTTTGTACAAAATTAACAGAATTGTATCTATTTCCCATGTCTATGGAAATTCTCAGTCACCCAGGTCATGGCTGTCCCAAAGGTACTTTTTCAAAAGACAACTAACTGGACTTTTCCTTCAAGAGGGGGGAGCGCTACAGCAGGCACCATAGTCACAGCAATAGCGCCACCAGGTCCACCGCGTCCGTAGAGCCAGGCTCGCTGAGTGGCGGAGGGGGGGAGGAGCCACGATAACAAAAGCCCCTTTCCACAACCCCCCCCTCCACAACCCAAGAATCCATAACAAAACACACAGGCAGCATTTGGCTCCGGTTCCAATCCAATTGACTCAGCTCAGGAAAAGAACAGTTGAGTTGGTCGGCCCTGCCCAGCCGCCAGCGTCCTCTCACCAGTATGTTTGAATGTCCGGCTTCTCCTCCTCCGTCCTCTGCCATTTCCAGGCATATCCCGACAGGGGAGGGCACTAACACTCCACTGATAGTTCAGCTGACTGAATGGGGACCAGACGATGGTAAAAAAGGTCCCATGGCCACCCAACAAAGCCGAAATCCGTTTCCTCCCTAGGCGCTCAGAAACAGCAGACAGTCATCATGGTCATGCGCAGCAGAAGAAAAGAAGGTTAAAGTGTGGTCAATAATTGAGTGGCCCTCTCTGAAACCTACATATTTTATCAGCCAAAATATTCTGTTATAACTCAGTCCAGGAGCTTTTACATAGGTAATTAGCATATAGTTTACTGATCACATTGAGAAGGCTAACGGAATGGTGACTGGCAGCTAAATCTCTGCCTCCTTTATTGTAGATCACCAAAATTAGGTCTCAAACATCAGGAACTCTAGCATGATTATTACGTGTAAGTGAATAAGAAATTCAGAATGGGCATCCACCAATTTAAGTTGTTTCAAATAGCCTCTGCTGAAGTAAAATCAAGCTGGAGCTTGTTTGGTTTCAACTGTGCAATCGCTTGTGTAATTTTAGAGCCGGAGGAAGAGGAGGCTAGGAGGGGAACAGATGAACTTCATAGCCTAATTCCCTATTTGGTGGGGTAATTCTTCCTGGAAGAAAGAATGAAATGATCTTCCCAAACTGAAGTGGGATTGAAAGATGAAATTTGTATATTAGTGGGTGCAGATTGAAGAGTTACGCGTTTCCAAAACAGAACTGAATTCTTAGAATAAGTGGCAGAAATTAGTTGATTCCAAGACTGTATGAGAGCTTGCCTCTTCTTTGCCTGCAATAACTATTCAGATTTCCTCTTGAAGAGGAGCAGGTCCTGGGTTGAGTAGGAGAAAGGATCCTTTTTTAATATTCTTTTAAAGCAGGAAATTAGTTGTTTCTTGGCTGTGTGGCCAACATTATCAAGCCAAGGTTGGTTTAAAAAAACGCTGATTTCTGTTATCACTAGTTGGACTAGTAGAGTTGGCTGAAGAAGCTGAACTAGATGAATATAAAATGGCAAAGTTTGATGGGGGACCTATCATCTAGAATAGGGGTCCCCAATTTGTGGACTACTGGGCCGTGGCCTATTTGTAAACCAGGCCGTGTGAGTGGTGGGCAGGCGTGCCCATGAGCAGCCCGTCGCGCAAGTGGAGTGTGCTGGTGCTTGCAGCCCCCTTACACTCGCAGCATGCACTGCAATCGCAGCCCTGTCACACAAGTGGTGTGCACCAGTGCTCGCAAGCCCCTCAGGCAAATGGCATGCGCCAGTAGTCGCAGCCCCCTCATGCAAGCTGCATGGTTGGCGCTCACAGTCCCCCTCGCACAAAACTATCTCTCTTCTCCCCTCTCCCCTCCCCCGCCCGCACCATACCGCCAACCTGGAAAGGTTGGAGAACACTGATCTAGGATAGTTCTATGTAGCTGAAGTGCCTCACTGAGAGACTGTCAAGCCCTGCCGGCTTGTCACCCGTCGGGAACACCTTTTGAGTTATTTTGTCCTTCATCTGACTTGTCCATGATGTTTATATTTGTTCTGGGAAATCTTCAGATGGAATATGGTGTATATCCAAAACGGGAACCCCAAAATGTTGGTACAGTGATCACTCTTGGGATGATCCAATATGGAATTGGAGAACTGAGAGACAGATTTCTTGATATGGCAATGTAGTCAATCAGATAAAGCTTTGTGCCAAATCAATGAGAGAACTCTGCCAGATAATCTGTAACAATGATGACATTCATAATTTACAAATCCAACTTGTAAAATGCTGTAAGCTCTTGTAAGCCCCTGAAATCTCCAATATGGTCTTTAGACTTTCTAATTAGGAGCGGCATTGGATGACCATAAGGAAGCTATCAAAGTTTGAACTTTATGCTGCCAAGGTTGAAATTGCCCACAGTTGAGTCAGAACAGTAAAGGATTACAAACACCAGAAAATGCAGAGATCCAAAAACCTTACATGTCAAAAACCATATTCAGGAGGTTGCCTTTATCTCCAACCCGTTGCAGACGCAGATGAAAGTCGGCTTCAGTTCATTTTCAGCTGAATGTCATTAAAACTTTGTTACTTGCAGGGAACGTTCAGTTTTCAGTTTCATAGAGCACACTATGTCCAATATTTGAGGGAATTCATCAAAGTTGTGCAGCAGTGTCATCTGATTTCTTTCCAAGGAACCTATGCCCCCTGGAAATTTACCACTTCCATGGGAGCTTCAAAAGTAAAATAAAACACTCATATATATATAGTATATAAGAAAAAAGAGAACTGCTTAAATCTGATATTCACTTAGTGGAGCATGTAACCTTTTCAGCCCCAAAGATGACACACCAGCATCAATCAATATATTAAATTGTCTTTCATCCGTCCCATGATCTTAGTATAAAGTCTTCTGTGGAAAGAAGTTAAAGCAATTCACCCGCCTGAAGATTGCTGCAAAGGGAAGACTGTAATGTTTCTTTATTCAATTTCTATGGCCTCCCAACTCAACTAAGTGACTCTGGGTGGCTTACACTTCTAAAGGTTCCTAAATATCAACACAGAACGTTGGATGCTCTGGTTATGGAGTGGAAAGTCTTCACAGTCATTGGCCTTTTCAGAAAGACAACTTTTCCAAAAGCCAGCAGCAGCAGCAACAATTAGAGACTGGCAGAGAATTGGGGATATATATGGTGGGCCATATTGAAGCTCCTGAAAAGTATGAAGCTTTTGCACATTTATTTTTTAATTGGATCAAAACACATTTCCACTTTTAAAGACCCCAGCTTGCTTTTCTATAGATATCATGCTGACTATAATTGTCAGGGCCCACCAGTTTAGCTAGCTTTTGTCTGATGCTTCTTGTGTCCAGCATGACATGATGTGGATAGTATGAAATACGAGAATATTAGAAGAGAGTGTTGAAATGGATTGTGTCTAATAGATGCAAGAAAGTGGACACAGCCGCTTGACAATGGAGGCAGTAGAATTGCAGAAGAAAAGAAGGAAGGAAGAACTGCAAGTGTGAAAAACCGTAGCATTTGCCACAGCAAATCCAAAGCGGTGCAGCCATTTCCCAGTGGGCAGGGAAAAAAAAGTTGAAGTGCAGGGTCAAGGAGGGAAAGTGATCCAGTTGAGCCAGCCTGGAAGCGGGGATGGGGGTTGCCCTTTGGAATATGGAAATGATCTGACCACGTGAAGTTGTGAGTCCATCAGCTGGGAATGGGGGCGTTGAAGCCATGAGCTTCAATGAGAGGAAGTGGTTAGAATATGCTGGAGTGTTGATGTTACTCAGAAGTAGAAGGAAATGTGGAAGAGCTGGTGGGTGGATATAACCCACAAGGGAGAAGCAGGGAGTGGTAGGTGGACCTCCCACCAGAGTAACAGAACAGAAGCAGGGGAGTTAACCACGGTCCCAGGGAAAACCTAGGGCAAGAAGGTTCAAGGAACACTGGGGGATCAAATACTGTAGCTGGAGGTGATTTGTTTCTTCTTGTCTTAATTGCTATAGAGGGAAATACAATGGGCCAGTAAACTGATGTAGATTCCTACCGGGGAAACCCTCCTTATAGGTTGGATTGCTGGCAGCCACAACAGCTTCAGGCTGTTGCTGGCTAAAGGGAAGCTTATATAGACAAGAAGTCCTCTATACATCAGGGCTGAGAAGATATGAACAGTTGTGCCATTGCTATGGCGTCTATGGATATGGATATGCTGTGGACATGGAGTCCAGTGTGGTCTAGATTTTAGGGCCTCCCTGGCTGTCCCAGGTTCTTTCAACCCCACTCGTGCAGACAGTCCTATGTTAAACTTAGCACTTCTTCAAGGCAAATGGTACATGGTTTTAAACTGGAGAACATTATTATGAACCTTTTGCTTGGTCAGATCACTTCCCGGTCAGTCGGTATTCATCCTGCAATCACTCTTGCGTCCTTCCTACCAACCACACAGGAAATACACCTGGACTAGTTCAGATAAATCTAGCATTTTACTTTTTTACTTCTTACTGTAACTATTTTTTTTTATTAAAGAGTTTTACAATATTTTACAATATATCCCCAAATCCCTCCCACCCCAACCCCCCCACTTCCCCCCCCCACTTCCCAGAGCTAAATACAGGATTATAGTTACAACAATCATATTCTAAATAAAAATTTACACAATATACAATCAACCAAATTCGTACTGCGCTTTAACTCTCTCTTAGCATAACTACTAACAATAACAATATCTCACTAAATTCTACTCATAAGCTAAATGGAACTTTTTGGTCCCATATTTGTTTTCAATATAATTTATCCAACTCCTCCAAACTGAAATATATCTCTCCTGTGAGTGATCCTTTAAATAAGCAGAAATCTTGGACATTTCTTGCAGAAATGTAACTATTTTTTTTAATAAAGTTCTCTCTATATCCAAAGATGAAAGCAAACTGGGACTGAGGTAAACTTTCCATTGATGAGTTAGATTCTGAAATTGCTCCCCATGTTGAACATTTAAGATCTGAAGTAAAGCATACGTTACGTATGATCTTTTTAGCTCTCTGATCAGTGGTATCCATAGGCCTTGTTTTCAGTAGTCTGAATAAAGTTGATAGGGCCCGCAACTTGGGTGTCCTCCTGGATTCACGGCTCAGTTTGGAAGATCATATAGAAGCCGTGGCCAGGGGGGCTTTTGCCCAGGTTCACCTGGTGCGCCAGTTACGGCCCTATCTGGACCGAGATGCCCTATGCACAGTCACCCATGCGCTCGTGACCTCCCGGCTAGACTACTGCAATGCTCTCTACATGGGGCTGCCCCTGAGGACCACTCGGAGGCTTCAGCTGGTGCAGAATGCAGCCGCGCGAGTTGTGATTGGAGTCTCCCGATACTCCCATGTAACACCTCTTCTCCGCGAGCTGCATTGGCTTCCAGTTGCCCTCCGGGTGAGATTCAAGGTGCTGGTGATGACCTATAAAGCCCTAAATGGCATGGGCCCGGATTATCTAAGGGAGCACCTGCTACCAGCGTCAATTTCCCATCGTCCTGTGCGCTCCCACAGGGAGGGCCTCCTCAGGGTACCGCCGGTCAAGGATTGCCGACGGGCGATCCACAGGGGGAGGGCGTTCTCTGTGGGCGCGCCTGCCCTATGGAATCAACTGCCAACGGAACTCCGGACTGCCCCCGACCTTCGTTCATTTCGCCGGGACCTAAAAACCTGGCTCTTTGAGCTATCTGGTCTGGACTGAGGGGTTTAATGTTTTTAAATTGTGATTTAATTTTTGTGGCTAGACTTAATTTAATTCATTTTAATTTTATATTGGATTGTTTTTAAATTTTGCCTTGCAAACCGCCCTGAGTCCTTTGGGAATAGGGCGGTATATAAACCAAATAAATAATAAATAAATAAAGTAGTACTGTGAATGGCATGTTGCAAACTTTGCCCCTTCAGCAAACTGTGTGTGATGTCAAAACACATGTTGAAAAGGAACAGGGCCTGTAACTCATTGCCAAATAATTACTTTTATCAGTCTTGCCTCCTTGCTTCCTATGGGGTACTGCTTCTGACTTAATCTTTTCCTAAATTTCAGTCTGCTATCTGCATGGACATCTAAACAGGCAACCATCTTCACTTTTGCAAGTTCTCTCATGCAAATTGAAAAAAAATGGAAAGCTGCATGATTGGCTATGGCTACTCACCCTAAACATAATTTTGTAAAAATGTAAGTATGCATACTTACCAGTATATGTTGTTTGACGAGAACGTTTATATCTTCTCCAGCTTATGCATGCAATAAAAATTATAATTATGAAAACAGCAACAGGAATGCTGAAGGCTGTAGCTCTTTCATGATGTTTGTTATAAATTATAGGACTGTTTGTTGAATTCTTTAAATCATCTGAATAAGAACAATAATAAGGAAGATAGGAAGAAAAAAAATATCTTCGAACATTATTGGTTTACAGTTACTACACACTAGACAACTTTTAAAAGTAGCAACATTAAATTAAGAATCATTCAAGAGTTTTCTATCCATATCTAAACTAGTAAATCATATACCCAAGCAGAATTCTTGCTTCCCCGACATGGGACCAGATCAGAAACTGTTTTGGAAAATTCCAAATAGCAAATTTTAAAATAATTCACCCAATAACAGGCTAATAAATCCCGAGTATCCAACATTGCTAACAGTATTTTTTTTTATGCCTGCTGAGCATATCATTATGAAATAATGCACTTTAAAAAAAAAAATTTAAAGGGGCATTACCCCATTGCAAAGGAAAGCACCAGCCCTCTAAGTCTCACATAACCTCAGGGACATTTTTGAACATAAAAGTGATGGTAGTAGCTACACCCTTGTGTGTCCATCTGTCTATCATCTTTAGCATTCAGAGGGAAAGGCAAGGAGTAACTTCACCAATTTACCTGCTAGTACCTTTTGTGTGTGTGTGACTGGCCACGCAGTTCATGGCAGTTATTTTCTGAAAGTACTCATGACATGTTCTTAAATCCCAGGTTTTTTTATTAGCCCAGTAAATTTGGGCATCCCACCCTACATGTTGTAAAGCACCTCTTCAAAGCCAGTATATAAATACCTGAATCATATGATGCAAGTACACTATTATTAGGAAGATAGCAATTATTAAAAACCTTACCTGCCTGCTTATTCTATTTTGCTTAAAGCTGATGATGGCGCTTAATAATTGATTGTTCCTTTCCCACATCATCTGTTCTCTCTCCAATCCTAACCTTTTACTGAAATTTCTATGTCAGAGCATTGGAAAACAGATGGGGGGTGTTACTGCTGTTGCTGCTGGTTGGGCAGAATATATCCAGAAACCATCTTTCCCCAAGTAAAAGAGAAAAGAGAAACTGAAGTGCTTGAAATACTGAATAATCAGATGGCAGTAGAAAAAGTGATGAAGATATGATGGGAAAAGGAGGGATAAAAGAATCCGGATGCTTCCAGATGGAGAAGTCCTGGTTCTACCGTTCGAAAGAATCAAGTCTTGTTGAGAAAACATAATAGTTAAAAGATAGAGGACGGTATCCTTGGGATGCTTCAAGCAATTCCATTACTTGAAAAAAAATCTCAACCTGGAAATCCCCTATATTGCAAGAGGATCACAAGGACAAGACAGGCAGTGTCCTACTTTTAGGAAGCAAACAAGTAAGGAAGCTTTGGAGACTTGTGTTGGGGAGAGAAATGGAAGTATAGAATTGACCGTCATAGCCACGAGGGCAGCTCCAACGTAGAACTTAGATAATGCAAGAAGAAGGAGGATTGTTATTCATCCCAGCACAGCTGTTAAAGTATTCTGGCGAGTTTCATCTTCTGAATCAACTAAACCACCCAATTATGGAATATTAATTGAATTTTTATTCAATTTTTACTCTTTACAACCCAACCAAATATTGAGAAGAATTTAGGTCAGAGGGCTTGGGATTCTTATCTTTCAGCAGGATAACTTTCCACAAGCTGAACAGAATAGAATAAAATTTGGTATCAGGAGGAGAAGCTGGTAAAAGAACAATTATGTTAAAAATAGGCTGGATCAGGACAGGCTATGGAGAATGTTCCAGAAAAATGCATCCCTAAGAAAGAGATGCTGGGAAAGGTTGAGGGCAAGAGAAGAAGGGGACGACAGAGAATGAGGTGGCTGGATGGAGTCACTGAAGCAGTAGGTGTGAGCCTAAATGGACTCCAGAAGATGGTAGAGGACAGGAAGGTCTGGAGGAACGTTGTCCATGGCGTCGCGATGGGTCGGACATGACTTCGCAACTAACAACAACAAGAAGAAAGAGACAACTGGACAGCAATTTGGAATGTAGCCTTTCCGCTACTCTGAGCTCTCTTCCATCTTCCAAGTCTCATAGCCTTTATTAAGTGGTTTGAAAGAGTTTCAGAAGCCAGATTTGGCATGTTTTCCTGTTTTGCTTAATATATTGACACATCAATTCTTCCTTACAAATATCAACGGACAATAACTAAGACATAAACTGTGAGGAACAACTTACATGTAGTAGTAATATTTTGATGCAGTTGCTTATGCTCAATTATACATCCTAACTTTATATCAGAAGCCACTTTCATCTTCAATGTACTGAATACACTGAAAGACCCATCAAACTCTTTGGTGAATTGCACAGTTACGTTCGTGGTGCTGTTGTCCATTTCATTTACCCAATAAAGCCTTTGTTCTGGATAGCCATGGCTTGAATTGCACATAAACATCATTTCTTCTCCGAGCTGCACAGGGCCTGTTATTACTGGTTTGCTATAACTGGCTGGAAAAAAGAGAATTTTAATTTTATAGCCAGGCTTCCCCACAACTTTATCTGCCACTTTTGGGAAAGGTATAACACTGGAGAGAAATTGTTTTAGAATTGGATAATATAACAATTTATATCCTCCTTCATCAGATTATACTACCAAAATTTTGGTGGGAACAAGGTGTTCTCTGGAACCTTACAGGAAGGTCTTCCAGATTAACCCCTTTAATTCCCTGTGGTCAAATTTACCAAACAGCACACAATTGGGTTTGATATCTCACATCCATTTCCAAGGCATAATCCATAATGGCACATCTAGCATAAATATACAATATAGAGTACAAAATTAAGAGACCCACCCACTTTCTTTCAGCACCCACTCTGTCCTTTTTTCCCCTTGGTGAGTTTGGAGTAAAAAAGAATTAAGTATGTGAGGCACAAGAATTTTGTATAAATTATAGTAAAAGGCAGTAGGCATTATATAATTTATAAAATGGATATTTGAGATTGCCTTTCCAGCATCATTGTTGTTCATGTTATCTTCAAACCATCCAATTGCAGACAACTTTAAATTATTCAGCAAGGGATATACTCATGAAGAAAACTTTTACTAAGACTGAATAATCTGCTATACATATTGATAGCTGCAGGATACCTTCTAAGCACAAGCATAAGGACAAGTGTTTGCAATCCATGCAGTCACCAAGAGGGAGAAAATGATGTGGTGAGGAAGTGAATTGTCTTCAATGTCTACCATCCAGTCTCAATTAGCATTTAAGAGTTTTGAACATATTTCCTTCACATTATTGACAAATACAAAAGTTTTGCAAAACAGCTGTAGAAGTTGAAAAGGAGACAGGCACTTCACCTCCACACAATGGTGCTCTTTTTCATACTAAAGCACTGTTTAATGTTATAAGGTAAAGGTAAAGGTTCCCCCGCACATGTGTGCTAGTCGTTTCTGACTCTAGGGGCAGGTGTTCATCTCTATTTCAAAGCCGAAGAGCCAGCATTTGTCCGAGAACATCTCCGTGGTCATGTGGCTGGCATGACTAGATGCCAAAGGCGCACAGAACGCTGTTACCTTCCCACCGTAGTGGTCCCTATTTTTCTACTTGCATTTTTACGTGCTTTCGAACTGCTAGGTTGGCAGAAGCTGGGACGAGTAACAGGCGCTCACTCTGTTATGCGGCACTCGGGATTCGACCCGCCAAACTGCCGACCATCTGATCGACAGGCTCAGCGTCCTAACCCACTGAGCCACCGCTATTAAAATAATTTATGCTTTTGCTGAATAAACGATTATATATTTACATGTTCATCAGTTGTTTCAGTACATACTTTATCTCCATTCTTTAGTCGTACAGGGATTAACTTAATTATCTTTGTTTTATTAATTTATTAATACATTTATTAATTAATTGAAATTTAATTAATGTATTAATTTATTTAGGCAGTTTTGTACTTTCATTTTCTGCTTGCTCATAGTCTTTTCAACACCAGAGTTGATGAAGGAAAGACAGAAAAATAACTCTTCAATGCGCTTGTAGAAAAACCAGCACCTTATTCACTCTTTTTTAAATGAGGGCAATTTGGAAATAAACTTCCGTTTGATTATCAATGACACACACTTGCAGATACAAAACTTTCATTATACACATTAGAAAACTACAACATTACATTACTTTTTGACATAATCGCCATTCAAATTGAGGCACTTGTCATAACGTTTTACAAGGTTTGAAATTCCTTAGTAGTAGACACTCGACGCCAAATTTGGATTGGGGGGGGGCTGATCAAAAACATCCCAACAGAACTGCTTCAAAGGTTCTTGGGTGTGTCTAGCAGTTTGTGGGAAAGCATTATTGTGAACCAACACCACACAGGAAGTGGTGCCAACCATAACAAGCGTTGGGGCATGCTGACTTCCAGTGTGGTGTTGGTTCATGATAATGCTCGCCCGTACACCGCTAGACACACGAGAAATTTCCCACTGTTTACCCAATTCTTTTTATGGACTGGCAAGCTGAGAAAAAATTATCTTTGAGGACAAATTTCAACCCAATCTTTATCATAATAACTTATCTGGCCATCAAACAACAATTCATAAGTATTTGCTCAGAAGAAAAAGGCCTTACCTGCCACTTTGAGCGATATGGATTCATTGTGAATGCGCTTAAACTTTCCACTTATATTTTTCTGTATTACACAATCATAGATAAATTCATCTTCTATCCTGATTTTTGACAGCTGCAAAGAAGCACTGCCTTGTTTTGGCTCATTTAACAGAGTCCGTTGTTTGAATTCTTCACACTGGTGCTCTTCCATATTTTCATTAGGAAAATAGCCAGCTACAAAGCATGAAAACCTGTCTTTTATTTGCCACAATATTCGAATCCTATTGTAGTTTAATGATTCTTCTTCTGGATAAGAGCACTGCAATTCAACACTGCTTCCTATTATGCCAATCACTTCTGTTTCAGCTATAAAGAGAAAGAAGATTCAAAAAATGCATTGCATCATATAATCTACTTTCCATCTTCCCAAAATTAAAATTGAAGTCACTATTCCAGATTCAGCTTTGTGTTTGATTCTCTTCACTCCTGAAATTTCTATTTATTCTTCAGAAGCACACGGGTCTGCCCTTGAAGAACATTTAAAAGCTTCAACTCTATTCAACACATGTAAGGCCACTGTTACATGAGCTGCATTGACTGCTGGTATTCTTCATGCTTGGGATTGGGTTACCTAGCCCAAACCCTGGGCTGCAGCCCACTACCAGGCAGTGGCCTATTCAGAACTGGGCCAGGCCTGCATACGAGTGACAGGCCTGCCTGCATACGTGCACACATGCAGCTCAACTTGTGCAAGAGGCGGGGCGGAGCACAGGTACATGTGTGTGCAGCTGAACTTGCAGTTGACCTGTGTGTGCACGCCAGCCCGCCACTCATATGAGTTGAGCTGCATGTGCACCAGCCTGCTGCTTGTGAAGCCTAGTTCCCTCTTCCCCCCCAGCCGGGTTGCAAAGATTGGGGACCGCTGATCTAGGGGACCGTCTCTCAGTTGTTTCCACTCATACAATTTGGTTTGGCAGGTTGGGCATGTTACGGATCCAATGATCCAAGCAATATTGGCTGGCGGGGATTAAAAAAAGTGCCTTCTCTTGCCCTTTTGTCCTGCTCCTGCCCTTCTGAGATTAGAATGATGCCTACCCTATTGGCCTTTCATAAGCCCCGATGATCCAGCTGCATGCCCAGGGTCCTGAGTATGAGGCCACAAGTGTGTTAACGGCCACCATTACTTGGCTATATTAACAACTGTGGCAACAGTTTTACTTGATGACCATATATACTGTATTTTCTGGCGTATAAGACTACTTTTTAACCCATGAAAATCTTCTCAAAAGTCAGGGGTCGTCTTATACGCCGGGTGCTGAAAATTTAGAGACAGGGCTGGCTGGAAAACCTGGAGCGGATCTCCCATTTAGTCTGCGCAGGGAAAGCGGGACCAATTGGAGAAGAAGCTGCAGTCTGTGATTTTTTACAGGGTTTATAGGGTTTCCTGCCTTAGCAGGGGGTTGGACTAGATGACCTCCAAGGTCCCCTCCAACCTATTATTATTATTATTATTATTATTATTATTATTATTATTATTATTATTATTATTATTATTATTATTATTATATTATTATTGTTTAATCCACTTGCACTGTTTTATGTTTACATGTTTGATGACAAACAGCCTTATGTTTATAAGTGACAGTTTTCCTACTAAGCACCTGCATGTCATAAGCATTTGAATTAAAATTACCATATTAAAATCAAATCTGATGTTTTTTAATTTTTATTTAGTGTGCGTTGGAAGAGGGGTAGTCTTATACGGCGAGTATAGCCCAAACCCTATAATTTAACAGGAAATGTAGGGGGTCGTCTTATACGCCCAGTCGTCTTATACGCCGGAAAATACGGGGTATTTATTTTGTATTGTTTTCATTTTTTTAGGTTTTTATGATGTCCATGACCTAGTCCTAGAGTCATTTTGTTGAGGTGGGCGGCTATAGAAATTAAATAAATAAAACAAATTAAAATAAAGGTCACTGGCTCCTGTATTTAAATTTGCATTTATTTCATTTGTTCTGCATAATTATATAGAGAGCTGTTATGCAGCTGATTATAAGGAATGGATGTGACAATGCATTTTGTGTGCATTCTGTTCAGTGGTTACAGTTCATGCTGAAAAACCTATTATTTAATTGATTTGCTTACATGGCCATCTGTCTTGCAGCAGTGAATTTGGGCAGTTAATAGTTTAAAATATCAGCACAAAACATACACATAATGAAAACAATACAAGCACATTTGGGCAAATGAGGAAAACATAATGGCAAATTTAAAGGAAGAATGGACTTGAATTCTTAACAAGAAACAATTAAGCTGAGCAGGTATCCTTTTTTCAGTAGAGATTTCAGTCTGTTGATTATCTGCTTAATATGTGTATTGGGGTTCAGATTATTTAAAGAAAAAAACCCCTGAGAATATCAGTATTTTGTTGAAAAATATTTAACAGCAAGGGAAAGTTAATTTAATAGTTCAATTGCATTTAGAATAATGCAGGCAACCAGATTAAAAATTCCTTGCCTTTGTATAATTTGCCCTGAAGTCAAAATAGCTGTATCATTTCCATTAACACAGTGTTTAAAAACTTGCTTTATAGTTGAATAAACCTAACATTGTAATAACTTACCAGATCTCCAAACACAAAGAAACAAGGCCAAGAGTCCAAAGCTAAAATAAAATAAAAAAACATAAATTTCAAAAAATTAGAATGCGTAATTTTAAAAATTCCACAACCTATTGAGGAAAATGTATAATAAGATTTAGCATAAGCCATATAATAAATAGTAGGACTAAGATGTGAACCAATTGAGCTCATTATTTTCACTATTTTATCATCTTTTCTCTGTTTATTAATCATAAATGTATGCTGTCATAATAAAACATGATCTTGGCAGCTTCTATACATACATATATAAACAGCCCATTCAAAAATAAAAACAGAACACTATAAGAAGAAAAACTGTAATATCAAACCAGAAAAAGGCTGATACAGCATTTGTGCTTCATAAAAAGGTAAAGGTTCCCCTGCACATGCGTACTAGTCGTTTCCAACTCTAGGGGCCGGTGCTCATCTTCATTGCAAAGCCAAAGAGCCAGCACTTGTCCGAGGACGTCTCCGTGGTCATGTGGCCGGCATGACAAGACGCCAAAGGCGCATGGAACACTGTTACCTTCCCGCCGTAGTGGTCCCTATTTTTCTACTTGCATTTTTACGTGCTTTCGAACTGCTAGGTTGGCAGAAGCTGGGATGAGTAACAGGCGCTCACTCTGTTACGCAGCACTCGGGATTCAACCCGCCAAACTGCCGACCATCTGATCGACAAGCTCAGCATCCTAACCCACTTAGCCACCGCGTCCCTTCATACATTACCACAAATTGCCTTTGTGTGAGAAAAGAAAAACATAAGTTAATATACACAGTATTGTGTATGACATTCTTCTGAGTCCACTTTCCAATTTTTATTTTAATATTTTGCCATTTCCATATAGAGGTATACTTGGAGGATCATTTTTGTCAAATTTTAATTCAAATCCCAGGATTAAACATTGCTTGGACTCAGTGGATTAAATGAATGTAACCGCTGCACCACGTGGGCTGTGTGGCTAACCACATGTCATATCAAATCAAAACACCTCACACCAAATCAAAGCACATTACATAAACAAAAACGACACGATTTGGATACATCAGCGTTTCATCTCACAAGAAAAAAAAAAGGATAACACCTTTCAGGGTTGAGTATTAAAATACCAACCTATCAACAAATCCCTTCACTTTAGGAATGGCTATTTAGAACGCACTTTTTCTTCATTATTAGCAATCACCTGTAGTCTGGTCTATCCATATGTTCAGAATTCGGTCCCATAAAGGCTTCTTCTGGCAACTAAGAGTAACTTAATCCACCGTTCAGAATTTTTGATACAAATCCTCTTCTTTGGGGTTGCCGCTTCCCTCCTGACCGTTTGTGATGCCCCGAATTTACTTCGACTTTCTCAGCAGAGATACAAGAAATATACAACATGCTATCAGGAGCAGGTAAAAAAAAAAGGGACCCGGATTCCTCCTGCACATTCGGCCGATCGGCAGTTCTTTGGTTTGCTAAGCCTTCTAAGCTCAGCAAATACTCATCTCTACTTGTTGGTTTTACTTAAGCACACTTTAAAACCGAGTTTGATACCTGACCGCCCCGCTGCTGCTGCTGCTGCTACTACTGTCTGCCTGAGACACACCTTCCTTCTCTACTCACCATTCCAGGGGGCCTCCCATGACCGGGCCGCGTCTGCGAAAGCTGGGCGAAGGGAGGGCGGGGGCTCCTCAGCCACTAGCCAGCGACTCCCACGCAGCCCCCGCCAGCCCCGGAGGAGCGCAGACCCCAAACAGCTGCCCGCATTCTCGCCAGTCTCGCCACCTCTGAAAAAACCTAAACCGCCCCGGAAGCAGCAGCTTCCTTTTGCCTGTCGCGGGAAGGGGCCTCGAAGCAGTTAAGGACTTCCCAATCCACGGCGAATCGTTAGTCTTCAGTCGAATTAGCATTCTCTTCCCTCTTTCCGGTTTCTGATGGCTGGGTGCAAACTGGAAGCTAAACTAAAACGCTTGGGTGTTATAAATTGGAAGGTCTGCGTGTAATAATAATAATAATAATAATAATAATAATAATAATAATAATAATAATAATAATAATAATAATAATAATAATAATAATAATAATAATAATAATAATAATAATAATAATAATAATAATAATAATAATAATAATAAAAAAAATAGTTGCCAATGGAGCTGGGTGCAAACTGGATGCAAACTGGAAGCTAAACTAAAACGCTTGGGTGTTATAAATTGGAAGGTCTGTGTGTAATAATAATAATAATAATAATAATAATAATAATAATAATAATAATAATAATAATAATAAATAGTTGCCAATGGAGCTGAGGACTGCCCCCGACCTCCGTTCATTCCGCCGGGGCCTGAAGACCTGGCTCTTCGAGCTCTCTGGCCCAGGCTGAGGATTCATCTTATTTTAACTGGGGTTTTACTTAGGCAGGGACACATATAATTTTTTTAAAAATTTGTTTTTAACTTTTGCATTTTGGCTTTTTAATCACCCTGTAAACCGCCCTGAGTCCTTCGGAAAAGGGCGGTATATAAATGTAATAAAATAATAATAATAATAATAATAATAATAATAATAATAATAATAATAATAATAATAATAATAATAATAATAATAATAATAATAATTTATTTTATTTATTTTTATTTTAATTCCATTTATATCCCGCCCTTCTCCAAAGACTCAGGGCGGCTTACAAGCTTAGCAGTAGCCTTCATTCTATGTATATGCCTGCTTATTAGGGCTTTCGGGGGGCCCCAAGCGGCATTAATTACAAAGTCAGCTTATTGCCCCCAACAATTATAATATAATAAACCTTTATTGTCAAAGTACAACATGTGTACATTGATATTAGCTGAGCCTCCCCCCCCCCGTGCTCTCTCCCCCCAACACACAGTGACAACAAACCCTCCATCCTACCACACCATGTGAACCAACAACACCACACACCGGCCTCCCAAGTAATGGGAGGGGGAATAAAGGTCACTGTATTTTATACCGTGTAGTGTATTTTTTATCTTTTGACTGGATCAAGTGGACTGAGACTCAGAGATGTGACTGTCTTGAGAATTTCTCTCAAGAAGCTTCAAGCTGGCATTTTTTTTATCTCTCCCCCCCAATTTCCAGAACACAGAGAACAAAATAATTAGCATTTGTTTACCAGCAATACTTGTTTGCATAGTTTTATGGAAAGAGATGCATTTTAACACATCTCCCTTTCCCCTGCTTAATTTAGATTGCAAGATGATTCATTACATTTTAACTGCGCACCAGATTGTGACTTGCTAATTTGAATTCTAGTCATAGATAGTATAGCGTCTCTGTAAAACTGCACATATATCTAATAATTTTTCACTTAATGGTAGATAAGCTGAGAGGATGGAAACGTATGTGCTGTTTATGTGATAAAAGTACTGCTTTGTGACCAGGATACTTGGTCTGTAAGATACTAATAGAAATCAAGGTCTTCCTAAATAAAAAATTGCCACAAATCCTCCTTTAGTTTTGTTAAATTTCCTTCTTCAGTTTAACAAATCATAGGAATACAAAAGTCTTATTTTCTAAATAATCTAGAATAGTGATTAGAAAAGATTTCGTTAGAAACATGATATGTGTACAGATGGGCGCAGGTGCCCTCTGCTCATGCAAATGGAGCTGCATGCGTGTGCAGAACCATCCCCTCCCTCCTGCCCCCCCCCCTGCAGATCTGCCAAGCAGAAAAGCTTGGGGAACGCTGCCATAGGAGATCCATACACAATGTTTTATTGTGGCAAATATAGTACCTTCCTCAATAACAGGCTAATTGTGTGGGTTACCTCTACACTCCCAGGCCTTGCAAGTTGATATAGCCACATAATAAAGACATCTTTAAATACTCAGTCTTAAAACAATGAAACATTACCAACATTGTTCTCTTCACATGTATTGCATTATAGTTCTCATAGTAACAGCTGGTGACAGGTGTAGCCTACTCACCTGAAGGGTGGCACATTGGTGCCCTTCATTTCTAGGATATATGCATTTTCTCAACTAAGATCATTAATGCATATATGTTGTTCATTGCAAAGATCTCAGGAGCATTTACTCATACCCATTCTTAACTGTCCAAGTAGGCATAGAATACAAATCATAAAAAGAAATATGCTACAAATAATAGAATATTTAATTTCAACTTTTGACTAAAAACAATGGTTTAAATCAAATTCCTTCAGTTGTAAAAAAGATTACTTATTGTTTAAAGCAGGGGTCCTGTGGGCTGCAGCCTGGTAAGGTGGGCTGCTGGCCACTGGGCCATGGGACAGGCTGGCCAGTGTGTGCACGTGTGTGCGCACCCCCCCTCATGCTAGCGCTGCGGCGCACAAAAACAGGATGCCGCTCTGTGTGGTGCAAAAATGGGCTGCTGCTGGGCTGGGGCAAAAACAGAGTGCTGCAGGGCACAAAAATGGGCTGACACCGCACCTTAGGGTACAAAACCAGGATGCTGCGGGGCACAAAAATGGGCCGATGCCATGTCTTGGGGTGCAAAAATGGGATGCCGTGTCACGCAAAAACAGGCTGATGCCGTGCCTCAGGGTGCAAAAATGGGATGCCGTGTCACGCAAAAACAGGCTAATGCCGTGCCTCAGGGTGCAAAAATGGGATGCCGCCATACCTCGGGGCACAAAAACTGGCACTACTGCACTGTGGGGCGCAGAAACAGAGCACTATGCAGTGTTCCGTTTTCGAGGTGGCATCCCATTTTCACACCCCAAGGTGTGGCATCCATTTTCTCATCCCCACAGTGTCCCATTTTCACATTCCACAGTGCGGCACTAGTGGCACAGCTTGGTAG
This sequence comes from Vipera berus, assembly GCF_964194415.1. Classification (NCBI taxonomy): domain Eukaryota; kingdom Metazoa; phylum Chordata; class Lepidosauria; order Squamata; family Viperidae; genus Vipera; species Vipera berus. The sequence continues at coordinate 59,069,867 of NC_138206.1, forward strand.
TGGACCATGGCCCACAGGTTGGGGACCCCTGATCTAATTGATACCTGTGATATTTGATATTGATATTTCTGAAAGGAAATTTAGTGCTCTTTTGAAATAAAATGAAACCCTGTGAAAAGAGTAGTACGACTGACACACTACTTTTTTTAATCCCATTTATATCCCGCCCTTCTCCGAAGACTCAGGGCGGCTTACAATCTAAAGCACAAATCAATGTGCTTAGCAATAGCCTTCATTCTGTGTATATGCCTGCACATGTACTCTTAAAAACCACAATTCCCATCTTCAGAAATAGACTAATGGGCAGATCCTAGATGTGAGAAAGGTCTAAGGAGCATTAGGGACACAGTACTTTCTCCTCTTCTCTCACACATCATCCTACAATTCCTCTTCATCTATGATGTGTGGCTTGAACTAACTGGTGTGGAGAAATGGGCTGGATAGAGCTAGAAGGAATGATTCATAACAAGCTCTCTCCTCAACCAAGTGCTGCAAATGGTAATACAGGTACTGAGTAGTGGTGACTCACACCATATACATGTTGAATGTGGCATAGGCAAAACAGACCCTCTTCATCCAAGTTGAAACTGGTTGTGTAACGCCACTTATAGCAAAAGCAATGGAAAATCTATAAGATACTCATAGATGATAGGGGCAACAATACAAGATCTGGTTGTCTTTTGCAGTTTAAATCCAACTTGTGTAGCAAATGATTGGGATTTTTCTAAGTTTTCTAATGCAGGTCTGGCATTCTTTCAAAAGACTGCTATGCCTGTGTTTATAAGGAGCTTGGATAAGACCTGGTAAAAATCTATGGAAAGTACAAATTAGCCACTATGTATAGGCAGATGCTTCTGCAAAAGCCAATTGTTTAGTTTTTTCTGCAGCAAAATTCAAAAGTCATAATGTGCAGTGCCCAGCAACCAATGGGAAGATAAATACCCACACTATTCTAAACAATAGACCCATCATGATCCATATTGTTGACTAAATGGCTTAGATCATGTCATACCAAAATTTCTGTGAGGAGAAGAGGAAAAGCATTCCTTTTAAAATAATAAAGCTAAAGACAAATTTAAGGTGTAGACTAGGGTTGAGCTGAAAGAGGTGTCACAAAGAAATGTATATAAAAAGATTACCGGGTATATTCATGCTATAGTTAGGAGGATATTCAGTAAGCATGAGTCCTCTTTCAAGAGAATTTAGAATAATATGACAAGATTTCACAAGCTTTATAGATAGTTATTTTCTATGGGAATCTACATAAAGAATTAAATTATCTTAAGACCAGAAAACATTTTACTACAAATACCGTAGTTATTTAGAAAAACCATCAAAATAATATATATATATATATATATATATATATAAACGTAAGTATTATCTTTTCATTGTTTATCATTGGTCATTTCCCTTTTTATTCTACTTATGAGACATTTGGAATCATGAATTATGATATTTCTTTTTTTTTTTTTATTGAAAAGTTTTAAAAATACAGTTTTCCTTTAAAAAACCCCCTTCCCCCTCCCTCCTCCCCTCCCTACCTCCCCCCTTCCCCCCCCTCCCCCCCTCCCTCCTCCCCCCCCACCTCCCCCCAACCCCCCTCCCCCCCCCGGACTTCCCAGAGCTAAATACAAGGTATATATATATAAAAAAGCAATCATAAACAACCATATACTAACAACTATAAATTCTAAAATCCATCACTCTCTAACTTATATAGGATCAAACAAAACTTAGCATTATTAAATATATATAGAAGACAAAATAAAAAAAGAAAAAAGAATGAATTATGATATTTCTATATGTTTATCAGGCTATTCTGTTTCTATCTTTTGCATTTTAAAATTTAAACCTACATTTACTAACTTAAATATATTCAGCATGAAATTATGCACTGTAACTTCCCAAAAAAGGAACACATAGTTTGTAATTATGTGGAATGAAAAACCATTTAAACTGAAATTTAAAATTAAAAAGCAAGCAATAAGATTGCCTATAAATGTTTTTAAACCATATTACGAATAGATTAGAGGAAGAAGAGCTTGATCAGTAGCTTGATGCGAATGAATCTGGAGATGAAATTATGTTCAGCATGAGCATAATGGTTATAGAAAAATACTGAAAATTATCTTCATACTGAACATAATTTCATTTACAAAGCAAGATACTCTTTAAAGGTCACACTGCAGTGGTTTCCTTTGCTTTGGATTCAAGGCAAAAGATTGGCTTATGAAAAGGCCCTAAAATAGTCTTTCAAAGGAACAAAAAACTCCCTAATCAATGTAGCTGGACGTTGAGAGAAAATTCTAGATCTGCAAATGTTCTCTGCCAAGAGAGATAAATCCATGTTCAGTGCTGAAGCAGAATATTTGCTAGAAATGAATTAGAAAACATTTATGTAACAACAACAAAAACAGTCAGGCAAGCAAGCACATACACAAAAAAAAATCTACATTTTTTTCAGTGGGCTGTTCAGCATTTCACTTACATTTTCATTTCAACCTAACATAAAGGATTATCCTGTTTTCTATTTGGGCCATTTTACCTTTGGAGATCTTACAAGGCCTCTTTGTGGAATACAGAATATAGTTCCACATTTAAAGATGCTGATGCCAAATCCATGACAAAATTATGTTTTGGATACCAAAATGATAGGTAGAATTTTTTCCCCCTTCTTCCATGTTCCCACTCAGTTTTGCATATGTTAAAAGTACAGAACTTCTCTGGCTAAAAAAAGGTGGCTTTCCAAATATTGTAAATGAAATTCTTTCTCCTTTCTCCTTTGTATTTTTTGAATAAAGTATAGGTACCGTGTTTCCCCGAAAGTAAGACCTACCCCAAAAATAAGCCCTAGTTTTGGGGAGAGAAATACAACTAAAATCAAACTAGGGCAGAGGTGAGAGGGTGGAGCTGCCCAAAGCACCCCGCACCCACTTACTTTGCAGCCAGACTCTCTGCCATCCCACTTCTTCTGCAGTGTTCCCAGGCCTGCATTTTGGAGTCAGAGGCCTTTCCGGAAGGCCACTGCAGCCGAGTACCGAGCTATGGATTCAATTTATTGCTTGGTTATCGGCTACAGAGGCCTTCTGGAAAGGCCTGACTGTGAAATGCAGGCCGGAGCTCCATTCTCAGCTGCAAAATGAAGCTGCTCCTTCGGCCACAGAAGACGTGGGCCAGCTGAGTGGGCTGTCGGTGCTGAAGGTGAATGGAAAACGCACCCCTCCCCTGAAAAGGACCCAGATTGTTGGGGGCAATTAAGCTGACTTTGTAATAATGCCGCTTGGGGGGGTGTATGAAAGCCCTAATAAGCAGGCATATACATAGAATGAAGGCTACTGCTAAGCTTGTAAGCCGCCCTGAGTCTTCGGAGAAGGGCAGGATATAAATGGAATTAAAATAAATAAATAAATAAAATAAATAAATAAAATAAGACCTGGTACCTCTTTTGGAGGCAAAAAAAAGGCCCGGTCTTATTTTGGGGAAAACATAGTAGTTTTCTTCTTACGATCACAATTGAGCCCAAAATTTCTGTTGCTAAGTGAGACATTTGTTAAGTGAGTTTTGCCCAATTTTATGACCTTTCTTGCCACAGATATTAATGAATCACTGCAATTGTTAAGTTAGTAACATGTTTGTTAAATGAATCTGGCTTCCCCCTTGACTTTGCTAGTCAGAAGATCACAAAAGGTGATCACATGACCCCAGGACACTGCAACCATCATAAATATGAGTCAGTTGCCAAGCATCACAAATTTTGATCACAATGCTGCAACATGTCGTAAATGTGAAAAACGGTCATAAGTCACTTTTTTCAGTGGTATTGTAAATTCGAAAGGTCCCTAAATAAACTATTATAAGTCAAGGACTACTTATACACCTTTATACATATGGTTTCTATTTTAGGGATCAAATAAAAAAAATAGAGAGCAAACATTGCCCTTGGTTATTAGAGAGACCTATGATAGAAAAACCAAGCCAAACTGTAGCCAGAATTCCTAAAAACGAAAATGGCTAGTTGACTCATATTTTCAAATATTATTTATTATAAACAATATTGTACCCTGCTGTTTAGTCTCATTTTATATCTCTTACTTTAGAGAAATTATACTGTAGTTCTCATAAAATTGAAATGCGGAGAGCTAAATTATATTTAATAAAGATAATAATACAAATTTAACTACATTGGTTCATCTTTTTCTTGCTAATGCTGTATAGTCATATGACACATATTTGGAGAATAACTGCAAAATCTCAAAAATACCAATAGCTACTGTATATGCACTTTGGCTGCAATAAATTTACTTGACAGTCAGCTAAAGCACTCCTGGAATCATCCTTTATAATGGCATTGGTAAATTATTTAACTGTTGTTGCAAAAGTTACCCACCCACGGATGTATTGTAGGAATTAATTTACACTGGAATGTGACTTTATCATCAAATGATAAGTTTTGTGTGAGAGTTCACATGAAACATTACCTAGATTCCCCTGGTGCATTGACCAATAGCTATATAGTTCCTGGGAATAAAAGGCACAGCAATTCAGCAAAATATCTGAAGGGGACCAAACATCTTAGACTACACTGTCCTGCTGTTTAGAAGATGAGGGGGAGTGCTGTGATTCATGGTATTTAACAACCTTCCAGTTTAGGTATGCACAAATCCAGGAACCTTAGCTGTCTCTAATTCTGAAAATTCATTATTGCAAATTTGTTATTGCTTTTTTAATAGTAAAAAAAGCAAAGATCTATTAAGGAGGCTGAGGATTTCCTAAATTACTTACAACACTGTACATTAATTCAGGTTTAAAAGAATATGCTAAGTTAGTCACCTATTAACAGATGGAATGTTGCTCCAGATGTGCACTGCATTCTGGACATTGCCATCATCTTGTTTACATCTGAGAACTGCTTCCATCTGTAAAACAAACATATTTATGCCTGAAACATTAGAATGATGACCATTCCACATTATACAGAACTATGGGAAGTCTTCGACTTATGACTATTCATTTAAGGTAAAGGTAAAGGTTCCCCCGCACATGCGTGCTAGTCGTTTCCAACTCTAGGGGCCGGTGCTCATCTCCGTTTCAAAGCCGAAGAGCCAGCGTTTGTCCGAGGACGTCTCCGTGGTCATGTGGCCGGCATGACTAGACGCCAAAGGCACACGGAACGCTGTTACCTTCCCACCGTAGTGGTCCCTATTTTTCTACTTGCATTTTTACGTGCTTTCGAACTGCTAGGTTGGCAGAAGCTGGGACGAGTAACAGGCGCTCACTCTGTTATTCATTTACCAGCTGTTAAAATTTATGTCGTTGCTGAACAAAGGGACTTATGACCCCTGTCTAAAGCTGTTGCAGTGCCCCCATGGTCATACGAAGAAAATTTGGGCATTTGGCATTATGCCCACCATTATGACTGACTGCGGGGATGCTGCAGTGCCCTCCTGCCTATTTCCCCTCTCCCATCCTTCTGCATTGTGCAAGGTCTTGGGCCTGCCCACTGGGTCCCTGCAGGCCTTGGACCTGCTTCTCACCCCACTGGATACCGCAACTTCCTCCCCACCCTCCCATCACAGATTGGTCGCCTAATTTTGGATAGATCTTCAAGAAGCAGCTGCTCCACTTCATGACCTACTTTCACAGTGGAGGCCATGTAGCGCTGTCCGCAAAATGCCGCCCACTGCCTGGGTGGTGCCCTGCAGCCTCCAGGAAGGCTGAAGGGTAGCGCAGGCCAGCTCTCCTCAAGCATAATTTCTGGAGCTCCAGCAATCCATCCTTCAGCCTCCCTATACAGAGGAGCAGGCCACATGTCAGCCAGGAGCAGCCCATGGGTAAGTTGGGGAGGTGCTGCAGTGCAGGTCTGGGCCAGTACTAGGCCTCCCAAGGCCTCCCCATGCTACACTTAACCCATGCAGTTTCTTAACAACCACAATGGGATTGGAGTTATTAAGTGAGGTGGTTACATGGGCACCTCACTTAATGAATGTCATGACTTGTGACTGTATTAGGCAGCCTGCATTATAGTCAAGGACTACCTGTAGGCAATTTAGTTTAATTCAGTCAGGAGACTTGGAGTTTTGGTTCTGATGTAGGCATGAAAGCCAGCTGAGTAACTTTGGGCCAGTCTCTCTCAGCCCACAATGTCAGGCTCAGGCAACAAGTTGGTCAGTCAATTCCTGTTGTAACCAATGAATCAATATTCAGTTAATATGAAAAAAGCAGACCACTAAAAGGAATAAATAACTACCATTTTGCTCTGAGCCTGTGGTGATTTTATCATGGGAGAAGACCTTGGATCAACTGGGAAGCTGCGTGAGGTCTGCAGATTCCCACATAATGGAATGGTCCTGCTTTCCAGGACCATTTCATATGAGGCTTGGGAATAAATTGGGAATCATCTTTAATGCAAGCTTGCTGTAATCACATGTTTGTGCATCCGAGTTTCATTTTGGATGCCAACAGGATGTATTGAAATCTCTCCTGGATATGTCAGGGATGCATGCAGAGCCAATATCCTATTTTGTATTGCTCCAGTAAAAATTTACATGAATGTTAGGAATTTAAATAAGTAATGCAAACTCAGTTCATTCACTTCTCAATAGCAACTTATTTCCAACTAACCTGAAAAAAGCGAGAAGCTGCATCTCTCTCTTCTTCATCCAAGACAATGTTGTCTACAAATAGCCAAAAAAATGGCTTTTTATTTTTTTCTTCAGGAGTTCCATACTGAAGTATACGAAAATATTGGTAAAAATACCAGGCTTTGGAAGAAAGAAAGAAAATAGTTTGTCTGTACAGTAAGTAGCTTTTGAAAATGGTTTCTAAAAATAAATTACACTTTATTTAAGTTATAGATACTACACATTGTTCTCAGTTGTCCAGAAGTTTGGACCTTTTCAACAACAGTCAGTTAGGAAGTTGTCTCATATCAGGAATTCACTGGCACATAATGACCACAATTGGGGCTAGAATTTCAGTTGTAAGTCATGTTGGCTGTAAATCAGTCAAGCACCCACTTGATCAAACCTTATTTTATAACTGCTTTTAGGGCAATCATTAAGTAAATCATCTGGCTGTAAATTTGGAAACACAAAAATGCCAGAAACTGTTAAAAAAAAGTCACAAATTCTAGTCACATGACTGTGACATGCTACAAGCTGTCATAAATGTTGACAAGTACCTGGAATACAGTCATGTGACCACAGGAGTTAATACATTTTACAACAGCCTAAAGTGTTTTGTTGACTGGTCATAAATCAAGGACTACCTGTAATGTTACGTTTTATGTATGTAGATTGGTGATCCAGCAACCACTCCCAATTTTGATGATTATAAATGATGGATCGGGAAGTAGCAAGAAGTTACACCATCTAGCTCTTTGGCTACTGCCACAAATGTCAGTGGCTAAAATAATCCTTTCAGCAGTGTTTTTCAAACTTAGGAATTTTAAGATGTGTGGACTTTAACTCCCAGAATTCCGTAAGCAGTATGGTTAGGATGCAGCTTGTATAAATTAGAATAATTGACTATACCTACAAAAGGGGAAAGTTGTTGAATTACTAGTAATTGATTCATGTCAGCCATAGTTCTATACAGTAGTGTGAATTTCAAGTTATGCTTATGGCAGTGATACCAGAGAAGTGCGTATTAAAATTCTTAAATTGATAAAATGTAATATTGGCCTATTGGATTTATGGTACCGTATCTACCTTTTTTTATTTGCGCCTTTCAAGTCAATTTTGATTCCTGACAACTTCCTGAACTAGTTCCTGCAGTTACGTTGGCAAAGCTTTTCAGAAGTGGTTTGCCATTGCCTGTTTCCTAGGGGTGAGAGTGTATGACTGGCCCACGTTTACCCAACTGGCTTCATCACTAAGGCAGAATTCTGTCCCCAGGTTTCTAGTCTGATAGCCTTTACCATTACACCAAACTCTACTACGTAAATAATAGCCAACAGTAGTGAGAACAAATGGGTTATGTTTGAACTAAGACTAAGATTATTCAGATTCAAGTCCTCACTCAGCCATAAAGAAAGTCACTGTTGCTGAGCTTAACCTGGCTTATAGAACTTTCATCAGAGTGTACTAGGATGCTGTCTTGAAAACCTACTGGGAAATTGGTTTAGGTGACAAGTTTACTTTCACTTAGAAATTGCAACATACTGTAGTTCCTCCCCACCATTGGGCAAAGGTTATCAGCATTATTTTTTTCTGTATACCTGAAGATTTAACAGACCAAAAGATTTTATTTTAGACAGAGAGAGAGAGAGAGAGAGAGAAAGAGAGAGAGAGAAAGAAGAAGAAGAAGAAGGAGAAGGAGAAGGAGAAGGAGAAGAAGAAGAAGAAGAAGAAGAAGAAGAAGAAGAAGAAGAAGAAGAAGAAGAAGAAGAAGAAGAAGAAGAAGAAGAAGAAGAAGAAGAAGAAGAAGAAGAAGAAGAAGAAGAAGAAGAAGAAGAAGAAGAAGAAATGCGCCACTATAAGTGACTGGATCATTCATTCAGCTGTGCTTTCAGAAGTGTAACCCGTAATTCAGAAGTGGGTCTATGATTATAATTACTGGATGATCACAATGAGTTTATGGCATTGTAGCTGTTGTTGAAATACAACTTCCAGGGTACCTCAAAATTGCTGTGTTTCCTAAAAAGCTTGGAAGATGTGGTTCAGCAACATCTGGGTCCAACATTTCCTTTTTCTGGCAGTGAGGGCAAAGTTAGTGCATGGAGGATTCGAGAGATCTTACAGGTAATTGCTCTAATATCTTGTTTCTTTTAGGATCATTTTGTTTGTTTGAATAGAACAAAATATGCCTAGGAATGTGCATCATGGCCAGACCACAATGCTATAAATACTTTTCTGGAAGATAACTAACATCAGTGGAACCATCAAAAAATTTCCCAAGTAAACTTATTTACAGAAGAGGGAAAAATGCAATCCAAAGGTTAAATGGTTTTCAACAAACCAGAATCCAAGGTACTTATATCAATATTTTCCTTTTATATATGATTAAGTTACTTACCAGATGGATGTCTGTAAAATTTTGCTACTGGAGGAGTTGAGCCAAAAATCAAATCAAATGGGCCCCATTCTTGTATCTAGTAAATAAAATAAATCAGCTTCAGAATCTTGGTTGGTTCATTAATTAACATACTGATCATTAATAATGTTGATCACCAAATTAATATATTTAATGAACAAAAACAATAATTTGCCCTAATCTACAAGTCCCCAATTAAAATGTATCATACTGGGTAAGATTCTGCCCACTGACAATAGTTTATTTCAAGTTCATTCAAATCTGTTGCTAAATTATTAGCTAATTATTATTAGCAGCTCCTTAAAAACAACGTTCTATACCTTCCCCCAAAATCCTCTCAGTAGGCTCCTGAATGAGCATAAAATCCCAATACCTACCTTTTTATTGCGGGGGGGGGGGGTGCGCATCCAACTCTCCTTACCTAAACCTCTGCCTCTTACACAGAAGCTTATGCTTAAAATCCAATATTTCTCAAGTTCTCAACAGTTGTACAGTTCTTCTCCGGTTACTCCAAGAAGACTGCACACACATCTCAAAACATACACTAACTCTCCCTCCATCCCACTGTAGATTACTATATTTTGTGTAGGGTATCTTCAAATTCAGCTTTTGTTTCTATCTTTGCTTTAACTCTTCCTTCTCTTGCCAATGTTTTCTTCCAAACATTCAGTTCCCCATTCTACCTTCTTTCAGCTTGGCCTCTTATCATCTCTACTATATGAAAATTAATCCTCAAAATAATCAACAAAACAATCCACACAGTGTAATAAATCAATGCAAACACCTCCCCCTCTTCATAGTATACTGAAAAATAAAAGTCATATAAAGCATCTTACATTTGTTCTTATCACATCTGTGACATCATCCATGTACTTTAGGTACCCATTGCCTCTCCTTTCCCCTAGAAACCCCAAGCTTTTCAATTCTGGAGAAGTGAAATGAGAAATGCAAGATACATTAGGTACGACACATGATCTCAGTTTGTCTTGGATACGTTCAAAGGTGCTTATTAAAGCCAATTAAACTATGTTAAACAGCATGGAACGAGGAAGGTAGTTATATGTTCTGTATACTATTCTCCTGAGTAAAATGGTAGAAGAATACAGGTCACATAAAAAGGAGAGTTTTTAGTAGATTAAATTAAATACTGTCCTTTTATTGGTATGTGTTTAGCTATTAATTGTTCTCAGATCTGCTAATCATGCAATATTTACATAGTGTGCTTTTGTTTGACTGATTGATTATATTAATTTACTCAAAAATGATGGTTGATGCCACCTGTAGGTAGTTGATACTCTTCATAATAAATGATTTCAGCAGGAGTTAGACACCTGAATATTTCTTACAGAAACCAATGGGCTCAACGAGTATGCCATTTATTTTTCAATGAACATGGAATGAAGCAAATGTAAATTTAAAAGTAGTATTCAGAAGGTAATATTGCATGCAATTTGTTTGTATGGGGTGGGTGGGGACTTCTATAACTACTTAATACTTCTTGCAAATGAAATAGAAACCCAGAAACATTTAGGCTGGTGTAGTCAGCTCATGATGTAAATTATCCTTTACAAAGATCTATAAAGAAACAGATTTGGAAAAGTCCAAAGCTATACCGTTCAATCCTTACACAAAGATCTAAAGGGTTCCTTATCACTATCCCTATTTTCTAGTCACTTGCTCTTAAAATCCAGACTGCAATCAGCAATCAGCAGAGAACATGACTGATAAAATGGCTTTGCAAAACAGCTGGCTCCTAATGAGCCAACTCAGCCAAGTAAGTTATAGTCTACTGTATGTGGATTGGAAACTATATCCATATTACGGTACCTGTTTACTTACCCTCTGTAATATTGTCAAAAAGTGAAAGAACGTGGATTGACTTTCTCTCCCATGGAGACAATAGCTGATATATCCATATATTAGGGCTGTTCTAACACAATCAATAAAACAAATAATCCAATAGCTACAATTACAAACTCACACATTTTCTCTTATTTTTAGAAATACTTATTTCAATTATTAACATATCACATGGGTACAATAAGGCCACATCAGGTGCAATAACACACTTTAAGCAGTTAATTAAAATTTACAGTTAATTTAAAGCCAAGCAATACTGGAACATTTTTCAACAAGCTTTCGCTTACAGATTCTTGATCATAGAAATGTTTCAGATCTGCACGCCATTTTACTCTCCTCTTTAGCAATCCGTTTACACGTTGGGGTGCACATATGAAGCATATCCAGGTAGTTGTTTCTTTTATTTCTTCTGCACACCCAGCATAAACAAGGGTATCCACACATTCTTCACAAAAGCATCTAAATAAATTTAAAAATAAAATTGTTTAAAGGCACAAAGTATTATTTTCCTGTTTGAGCTGAGTCTCACTGGATTCTGTTAAATAGATTGGCCTTTTTATAACATAGATAGATTACTTGTCCCAAGAAGTGCTATGAAAATACTTTTGAGATATTTTGTATGTTTCACTATGCAAGAATATACAAAAGGCTCTTGAAAGCTATAACAAAACTTTATGTAAATTTGGTATACAATTCAGTATGGCGGAAGTCAGAGAGGAAGCACACGAACTAAATCCCAGTATACTTTGCCACTGAATGTGTTGATAGGGGTTCCTAAACTCATAGTTCAGGAATATGTAGAGATATAGTTTTTTTAATCTGTGTTAGAGTTACTAACTGCCAAGAAAAGTGACCTGAGTAGGGAATAGTCTTAGTAATAGCCTTAACTGCAAAGATCAGTCAATGGGTTTTTTTGCATGATGGTTCCTTCCATATAAGGAAGAGCACCACCTTCTATTTCATATCACTTTGCTGTCAAAGAAGCACATCCAGCAAAATGATATGCATATGCATATCAAAATGATATGATATGCATGGAAAAACAACAAAAATCAGAATAAAATGGAGGTTTCATGAAGTTAGTTTGGTTAACTGGATAGGACTGCAGCAATTAAGGTGGAATATTAACCATCTCTTATAGTAATGGTAATAGTAAATTATTACTACTGCTATCATGCCCAACTTTTCATTTAGTCATTTCAATGATTTTTATAAATACATGCACCATCAAGTAAAAGTAAAAGAATGTTTCATCACCCCCTCCCATTTAAAGTCTCACTGCAAGGCAAAGACTTCTTCAGCTTCACATTTTGTAGCATTTTAAAGTTTCATTTGTAGCGTTTGGATATTGCTCACTTGTGACATGCTGAATGATCACACATTATTAGAGATTTGCCCCAGCAACAGATGGTACAGTCAGCTTGGTATCCATCATCATCACACAGGAAGAATCTTTCCAAAAACCTTTCCTTAAAAAAAGAAAAAGGACATAAAACTTACTTCATAATACTATTTTAATTCATAATACCATTTACATAATAACAACAACAACAACAACAACAACAATAGCAATAATAATGATAATGATGATGGAGTTGGAAGGGATCTTGGAGGTCTTCTAGTCCAATCCCCTGCTCAGGCAGGAAACCCTATCATTGAAAGCCAAAGACTTCTTAAGCTTCACATTTTGTAGCATTTTAAACTTTCATTTGTAGCGTTTGGATATTACTCACTTGTGACATAATTGAATGATCACACATTATTAGAGATTTGTCCCAGTAGCAGATGTATGAACTTAATGTATGAATTTAATTCATAATATTGTTTACTCTTACTTCACACATGCACATGCTTCATGCTAGTCATACAATAACACTTTAAAATACTGTAGGCTAAAATTATTGTTTTATTTTATAAATAGGAAGTGAAGTTTGAATATAGTTTATTTAGAAATACTCCTGGGGTTGTTAGGCATTTCCAGTGATGCTGTAAATGACTACTGTACTAATACTAAATAAGTATTACCAATAATGCCAATATCTCTGATCATTCCCACTAACCTCTTCTATTGCTACTTCAGTTAGCATCTACAAGACATGGATTTTAGGCTTATTTTCAAGGAACACTCATTGCTTCTCAGCCATATTGCTTTTTTGACCCAGGATCAAGATATAAAATTGGGTATCATCAGGATTCCAATAACACCTAATCCTGTGTTGATCGATGAATTCTCCCAGTAGATTCATCTTTACAGCAGGTTGGAGAAAGCCCTAAACCCTGTGGCTTCTGAAATTTCAGGGGCCTGAGGTGCAACGTTTCACTTCCTTCCATGTTGACTTAAATGCCCCCTCAAAAACGAGGAGAAATGCGCAGTACAGTGCCCCCCCTCCCTAGGGTGAGTCCTGAAGAATATCGTGGTTAATGGTATCAAAAGAGAGAAAGAGAAAGAATACTGAAGGAGAATATTAGAGGTCAGTTGAAAGCCTGTAATCCAAATACATTGTCCCAAGGTAACTAAAAATGTCAGCTTAGCCAAAAAATATTTGAAAGGCCAGGGAATATTGATAAATTAGGAAAAAATATTAGGAGTCAAGTAGAGCTTTAGGAAAGCAAAAGCAACTCCCTAAAAAGAAAACAGTAGTAAAACATTGCCCCTTTCTTCTTTCCAACCCCCTTGGTTTTATAGTCCTGCCTCATTAACTTATGTTTGTACCCCATGATTTAATTGACCTCCCTGGGAATATGACCCAATCAAATATTTGCTGTTGTGTCTACCCAATTAAATACCTTGTTCAATCACACATATATTCTAATGTACATAAGTCTGTAATCCCACATGCCTTTAACCCTTTCTTTGCCTCTAATTTGTGGTTCAGTATTATGGTATCTTGGTCTCTGGGTTAAATGAACCCCATTAAGGGAAAATTTCCTTCAAATTGTCCTATATTTTCTTTTACATGCCTGAGTTCTTAATTTTTCAGATAAAATGAAGCATTAAAACAAAGCAGAACAAATGAACAAAACAGAACTGTAGTGGCTTAATGTCAGAGTTAAATTATAACACAGCTGTAGGATTGCTCAGAGCCTGATTTCAGAGCTCTACTTTGTCTGGAAAAGTAAACAACAGTTCTACTCACTAAGGCAGGGATCCTGACCTGCAAGTTTTGAACAGCGTGCAAGGACCATACACAATAAATTGTAGAAAAAAATTGTGCTATTTCCACTTCATTTAAGTGAAATTACATTTATTTATTTATTTAATTTGTTTGGTATCCATCTCGCACGAAGTGATTCTGGATGGCTTACAACATAAAACCACACAAACACAAATATCTGTAACAATACAAATACTAATTATGACTAAAAGATGGAGGGGGAGGGAAGCAGGATGTGCAGGGGGGGGAAAATGGTATCTGCTATTGGTCTATCAACCCCCTCCAGCATGGAACTTCCCCATTGGGGGCCCCAAGCCAACCTGCAGAACTGGGTCTTCAGGCCCTTATGGAAGGTCAGGAGGGTGGGAGCAGACCTCACCCCAGAGGGCAAGATGTTCCAAAGAGTAGAAGCCATGGCAAAGAACCCACTTCTACTAGACACCACCAGCTGGAATTTACTTACTATCAAACATAGGATTGCTTAATCTCCAGTTAATCACATTAAACACCACAGTAGCAAAAACAATTTTTGAAGGCTTTTGGAGGATTTCTGCAGTCTCTGGGTCTCAGACAGTGCATCTCTGAGCCGCAGACGAAAGTAGCTTCTCTGCCATGGCTAGTAATTCTTACAATCCAGGGCCAGCAGATTCACTCTGTTGGATGAAGGGGTACCGCTTAAGCAAAAAGAACAGAAGTAGAAGTGATCATGTTTGTCAGCTACTCACTGAACAAGGAGCGCACATTCCTCCATGGAATAAAGGATGTTGTGTGTGAATCTCAAACCCTCCACAGCATATACAGATATCTTCAGACAAACAAAACAGAACAAAATCAGGAAGACTTAACTTTAGTAATCATTGCCATAGATTTCTATGATTTGATAACGGGAGTTGGCATTTTATAGGACACACTCATGAAGATTGGATTAAGAAGTAGAACATCAATCGTTTAAAAAAGAAAGATGTGTGTATGAAAAAGAGGTAAAAATGCAAGGCTGCTTGAATATGGTCCTTCTATAATCTTAAGAGCAAATATAAATGTATTTCTACCCAGTGGGACTACAGCTTTCCCTGTTATATCTTTTGCTGTAATGACCTACAAAGAGTATTTTTTTTGACAAAAATGACTAATTAAATAGGCATTGCACTGTATTAATTTATTTAGAATCTAGGTGGAAGAAGGGCTGGTCCTCTATACAGGGCTCAGAACTACAATTCTAGAAGCTGTAATCATAAAAAAATCTTTTGGAAGCCATTTGACTGAGGATGGATACCCTATTAACAGCAATTCATGAAAATAGAGTAATAACGAAAACAACAACTGCATCAATAGTTAAAAACATTAATATCTCACCTTCAATATGCCTCTCATTATATTTCACTTCATGGGCAATATTTTCTACAGAAAAAAGAATGGGCACTTTTCACATAGAGCTTTTTAATTAGTTTCCACTTGAATTAGTCTCTAATTCAGTGTAAAATATATATTGGATAGAATGTCTGTTAATTATTTTCTCTACATTCAGTACAATAGCACAATTTTTTTAAGGTTCTAAGTGAAGAGGACCTTTCGGAACACAGGACAAATTAACTCATACTCCCCACCATTAAAGTGCAGAATGATAATAACAACACAATGAAGATTTTGTCATTGGTCTTCTACCGTCACCCCATAACAGATACTTCTATTTCTCACAGTTTCTTCCCATTGGTCAAAAGCTTTTTCTGCTTCATATTGTGCTACACAGGTAGTCCTTGTTCAGCAACTGTTTCATATAGCAACTGTTTGCAATTATAAGAATGATGAAAAAGTAACTTTGCAACCAATTGTCAGATTTGCAGCATTAGTAAGTCTGTAAAGCAAAGCTAAACTGAAGTAAGATCATAAGCAGAGTTGTGGTTTCACTTAGCGATTGCTTCACTTAATTACCATGTTGCCAGTTCCAGTTGTGGTTGCTAAACAAAGACTACCTGTAATGCAAAATTGCAGTCAATGTACTTAGCGCCCATGGATGCAAAGTTTAGTCGCTATTCAAGGTACACCGAGCAGAAGAAATGCTCATTCATCCTGGGAAAAACAAAATGAGATATTACCTTTGCTTAACTTAAAGGTGCTTATTTCTTCCACAGAACTTGTAGAAATCTCAAGAGGAGAACTGTAGCTCTCTACTGATGCAGCTAAAAGTATAATGAGGGAAAAGAAATTTCTTACATTATGTAGTAATTTAAGTAAGATATGTCCTGCATATCTTACTTAAAGCACTGTTGGTTATGAGTATGAAAAAAACTCTTAGAATTCAGTTGAATTTCAGATCAAACTCAGAAGTTACACCTGTAATAGGCTCCAAGAGCCAGAATTCCCAGCCAAAAGGCCTAATGTTTATGCTGTATGGGAAAACATTGGAGAAGCCTGATAAAAATAATCAATTTATTTGAACTGTAGCAATCAATCCACTTTATTCCTCCTGGCAACATGTTTGAAGTTGGAGAGGTTTCAGGAATACCTTCTTCCAGAAAATGTAGTGGAAGCATATCACAATTATGCCTGAAAGTTATCAATGTAGAGAAATAATAATATGAGTGAATCCTTCAGCCATTTTTTTGAGCTAATTCTATAACTCTATACCAATATGTCCACATCATGGGCAGCAATGTGTGCCAGTCATTGTTTTATAGGTTATACGGTGAACTTTCCAAACTATCATCCTCTAGATTTGTTGGATTACAACTCTAATAAAAAAAATAAACAGATTGTGATGTTTGGGGATGATGGAAGTTATAGTCTAGTTCAGTATTTCTTAATCTTGGCAACTTTTAAGATGTGTGGACTTCAACTCCCAGAATTTTGGGACTTGAAGTCCACACATCTTAAAGTTGCCAAGACTGAGAAACATTGGCTCATCTAGGAGTCATCAAACTGAGAAAAGCTCAGATACTCCAATGCAGTTCATTATCAATTTCAATTGCTATCCAAAGCAGGGAAGTAGCCACATTTTCCTATAGGATGGTGCACCTGCAAGAACTTAGAGCTGTCTCTAGGTTACAGAGAGGTGGAAAGTTTCTGCTACTCTCCAGTAAATACTACCGGCTCTGTCAAATATGCTTTCTTCACTATACTTTGAATTATTTAACCAAATTATGGCAATATGGTGGGCTATGTGACAAAACCCCACCTAATTTACCATCTGCTACTAAAGCTATGATCCAAGGGCGTGAGCTTGTTCACAAGATCAGGGGAGGCGAGGCCAACCCCTCCCTTTTCCCCAAAGTAGCTGGCAGAGCTACTAGAAGTGTGTGTTTCTCACCACTGCAGCACTGATGCTATTTCTGTGACAAGGAGATGTGAGAAAGAGGCATTAGCTTTGTTAGATTAACTGCCACCACCAGTTCCAACAGTACTGGTGAAGAGAGCGTATAGCTCTGATAACATATGAGAGCAATTCGGAAATAAACCTCTGTTTGGTTATCAATGACAGAGACTCACAGATGCAGAACTTTTATTATACACATTAGAAAACTACAACATGGGACTTCCGGCGGCTCCGCGGCGACGGAGACAGCCTTCCCGGGCTGCCCGCGGCTCAGCTGTTGTTTTTTCGCCCGAAACAGTGTCGATCAGCTGTTCGGGCGAATTAGAAGCCCCCTCCTCGGGAGAAGAGGAGGGGGTGAGGCCCCAGGTAGGGGTAGAGTTCTCCGGGGCCGCCTGAGCTTGGAGCTTGGGCGGCTGAAGGATTGAACTCCCCCGAAGCCTGGGTTGCTCCCAGCTGGCCAGCGTCTCTGCTCCGGATTTCTTGGAGCAGAGCCAGGCGTCTGCGACCACCCCTGCCTGAAGAAAGGACTATGGATTAAAGGAGCAGGCAGAGCGGTACAAGAGGGAAAGGTGAAGAGGATTATTTTATTATACTCTCGAGCTTGATGGACTTTTTAAACTTTAAGTGAAAGTGCGTCACAATTGAAAAGTAAAAGATGGCGGCTAAACCTCCCCCTAAAACTCTTCGGAGTGGTGGATCTTCTCCGGTGCAACAATCATCATTACAGGCGTTGCACCCTCCTGATGTACTGACATCGAAGGACTTACGAGATGCTTTGGATAAACATGCCCAGGTACTTTTGGAATCAATTAATCAATCAATGGGTGATAAATTTGCACAGATGGAGGAGAAATTGGAGAAACTGGAGGAGAGAATGGAAGAGAGGATGGAACAGAAGTTCAGCGTGATGAAGGTAGACATTTTGTCTTCAGTGCATAAAGTGGCGGAATGTGTGGAAGATTTAGATGAAAAAGTGGATGATCTGACTCAAAAGAATGCAATATTAGAAGTTAAAGTACGGGAGAATGAAAATTTAAGAGACAAAATGGAAAGGGAGTTAAGCCTTGCTCAATATTACCAGATGCAGTTTGCTGTTAGAATCAGAGGTTTAAAAGAGAACATTAAGGAAGATTTAAAGCAGCTGGTTTCTGAGGCTTTTGAAGTGGTGTTGAACCAGCCAGCATCTGAAATAAGAGCAGCTATGGATAAAGTGTTCCGTGTTAACTCATGGATTGCCAGACAGAGAAAGTTGCCTAGAGATGTGGTGGTTTACTTTGCAAAAAGAGAAATTAGAGATGAAGTTATACAAGCTGCCTATGATGCTAAAGTTGTGATTGCTGATCAAGAAGTCTTGGTTTTAAAAGAAATCCCTCCAAAGATTTTAAGGAGAAGGAAAGACTACACATTTCTTGTTCAAGAGCTCAAGCAACGAGATATAAGGTTCAGATGGGAGATTCCAGATGGGCTGATGGTGATGTATGAAGGCAAAAGGTATCGGTTGATTACTGTGAAGCAAGCGCGTGATTTCTACAATACTGTTTTAAAAGCAACCCCATTAACACTTCTGGAAGCTGCAAAGGGATCTGGAGAAGGTGAAGGAGAACATCAAGAGGAGGAAACAGAGGAAAATGGTGCTGGAGGAGATCAAGCTATAACTTCTTTGGATGATCCTAGAGAGCAAAGGGTAACGCGTGCTGCTTTAAAAAGAGCAAAGAAAATAAAAGAACAAGACCAGCAAAAGTCTTCAGAATCTTCACATCGCATTCATAGCCAAGCTGTGGGAGGAGCACGGCCTAAAGAAGATAGTCCTATCAAAGCAGTGCTTCAAGAGCTTTGGGAGGATATGCATGGCAACTAAATTTTTGACTTGGAATGTTAATGGACTAAATTCACCACAGAAGAGAAAGAAAGTTTTTCAATATTTAAAACAATTCAAGATAGATGTTATATGTTTGCAAGAAACGCATATTAGGGCTATGGACCAAAAGTTTTTATTGAACTCAAGACTGGGCACGCACTTTGTTGCCTCTGCAATGAATAAGAAAAATGGAGTGGTTGTTTATGTTAAAAGTGCCATAACAGCGGACTTAATTGAAGCAGACAAGCATGGAAGATACGTATTGATAGATTTGTTGCTAGAAGGCAAAAAGACGCTTTTAGTTGGACTGTATGCCCCTAATCAACAACAACAACAGGCTGACTTTTTTAGTTTACTTCATACAAAACTTACCCAGTTGGATTATAAATCTTTTATTTTTATGGGGGACTGGAATGGTGTTTTGGATGTACAGATGGATAAGGCTGGAGCTTTTAAGCGCATTCCAAGTCATGCTAGACTGCCTAAATCTTTTTTTGAAATGAAGGATGACTTGGAATTGCGAGATATTTGGCGTGAGAGACACTTGCGGGAAAAGGATTATACTTTTTATTCTGATAGACATCAATCTTTTTCGAGGATTGATTTTATTTTGGTGACTAATGACTTTTTTTTGAGGACTAAAAAGGTGAAGATTTGTGCAAGAACTATCTCTGATCATAGTCCAGTTTGGTTAGAGATTGATAAGGAGAAAAGAGATAGGCGCTCGTGGCGCGTAAATGAGAATTTGTTTAGAAATCAGAGAAATGTGGAAGAATGCAAACAGCGGATGAAGGATTTTTTTGAAACTAATATGAACAAAGGTACCTCTATGGATATGGTGTGGGATGCTAGCAAGGCATACATGAGAGGGGTGTTGATATATATGAATAACAGACATAGACGTGTTGTGGAAGCTAGGAGGAAAGAACTGGAGAACGAAATAAAGGAAAAAGAAAAGGCTTTGATTTTGAACTCAGAGGATGTGAAGACTAAGGAGGCTATTAAATTGTTAAGAGGACAATTTGATAAATTAATGGCTGACCAAGTGGCAACCAATCTGCGGTTTGCCAGGCATAATACTTTTTGCAATGCTAATAAACCAGGTAGATGGTTAGCTTATAGATTGAGGAAAAAACAAAGGGCTTCTAATATAGACAAGATTGAGCATAAAGGAAGGGTTGTGTTTCAACAGGACCTTATCAAGGACGCTGTTGTGGATTTTTATTCTAAATTATATGCTAAGGAGAAAATTAATGAAAAAGACATTGATATATATCTGGAAAATGCTAGCATCCCGGTTCTTACGCAAGTACAAAAAGAAGGGATTAATCAACTGATCACAGAAGAAGAAATTTTTACAGCAATTAAGGAATTGAAGGTGGATAAAGCACCAGGTACGGATGGCTTGACTGCGGCCTATTACAAAAATTTACAATTAGAAATGATAAAACCGTTAAAGGAACTGTTCCAGATAATTCAGAGGGGGGGAAAGGTGCCACCGTCTTGGAGAACTGCTTTTATTTCTTTGATTCCGAAGGAAGACCAAGATGCTACTCAAGTTAAAAATTATAGACCGATATCGCTTTTAAACACAGATTACAAGATATTTGCTAAGGTTTTGGCTAATAGACTGATGAGGGTTCTGCAACAGGTGATTCATGGGGATCAAACGGGGTTTATTAGTGGTAGGCAAATGAAAAATAATGTGAGGCATATAGTTGATGTGTTAGAGTTTTTGGAAAGGAACAACCAGATCGCTGCGGTGCTAATTTTTTTAGATGCTGAAAAAGCTTTTGATCAATTGAATTGGAAATTTTTGTTGAAAGTTTTAGAAAAAATGGATTTTGGGGAAAATTTTTTACAACCGATTAGGGCATTATATCAAAAACAAACTGCCCGAATTATAGTTAATAATAGCTTGACAGAAGCATGTAATATTGAGAAGGGCACAAGGCAAGGGTGTCCGTTATCGCCCTTGTTATTTGTGTTGACATTAGAGATATTATTGGTTAAAATTCGGAATTCGGAAAAAATTAAGGGGATTCAAATTGGAGATCAGGACTACAGATTGAGAGCATTCGCAGACGATCTGGTTGTTATAGTGACCCAGCCAGAGAACTCTGTTGTGGACCTGATGGAGATAATAACACAATATGGGAAGGTTTCTGGATTTAAGGTTAATGTACAAAAAACAAAAATTTTGGCCAAAAATATGACATCACCGCAAAAGGCCCTCTTAGAAGGATTAACTGGATTTGAGATTGTTAAAAGGGTTAAATATCTGGGGGTGATTTTGTCGCCCTCTAATACAAAGCTATATAAAAATAATTATGAAAAGCTATGGGGGAAAATTCAAAAAGAATTGGAGAGTTGGGAAAAATTGCAATTGTCTTTGTTGGGACGGATTGCAGCAGTAAAAATGAATGTCCTGCCTAAATTTTTATTTCTGTTTCAAATGATACCGATTCTTAAGAAAGATTCTAATCTGGAGGAATGGCAGCGAGGTATCAATAAATTTGTGTGGGCAGGGAAAAAACCACGAGTTAAACTTAAGATTATGCAGGATACTCGTGAGAGAGGTGGCCTTAAATTGCCTAATTTTAAATTATATTATGAAGCTGCTGCATTAGTAGGAATAAGTGACTGGATTAATTTGACGCAAGGGAGGTTATTAAATCTTGAGGGCCATGATTTGTTGTTTGGCTGGCATGCATATTTGTTGTATGATAAGAAGGTAGACAACGTGTTTAGGGTGCATATTTTAAGGCAGGCATTGCTGAGAGTTTGGAAGAAGTATAGACATAAGTTAAGTTGCAAGATACCATTGTGGGCAATTCCAAAACACGCAATAGAAAATATACATGCTGGCTTTAAATATGATGTGACTACGTACAAGGAGATCCTCAGTTTGGAAAGAAATGTTTGGTGTTTGAAATCATATAGCCTCTTGCGAGAAGAGAAGGTTGTTCAAAATTGGTTTCAATATACTCAGTTACGGGCCAGGTGGAAAGAAGACCAGAAAAATGGATTTACAATGACTGATGAAAATTTGATAAAGCAAATTAGAAATCAGGGACCAGCACATATCAAACGGATATATCTTGCATTGATAGAGATTGACTCAGAAACAGAGCTTGTTAAGGATTGTATGATAAAATGGGCCCAAAACATCCAGGAAGTTATCACAATGGACACGTGGGAAAAGATTTGGGTGAGGAACGTGAAATTTACTCAAGCTCAAAATCTAAGAGAGAACTTTTACAAAATGTTTTATAGATGGCATTTAGATCCTAAAAAGCTTGCAAGTATGTATCCGAATGATCAGCCTAAATGTTGGAGGTGTGGTGATGAAGATGCAACATATTTTCACATATGGTGGACATGTAAGAAGGTTAAGGCTTTTTGGATAAAAGTCTGGTGGAATATGCAGAAGATTTTTAAACAGAGGATAAAGTTTTGTCCGCAACTTTTTTTGTTGGGAATAATTGCAGACGCTACAGTTGTGGACACCAAGTTGATGTTGAACTTAATCACGGCGGCAAGACTTTTGATAGGCCAATATTGGAAGAAAGAGGAACTGCCGACCATAGAAGAGTGGACTTTAAAGGTTTCAGACCTGGCAGAGATGGCGAAGATTTCGGCCTATTTGAAAGATCATTCGCAAGAACGCTATATTATGGAATGGGCAAAATGGATTGAGTTTATCCAGAACAAGTATAGGGTTAAGAAGTTTTATGTAGCATTTGAATAAGTCTTCTTTCGTTTTTTTTTCTTTTCTTATCTTAGTTTCTTTTTATACATATTCAATATTATTAAGGCTTGTTTTATCCTTTATAAGCTAGAGAGTGATGGATTTTAGAGTTTATAGTTGTTAGTATATGATTGTTTATGATTGCTTTTTATATATATACCTTGTATTTAGCTCTGGGAAGTGGGGGGGGAGGGGGGGAGGGGGGGAGGTAGGGGGGGAGGAGGGAGGGGGAAGGGGGGATTCTTAAAGGAAAATTGTATTTTAAAACTTTTCAATAAAAAAAAAGAAAACTACAACATTACTTTTTGACATAATCACCATTCAAATTGAAGCACTTGTCATCACGTCTTACAAGGTTTGAAATTCCTTAGTTAGTAGTCAATTGGTCCCAAGACTGGGCTATGTGGGGGTGATCAAAAACATCCCAACGGAACTGCTTCAAAAGTTGTTGGGCGAGCATTATCGTGAACCAACACATCGGAAGTGGCCCCATGGAAAATCCTGCTAAATGTGAAGATGCCAAAGGAGTTCTGCTAGTGAAGTTGATGGAGCGTGGTTCGACCATCAATTCAGAAGTCTACTGTGAAACTTTATGAAAACTCAGATGAGCCATCCATAACAAGTGTCGGGGCATGACTTCTGGTATGGGGTTGGTTCACGATAATGCTCACCTGCACACCGCTAGATGCACCCAAGAACTTTTGAAGTGGTTCTGTTGGGATGTTTTTGATCACTACCACCCCCCATAGCCCAGATTTGGCACCGAGTGACTACTAAGGAATTTCAAACCTTGTAAGACGTTATGACAAGTGCCTCAATTTGAATGGTGATTATGTCGAAAAGTAATGTAATGTTGTAGTTTTCTAATGTGTATAATAAAAGTTCTGTATCTGCAATTGTCTGTCATTGATAACCAAATGGAGGTTTATTTCCGAATTGGCCTCGTATATAGGGAGCATTACTGAAAGAGGAAGAGATGATCGTACTAATGCACAGAGTTCTTGTTTAGAGTTAAAAAAACACTCTCTGTACAGTGAGTTATTACTCAAGTTCTAAACAACAACAAAAGGGAGTTATTTCAACAAGAACTAGACATTACTAACACCATCAATACTATCTCATAGTTATTCACACTTAAGCCCATTTCAGATAGGGAGTGAAGAAACAATCTCCCCTCCACATTCCAGTTTTTTATGATTGCTGGAAAAAGAAGGTGTAGATTCCAAAATTCAGGCGGTGATGTAAGTGTGCCTGTATTCAGCTGCCACAAAGCCCATAAATATTTCTGGCTAGATTGTGTGGATATTTCTGGCTTAATACAACCACTGCTGCCAGGGATGATGTCTGGAAGTCATAGGCTGCACCAAACATGGAAGGGCAAGAATTTCCCATTTCTTATTTATCTTCTGCTCGTGTCACCTCTTAGTGTCTATCTTCCATCACAACTTTTAAATCCTGCTTGGAAAAAGTCATTACTTGTGTTTGGCCCAAGCGGACTGGCAGGAGATGTTCCTTCCAGTGAACTGACAGAGATGATCTCAGGAAAACTATCCTCAAATGTCAAAGCTGAAAGAGAAAAGAAACGGGGGGGGGGGGAGGAGGAACATTCATAAAGGCACCCCAAAAAATTATTTATATGGTTATTTATAAGTTTAGAAGACTGCTCAAGTTCAAGGAGACTCCAGGGCGGTTATATACTTCAAAACAAAACAAAACAAAAAGAATGAAAAAAAGAGAGGTATAGCTGGATAAGATCAACAAATACCTTACAATAACTCATAAAAGAGCACCAGGAGCTCAACAAAAGCCTTATCCACGGGCCTGAAAGCAAGATTTGTGGTCCCCTTGTATGTTAGCTCATGCAAAAGATAATAATCTAGTAGTATTAGCAGACCACCAGGTGAACAAGGGCAAGAATAGTCACTCAGAAGGCCAATCTTTGGGCAGGATTAACATAAGTGGCGTAAGCAAATTACAGGAGGTAGCAGGGCTTTTTTTGTCATAGAACGCTCAGAATGGAGTTCCGGCACCTTTTTTGGATGGAACCTTGTAGGGTAGGCAAGGCGGCTTGTATGACATGCGTGAGTTCCGGCACCTTTTTCTTTTACAAAAAAAGCACTGGGAGGTAGTAAAGTCTTTGCACTGGATGGATTACTCTGCACTGGTTAGACAGCATGAGAAGTACTGTGTCTAGTTCTTGGCACTTGAAAAGGGACGTGGAGAAACAGGAGGAAATGTCAGAAGAGCACTCCAGGGGCATGATAAGGGATCTGAAACCAAGCTCTGTGAGGAACTTTTGTGCTAAGGCTGCAAAAAAAAAAAAAGAAAGAAAGAAAGAAAGAAAGAAAAGAAAAGAAAAAGAGAGAGATGATAGGGGTTTATATTAATTTATTCATAAATGTTTGGTCAAAGGCCAAAATTAAATTAAAAAAAAAACACAACACTTTTTTGGAAGCTTAGTAAAACAAGGAACCAAATTCTAACAGGAAAGCCAGCTAGGTGACTTTGGGCCAATCATTTTCTCTCAGCCCAACTCACCTCACACTGCAGTGGTGAGGGAAAAGGAGGAGGAAGGAGTACTGTGTATGTTTGCCACCTTGAGTTAAAAATAATAAAGGTGGGATATAAACAAATAAATTAACAGGTTAAAGAGTTGAAAACCAAAGAAACTAAATGTTTTTCCCCTTATGTACAGTATATAAATACTGATATATATATATATGTATATGTATATGTATATGTATATATATATATATGTATATATATATATGTGTGTGTGTGTGTGTATATATATATATATATATATATTCCTTGATAAGATTAAAAATACGAATCCCAGGCATGTTAAAATTAACAAACAAATGAACACTGGGATAGAATTAAAAACTAAAACAGTTTTTATTGCTGAAAAATCAAGCTTTCGTTGGCCAACTGCCAACGTCATCAGGATGGAGATGCTGGGGTGGGGAGATTCCGTTTATACTGTTGGTGTCTGCACTCTGCTCATGGAGCATGCTCAGATCTGTTTGTTGAGGTCTGCCGTATTTCTTTGAGTTGTCGCGCATCCGTTTTTGGGATGTATTTGTCTCTGGGTATCTGTTGTTAAAAGTGAATTGTTTATAGCTCCATGTGTTGTAGCCATAACCCTGGTCATTGTCCGTGTTCTCATGCCAGGGATCTTAAATGGTTGTTGCTCTTCTTCCTTGTGTTCGACATTGCAGAGTGGTTGTGTGCTGGTGCAACCTTGGATTTGATGCAATGAGATAATTTGTGAATTCTTGCGCTGTTTGTCTTCATGTCGCGCACGTCGTTGCTCTTCCCAATTTTTTAGTGCCTGGTATGCAGGGGGGAGGTCTATATGCCGGTTGATGGAGGAATGGTTTGAAAACCAGGCTTCCTTAAACAGGCGGCCGCCTTTAGTGTTGTCACTGGCAATAGCCTCAGTCCCTGCTAGATTAAAGGCATGGTTGTGTGTAGCCATGTGCGTCCACACCTGTGAACGTTGTTCTTGTCTTCTAATAGCAAGCTTGCAACAGCTTGGGGACTGCTTGCAACAGCAGGGAGTGGGGCAACATCAAGATTCACTTAACAACGAAGATCTGCTTCAGCTTACGTCCCTATGCCTGAAAACGTTTTTTACATTTCAAGGCACCATTTATGAACAGGTGAAGGGCACCCCTATGGGGTCCCCCATCTCGGGTGTCATTGCAGAAGCAGTCCTGCAACAGCTAGAGACCCGCGTGATGTCCACATGTCGGCCCAAGTTTTGGGTGAGATACGTGGATGACACCTTTGTGATTGTCAAAAAGCAGGACAAGGACAGGCTGATGAGGAAGCTCAATTCCATCTATCCTGATATCCGCTTCACCGCAGAAGAAGAGACCAATGGGGCTTTGCCCTTCTTAGATGTGTTAGTTAGGCGTCAACCTGATGGCTCGTTACACACATCGGTCTACCGTAAATCCACCCATACGGACAGGATACTTCATTACGAAAGTAATCACCCCACAACCCATAAGGCCAGCTGTATCAGAACCCTCTTTAGACGTATAGATACGCATTGCAGCACGAATAAGGCAAAAAGGGAAGAAAGACGCCACCTTTATCGTGTCTGCAAAAACAACGGGTACCCGTCTAACTTCATCAGACAATACAGCAGGCCAAGTGAACCTACCCGCCATGAATGTAACAACGCCTTAACATCACGGATAACACTGCCTTATATCCACGGTGTATCCGAGGCCACAGCGCGCATACTAACCCCTCACAAAGTCGGTGTTGCCCACAGACCTGATCGGACCTTACGAGCTTGCGTCATGCGCCCTAAAGATCCACTCCCCAATGAAGAAAAAGCCTCGGTCGTATACAAGATATCATGCCAGAATTGCAATTGCAATTACATTGGGGAGACAGCAAAACGACTGAGGACTAGGGTGCATGAACACAAGCTTGCTATTAGAAGACAAGAACAACGTTCACAGGTGTGGACGCACATGGCTACACACAACCATGCCTTTAATCTAGCAGGGACTGAGGCTATTGCCAGTGACAACACTAAAGGCGGCCGCCTGTTTAAGGAAGCCTGGTTTTCAAACCATTCCTCCATCAACCGGCATATAGACCTCCCCCCTGCATACCAGGCACTAAAAAATTGGGAAGAGCAACGACGTGCGCGACATGAAGACAAACAGCGCAAGAATTCACAAATTATCTCATTGCATCAAATCCAAGGTTGCACCAGCACACAACCACTCTGCAATGTCGAACACAAGGAAGAAGAGCAACAACCATTTAAGATCCCTGGCATGAGAACACGGACAATGACCAGGGTTATGGCTACAACACATGGAGCTATAAACAATTCACTTTTAACAACAGATACCCAGAGACAAATACATCCCAAAAACGGATGCGCGACAACTCAAAGAAATACGGCAGACCTCAACAAACAGATCTGAGCATGCTCCATGAGCAGAGTGCAGACACCAACAGTATAAACGGAATCTCCCCACCCCAGCATCTCCATCCTGATGACGTTGGCAGTTGGCCAACGAAAGCTTGATTTTTCAGCAATAAAAACTGTTTTAGTTTTTAATTCTATCCCAGTGTTCATTTGTTTGTTAATATATATATATATATATATATATATATATATATATATATATATATATATATATATATATATATATATATATATATATATATATATATATATATATATATATGTGTGTGTGTGTCTGTGTGTGTGTGTGTGTGTGTGTGTGTGTATATATATATATATATGTACGTACATACATACATACATACAGTACATACATACATACATACATACATACATACATATATATATATATATATATATATATATATATATATATATATATATATATATATATATATATATATATATCTCAAAAGGCAGTCACATCATGGTGCAAAAAGCGTAGGAGTGTTCTCTTCTGAAACCGAGAGCAGAAGAAGAACCCGCAAGTCAAAATGAAATACATTTGAATATCAGGCAGTGCTTCCTGATAACGAGAGCTGTGGAACAGGCTGCTAAAAAAAGCTACAGCCTCCCTTCCCTGGGGTTTTTCCCCTGGGTGACATTTTCCTGGATTCCAGCACTGAGAAGGGTTGGGCTGGTGAATCTGTTCATTGAGCTATTTCTAAACCTTCCCTTGACCTAAAACAGGGGTAGGCAACCTCGGCTCTTTTATGACTCATGGACTTCAACTCCCAGAATTCCTGAGCCAGCTATGCTCAGTCCATGAGTCATAAAAGAGCCGAGGTTGCCTACCCCTGACCTAAAGCAAGCATTGCCTTAACAGGGATTATGGCGCTCCCTAACAAGCAGGTTTACACCGGCTTTCTGTGGTATTTTTAGGAAAGATTTTGTCTGGATTTGTGGCATCGCTATATTTTCCCTGGGCCTCCGGGGAAGGGAGGGGACGAAATAGAGAAGGCCCCCCCCCTCCCGCCCCCGGGAAACCTTTGGACTCAGCTGCCTCCGAGAAGCTGGACGTATCTTCGGGCTCGCTCTCAGTGTCCACTACGATGGCCGCCATCTGGTCTTGAGCCATGCGTGAAGGCAGCAAACTCAACTCCCTCGGCCCCAGAGAGCAAGGCCCTTCCGACGGCGCCCCAGGAATCCCAAACGGGCCAGAGAGGCGCGATTTAGCAGGATGCGAGGCGCGTGTTTGGGAGAGAAAAGCTAGCTAGCGGTTCTCGGGAGCGCGTCGCGCGTGAAAACAAGACAAAAAGGAAATTCTGGCCGAAAAGACCCTTCGGCTTCGAAGTGCAATAGAGGAACTTTGTTAACGGGATTGTTAAGGAAGTCTTAAGTAAAATCTGCCCGGGTTTGAACAAGATCTGGGTGCAGCACGAGGCTTCGTGGGAAGATGCTAAGATGGCCAAAAGGCCGGGCAGGAGGAAAAGGAAAGGAGTACGGGAGGGGCAGTTTTAGACTTCGATTTTCTCTGGGCACCCGAAGACCTTACGCCAGAGGTCTTCAAACTCGGCCCTTTTATGACTCGTGGACTTCAACTCCCAGAATTCCTCAGCCAGCATGCCTGGCTGAGGTATTCTGGGAGTTGAAGTCCACGAGTCATAAAAAGGCCGAGTTTGAAGACCCCTGCCTTACGCAGTCACTCTCTTTGGCCATGTTGGCTTGTAATTCTGGGAGCTTCAAACTCAACGCATGTGGAGGAAAGGTTATAGCAACCCTACTGTTAATTTCTAGCACCAAACCAATAGAAATCAGAAGGAGAAAGTATTAAAGTACACTTTAAAAACGTTCTATAGCACAGATTAAAAAAAAAGTGATCCCATGCAGCATTTTTCCCTAACCTGATTTCCCCTCCCCATATACTGTGGTATGAATCCTCTTTTCTGCCTGCTGGAAAAAAAATGTCCTAGTACCGGTAGCAGAGAGCACCTGGTGTTCTCCAGACTGAGAAAGAAACAAATACAAGAGGATGGAAATACCAGAATATAGAATGGCAGATTTTTCCCCCCTCTCAATTGGTACTCTTATTTGTTTGTTTTAAAGTAGGTGGCATATGACTTTAAACCATCTTAATTTCATTGGTGTTTCCTGGCCCAAATGTTAGGATGTCAAATGAATGTCCCCCTGGGACCCCCAATTTGGCACACAGGGGTGACATTATCCACAAATACTCCCAGATTTCTTGTTCCATCTGAGTAAGTTGCAATTTTGCAACTTAGTAAAAAGAAAAAAAAGGGGGGTGGGGGTGGGGGTTTAGGATGCTGCAAAGCAAAGTATCAACTCTTTTTGTCTTCTTTATTTTCAGGAATGTCTTGGATTTCCATAAACTTTTTTTTTTAGAAAAAAATAAGTTGATGCTGTCCATTGTTATGTCTGGAGTTGTATTCATTTGCTCAGAAAAGGAGACAAAGATAAGCAGGTTAATAAGGCATATAGGCATCAAGAAATAATAATAATAATAATAATAATAATAATAATAATAATAATAATAATAATAATAATAATAATAATAATAATAATAATAAGAAGAAGAAGAAGAAGAAGAAGAAGAAGAAGAAGAAGAAGTTGAAGTTGGAAGGGACCTTGGAGGTCATCTAGTCCAACCCCCTGCTCAGGCAGGAAACCTTATACCATTTCAGGCAAATGGCTGTCCAGTCTCTTCTTAAAAACCTCCGGTGTTGGAGCATTCACCACCTCTGGAGGCAGGTTGTTCCACTGGTTAATTGTTCTAACTGTCAGGAAGTTTCTCCTTAGTTCTAGGTTGCTTCTCTCCTTGACTAGTTTCCATCCGTTGCTTCTTGTCCTGCTTTCAGGTGCTTTGGAGAATAGCTTCACTCTCTCTTCTTTGTGGTAGCCCCTGAGATATTGGAACACTGCTATCATGTCACCCCTCACTCTTCTGTTCGTTAAACTACACATACCCAATTCCAGCAACCGTTCCCTGTATGTTTTGGCCTCCAGCCCCCTAATCATCTTTGTTGCTCTTCTCTGTACCCTTTCTAGAGTCTCGACATCTTTTTTACATCGTGGTGACCAAAACTGGATGCAGTATTCCAGGTGTGGCCTTACCAAAGCATTGTAAAGTGGTATTAGTACTTCACTCGATCTTGATTCTATCCCTCTGTTAATGCAGCCTAGCACTGTGTTGGCTTTTTTGGCAGCTGCAGCACACTGCTGGCTCATATTTAAGTGATTGTCTACTAGGACTCCGAGATCCCTCTCACAGTTACTACTATTGAGCAAGGTACCACCTATACTATACCTGTGCATTTGATTTTTCCTGCCTAAATGTAGAACCTTACTTTTTTCACCATTGAATTTCATTTTGTTAGATAGTGCTCAGTGTTCGAGTCTGTCCAGATCCTTCTGTATCTTAAGCCTATCTTCTGCCAGCTTGGTGTCGTCTGCAAATTTGATGAGTTCCCCATCTATCCCCTCATCCAAATCGTTAATGAAGATATTGAAGAGCACTGGGCCCAGAACAGAGCCCTGGGGCACCCCACTACATACTTCCTTCCATGTAGATGCAGTTCCATTGAGGACCACACGCTGAGTACGGCCTGTCAGCCAGCTACGAATCCATCTGGTGGTGATGCTGTCTAACCCACATTTTTCTATCTTATCAAGTAGTAGGTTGTGATCTACTTTATCAAATGCCTTACTGAAGTCCAAGTAAATTATATCTACAGCATTCCTCTGGTCCACTAATTTTGTCACTTGGTCAAAGAATGTAATAAGATTTGTCTGGCATGATCTGTTTTTGACAAACCCATGTTGACTTTTAGTGATGACTTTGTTTGCATCAAGGTGTTCGCTGATTTGTTGTTTGATTATCTTTTCCAGAATCTTCCCAGGTATTGAGGTCAGGTCTGTAGTTTCCTGGATCTATTTTTTTCCCTTTTTTGAATATGGGAACTACATCAGCTCTCTTCCAGTCCTCTGGTAGTTCCCCAGTGCTCCAGGATCTATGAAAAATATAGTTCAGTGGTTCTGAGATCACGTCTGCCAGTTCCTTGAGAACTTTGGGATGTAATCCATCTGGCCCTGGTGATTTGAACTCGTCTAGGCTGGACAGGTGTTCACTTACCATTTTTTTGCCTATCTTAACTTGCGTTTCTATTCTGTTTTTTATGGCACTGGTTTTGGTAGGTTGGACTGTTTTTTCCCTTTGTGTAAAGACAGATGCAAAAAACGAGTTAAATAGTTCTGCTTTCTCCCTATTGCTTGTCACCTTCTTGCCACTTTCCTCCACTAATGGACCAATCATTTCCTTAACTTTTTTCTTGTTTTTTATATGTTGAAAGAAGAATTTTTTGTTATTTTTGACTTTGGTCGCAAGCCTTAGTTCATTTTGAGCCTTAGCTTTCCTCACTTCATTTTTGCAGGCACGGGCTGTTTGCTGATATTCTGACTTAGTTATGTGCCCCTTTTTCCAATTCTTATACTTGTCCTTTTTATCTTTCAATTTGTCAGAGCGTTCTTTATGCAGCCATGCTGGTTTCTTTTGAGAGCTGTTATTTTTCTTCTTTGTTGGTATTGTACTAGACTGGGCCTTTATTATCTCACTTTTCAAAATTTCCCAAGCTTCTTGAGTTGTTTTCCCCTTTAGGATTCTCATCCATGGAATTCTTCCCATGGTCTCTCTAAGTTTATTGAAATTAGCTCTTTTAAAGTCCAATACTCTAGTTTGGCTGTGTTCTATTGCTTGTGCCTCCAGAATGTTGAATTCCAATATTGCATGATCACTTCCCCCCAAGGTTCCTGTGGCTTCGACACCTTCTATCATTTCATCTCTGTTTGTGAGAATTAAATCCAATATGGCTAATCCCCTAGTTCCCTTCTCTACTTTTTGGGAGAGAAAGTTGTCTGCTAGGTTTGACAGGAATCTGTTTGATCTTCCACTTGGTGCAGAGTTTGTCTCCCAGTTGATATCAGGGTAATCCCAGTTGATATCAGGGTAAAGTGATGGAGATGTCATTTTATAAACTGATCCTTTGCAACTGACAATGTCTTCATTTAGTGAAGTGTGAGCCTTCTGCCCCAAATTCATCAGAGTGCCCTCAGCTGTTGTTAAGATTCCCATCAACTCCCCCCAAGATTAAGAACTCTTGATCTATTATAATTGTCATTCTGAAATTGAGAGATGGAAAAGATATACTTGTCTTCCCTCTAGTGTCACACTGTGACAATACCTATTTGTAATAAAGAGCTAAGGATACTCCTTTCTTTTATCAGTCCGATTGTACCCAGCCAATAGTTGCGCTAAACATTCTTTGCAAGAAGACTATGGGAAATTATAGTTATTACAATGCTACTTCTATGCATGTATGCATCGCCCTGAAATGATGCAGTTGATTCTATATCCTTTTGCTTAGGGTTTTTCAGTACATTTCAAATTGGGTATCTGCAAATTAAGTATATGCAAATCAGCCTTTATTTGTTTTGAGCCAGAGATCTGAGATTTCATATAAGTATTATAGCCTGGCAATTTCTGTAATATAAATATCTACCTGCCTGCCTGTATTCTGATATATTTCGGGTTTCTGGAATAACAGTGTAAAAATCAAGGCTGCTTAACAATAATCTTCTAATATCTGCCTCAAACCTGTACTTGAAAAACTAAATTCTCAATTAATTTATGTTGAGAAAGAGATTGGAGGAAACAGCAAGGAAGAGAAAAATATTTGCAGCAACATTTTTATTTGGTATTCCTAAAATATTTTTTTTATGTGTATAGAAAGGAAGCAATGACAATTATGATTCCGAGTTGGCCTTAACTTGAATTAACCTGGATTTTTATTCCCAGAACCTTAGTATCAGAAAAAATCTTGGGCATTGCCATTGTAAAAAAGAAATTACTTTTTCTCCATAGAAAAAAAACATAACAATTTCATAGCTGTTAGGAGGACAAGAGAAGTGACAATGTGGTGGGTCAGGTACGGGAAGCACATTTTCCCAAGCCCTGCTTGTGTAGGTAACTCATATTATCATGGCCCCGCATGTAACAGTGTCTTACAAATGCTAGTAATGATTGTAAAAATATGTTAATTATATAGGCTTCACTGCAAGGAATAATCCCTGAGTGGATTTCATATAGTAGATAATATTTTACTATTTTTTTTCCTTTTCACCGCAGCCCCAGTGTTACAAACTATGCTGGATATCCCAAATTTTCTCAATCTCCTGACAGATGGGGCCAAAGCAGCAAGTGGAGAGAGAAAGACCAGCAGAAGGACCGCTTGTGCCTTGGTGTTATCAGCAGCGTGTGTAAAAATCTTTGGTGTAAAACTATTGAAGTTTACAAGTAGCCCTTTCTCAACCAAGGAAGGTCTTGTCTTGGTTTTTTTTTAACTTGCCTTGACTGTGTGTAAGTCATATTTTTATCTCTTTGTTGGAAAGTACTCTGTACTGGGTTTATTTCATGTCTTAACTTGGTTCTTATCTCTTTTGGACTCATTTTGCTTTTGAGTTCACTGGAATTCATCCAAAGTTATTGTCACTTGTGACTGGAGTGATGTGGCTTTGGTGCATTCCTGATTAACAGAACAACAACAACAACAAAATGGGTAATCATGTCTGATGGAACTATTGAACTGGATTAAAAAGACTGGGAGGTCTAGTGGTGGACGTGATTTCCAATTTTTTCTATTAGTTTATCAAAATATAAAATAGAAAAATGAAAATATCGAAAAAGTTAGGGAGGGAAAAGGGAAGAAGTGTAGGATAAAAGAGGAAAAAGAAAGAAAAGCATTGACTTTTGACTCTTTTTAGTGCAGAACCCTAACCCTTTAAAGAAGATTAATGTGGCATTTTACACACAAATTCCATAACCTGCCAATAGATGGTGTTAAAGTACTAATAATGCTGTCTTAGCTTTCCCTGGCGCTTATGGTTTCATTTAGCTGCCTGGAGAAAGATCTGGTTCACTTAACAAGCTTCTATCAGGAGGAAAGGCTCAAGTAGCAGTTGCAAATCTCATTTTCCCTTTCACTGTAGTTGTCCTTTTGTTTCTATACTATAGGTAAAGGTAAAGGTTCCCCCGCACATGCGTGCTAGTCGTTTCCAACTCTAGGGGTTTCAAAGCCGAAGAGCCAGTGCTTGTCCGAGGACGTCTCCATGGTCATGTGGCCAGCATGACTAGACGCCAAAGGCGCACGGAACACTGTTACCTTCCCACCGTAGTGGTCCTTATTTTTCTACTTGCATTTTGTCGTGCTTTCGAACTGCTAGGTTGGCAGAAGCTGGGACGAGTAACAGGCGCTCACTCTGTTACGCGGCACTCGGGATTCAACCCGCCAAACTGCCGACCTTCTGATCGACAAGCTCAGCATCCTAACCCACTGAGCCACCGCGATATACTATAACCCTTCTCTAAAAGAAGAGCACACTCAAAGTGTCAATTTTATAGAGGTTTTCTCTTGCACCTCATTAAATTCAAACAGTACGATCAGATGTTTCCAGAGATTTAAAAAGTTTTAATCTTGGGTGTTTTAACAATGGCTGCAAATGAATCATGGATTAGTACACAAATGGCTACACCAGCACATTCAAAGCATGATCTCATTTAGATCCAGACATGGCAATTACGTCATGCTACAAACTGTGTTAAGTGTTCCCATAGGATGCTGGGCAGAGCTGTTTCTTTCTCTTGCTTGTACTTTGAAAAGGACAGTTCAGCCTTACAAGTGTGTTAGTCTAGACAGTCAATGTTTTCTTAACCCATAAAGTAGACAAGAAACCATGCAAAGCCAACGGAGCCTATTGAAACTCTGGCAGGGAACCT
This sequence comes from Vipera berus, assembly GCF_964194415.1. NCBI lineage: Eukaryota > Metazoa > Chordata > Lepidosauria > Squamata > Viperidae > Vipera > Vipera berus. Next base: position 59,105,625 of record NC_138206.1, read on the forward strand.
ACAACTAGAATTCCAGCCATGCTAAAATGATCGTGAACAAATGAACAAACATTTGGATAAATCAATTATTATTGTTTAAGAAATTTATATGGATTGATGAAGATTGGGGAACTTCAAAGCTGAATTTGTTTATGAATGTTAAGAATGACTTCTTATATGCCTGCACACCTACAAGTATGTACAAGATATTACTGGAAATTCTGCAAGTATCATATTAATGGTATTTTTAAATTATAGCCAAACTCTACTGCCTGTTTTTTCAGTACCCAAACTTGATAGCCTCACTAGTGTCATTTCCAAGACAGAAGCATCCTTAGGTCAACTACATAAGAAACCTCAGCTTGTCTTCAGGTTTGTGATAGCTGAGCAAGTGAGGATAATCAAGACAAAACACACTAGGAGATTTTGAATGAAATGCAAATCTTTCTTCCCCAGCCAGATAACATCCAAAAGACAACTTTTATGCAATTCTTAGCCAGTTCCCATCATCCTGCCTACTTCCAATATACATATACCTAATAGGTTATATTTAAGGGCACACAGCTTCAGACCAGAATAAAACCATAACCTGTGGTTTTAAAAATAACTTGTCTAAATAAATAGATTTCAAGTGGCAGCTTATGAGAGGCTGTAGTTGAAAAGCCAACTTACTACTTTATATCTAAAGTGGATGCTTTCATTTCCCCCCCCCCCCATTCAGTTATTGCAGAGGAAAAAAGAAGAGAGGACGGAACGTGAACCACTAGGGAGTAGTGGCTTCTAGGGATTATTTAGAATTGAATGGATTTTATTGGCAGTATTTTAGTTGAACTAGTTTTAATAGGTAAAAGGTAAAGGTTCCCCCGCACATGCGTGCTAGTCATTTCCGACTCATCTCCGCTTCAAAGCCAAAGAACCAGCGCTCGTCTAAGGACATCTCCGTGGTCATGTGGCCAGCATGACTAGACACCAAAGGCGCACGGAACGCTGTTACCTTCCCACCGTAGTGGTCCCTATTTTTCTACTTGCATTTTTACGTGCTTTCGAACTGCTAGGTTGGCAGAAGCTGGGACGAGTAACAGGCACTCACTCTGCCATGCGGCACTCGAGATTTGACCCGCCAAACTGCCGACTATCTGACCGACAAGCTCAGCGTCCTAACCCACTGAGCCACTGCATCCCTGTAGTTTTATTATTAAACCCATTTTTGCAGGTTAATTCCTAGTTTAGTTACTAGATTTGTGGAATATGTCCTATCATGTCAATAGGCAACAATCAATGATCAAGTATCTATATTTTTAAAAAGTATTACCAATGATTACCTCTGTAATTTACCTCTTTTGGTCACCTGTGACAGAATTGTTCTGGTCAGAATCTTCTATAGATGGGGTTAACACTAAATTCACTAAAGCTGGAATTGACGGTATTTTCTTCTTTCCTTTATCATTGTAACATAAAGGACTAAAAGAGGATGTCACTATGATTCTTATTTTACAGACGCAAAGAAATGGAACAAAAACCCAGATCACTGAAGGAATGTATAGTTGATTTTAATGGCAACCTCTCAGATCCAAAAACAATGGCCTCACTGGAAGATATGGTCTCATTTCTTTTTGAAGTGGAGGTTTTATATTGTTATGCACACTCTACCTCTTTAAATGGCGATGCTTACTGAGGCATTCACAGCATCTGGGTTTCTCTGCATGCAAACAACCTGGATATAGTCTGTATAATAGTTCTTTTAGTTAATATATTTGAGCAAAGTATACTGAAAGGACATATTTCCACATGAGCTGCTATGTTTATGGTGGTTCCTTCACATCTTCATATTTCTTATGTAATGTATCATGAAGTCCAGTCCTCACAATTCATTCTACTTTAGTTGTATTCAAATTCTTTATTGCCTTTGTATAACCCTTTCTGGGTTATGATCTCACTGCTAACCTTGCTGTGGATTGTTGACACTCAAAACAACTACCAGCCATCTCATCTATTACAACAGGGCTTTTCACCAGTGGTACGGGTACCACCTGTGGTACATTGACACCTGGCAGGTGGTACGTGACCAGTGGCGTAGCGTGGGTTGTCAGCACCCGGGGCAAGGCAAGTAATTTGCGCCCCCTAACCTGTGGATTTTAGCACTCGAGTCTCTTCCACTAGCTCAGGAATTCTGGGAGTTGAAGTCCATGAGTCATAAATGAGCCAAGGTTGCCTACCCCTGAGTTAGGTTCAAGGCAAAAAAGGGTCTCTGGAGAAGAGGGAAAATGCTAGTTTAAAACTGAAACAAGGCAACTTTAAGGTGCCTCAGCTGTGATTTAGGATGAGACAAAGAGAGGACATGGCGTTGAAAATGGTTAATGGGGCATGTTTGTTCCACTCTTAGTGGATGTCAAGATAAACCCCACGAGAGAATGACCTTACAACAGATGTGAATAGGCTTGGACTACGTTTGTAGATTGAGTGCATACATCACATGGAGCGATGATGGGCTTCATCAAGATTTATGATCCCATAATTGGCTAGTTTTCTCCATCTTGTCCTAAACCCTGGATACCAACCACGGTTTATGGCTTAGCATGTGGTGTGGGGTGACCCAACATGTTAGGCAACAAACAATGACTTCCAACTTACAATGCCTCAGCTTCCCAAGGTTATTCCAAAGCCGGAAAAGCCAACCAACCCACCCTGCAGCTTTGCCTGCTTAGGCTGAACCCCAGGAATTCATACTTGCTGCGGCGCCCGACCTATTTTCTGCCCAGACGCTGCTTATCCACGCTACGCCACTGGTCCTAACACACCAAGCAGACAAAGGAGGTCCGATTTACCCCTTCCCCGCGAGGTTAGAAAACTCCGCCACATTCCCTAGAGCAGTGTTTCCCAACCTTAGGAACTTGAAGATGCGTGGACTTCAACTCCCAGAATTCCCCAGCCAGCTGGCTGGGGAATTCTGGGAGTTGAAGTCCACGCATCTTCAAGTTCCTAAGGTTGGGAAACGCTGCCCTAGAGGAAGAAATGTCTGCTTGGGATTCTGCTGCAATTACCGCAGGAGAGCCACCAGCCACGCAAGGCAGGCTCAGGCTGGGGGGGGGGGGCGGGGCGGGGGCGGAACGGAAGCCTTGCCCTATATTCCACAATTAGAACAAGGCGCATTCCGCCAGGCCGCCCCTCCCCCTCCCTGGTTCCCTTCGGAGATCTCTTTTTTTCTCTCTCTTTTGCGCGCGCCCGCGCGCAGCGAAAACCAGCTCAAGGAAGATTTAAGTTTGCCTTCGGGAGACGCAATTCCGAGCAGAAGATACACCCAGGAGCGACGCCCCTTTCAGCCTTCTCGCCGTCTGCGGGCCTCATTCTTTATTATTACCAGGGGTCTTCAAGCTTGGCCCTTTTATGACTTGTGGACTTCAGCTCCTCTCAGCCTGGCTGAGGAATTCTGGGAGCTGAAGTCCACAAGTCATAAAAGGGCCAAGTTTGAAGACCCCTGTTTATTACAAACGGCGAGCAGCGCTGGACACTCCGCCAAACAGTTCCGAGGGCTGGTAAACGACGAGGTGTGCTGCAGCCCCCCGCCGCGAGTCTACTGCAAGCCACAATCGAGACCACGTGTCTCTCGGGACAAAGGGGCGGGGTGTAATTATTCCTGTTATTAAGAGAACAAAACGGCTGTTACAGATACGATTGCACGCTGGGCAGCGCGCGTGCTTTTAGTGTTAATATGGTGTTGCTGTCACGCCAAGCCAACTCTGGGCAGCCCTTGGGGCTCCCTGAGCAGCTCAGTGTGAGCGCGCCCCCCCAGATGTTGCGCCCGGTGCGGCCGGCCCCCCCTGCACCCCCCACGCTACGCCACTGCCTTTTATGACTTGTGGACTTCAGCTCCTCTCAGCCTGGCTGAGGAATTCTGGGAGCTGAAGTCCACAAGTCATAAAAGGGCCAAGTTTGAAGACCCCTGTTTATTACAAACGGCGAGCAGCGCTGGACACTCCGCCAAACAGTTCCGAGGGCTGGTAAACGACGAGGTGTGCTGCAGCCCCCCGCCGCGAGTCTACTGCAAGCCACAATCGAGACCACGTGTCTCTCGGGACAAAGGGGCGGGGTGTAATTATTCCTGTTATTAAGAGAACAAAACGGCTGTTACAGATACGATTGCACGCTGGGCAGCGCGCGTGCTTTTAGTGTTAATATGGTGTTGCTGTCACGCCAAGCCAACTCTGGGCAGCCCTTGGGGCTCCCTGAGCAGCTCAGTGTGAGCGCGCCCCCCCAGATGTTGCGCCCGGTGCGGCCGGCCCCCCCTGCACCCCCCACGCTACGCCACTGTACGTGACCATCCTAGAAAAGTGGTAGCGGGGGAGGGGAATGAGCTGAACCGGTGGCGGCACCGCATAAGCCTGAGCGAGAGATGGCTGGAGCTGCAGGGCTGTCAGGGCTCAGCGGAAACGCTAGGATAAGCGCCAGGCTCCAGCTGGAGCTCGGGACTGATCCTGGCACTTCTGCTGAGCCCAGAAGAAGCACCGATCAGCTGAAATGTTGCAGCATCTCCAGGGTCTTGTGATTTACATTCAGATGCTTGACAACTGATTCATATTTATGATGGTCACAGTGTACCAGGGTCATGTGAAGTGACCAAAACCTGGTGCAACCACCCAGCAGATGGGGGAATAAAATCCAAACACCCCCCCACCCCACCCCCACTGCCAATCCTCAACAGAAATGCTCACAACAATGAAAACCTCGGACAGGAGGAAGAGCTCTGCCAGGCGGGCAGGCAGGTGTCTTGCTCGGCTCTGACTTGGGGGGCACTTTTTTCAGTGCCATTGTAACTTCAAACAGTCACTAGGTGAACTGTTGTAAGTCAAGGACTACCTGTACTTCACTTTTTTCCTTTTTTTTTTGGTCATCAAGTTTTTGACACCTTGCTAGGCGACTGGTGGTACTTGGATGTTGCCACCAGTGGTACAACGGGTGAAAAGGTTGAAAAGCCCTGTCTTAGAAGGCCATACACTTAGCTGCAATAACAGTATATGCCATAGAGTCAATATTTATTTATGGTTATTTTAGATGATAGCCATATTTTTCGTGGCAACATAAATGTATGTGCTGTTTTCTTAAATGCATAACTGTATAATGATGGCAAATCAGCATGGAATCAAAATGCTGTGCCTCCTGAGTAATATTTTTTCTCTCATGAACTTGAAAGCACCATGAATGCAGTTACCATTTTCTTTGCTTATTTTAAACTTGGGTGCTGAGATTTATTCTTAGGCTCATCTAAACCATGCCTAATTCTTACATTACACTACATTACAAAGAGCAACAATGGTTAGAAACAAAAATTACGGCTCCAGAATTCCATTTTTTCTAGTCTGAATATTTTTCTAAAAAGTGTTGGTCATGTATTTATGTTTTCACAGAGGAATACATATAAAACCTATACATTTAGATAACCATTTTCCCCAAAGGAGCAATCAAAATGTAAAATATATTTAAGATATATTGAAAACAACTTCAATTTACTTTTAGAAGCATCCTCTGCCAGCCAGGGTCATTGAATGATGACGGTCTTCTGTCATTTCTCAAGGAAGCTGGTATATTACATGGATGTAACACAGAGATAATAGAAACAATGTTTACACATACCCTTTTGCTTTCCATTTAAGTTGCCGTAGGGCAAATGCTCAAATGTAATTTTTTGAAATTACATTGGAAATGGGAAAAATAAGTCTAAACTGATCTTAGCTTTCTTGAAGAACTACTCCCACTTGTGAGGTCGCGTCCATGTCAGGGCAGGGTAGCTGCTGTTATTTTCCTAATGAAGATGAATAAATTATAAAATTACTATTTTATAAATTGAAAAACATAAATCTAATAAAACAGGTTCCTTTATCAGTGTTGGAATTGATCTCGTATGCATGCAACACTCAAGCCATAGTCAATAATGTAACACTTTACTGCAACACTTTACTTGCACCAACACTTTAGTGCGAGACCCCTGGATTGGCTATATGCCGCAGTTAGTGTGAATTTTAGATGGCAATGACATTGCAGGCAATTTTCCTTTTAAAGCAAATGGCATCTTTTGTAAGGTTAATTTTATTCCTAAGGCTTTCTACTCTTCCTGGTTTGTCTGAGCAATTGTAGGATGATGTTCTGTATGTAATTTTAAAAGAAGTCCAACATTAAATTTTAATTATGGAAATAATTTACTATGCATTGTGTGTTGGAATGGTCTTGGGTGTATTTTACCTAGCATAACTAATGTTCATATCTTTTCCTTGATCCCATTCCCATCATTCATTGTGATGAAATCAATTTGCAAAGCATAAAGGAATTGCAGTAAAAGAAGTGTGTGTCAAGCAAAGCAAGAGAAAGGAAATTTAAACATAGCACCCAACTAGATTATTAAATCCATGAAGAATCCTTACGTCAGAATTATTGGATTTTTGAAATGAAACTGGAGTAATGTTCAAGACATGATGGATGTTGCATCTTGGCATCTTGAGAGTGATTGTGGATACTTTCTTATTTGGTTGTTTTTTGTAAATATAGATTCTGTTTACTACAAAGGATGTAATAACTTGTGTGTTCTGTAAATGAAATTATATACTATATTTTATAATATTTAATATTTCCCCACAAAATCACATTTTAAAGTTATCTACAATGAAATTATTACGCATTCATTTGCAAACTCTGAAAGAGGAAAGAATAGCAAACAAGGCAGAAATCATTTATTCAGCGTTAATACAGAGAGATCAGCCATCTCTAAGCTGTAGCAAGAGGCATCTCATGACTTTAAGGGAAGAGGCATTCCAGCATGCACCGGATAAAATCACAGAAAAGGCAATTAGCCTTTGTCATAGAGCTTCCTTGGATGATCTGAGCGACAAATCATTCTGTAGCAGCCATTTTAAAACAGAATTTAAGAGTCAGAAACTCGAAAAGACAAGTTATCTGGTTGATTTTTTTAACCTTATAGTTTTGAACTTTATAACAATATAAAGAGGCATAAATGTCCTCATCTTAAGTCCTTTCTTGCATACTAAACTGAATTGATCTGTTATAGCTTTATATGCCGTGGTTTTCCCAGAGAATCCTGGAAACTATCAAAACTAGACACAAATGCCTAGAGTTCTGTTAGCGGCCTCTACTTTTCTCTTTATAGAATTATAGCATTTGGGGTTTTCCAGAATGGGTGAAATCTATAGTGATAGCACCCTCCTACCATGGCGCTCTTTCATTGACAGAGTGAGATTAAAAAAAAATAAACAGTTAAGTCAATGAATTCCACAGTTAGTGGGAAACATAGCTCAATCATAAATTTGTTTTAACTAATCATAGTTTTAGAATAACTAAAGTTTAAGAATTCAACATACTAAACTGCAGATCTTAAAAGATAATTCCATCTCTCCCTAGCCACACTGAATGAAGAAAACAGAGAACACAATAATAGATGACAACAATAACGTAAAGGTAAAGGTTCCCCCGCACATGTGTGCTAGTCATTTCCAACTCTAGGGATTGGTGCTCATCTCCGTTTCAAAGCCGAAGAGACAGCGCTTGTCCGAGGACATCTCCGTGGTTATGTGGCTGGCATGACTAGACACCAAAGGTGCACAGAACGCTGTTACCTTCCCACCGTAGTGGTCCCTATTTTTCTACTTGCATTTTTACGTGCTTTCGAACTGCTGGGTTGGCAGAAGCTGGGATGAGTAACAGGCACTCACTCTGTTACGCGGCACTCGGGATTCGACCCGCCAAACTGCTGACCTTCTGATTGACAAGCTCAGCGTCCTAACCCACTGAGCCACTGCGTCCCTTGACAACAATAAGAATAACAATTATTTTTTAGTGAGATGCATAAAGCTTTTGAATGTTATCTTCCTGCCTGAGAAAGAGGGAAAGCTAAACTATTGATCTTTCTTTTCTGTAACTCTTCACTTTCATTTCTATTTTTCTGTTTTTCTTGTCAGCCTAGAACAAAGTACAGTGGAGGAAACGAAAGTTATTTTGGCAAAGTTAATTGCTACATGTTCAAAAACAAAATAACACATCACAGAAAGTGTTTTTGTGAGTTAAAATATATGATTTTTTTCCTCAGCAGTATAGAAATTGGACATTTCATTTGTAAAACCTCTTTGAATGAATTCTCGTTAAAGTAGCCATATCTTTTTTTCAAGCATGCGCCAAAGTGGTTTTAAATGGTTGCTCTGCTCATGCTGTTGTATGTTCCAGAGTACCAATACTAGTTTGCTTTTGAAAATATGCACAGCCTTCCTCTTTACTATTAAGAAATCTTGATGTTTAAGTACTTTTATTTTCTAGGAAGAAATGTTAAAATAACCCCTCAGTAATATATGTGGGTATGTCTCTCTGAAGTTCAGTCCAAATTCTGATGTAGAATTTGAACTACTAAGTATTCTGTAATGTCTGCCAAATTTTAGGCTTGGTTTTTACACAATTGTGCATTGCCGTATGCATGTCTAAGGTAGAAAAGCTGGGGCCACATGAGGGCAGCAAATGCCTTATCTTGATTACAGAGACCTGAAAGTTTGGATACTCTCAAAAAGTTCCTGTATGAATTCTGGGGGACAGAAAATGCAAAATATTTTTGTCTTTTCTTCCAACTAAGCAAAGCAGCTGGGAGAAGTGAGGTGGACTGCTTGTCACCTTGATGGAATTGTTCATGTAACTGGAATTGAGGCAGTTCCACAAACCCATATCATTTTACACTGACTGAGTAAAATGCATTTAAGAAAGACTTGATGACCTGATTCTTTCCTCAGGGCCAATTGGAGCTCATAGTATTTTGTATGTTAATAATTTAGTCCAGTGCAATGTGTTTTTATAGATTATTATTTGTATTCTAATGTGTTTAAATTCTTTGTTAGTCTCCCAGAATCACTTGGTGAGTGGGTAGCCATAAAAATGAAATTAATGAATTAATAAATCAAGTTCAGCATTGTCCAGATGTTACCCTTAACCAAAACTTTTGAAGAAGTCCACTGATTAGTTTACATTAATGTAAGCAAATGTTGCCCTTTAGATCAGGGGTGTGAAACTCGCCGTGTCATGTGACGTGTTGAGACATATCGCAACTTTTTCCCCCTTGCCGAAGGTGGAGTGGGCGCGGCTTCCATGTGACACATCCAGCCCGCAGTTTGACATCCCTGGTTAGATGATTTGATGATTGATGACAATGATGGGTAAATTGCAGTACAGAACATCCAGTTAGTTTTGGCTTACATTCTCTGTATGGAATTTCCTTTAGATACATTGGCTTCTTATCTCCAAGTCTGCTGCAATGAAGCAACTAATGCGTAACACCATCTGCTGTTATAATTGGGGCGGGGGGTGGGACTTTGCAAAGTGCAAAGGTCTATGAATTTAAATTTCAGTAGTTGGTTTCAGCCCCATAGAACATCTAGCTACCCACATCCAGTGAGTTCCAATAGGATGAATTAGACCACATAGTACCTCCTGATGGTCGACACATTCAGCAAATTTAGTGCATCTATTCAAAATGTCTTCATAAGATTAAAAATATGTAAATTGAGTTTTTGAACTATGGAAATAGAACAGAAGCAAAGTATTTTTTTCATATTATAGCAGAAAAGTTATTTTTCTTCATAATTTCAAAGTTCTTTTTGTTTGAAGCTACTAATAAAAATACCCTTGAGATATGGGTAGGCGTTAATGATTCACGGAAGGAAGAAGTTCAGAGATATTGCAAGTTGATTTTTTAATATGGGAATGTAGCCTTGTTATATTTACTTGGGGGGGAAAGTTATGAATTGAGACAATTCTTGACACCTCAAGGCCCTCGTGTTAAAAACAAAACAATTATGAAGGGTCCCTAATTACCCCTGGGAATTTGCCTCTATGAACTTACTGTATTTCCAAAGTATTTTGCTTCTTCTTTACCTACATACTTTTGCCTTTCCTTCTCGGAGATTTCACACAAAGATTGTTATAGGCTAGGAGTTTCCAAAAATATTACAAGGAAAGTTTCCAAGGCTAAGGAAAAATGGACAAAGCCTTCTGTAATGTGTGAACTTTTATTCCAGGCATACGTTCCTCTAGAAGCTGATCTTAGTCAGGGAGAGGTGAGTTATGGGTTGACTTTCTTTAATTTTCAAATTATTGCTGATGATTCCATGTTCTGTGAATGAAATTGCATGATTCATTGAATCACAAACTAGCCAACCAACATTATTAACCTAGATTTCCATGTGAAATCAGCTAATCCCATATTTTTTTTGCAAATCCAGGAATTTGAATTAATTAAGTAAATTATAATTCACTTAACCATGAGCAATTGTGTTGTATGTGCCAGACTATGTTAAATTGGGCTTAGCTGAGTTTAAACATCAGATATGGTGCCATAAAGCAGAGTTTGAGCTTCCCCACTAGAAGAAGCTGGAAGGTGATCCTGCAATATTTGTGATTTTAGCAAGTAAATAAACAAAGAAAAATATAAAATATTCCATCTCTTTGGCCTTTCTTTATTACGTAATTGTGCTATAAAGTGATGAGGATCACAGAACATATTGACCATGATTAGGGTGTTGCACTAAGACTAACCAGAACTAAATTCAAGTACATCCTCAACCGTGGAAGCTGACTGGATGACTGAGGCAGTAACTTTCTCAGCCTCACTCTCTCTCTCTGGGTTGTTTTGGGAAATGTTGGAAATGGAATAGTATGAAAAGGCAGAATATACATCTCATGAAGTAATAATAAAACAAACCACGTTGTAGCTCAAGTTATTTTCTGAAGCCAACAGCAATACTCTGTAGGATCTTAAGACATTGCCCAACAAAACTAGGGTATTGAGCCTCAGGTAGTTGCACAGGCTGTGCTGTAGGAATGATCTTATCTTGCAGGTTGCTTGACCCTCCAAGCAACTGCAGTGCCTGGGCAGCCAGGTCAAATATTTGGTAGCCAAGACCTCCTGTGTTGAGCAGTGTTGCCCTCTGAAAGCCTCTGCCTACTCATATGCTCTGTGACAGACGCTACTTTTGACATGATGCTAAGCTTTCTAGGCAAGGACAGTGAGAAGGTGAGGCAAGACTTGGCAGGGAAGAAGGGAGACAGGGCTGTCTGCTAATGTGGCATTTGGGATCATAAGAGTTTGATATCCTTAGAGCAATAATAAACCAAGAAAAGAATAAATCTAAGATAAATTGAACCTTCAGAAACATTCCAGGGAAATAAAGTAAAGATCAAAATTCCTTGTAATGTTCACTTTCCGAATATCTGGAGAATCTGTTTGTTTCTTGCCAGTGAAATGGTAAACTGTTAATTCATACAATGGAAATATCTTTTCCAATAGTTTATTGGCATGCATTCCTGACTTTGTTCTCTGGTTCAGGGCCAGAACAACATGGTCTGTGTGGTGCTTGACCTCTCCTAATAGACCTGTGCTTTGTCTCTTTGTTAATCCTTATATTGGCTAAATCTTGAGGAGCATTTAAATTCCTGATCTTAATGGACATGGCTGTGCGTACAGAAACATCCAATCATTTGAATAACTTCAGTACAATCTATGTTCCTCTGAGCTGGTTGACTTGTTTCTACAGTCAAAATAATTTCGCTTTGACTTGCATAAAAAAAGTGTTTATTTCACTTTTTAAAATTTTCTCCCATTTAGCTCCTGTTCTCTATACTTGACTTCCCCTTGAATGACATTTGTAGTCTATTTTTCCCCAAAATTTCAACAGTCCCTTAAAACACTTTTTCCTGCCAAGGTTTTATGATACTGGAACAACTTTTATTTCCATTTCCAGTACTTGCTAGCAGTTAAATTAGGTAATGCTGGGATTAGGGAACATTTTAAAGTAATTATTGTACTGTTTCATTGTTCATAATTGTTTGTATTGTATTATAAGTTGTGTACCGGGTTCGTTGCGCAGGAATGAAGACGAGGCGAGTGAGTTCAGCAAAGATCATGGTTTATTGCTTGCAGGATCTGAACTAGAGAACAGGGCTGCAGATGCAGCAATTTATACCCTGGCCCCTAGGCGGTGGCCAATTGTTGTGATTCAGGGTCAGCCTGTGGGTTCGGCAGTTGGGTCGGATGACTCAGAGGAGGAGGAGGAGGAGGAGGGGGGTGTTGAAGAGCTTGCTGAGGGGATTGGACAGCTTGATGAGAGCCCTCAGCCAGGCCCCTCTCATCTGGTCACAATGCAGACCCAGCTGTATGAGCCTGACAGCATGGATGAAGATGACCCACAGCTGGCCCTGTTCAAGGACGCCCGACCCAGGAGGCAGTCAATCAGGAGTAAACAGAGGAAGGCAATGGGGCTCCTCGGAAGGAGGCAGAGAGAAGCCACGCCCTGAACTGTATTTAAGGGGAAATGCTTGGGAGGGCTGGTTTGCTGAAGGCAACTGCTTGAAAAGCTCCTGTTTCTTGGTTCGTGTCTTGTTCTATTTGTTTTTGTAGCAATAAATTTGGCAGGCGTAATTCCAGCCTCTTGCCTTCTTGTAAAAGGGGTTGTCCCTGCCTTTTCTACAGGGCCGGTAGCAGGCTGGTACAGAACAGCCAATAGGTTTGAAGCAACCTATTGCTGCCTAGGGACAACCAATGGCAGCGCTGGAGACAGGTTGTCTGAGATGCTGGGAGCCGTTAGCTAGCTCCCTGCTCTTGCAACCTACCAGCCGTTGCCACGTGGTGTTAACAAGCAAGCCCAATACATTACATTATACATTGACTATTTTCTTTATGGAGTGTTTAGATCAGTGTTTCCCAACTTTGACCACTTGAAGATATGTGGACTTACTTCCAGATTTCCCCAGCCTACTAAATACAAGTATTACAAATATACTAGTAATTTAAGACAAACTCAACTCCTATGATATGAAAGACAAAGCCACACGATTTTCTTAGGAGCAGTATGGAAATATTGGTATTTTATCAGATAAATATGAAACACATGTATGTGTTCAGTACTAGTGCAGTATAGAGTGGAATTGCTCTATACTATATCATTTCTTGAATACTTGATGCTATCCATCTGTTGATGTAGCCTAGGACTGCATTGGCTTTTTTGGCAGATGCAGCACACACATACTTAAATGATAGTCCACAAGACAGCTAGATTCCTCTTGCAGGAACTACTGTTGAGCCAGTTGCTTCCTATTCCATACCTATGCATTTGGTTTTTCCTGTCTATGTTCAGGACCTTACTTTCCTCACCACTGAACTGCATCTTGTGGGACAGGGCCCAATGGTCAAGTCTATCAAGATTCTTCTGAATCTTGAGTCTAACTTCCAAAGTGTTGACAGTTCTCCCCAGCTTGGTGTTTTCTTCAAATTTATGAGTTCACTTTCTATATTTTCATCTAGATCATTTATGAAGATGTTGAAGAGCACCGGGCACAAGACAGAACCTTGAGGCATCCCACAAATGCTTCCCTCCATGTAGATGTAGTTCCATGGAGTAGAACAAATTGAATTTGATTGGTCAGCCAACTGCAAATCCATCTGGTGGTGGTACTGTCTACCCCATATTGCACTGTGTTTCTCAGAAGTAGGTTATCAAATATCTTGCTGAAGTCTAAGTATACTATATCCACTATATTCCCTGATCCACTAATTTAGTCACTTTTTCAAAGAGGTCAATATGTTTTGTTTGGCATGATCTGCTTTTAACAAATCCTTGCTGGCTTCTAGCAAGCCACTTCATTTCAATTTAGGAAGTGGCTTGATATTTCTTGTTTTGAGACTATATTTTTTTTTTAAAAAACTTTTCGGTTTACCTATAGTCTTTATTTATTGCAGGTATTAGCCTCCCATCCAAATACTAATCCAACCTAACCTTGCTTAGTTTCTCAGCACAGTTAAGGTAATATGCTTATGTCATTTGTCTATAATTAGCACTATTCTGAAAACAATGTTAATGCTGCAATTGTAAATAAAGCTAAATCAGATTTGTCAAAATACCCCAAGCAATTGTTGTAAAACAATATTTTAATACTTTAATAATTATTCATCTGCCCCAAAATGTTTCAGAGTATTTTGTTTTATCTTCTGAATTTAAACCTAAGTCAGTTGCTCTAACTCAATTAAAGTTCCAAAGGCATTTTTGGATTGGAAAAAAAATCTGTTTCTAGGATACAGAGGATGATAATTGTCGTCCACTCAGTTCATTTGCATCATCTTAACTCTGTTTTTTTCCCTATAAAAATCCACTTTCTGATGAAATGGATGCTTGCCTCTAGCAGATAAAAAAAACACAATGACTAGTCTGCTTGATTTATTTGGTTGTTACTGAGTAGCAAAAAATAAACAGAAGTGGCCATATCTTTTTAAAAAATCTTCAGCTTTGAAAAAGATCTCAAAATCCTTTTTATTGAAAGTGTTGAGTTTATGATTCTTGGAAAGCCACATAAATGTATTTATATTCTGAGGAAGCTATGAAGATGATCGTTAAAAGAAATCAATCAATGGTTTCACTATTATCTTTTCCAAGGAATTATTAGAACAATTCCTATGTTATATTCACCATTTACAAGACTTGTCAGGAAATGGATGGCTATATTAATTGTATCAGCAAATAAACTGTTTTTTGGTTTGGTCAGAAACCTTGACCGGCATTTTAAAAAAATTAGTATGCAATCATAATTGATCTGAAGCTAATCAGAGAGTCTTGAACTAAGGATTCTACCATCCAATTTAGTGGTTGGAGTTTTATACTAAAACCAGTGAAAAGCTAACTCTGTGATTATAGGAATTCTATTATAATTAGCTAAAAATAAGGAGTTGAAGGAAAAGTTCCAAAGAAAAATAATAAACTTCATCCTTCTATCTGTTACAAGGACAATTGATTCAAAATTATTTATGAAACATGAAAAGATCACTCAGGAAAAATGGCCAGAAGCAGCTTCCAAAATCAAAGAATATTATGTTAAATGAAACACAAACTTCTTTTTCTCTCAAATTTAAGATTTAAGATGGGTCCCAAAAGATTTGTAAATGAAAGTTGGAATTTAAGAAAAAGTAAGGATAAAGTAAGTAGTGAACTGGCCAAATTTAGATGTTATCAGTAGTAAACACATCCGTGTGAGTCAAAAAGTCAAGATGGCAGCCACTGCAATGCCTCCCCCCTTTTGTATGTGCATCAGTGTCACCTGCATGTGCAAATGGGTGGGTTGTCATGACTACAATTCTGACCTTTTTTACACCTTTCCAGCCTCTGGATGCTGCTATTTGATTCCAGAACATTCTGGTTAATACAGCAGAGAGTGATTTTGAAAAAGTTTACTTTAAACTGGGAATTTGGTTGACTAAGTGGCAATTGGAATTCAGTGCAAGTAATGTAAATTGATCCACATTAGGGCAAGAAACTTAGAACTATTTGTACGTACTTATAGTCTCTGAGTACTCTTTAAATTAACTTAGAAAAAGGTAGAATGCATTGCATGTATTGCATAACTGAATTACGATATCAGTTCAGTAGGTGGCAGATGTGAAACAAAATGGCCACACAAATCTACTATGTAACCACATCTGGAATCCCATGTGTAGGAGGTGGGAGTGATTAAACAAATAATAATGAGAAATTGGAAAAGTGTCACAGTATTATTGCAGACGTTAAAGAATGGTTCTTGAAAATATAACACTTATCCATCTTGGAAAAGGCAATATTTTCTTCTAATCAAAGCATGAAACAATATCTTCCTCTCTGGGAGAGTTTTTATGGTATTTTACAATAATATATTCTACCTGATTATTCTATAGTATTATGTATTTTATTAGTAAACCACAAATTTACTACATAAGGTAGGGATTTGTTTTTAAATTTTCTTCCCTTTGCTTTTTCTGGTTTCTATCATTTTTTAAGTTCAAAGATTGCTTCATTTAATTTTGTTCTTTAATGTATCATTGTATTTTGCTTATATTTGTATTTCTCTAAAATAAAGACAAAATGTAAAATTTTAAAAAGCCTACCAAACAAAAAGAAAAACACTTCAAACCCATTCATTGCTGCAATTTGAATCTAGCTTTCTGTCTAATTGTGATAACAGCAAATCCTGTGAAATAATTGATCAACTGTTTTCTTTTCTTTTTATTTTTAATATCAGCCTATGGTATTTTAGCAGTTATTGTTTATCATTTTTTATTTTTTATATTGATTACATTTTGTTTTTTGATGTGGTAGGATGTGATAAAGAAAGAAAACAAAATCAGACATTCCAAGATAAGATAAGATAAGATAAGATAAGATAAGATAAGATAAGATAAGATAAGATAAGATAAGATAAGATAAGATAAGATAATCTTTATTGTCATTTTTTACTGTGGGCACAACGGCACACATAAAAAATGAAATTTAGTTGCCCACTCTCAAAGTGAAACACATACATGACACACACCTAAAACATACTATATACAACATATGTGTTGCAAATCTGTATGACTCATAGAATCAAAAAGATCATTTAGTGCTCTACTACTGTATCCTTTAGAGCAGGGATGTCAAACTGCTGGCCCGCAGGCCAGTTGCATCATGTGAAGGCCACGCCCACCCCAGCTGTGGGTTTGACACCTGTGCTTTAGAGCATCATTAATAGATCAAATCTTTGAGTTCTCTTGTGAAAAAAAACTCTTCACTTCAAGCAGATCATATTTCACTACAAGTCATGTTGTCAGGAAGGTCTTTTTGAAATCTAGCTTGAATCACCCTCCATGTAGTTTTAACCCATTAACTCTGGTTCTCCTCTCCAGGGCAATAGAGCACGCGGAGAAACACCAAATCTCGAGTCTTCGTCCCAAATGCAGAAAGCAACTGGGATAGCTCAGCAGAAGGAATGGGTGTTCCTCCGCCGAATCTCGAGGCTTCGTCCCACATGCAGAAAGCAAGCTGAAACAGAGAGGGAGACTGTAAGGAGCGCGAGATCAGCGGGCGCGGAGAAATGCCGAATCTCGAGTCTTCGTCCGAAATGCAGAAAGCAAGCTGAAACAGAGAGGGAGACTGTAAGGAGCGTGAGATCAGCGCATGGGGAGAAACGCCGATCTCGTGTTCCTGGCAATCTCCCTTGATTTCCACTTGTGAAGTTCAGGGCTGACCTTACGGACTCTCCAGAGCTCCCGTGGGCCCAGGAGGACACATACACAGGGCCGCTGATCAGCTGACAACTCTGTACCACCGGCCCCGACCTCTGCCGACGGGCTCCAGTTGCCGGAGGTCAGGGCCAGCTGTTCAGAGTCACCAACAGTGGAGAGGAGCGGAGTGCGGGTCTGGAGCACCTCCATATCTCGGCAAGGGCACTAAGCTGCCTGAAAAGCAGCCACCGCTGCCACCAACCTTTCTGTTTTTTCCACCCGGCAGGCAGGCGTTGCTACTCCTGCCGCCAAAGATGCTCCAGCATCTCGGCGAGCGCACTAGGCTGCCCCAACAGCAGCCGCCGCTGGCGAAGCGATTGCCCGCTCCTTGGGGCTCGCTGTTGCCATGGGAGCTGGCATGGGGATTTGTTTCTGTGGGGGAGGTGGAGGCTGATGGAGATGCGGCAGACCTCCGGTGTCTCTCTTGCTGCCGCCTCCACCGCTATTGTCGTTGGCTTCTGCTACGGCTGAACCCGGGCAGCCTCCTCAACCCCCAGCAGTGGCATCCGGAGATTCTCAGGTTAAATCAGAACCAAGCAGCAAGTGAAAAAGTTAGCAGTAGCAGCAGTAGCGGGAGTGGTTTTAATTGCCAAGTGTCCCCATGGAAGTCAATGAGAGCAAAAGAAGCTTTTGCGAGGAACGTGTGAGTGAATGAGAGAGCGAGATAAAAGCTTTCTTTTTATCCCTTTCTTCCAACACCACCTTCCCCCCGGTCGTTTCTCCTGAGTCACCAACCTTCACAGCTCCCTGCCGCTAGCAAGAACCATCTTTTTGAGTTTTTTACTCTTCTTTTTCCAGGCTAAGGGAATGCCAGCCCTGCTGATGTAAGAAAAGCGAAGCAGGGACCCTATTCTGGCTCTCCAGAATAGAGGGGCCGCTTCCTAATAAATGTGGCTGATCAGTCTTAGTTTCTTCTACAAGGAATGGTTGGGGGAGGGCTGCGTTTGCTTCACCCTTTCCTCCCCCAAAAGGTTCCCTGCTTGGAAGGAGGAACATGAAAGGGTGCAGATTGGGAAGGGGGATTGCGTCTTTCCTCATACAGCAAAACTGGTAAGAGAAAGCTTGTGGGCTGACCAACTAAGCTGCTAAATCCCCTCTTTCTAGCAGACCCTTCTGACTGGGAAGAAACCTTGGCAATGAACGGATTTGGAGGCGTGTGCGCGTGTACACACACACAGAGAACTCTCCCTCCCCGGTACGCCCCATCTGACCGACCTTTCCAGCAGTCCTCCTGTCTCTTCCTCCGCTGCCGCCATGTGAAGTCTGAAGAAGAAAAGAGGTTTGTGGGCAGTCCCACAAACAGCTTGTGGGAAGTCCCACAAACCAAAGAACTTCAACCAATCAATTCAAGCTTTGCAAGTTTTTTTTCCATGAGAAGTTTGAATTGATTGGTTGAACTTTTTTAGTCCCACTTTTTTTTTTGGGACTGCACATGGCAGAGGACTGGGAGCCGCAGGAGACGGCTGAAAGAGCGGGTTGCCGACCCGTGCTCTATGTGATAATTCTTCAGGTATTTGAAGATTGCTATCACATCTCCCCTTAATTGTCCCTTTCATAGTCAAAACATGCCCAAATCCTTACTTCATTCCTCTTGGTTTCCAGACCCTTCATTATCTTGGTAGCTCTTCTTTCACTTATTTCCATTTGTCATTGTCTTTTTTGAACTGTAATGTGTGGACACTTTATTCCAAATAAGGATCTTCCTGTGATTCAGAATCTATGTTTCCTGTTAATGCACCCTGAGATAATATTGGTCTTATGAACAGATGTTTCACATTGCTGGCCTATGTTTAATTTGTGATTGACAAGGACAACCAGATCCTTTTTAAGTGTACTACTGCCCAGTCAAGTCTTCTCCATTTTATGACTTTTATTTTCTCTACCCAGTTGCACAACTTTGCATTTCTCCCTGTTAAATGCCATCCTATTTATTTCATCCCAATGCTCCAGCTTGTCTAGAAATGTTTGAATCTTCTCTCTCTCTAAAGAATTAGCCAACACTTCCAGTTGGTAAGTATACCAATATGGAGAGAAGGAGAAAGCTGTCATTATCTCCTCTAGTCTCTGATTAAAGTGGTATAATTCAGTTGCATCTTTTGTCTCTCTGTTTGATGTGGACTCAACTGCTTTGTATACAAATCTCCCAGATTCAATCCTTAATATTTCACCTTGGATTAAGGAAGAAACTACTTTGAAAAGCTACTTTTGCTAAGAGTAGACAGCACTGAGGTAAACTGATAAATGACATGATTTGGTAGAAGGCAGCCATCTTTGTCTTATTAAAGTTTCTAAAGGAGGTTAATATGTCAATCAAAATGCCTGTACAAGCACAGTTCTGGTTTTAATCCAGGTTTATCCTAGAATGAGCCCTATTCTAATAGAGGTTTTTCTCCAAATATCATTCCACGGAGCTTCTATATTTTTAGGTATACAGCCAATACGAGAATACACTGACACTGACAAAAAATGAAAGCTTCACAGTTTATATCACTAGTTTCATTAAACCAGGAGCACCCAACTTTGTTTACGCTGGGAATGACATATAGCTTTGGATAAGACACAAAGAACTGCACTCCTCAAAGTAGTTGGATCTCAGACAAAATGGGCATTGTTATAACAACAATCCAATTGTTTTGATTTAAATTTAGCATTTAATTAAATTCAGTGACTATGATTAATCCCCAGGAATTTAATAATTTTCTCCTTCTGATACATTAAAAATGCAAGCAGATGGCAATTTGGGGGGTTATAGCTATTGCTTTTCAGAAACTCTTTTGTGAAAGGAATAATAATATATCGATAACTATTTTATAAGTTGTCTAATTAACTTGCTAACAAGCACTTGGCTTTTGCTTGCTGTTGACCTTCAGTAGGAAACAATGACTATTTGTGGTTGCCACACATTTCTTAAGAAAAACAACATAGGACAGGAATATAAGAGAAGAGAGGATCTGACCCTTGTTCATGTTCATGTACAACTTTTGCAATGACACGTGTAGGAATGGTAGTAAGGAAAGTAGTGATTACGACAAGGACAGGGAAGAATAGGGGAATAATAATAATAATAATAATAATAATAATAATAATAATAATAATAATAATAATAATAATAATAATGTTGGAAGGGACCTTGGTGGTCATCTAGTCCAACCCCCTGCTCAGGCAGGAAACCTTATACCATTTCAGTAAAATGGCTGTCCAGTCTCTTCTTAAAAACCTCCATTGTTGGAGCATTCACCACCTCTGGAGGCAGGTTGTTCCACTGGTTAATTGTTCTAACTGTCAGGAAGTTTCTCCTTAGTTCTAGGTTGCTTCTCTCCTTGACTAGTTTCCATCCGTTGCTTCTTGTCCTGGTCCGGTAACCAGGACAACAGAAGAAAAATAAGGAATTAACCCAGTGGTCAGTTCCAAGAATAGGGAGGTGACCTGAAGGAGGGTTCCGAGAAAGGGAAGTATCAAAAAGTGTTTTCGGAAAATCATTTGATGATGTGTTTAACAAGAAAAGTGCTAAGCACATTGATTTGTGCTTAGATTGTAAGCCGCCTTGAGTCTTCGGAGAAGGGCAGGATATAAATGGGATTAAAATAAATAAATAAATAAATAAATAAATGGGAGGGAAATGGGATGGCTATTGGATGGCACCAGAATGCTAGAGGTGGGCACACTGTAAAGGTATAAAGCCTGCCTCAAAGATTTGGGTGTTGCCACCTGGCTCAGCCGTCACACTTAATGACTGCTTGTCCATTTGGTCCTTATTGCAATAAGTTGTTGAAATGTGAGTACTGAATTCATGTGTCAAATGTAAATAAACCTCTGGATCCTAAAGTGAGAATGTTGTGTGTTTTCTCTTGTTTCTCTTTAACAAGTTTTTTCCCCTGACACTTTGCAGCCTGAGGATATTTTTGCACTTCTGTTTCAAACTATGCATCATACCAGCAAGCATTGCAATGTTATTTAAAAGCTGTGCCCTCCCATTTTTAAAAAGGAAGTAATGTATTACAGATTATTACTAGAATATTGCCTGCCCTTAAAGGAAACATCCTCTCCTTTGAAGGCTAGCCATTTTTGTTTTTTAAAAAACAAATCAAGAAAAGTCCCCCGCTCCCTGCACTAGATGTTGTAAATGATCCCATCACAAGCCTCAGAGCTCAGACAAATTATGGTTGTCCAGCATTAGTCATGCCTTTTGCACATACTCCAATTGTTTTGTGTGCTTCGATCTGTGGGGGCTGCAGGGGAGACTTCCTTAGCTCATTCAGGTAGACTCATTCCTTTTGGGCCCATGTTTGGGATGGTGAAATAAAATAGTTCCCATCATTATCCCTAGGAGTTAATTAACTGTGACACTGGGAAAAGGGCAACCTCTGGATAATGAGATATTTATAAAAAGGTCTGTCATTTGCAAGGTTAGACAGTTATCCAAAGGATGCTAGTATATGGGGCTGTGTTCCTAGCATGCTATTTACTTAAAAGGTAATAAACATCATCAGATCAAAGGTGATAGCAATATTCAAGCTAAAAGTGTGCCAAAGGAATATGCTGTGTACAGCATAATAACATAAGAACATTCACATTTCCAGCTGTGAACTTTTTTCCAACTCCCTATTTACAACTATATGAATATTAAAGCAAAACAGAATCATGTCTCTATAGAACAGGGTCAAATGAAGCAATATATTGCATTCTCAGCATACAGTTTAAAAAACAAGCCCTTCCTACACATTATCTGGGATGTCCAAAAGACCCAGAAAAGAATATTTTGTTAAGAATCTCCTTTTAAGATCATGGATATCAACTTAATTTTCTTCAAAACATTAGGTCATAGTTTTGTTAAATGAGACTGTTCCAACTTTTATTGTTCCTTGTTGCTTGCCCACAGTATTTATCTTAATATAATGTTTCGGTTCTGAGACAAAGTTAATGACAGACTTGGGAACTTCAACTAATATATCTAAACAGTTGAAGTTTTCAGGCATGGCTAACACTTGTGTCTATATATTGAAGAAAAAACAAGTTTTAATTAAATGCACTGCTATTCAGTAGTCTTAGGAATTCTTCTGTCCTTCAAATTGCAGACAAATCAGTCTAGGTGTTACTAAATTCTCCTGAAGAAAATTCCATTTATACAGTATCTCTTAATACTATTTCTGCAATGAATATAGACAGATATTGAATACTTCAATGAGACTGTGCAATGATGCTTGTTAGCTTTAACCTGTGCCCACTGCCCCAGCCAGTTTATCTTGCGGTCATAGACATAGATAAAGGTAGTTTTCTCACTATGATGCAAAACATGGCCAAAAAGAATGATTGTCCACAAGGGGAGCAGGCAACAGGGATAACCGAGAAAATTAGGTTTTATTTTTTTTTAACACTGCATTTTGCCTATCAGTGAAAAGCCATATTTAAAGTAAATTACAAATAATAATCACTTTAAGGAGGATTCAGAGAAATTGGAACAATTTCAGAAAAAGGCAGCTGAATGATTAGATAACTAGTAACTGTGAAAGAAATGGAAGGAGCTGGCTATGTTTAACCTTGAAAAAAGATAACTGAGGGGAGATATAATAATACATTTTCCCAATACCTGAATGATAGTCATGGAGACAAAGGTCACCTTTTTTTTGTTTTAGAGTGCAGAAAACAAAATAATGTGTTTAAATTATAGGGAGGCAAAGTCTGATAGAAGGTTAGGAATAATAGTAAGAACAATTCCGTTGGAAGTTGAATCTTTCAGTGTGTGATTGTAAGTGTTCCCAAGAGTTTCTCTCTTTAGCAATAATTTATGAATCATATTTTATATCATAACACAGGGGTGTCAAACTCAATTTCATTGAGGGCCGCATCAGCATTGCGGTTGCCCTCAAGGGGCCAGGTGGGTATGGCCAGGGTGGGCATGGCCTACTGGGTGGGTGTGGCTAGAGTGCGTATGGCCTACTGGGTGGGTGTGGCCAGCTCTACATCGTTCACATCAAGGGTACCTATGGGGGCCTGGGCAGGAGTGGGACAGATCTGAGGGTCTCTGGCAGACGGAGGGTCTCTGGCCCAGGGCCAAGGCAGTGGGGGCCGTTCCCTCACTGTTTCCAGGATGGCTTCGCGGGCCACATGAAACCACTTCGTGGGCCAAATCCGGCCCCCGGGCCTTGTGTTTGACATGTCTGTCATAACAGAAAGGAGATTATTTTTATTATAAACAAGAGTCTAACCCCACCTAACCACGTTTTGTCAGAAAAAGAGTCCAAGAACATGTACTTTGTGTATGTGTGTTTGAGACAAAAGGCAGAAATAAATGACCTTAGATTAGAAATTTCTTAGACAATAATAGGCAGAACGATAGACAAAGAGGGGACATAGAGTTAATCCTTCCTGATCATAATCATAGGGCCTTCATGGTCAGTAGGTCAAGAAAAGCTGAAGAACCAGTGTCATTGGATTTGGACTTCCAGCAGAGGAAGAGAGCTATCTGGTTCATTTTTACTGGGTGTATTCAAGTGGAAGCTGGGTTGCTCTGACTCAGATGCTTGCATTGGATTTCTGCAGCGAGCAGGAGGCTGGGCTTCATGGCCTTCTTCCAACTTCATAACTGTATGATCATTACAAATTAAAAGTGTTCAAAATAGGGAATGAAAGCTGAAATAACTAATATAACAGATCTGAATAAAAGATCCAGCTGAAGTAAAATCATCTTAACAACCTGTTCAAGGAGGCTCTCAGAAATCAAATCTGAGTCTCAAAATGTTTAAGAACATGGGGAACATACTTACACTTATGTTTTGTGGCTCTACTTTCAGTTTTTCCATTTTTATTGAAAGTATGAGAATCTGAACTGGGAAGACCTTCTGCATCTTAAATAGCCATTGAACTTTGGCTCAGGTTTATGGATTGCTCTAATTCCTGGCCATTTAAGGCTTGTCTGTTACATTTATTTATTTACAAAATTTATTAGTTTAGAAAAATTAGGTGACGGATTATGTTTTAATGTGCTTAAATTTTACATTTAAAATTATATATTTATGGTATCATTTCTCTTCTTCTGAATCAGAATGATTTAAAGTCCACAACTTTAAAAAAAAGATACTTGAGTTATTGCTCTAAGACTATTTTCTGTATCATGTAAACCTGGTCAGCTAAAAAGTAATAAATATTTCTACAATATTCTACTTAAAATGAATTTCATCTTTTATTAGTAAGTCTTATAAAAACTCATAAATATGATCGTAAACTGTAAATTATAGTATAGTGGCTAGTATGTTGGACTTGGACTAGGAAGGACTAAACTCAAATCTTCGATCAGTAGCAAAACTCATAGAATAATTTAGGGGTAGTAATTGTCTTACCCTCATTACCATGGTGTTTTAGCTGCTTGAAGGTCCCAGTGAAGTAGACCGGCACACAAGCGTTCATGAATCATTTTGTATCACACCTAGTACAAGCATACCTGGTAGATGGAGAATAAGCATAATAAGCAAGGAGCTATGCATTTGGGCAGCAATCAACCAAATCTTTAAGAACAGCATTCCTCAATCTGCAAGCTCTCCAGATGGTCATTGTGAGAATTCTGGAATTCCATATGTGAAGGAGATCCCGATGGACAAAGTAAGATCTTCCAATACTGAATGCTAATTGCAGTTTTTAAAGAGCATCCAGATATTTCTGTGTATTTATTGT
This sequence comes from Vipera berus, assembly GCF_964194415.1. NCBI lineage: Eukaryota > Metazoa > Chordata > Lepidosauria > Squamata > Viperidae > Vipera > Vipera berus. The sequence continues at coordinate 59,130,367 of NC_138206.1, forward strand.
TGTTCTAGTGCAACTGATGAATATGAATGTCTGCAGCAAAGTCATCCCCAGAGCCTGATATTCATGAAAGAAAAATGTTTAGGATCAGGTGCAGAACATTTTCCTGGAGTTTGACAATTGGTAATTCATTTGACTATGAAACAATAGCTAGTTACAAATGGGCTTTTTGACATTCTCCACTGAATTTGAGACATTCTCCAAAAAACTGAGTGGACAATTTTTCCAAATTTCTGAAGTAAGAAGAAATTATCCCATAAAATTATCAATCAATTGCTAAAGATGAGACTTCTTATTAGGGCTGAATATAACACCTGTAATGTATTGGCATTGTATGTATAATTCACTTGCTTATGTTAACTCTTGCTTAATGGTTGACCTACTTTCTGTATGTTGTAATGGGTACTGGGCTGAGCTAGACTTGCTGTCTCCAGGCAGTTAAGTAGGTTTGGGGTGGGAAACTACTCCTTCAAATCTATTTGTTGCCCCCTAGAGGCTGTATAAATAGCTGCGCAGCAGCTATTAGCTTGCTTCTGTTCTCACTTAATAAACTTGTTGCTGTTTGAACACTTCATCTTACTTAATGCCTTCAAGAACCAATACTTAACACTGGCGATGAAGGTGGGATGTGCTGCTTCATCGTAAGAGCCTGAAGTCACTAGGGGGTGAGGCCAGCACAGAGCCTGGCAGGAACTACATTCCCACCCTCAGTCTGCCTAGTAATCCACACTGGAGACCACCATGCCCTAAGGATCCGTCCTAGGGCCTATGCAGAAGCCAGCAGCACAAGGCAACGTGAGGAACAAGCAACGAAGACTACTCACCATGGTGAAGGTCGGAAAGCTTGAATAATTTGATGTGACACACCTGGAGAGATGGGCATCCAACCAGGTCACCAAAGATGGACTGAAGGCCGCAACACTTCTCTGTGTGTGCGGCCCAGCCACCTTTGATATCGCCTAGAACTTGGTTGCACTGGCACAGCTCGAGTCTGTCACCTATGCGGACTTGAAGAAATGGCTCTGAGACCATTTTGAGCTGAAGTTATCCATGATAGTGTGGAGGCACACCTTCGAGCAACGCGAACAACAACCCGGCGAATCGGCAAGGGAATTCATTGCAGCGCTTTGGCAAACATCTCGTCTATGTAATTTCACCGATTTAGAAGAGAGACTAAGAGACCGCTTAGTCTGTGGACTCAGAAACCAAGAGCTCCAACAAAAACTTTTCGCGAAGGAGACTCTCTTGCTACAAGAGGCCTTGAAGGAGGTCATGGCGGATGAAGCTGCTGAAGGGGCCGTGAAAGCATTGCAGCCTGCCAAAAGCAGGCAGAGCACCGAAGCCATCCACCACGAGGACACTGACTGAAGGGAAGACACTGACTCTGAAGTCGATAAATTACAGAGGCACCAGGAGAAGGGACCGAGGCCATCTGAGAAGGCAGTTCCATTCCCTAGGTGTATGGGCTGCGGAGGCTGCCATCAATATGCATCAGGTCATTTTTGGACAACCACGTGCTGGGTGTGTGGAAAACCAGGCCACATTGCCACTGTCGAGGTTGCCACTGGGACCGCCAACCAGACGAATCATTCAGGAGAGGTACCGGGGCCCTGGGGCAACACCGAGTAGGGTTCTGCTCTAGTCACAGGAGCATGTTCTGTACTGGTGCCCACCGACCACTTAAGCAGAAGTTTCTATTGCAAGTCGAGGTTCAGGGAGTTCCATGTAAAATGGAACTGGACACAGGTTCAGCTGTGTCCATCATCTCCATCGGAACTTTCCGGCACATATGCAGCTACAGCAACAGATGGGTCAAACTTCGACCATCTAACATTTTATTAACAGACTTCCAGAAATCCCGAGTGGCACTCAAGGGTGAAGCCACAATTGTTGTGAAATTCAAGGGGTTTACAGGCCTGCTAGAGGTTGTTGAGGTGGAAGGCCAACGAACGAGCCTCATAGGGGTAAATTGGTTTGATGCATTGGGCATTCATGTCACCGGCATTCACTGGACACAAGTGGCAAATTTGTCTTCAGGCTGCCAAGAGTTTGTGGATGTTTTCAGTCCAAGCCTGGGAGAGTACAAGGGTCCTCTGGCTTGGACAAAAACACTCAGTGGAAGTGGACAAATGTCCATGAAAGGAGTTTCCAGGCAGTAAAATCACTGCTGTCCTTGAACCCGGTGCTTACGCTCTTTATTGAAAATCTGCCAGTTTGCATCACATGTGATGCATCCCCATATGGGGTTGGGGCTGTGTTGAGTCATTTGTCGGCTGATGGGGTACAGTCTCCCGTTGCCTATTATTCAAGGACCCTGTCTTCAGCTGAGCGCAATTACGTATGCGCAGATTGACAAGGAGGCCTTGGCTATTGTGGCCGGGGTTAAAAAGTTCCATGACTATTTGTATGGCCGCCAATTCATGGTCTTCACTGACCACAAGCCCTTGCTAGGATTATTCACTACAGACAGGCAGACACTCAGATTCTGTCACCCAGAATGTTGAGGTGGTCTATATTTCTTTCAGCCTACAGCTACAGGCTGGTTCACAAACCGGGCAAAGACATGGGCCATGCAGATGGCCTTACCAGATTGCCCTTGCCACACGTGGAGCCAGATCCGGCTCCAGATGCATGCATTTTAGCCATACAGGATATGCTAGAGTTCCCTCTCCATGCTGGAGACGTAGCTGCGGAGTCAGCAGCTGACAAAACCCTTAGCCATGTACTGACATGGGTTCACACAGGATGGCTTGACAATAGCCCGGGACCAGAATTCCAAAGTTTTTTTTATGCAAAAAAATGAGCTGTCAGCTCATAAGGGGTGTATCCTTTGGGGCAGTAGAGTTATAGTCCCCAGCTCACTCCAACCCAGGGTTCTTCAGTCTCTGCACAAAGGCCATCCATGAATAGTGTGGATGAAGGCACTGGTGAGGAGCTATCTCTGGTGGCCAGGGCTAGATAAAGCTATCGAAGCCCAAGTACACGGATATTACACGTGTCAACAATCCAGACCGGTGATACCGCAAGCCCCTGTACACCGATGGGAGGAACTGTGGTCAAGAATCCACGTTGATTTTGCAGGGCCCTTTCAGGGACAGCTGTTTTTAATAGTGGCCGATAACCACTCCAAATGGTTGGAGGTGGTTCCAATTTCCAACATGACTACTGCTAGGACCATCCAGGTGCTGCAGAAACTATTTGCAACACATAGGCTTCCAGATGTCTTAGTCTCCGACAGTGGGGCCCAGTTCACCACTTCAGAATTCCAGGCTTTCCTCAGGGCCAACCTCATAAGGCATGCCACGTCAGCTCCCTTTCACCCATCGTTGAACAGTCAGGGAGAACGTATGGTCCGCATGACCAAGGAATCCCTGAAACGAATTGTCTCAGGGGATTGGCACCACAGGCAGGCTGATTTTCTAGTTTGCCAGCACACAACACCCTGCACAGCCGAGCTTTGTTGGGGTAGGAGGTTGATCAGTAAACTGGACAGGCTGTACTCCGACAGAGTCACAGCAGAAACTTCATGCCCAAAGGCACCAAGAAGTTTACAAGTGGGTGACCAGGTGTGGGTCAGGAATTACAGGCAAGGGGCATTGTGGGTGGCAGCAAAGATTGTTAAGGTGTCATGACCTCTCTCCTATGAGGTGGTCCTGAAAGATGGGCGCGTCATTCGCCGGCACATTGATCAGCTGCATCGGTGGTTAGCAGATCAGTCGCTGGCTCAGGACTCCCAAGAGGGTCAGACTCAGGGTCCGCGGGACAGCAGTCCAACAGAGCAGTTTGCACACTCTGAGAGTATCTTGTGCACCGCAATGGGGAAATGGCTAGAGAAGAATCCTCTCCAGTCACACAAACTGTGTCCCAGGACCTGGACAGGCAAACTGATCTGAGAAGCAGCCCTGCAGACTTCACTGCACAATCGGACTTTGGGGCGGGTCAACTGGGAATGGCCAGCCAAAGGGACTCGAGTCACTTCGACTCAACGGAACCCCAGAGTCCTGGTCTACCCAGCCTGGCAGGCAAGCAGCTAGACCAGGAGATCCCTGTAACCCCCAGATGTTCTGAATGGTCATGAAGGCCGCCTAAGTATCTGCAAGATTATGTAAAACAAATGAGAGTTTGTGCTATCCAGGGGGAAGGGGTGTAATGTACTGCATTGTATGTATAATTCACTTGCTTATGTTAATTGTTGCTTAATGGTTGATCTACTTTCTGTAACGGGTACTGGGCTGAGTTAGACTTGCTGTCTCTGGGAAGTTAAGTAGGTTTGGGGCAGGAAACTGCTCCTTCAAATCTATTGGTCACCGCCTAGAGGCCAACCATATAAATAGCTGTGCAGCAGCTATTAGCTTACTTCTGTTCTCAGTTAATAAACGTGTTGCTGTTTGAACACTTCATCTTGCTTAATGGCTTCAAAACCAAATACTTAACAACACCATTATGAAAAGACAGGTTAGGAGAAACTGCCTTATGATGTCTTCCCTTGAGGTTTACCTGGAACATAGGAAGATTACAGACCAGTGATAATATACAATGAAAGCTAGATCATTCAAACAACCTTTGGTACCTTGCAGTTAAATTAAATCATGAGCATTTCTCCAAAATTCTGTTGTACATGGCAGAGCACAGTAGCAGCTGTATTATTCTCTGTCAACATCCCCCCTTCACTCTAAAACTCTCTGCCCATATTTCCCAGTCTCAAAAAGCCCAGTGAGTTTACTAGGATTTAAACGAAGCATGAGAAGCCAGGGAGGCTGCATATTGTGGCTAGAAAATTGTACAATGAAAAACAGCAATCCACTTACCTTCATAAACAAATGCACAACTGACCTACCTATTGCTGCTGCTGATTATCTCCTGTCTGGGTTCTGTTTTACTATTTTCTACTTTAGAGATTCTTTGTCTAACTTTGACTTAATATCAGAATGCTACTGTATATTAGGCTACATATATTTGGCAGGAAAGTCTGTACAGATAATCAGCAGTGTGGAGAAATAATTTATGCATGTTTCTGGCGAATCCCCAATGCTGCTGAACAGAATCTAGCCACCTGCACCGTGATCACTGCCTGCTCATCCTTAAGCAGCCACTGGAGATAAATACTTTCCGAACAACCAGAATACCTATCAATTATGGGAAAGATATGGTTTTTCTGAATAGCTCTATAGAATGAACATCGAAGGAGTATGTGTCCAATGGTCTCCACCTCTCCTGAACCACAGGAGCAGAGTCTTTCAGCCAATGGTGTCTTTTTATATTTGCTGTACAAGACGGCCGATGGAAACACATGGCACCATGCAAGTGAGAATGCTTTCCGGTGGTTTACTGACTCCAACTGACTAAGATACCTGGCAGATGTAACCATGTATCTAATAAAGTCTGGAGCCAGAAACAGTGGAGCTATACCTAAATCTGCTTGCCTCTCGATGTCCTCTACCCTTTGATGCAAGGTTTGTTTTGCTTGGTCGTAGTCCAGTTTGAGAATTGAGGCTGATGAGAAGCCTAGTTTGGCAAGGTTGGACTTGACTGCCTTGATCCATGAAGAGGAGAATTTATCTTGAAGAATTAATGGAGCAAGGTCTTGCGGAAAGCAATTAAGCCTTAGCCAGATGTTTAAGGAAGCTATACAGATTCTTGCTTCGACTTTTATCTATCCTGTCTCCAGGCGCAGAAGTGCATTTGGGACACAGCATGGCATCTGGAAATTGTTCTGATAAATTTGGATTAAACTTTTTCCAGTGGTGTAAAACACGAAGCTGAGGGTCTGATCAAGGTCCCGTAGAGAAGCAGTGCTAGCGACTTGGCCAGAAAGAGCTTATTTGCAGCTGGAACATAGTGTCCTGCCTTTGTGTGGAAAAATTTAAGAATGGCACTCGCTGATCATTGGCCAGAGGCAGCCATTATTCTCCATGGGCTTTTTGTAAGCCAGTGGCATGGATGACCTCCTCTAGGTACTTAAAGGTGGTTACCTGCTCTATTTTGTGAGTATTTAAATACCATGAGTACCATTTTGGCTTTTTTGCAAAAGCCATAACCTTTGTTTTCTCATAATTTATGTCCAGTTTATTATATTTGCAATACTGGACAAGGGCTCACAAGGCTCTTTTAAGGCCAACTAGAGTCCTGGAGAGAATCACAGTGTCATCTGCATAGAGCAGCAGAGCAATGCTTCGGCCACCTATTTTTGGGGGGTGGTAATTTGGATTATTTAACCATTTTACCATATCATTTATACAAAAATTGAAGAGCAAGGGGGCCAAAATGCACCCCTGTTTAACCCCCTTTTGAGTTTCAACTGACCTCGAGAGAGACCCTTGCATATTACACCTCACCTTGAGGGATGTTTTGGTATGTAAGGCGCATAACAGATGGAGGTGTCTGTGATCAATTGAGGCAGCTTCCAGCTTCTCCCATAGCTTAGTCCTTGTAACCGTGTCAAAAGCTGCCTTAAGATCTATAAAGGCAGTGTATAATGATACAGGTCTACCTGATACATATTTTTCAATCAAATGATGAAGAACTAAGCACTGATCTATGATGCCTCTCCCGTCTCTAAATCTGGCTTGTTCTTCGGCAATCAGTTTCTCAAGATCCAGCCACTCCTTTAATTTATCTTGAAGGTGTTTGGCATAGAGTTTGCTGATTATATTTAGCAGACTTATTGGTCTGTAATTGGCACAGTCGTCTCTCCCTTTTTATAAATTGGGACCATGATTGCCAAGCCCCAATCCTCTGGGACATGGCCGGTGAAGTCAATATAGGTGAATAGCGCTGCCAGGATGGGTATCCACCACTCCACATTATTTTTTAGTAATTCAGCCAAAATGAAGTCAGCTCCTGCAGCCTTCACGATCCTGAGTTGGCCAATGAGGGATTTAATTTCAGATTCTGAAACTGGAGGCCACTCAGGTAAATCCTTCATTATAGACTTTGTACTCTCGCTGGAGGGGTCTTCATACATTCTCCGAAAATGAAGTTCCCAGGTTATAGGAGATATATGACAGTCTAATGGGGTATAAGGGACGCAGTGGCTCAGTGGGTTAGGACGCTGAGCTTGTCGATCAGAAGGTCGGCAGTTTGGCGGGTCAAATCCCGAGTGCCGCGTAGCAGAGTGAGCGCCTGTTACTCGTCCCAGCTTCTGCCAACCTAGCAGTTCGAAAGCACGTAAAAATGCAAGTAGAAAAATAGGGACCCCTACGGTGGGAAGGTAACAGCGTTCCGTGCGCCTTTGGCGTCTAGTCATGCCGGCCACATGACCACGGAGACGTCCTCGGACAAGCGCTGGCTCTTCGGCTTTGAAATGGAGATGAGCACCGGCCCCTAGAGTCGAAAACGACTAGCACGCACGTGCGGGGGAACCTTTACCTTTACCTTTAATGGGGTATAGATTCTTTCAGAGTGGCAAACTATTAGATGCCATACTAAGGAGGAGTTCTTTTGCTTTGCTGCCACGATGAGCTGTTCCCAGGAAGACCTTGTGTCTTGTGCCTTCTTCAATGCAATCAATTGCTTTAATTGTTTTTTTGAGTGTAAGTAATTGTTTAAGAATTGCTTTATTGCCATATTCAGTCTTGCTTTTGTACTCCTTGTATGCCAAGTTAAGGGCTTTCTTGCTTTCTATGCAATCCTTATCAAATCATGGTTTGGAGGCGGTACAGGACCTCTTAACTGAAAAATTTCAGTCATGTGCTAATAATGGTTGTAGCTCGTAAACTAAATTTTTGTATAGTTCTAATAAGTCTTGAGTCGGGTTGGCTGATATAAAGGCTGCACAGATTTTTTTAAAAATTATCCTCTGTTAGGGCTCTCCTTACTTTCTGATCAAGTTGTTGGGTCCATTTGACGTGACATCTTGTTAGGCCTGCTGTAGAGATTGCAGTGATAAAATGGTCCTTGTGGGGTATCTGCCTGATAAAGGACTTCATGTATATACAGAGAGGTAGATGATCACTTTCTAGGTAAGGCAGGACTTGAAAATTTTCTATATAATGTACTAAGTCCATAGAAGTTAAGATGTAGTCAATGGTACTAGTTTTGGACCCTGCCATAAATGTAAACTCACCAGGATAGTCACCAGGCCATGAGCCGTTAGATATAAAGAAGTTAAATTTATTTGCCAACTTGGCAAGACAGAGGCCAGCATAGTTAGCTCTAATGTCTTTAGAGAGTTGTATGAGGAGGGTGTTGGTTTGTATAGGGACTTCCGATGGTGGGTTTTGATGATGTTTCATGAATAACGTATAATCATCTGGTCCTAATCTGGCATTAAAGAAAAAAGAAAGTTTTTACTTTTGGAGGAGCTCTTTACAGCCTTTGCTGCCTGTCCACCGTCTTGGCTCCTCCTCCCCAATCCAACTGGAGGTCGAGAAATGATGATTTTATTAGATCAGACTAGACTCTTCTAGCTGGGAAAGGGTCTCATGGCAGTTCATTGAGTTGGATGTCTTGAACCCATGGAGTCAAGCAGGATTAACTCAAGTCTTCTATTTGAGTAGAATTCACCCTTTTCCAGGCTGGTATGATTTGGAATTTTTTGGTATATGGCTACAGTGTACAAAAATAAGTTCTGCTTATTTTGGAAGCACCACCTTTTCTGGTAGAGATGAAGGCAATAGAAAGTTTTTGTGGGAGGCTACCAACACAGACATTTTGAATGCTTATGAGTAATCAGTTTTGTTTTCAGTTTGTTCAAAAATAACATAGAAGTGCTTACTGATGTGAAAGGAGTTACCAGTTCACTTGTAGCTTATTCACGGGACCGTGGGAAAATGACTCAAAGTTGTTTAGCTTAAGGGATGTAGTCATGCGCAACCAGTTAGCATGCTGGTGAAGGAAGCTGAAGTGTTTTAAATAAGGAAGATGTGAATCATCATGATTCTTCAAAGATAAAAAACTTTGGATCTCTCAAAAACATGGAGAGCCTCTATGTTACAATTTCAGATCTACAGGTACACATTTTGGATTATTAGGAACCACTTCCTCCCTTAAGGCAATTTCAGATTTATAATATGAAGTGTTTGATTTGAAATATTAAACTGTTTGGATACTTCATGCCCTGCAATATCTCTTTTCTCCAGCAATATCACTACATTTGTTTCAATGTTATGTAATTTTAAATCCAATGTAACTAAATTAAATATCTTTAATAAGATCACTTTCCTTGTAATAAATACTTTTTCATTTCATTCATACAAAGTTTTAATTAAGCTGCATATTTTGCAGAGTCTCTGAGTCTTTACAATAAGATTTGGAGGACTTCAAACATCTCTGAGATGATCTTTCCCTACAGTGGAAAGGAAATCTGTAAATAATGGATGCATTGTCCAGAAAGAGTGTTCCTCCTCCTGACTTGTTACTCAGCTGTTGACCTATTGCATTGGTCAAGCACAACACCAGCATAGATGTTGTCTATTATGTAAGAAGTGGTTGTAAGACAATACAATAGTGGTGGCATGTGCTTTGAAAGAGCAGGCGAGACAGCAAAGTTAAGCAAACTTAACTTTATTAGGAACCAGGCAAACAACAGAAGAACAACGCTCTTATTTATACTAGCAGCTGTCAACGTTTGTCCAATCAGGGCTGAGCCGGTTTCCCGCGCCGTCTGCTTCGCCAATCAGAGCCGGCTGGTTTTGACAGCTCGGAGCTGTCATCGGTAGCGCGTGCTGTTGCCAGGTGATTTTGACAGCCGAGAGCTGTCAGACGGTGGGCGCCTGCGTAGTTCTGTTCCGGCAGCTTTTGACAGCTGTCAAAAGCTGCCGCGGCTTTACCTCAGCCCTGTATATTATTAATGTTAATTGTTAATAAACATGTAAATACATAACACCCCTTATCCCTCCCTCTGATTGAGTTGCCGTTTTCCCGATTGTTTTTTATTTGGGTTACCCCATTCGAAATCTTCCAAATAGGTGGGGGGTCTTTTTATTCTTTCGGACCACCGGGGGATTGTTTCTTCAGTTTGTTCCTTTTCTTCAAATGTTTTGGGATCTGGCTCGGGGGGCGGGGGGCTTGGCTCTCTTGTTTCAGAATTCCTTTGAGGAAAGAAGTCATTTCGTGCGGGGTTTTGTTGTGGTGTCATTTGTTCGGGGGGGTCTTGGTGTGCGTGTGCCTGCGGCGGCGGTTCTGACTGCATTTCAAAGTCCCCCCTTTCCCCCATATTTTGCGGGCTGCGTCGCCATAGTTGATCAATGTGTCTGCGGATATGGGAATTGTTCCCTGTGTCAATGACGTATGATAGGGGACCTGTTTGTTCTATGACGACCCCTTGTGTCCACTTATTGCCGCTTCCGTAGTTCCTGGCCCAGACAGCTTGCCCGGTGCTGAGAGTTCTGTACCGGAGGGGAAGCTCTGGGTCTGGTGGGGATCTGTCAGGATGTAAACGGTCCAGCCTGGTAGTCAGTCGTTTGCCCCAGCGTAGTTCTGCTGGCGACTTCCCAGTAGTTGTGCAGGGGGTGGTGTGTTGTGATAAAAGGAATTGAGCAAGTCTGCGGTGCCAGTTGCCGGTGATGATTTTCCGCAGTGCCTCTTTGGTTGATTTCACCATCACCTCAGCCAAGCCGTTCGACGAGGGGTGAAACGGAGCCGTGGTGGTGTGCCTAATAGAGTTCGCCGTTGTGAAACTCTGGAATTCGTGGGAAGTAAATTGGGGGCCGTTATCGGAGACTAATACATCCGGAAGCCCATGTGTGGCAAACAACCCCCTTAAAACTTGTATTGTGGCTGCAGAAGTTGTGCTCGTGACTGGGGCCACCTCTAGCCACCTAGAATAGCTATCTACGACTATTAGGAACATCTGTCCCTGGAATGCACCCGCAAAGTCTATGTGGACGCGTGACCAGGGTGTCTTGGTTGTTTCCCATCTGTGTATGGGAGCTTGGGGCTGAGCTGCTCTGACAAGTTGGCAGGGATAACACCCAGCTACATGTGATTCTATTTGCCTGTCTAGGCCGGGCCACCAGACGTAGCTTCTGGCCAAAGCTTTCATCTTGACCGTGCCCGGGTGGCCTTCGTGGAGGCTTTCCAAAACTTTTAATCTGTGTTTTTCGGGTATTATTACCCTGCTGCCCCATAATAAACATCCCTGATGGGAGGATAATTCTTTTTGTTTCAAGATGTAAGGTAAGGCAGGAAGGTATGGTAGAAATTAACTAACCCTAGAAAGGCTTGCAGTTCCTGTTTATTCTTTGGGATGGGTGCTGTTTTGATGGCTTTTATTTTAGATTCAGTGGGGTGAATCCCATTTTTGTCAATTTTAAACCCCAGGAACTCCGTTGAGGGCACCCCTATGGAGCATTTGTCTCTTCTTAATTTGAGGCCAGCCTTCCTGAACCTAAGTAGCACCTTTGTTAGTTTGTCCGCTAAGTCGTTTTCTGATTCCCCTGCAATTAAGATGTCATCGAAATATGGGCAGACCCCAGGGATCCCTTTTAGTGTTTTTTCCATGATTTCTTGGAAGATCCCTGGGGCTGCGGAGATGCCGAATTGAAGGCGGTTAATTTTGAACGCTCCCTTGTGCGTGACAATTGTCTGTGCTAAGGCGGTGTCAGGGGTGACAGGCAGCTGTAAATACGCCTGCGCCAAGTCTAACTTAGCGAAAATGGCGCCTGACTTAATGGCCGCGAGGATGTCTTTGACAGCCGGGACCGGGTAGGCATGGGCATTTAATGTGCGGTTCAGGGTCGCCTTATAATCAGCGCATAATCTAATTTGGCCATTGGGCTTAATTGGGGTCACTATGGGTGTTTCCCATTCGGCCCCTTCCACTGGTTCTAAAACCCCCAAGGTAACTAGCCGATCTAGTTCATTTTCTATTTTTTCTCTCAAGGCGAAGGGAACTCTTCTAGCCTTGATTCTGATAGGCATTACATTAGGGTTCAGTTTTAGTGATACTGGGGGTCCTGTGTATTTTCCCAGTGAGCTGTCAAAAACGTCCGCGAATTGACGGCAGACGGATTCCAAGTTTGACAGCTGAGTGGCGTTGACGCCTGTCAGCGCTATCCCTAGTGCCTCGAACCAGTCCAGCCCTAGCAGGCTGGTCCTGTTTTCCTGGGTAACTAGTATAGTAAGGGGTCCCTTAAATTGTCTAAACTCCGTTGGGACTGAGGCCTTTCCCCGGAGTTTAATGGGCGTTTTTTGAAAATCCGCTAGACGGAGTTTAGTGGGGCGTAAGGCAGGCCGTTGCCGGCTGCTATTACAAATGTCCCTGTAAGTTTGCCAAGAAATGAGGGAGACGGAGGACCCAGAGTCCACTTCCATCTCGCAGGGAATTCCGTGAATTAGGACGTCCACCTTGACTTTGGGCTTAAGGGTGCTGTGGACCGTGTGCTCTCTCCCCTTTCCCTTTACATTTTGCACTAGGGGTTTGGATTTGTGCCTGTCCCTGGGTGTGGGTTGGTTCGTACCTGCAGACGTCACCTCCAATTCATGTAGGTTTTCTCGGCTCCGGCTATGGCACACGGCTTTGAGGTGGCCTGTTTTTCCGCATCCATGGCACTTGGCACTGCGGAACCGGCACGATGCTCTCGGGTGGCTTCCGCCGCAGCTGGCACATTTAGCTCTGTTCGGCTGGTAGCTAGTGCTCTTGTTGTTGTTGGAAGGGCCCCCTCGGTTGTTGCGCTGAAGCCTGAGCCTCTCGAATCGCCGCTGCACGGCATCGATGTCCATGGAGATGTCGTCATCCTCTGGCCCGCTGAAGGCGCCGTCCTCCTGGTGCACGGACCCACTGGGCCCGCTATCAGGGGGACGTTGGTTGTCACCGTGGCTGTATTCGTAGGCGATGACTTCCATCGCCACTTCAGCCAGCGTCAGAGCGGGTTTGGCGATCAGCTTCCTTCTCAGCCGTTCATCTTTAAGCCCTATGACGATTTGGTCCCGGATTCGGTCCTCTAAATCGGGGAACCGACATCGCCGCGCAGCGTGTCTGACCCGGGTTATAAAGTCATTAGCGGGCTCGTCAGGAAGTTGTACTTGTCGGGCAAAATTTACCCTCCAGAAGAGCTCTGACTTCGTGGGCATGAAGTGTTTACTCAGCCCCTCGGTGAGTTCAGTGTAGGAGATTGTTGCGATGGGTTCTGGACTGAAGAGTCCCACAGCGGCATCGTAGACGGCGGGCCCACTGAGCCAGAGGAGGGCGGTTGCTTTAGCCCGATCGTCGGTGATCTTCTTTACCACCAGGTACCCTTCTACCTGGCCTAGATGTGATTCCCAGCATTCTGGGTGGCGAGTGTTGAACTCGCGAATATGGCCATGGTTCATCATGCTGTCCGGTCGTGGGTGCTGCTGCCTGCGTTGTGTGGAAGCTAGGCTTCCCTTAGTGACTTCAGCGAGTGACTAGCTCTGGCTAAGGGAAAAAATCTCTTCTCCCCTTAGGCGGTGACTTCAGCTATGCAAGCAGGCATCCCACCTTCGTCGCCAGTGCTTTGAAAGAGCAGGCGAGACAGCAAAGTTAAGCAAACTTAACTTTATTAGGAACCAGGCAAACAACAGAAGAACAACGCTCTTATTTATACTAGCAGCTGTCAACGTTTGTCCAATCAGGGCTGAGCCAGTTTCCCGCGCCGTCTGCTTCGCCAATCAGAGCCGGCTGGTTTTGACAGCTCGGAGCTGTCATCGGTAGCGCGTGCTGTTGCCAGGTGATTTTGACAGCCGAGAGCTGTCAGACGGTGGGCGCCTGCGTAGTTCTGTTCCGGCAGCTTTTGACAGCTGTCAAAAGCTGCTGCGGCTTTACCTCAGCCCTGTATATTATTAATGTTAATTGTTAATAAACATGTAAATACATAACAGCATGAATTCACCAGGAGCCAGATTAGTACCTTCAGGTTCGGTATCAGGAGGGAACTGGCTCCAGTTCTTCAGCAGTTAGTTAGTTAGTTAGCCAGCTCCTCTTCCTCATAGCTCAAAGCTAGAATCATTTAACTTCACACTTAAACAAGAACTGCAGCTATCTTCATTGATAAAACTTCTGTTGACTCAAGGCTCAACTTCTTTCTTCTACAAAATGTGGCATCACAATTGGAGAGACATGGAAAATCCGTATTAAGGGGAAGAAAAGAAAACCCACAATCATCTTGCCATGTTGTTGTTGTTAGCTGCGAAGTCGTGTCCGACCCATCGCGACCCTATGGACAACATTCCTCCAGGCCTTCCTGTCCTCTACCATCTTCTGGAGTCCATTTAAGCTCACTTGCCATGTAAAAGACTTGAATTTGTTTACTGCAAGGGCTTGATAGGATTGCCAGGCCTGAGAACAGAACTTTAAAATGAGGCTGGGAGCTGAGTGGATGCAGGGACTCAACAGAACCCCTTCAGTGGACAGATGTGGTAGGAGGAACTGACAGTGTCATTGTTCCTGGCCAGCAGTGACCTGTTGTTCATTTCTGCTATTTGCCCTTTTTAAAGATAACTCCATTAGATTTTTTTTTAAGTGGAAAGATCAAAAACTAACAAAAACTAATAAGACTGAAAAAAGTAAAAAAGTAAAGAATGAAAGAGCAAAGCCAAAAGTGCAGAACGAAAAAGAAATGCAAAGAAATGACTTCTGAGGTTTTTTTTACAACAGATATGCATACATTTACATTAATCTTTTATTCTAAGTTGACAATGGAACTTTCAATTTTTCTGTTATCTACTGTTTTTCCCCAAATTATCAAACCTATATATCATAATTTCATTTTCCTGCAGAAAATCCAAAAGAGGTTTCCAATCAGCATTACAATTAATCAATGTCTTTTCTGTAATCAAAGTTGTCAGTTTTGCCTTTTCAGCCAATTCCATCAACTTCACCATTCATTCTCCCATTGCAGGTTGTGTGAAAACTTTCCACCGCTGTACTGATAAAAGTCCTGCTGCTATTATCATATATAACAGCAAAGTTCCATGAGATTTTTTCCCAACTGTCTATCAGTCCCAAAAGGAACGCCTCTAGTTTTAGATGTTCATTAATATTTAAAATATTTAAATTAATGTTTCTATTTGATTCCATTTTTTATTTTTTACAATCCATTGGAAGTAAAAGGTCTCCTCCTGTTGTTCATATTTCCAACATAAATTTGAAATACCTTTATAACATAATGTGAATTTCAGCTCTTTCATTTATGTTTTCCTATTATTCCATTTGTATATCCATTTGTATTTGTATAAAAATATGTTGTATATATTTGTACAGCCCGAAGTTTTTAGCCCATTTTATCATACATT
The DNA here is from genome assembly GCF_964194415.1 of Vipera berus. Taxonomy (NCBI): domain Eukaryota; kingdom Metazoa; phylum Chordata; class Lepidosauria; order Squamata; family Viperidae; genus Vipera; species Vipera berus. The sequence goes on from NC_138206.1 coordinate 59,145,559, forward strand.
CTTTCACTTGTTCATCTTCTGTTTCAAATTTCAATAAATGTATACTTTTTAGCAATAACAAGGTCATCATTTGTACATAATTCTTGCCTTATCTGGACTAATGCTTCCTCTGTGACTTTAGCATTTGCAAGACACCATCCTTTTAAAGCTCAGTTTTGGTTTCAGCTCTGTCTTCTTTTACCTATTCCTTTTTCCCACAGTCCAAGCATCAAAAATATGTCAAGCCATTCTAAATTTAGATCACAAGTGTGTTCCTGTCCCATCTCCGGTAAACTAAATAGCTGGATGAATTGATTGGGGAAAAAAGATGCCTTTCAAGAAATGCTTTGTATCAAACATATTTTCTTAGGCAAGTGGTGGCAAACCTATGGCATGCGTGCCAGATGGGGGCACTTGGAGCCCTCTCTGTGGGCACGTGCACCTCGCTCTTTGGCTAAGATTTTGCAGGAAAAAGCCATTTCTCAAGCCCCTTCCTACCCAAAACAAGCTTCCGGAGCGAGCGCACTGTTTTCAGCTTTGATTTATATCAAGTCTGACATCAGAAACAGACTAACAGATGACCTGAGTGCTGCATGTGTTGCCCTCAAACTTACAAAGTATAAGCCAAGGTTAGACAAATGATCAGCATGCATACAACAGCAAAAATCACATTAATTGTTCAAAAGCATGCCAAATGTAAACTTTTACCTTTCGGTAAAAAGTTGTATCATTGAAAGCTTTATTATTGTGTTTTTCTTTTAAGACAAAAGATATTAATGTACAATTTGTTTTTTCTAAACTAAAACCTCCGTATTCAGATTCAATTGCCGTGTTGGCACTTTGCGATAAATAAGTGGGTTTTGGGTTGCAGTTTGGCCATCACTGGCTTAGGCTAATCCTCACCAACTTACAACCACTTGATTGTAATTTTCTTACCCATGTGTAGAAGCTTATGAATGGAATGTAGAGTAGGGAGAATAACAAACATCAGTTCTGAACCTTGGTGACCATGAGGTTCTCTGGTGCTACCTCTTGCCCTAGGGAAGCTCTATCTATTAGATAGGTCTGTCCCTGGTGGGGACAGGATAGATGCTGATGGATTCCAGAGGGTTATTTCTTTTTTTTTAAAGATTTAAATTAAAAATTTGTCAAAGAATATAAACACTAACACAAACTAATTAAGGACAAAAAAGCAAAGGAAGAAAAAAAAATAAGAGAAAAGAAGGTGCAGAAAAAGAGCTAAAAGAAATAAAAAAGATCTTCACTCAACTATGGTAGGATGATATTAGATGGTGCCTCTGAGGGGGAGGGACTGTCTGTGGAAATGTAGGCCTGAGTTGCCTTTTTCCACAAGCTCTACAGTGGTAACTTTGTTTTTTTTCATCCATGTATTAAAAGTCTGCTTTGTAAACCACGTAACCAGTATTAACTAGCTGAAGTATTCTTATTGGTGTAATGGGATAGATATCAAAGAATAAAAATGAATATGCGGTTTCTATAATAACATGTATTTATAGTATTAGCTACTTTTAGTAAAAGTATTTAGAGAGTGAATATATATAAATTATGACTAAACACTAGATACAGATTTAAAATAAATGCTTGATATGTTGGTAACAAATCTTATGCATATTTACTCAGAAATATATGGGTTATATCCAATGCAAAAATACTTTTCTTATCACAATTATTTTAAAGCTAAGCATATAAGATGAGGGGAAAAAATAAGTATTTGTACACTTTTACCTTGCCTTAATGAATTTATTTATATTAAATATTTTATGTTCCCTACTTAACTCCATAAAATGATGGATCAGATTTTCTTATGTTGTTCACTAAGGACAGAGATATTTCCTGAGAGGAATACTAACACTGATCACTGCATTCAGCTCAGCTGCCTGAAAGGATTCCACTCCATAGGAGCCAAGGAATTTAGGGACTTGGGCCACAGGTATATAAGGTATATAAGTAACAATCATTTGTTACTAAGGGTCTTAAGCACTCTGCTCTGGTAATAAGCATCTAGGTTGGGAACAAATTTTAACCTGAAGAGACAATAATTTTCAGCAAGTCTGTGAGTTATCGCTTGACAGAAGATCAAAGCAGACTGCCTAACTAGAAATGGAGGCTGTGTCTCTCTGTGTATGTTTAATATGTGAGATGAAGAGCCAAAACTAAAGCTGGTTTTTCCATATTCCTCCATGCCGAAGTAACTTTTTGGTCCAGGGATCTTGAACTGTTTTGGTTGGTGAGCAGATTTGGAATTCTTAGAGCCTGCTTTGTTGTTGTTAGCTGCGAAGTCATGTCCGACCCATCGCGACCCTATGGACAACGTTCCTCCAGGCCTTCCTGTCCTCTACCATCTTCTAGAGTCCATTTAAGCTCATGCCTACTGCTTCAGTGACTCCATCCAGCCACCTCATTCTCTGTCGTCCCATTCTTCTATTGCCCTCAATCTTTCCCAGCGTTAGGCTCTTCTCCAGTGAGTCCTTTCTTCTCATTAGGTGGCCAAAGTATTTGAGGATCTGGCCTTCTAAAAAGCAGTCAGGGTTGATCTCCTCTAGGACTGACTGGTTTGATTGCCTTGCAGTCCAAGGGACTCGCAGGAGTCTTCTCCAGCACCACAGTTCAAAGGACTCAATTCTTTGGCGCTCAGCCTTTTTTATGGTCCAACTTTCACTGCCATACATTGCAACTGGGAAGACCATAGCCTTGACTATATGCACTTTTGTTGACAGGGTGATGTCTCTGCTTTTTAGTGTGCTGTCTAGATTTGCCATGGCTTTCCTCCCGAGGAGCAAGCATCTTTTAATTTCTTGGCTACAGTCCCCATCTGCAGTGTGGAGCCCAGGAAAATAAAATCTGTTACTACCTCCATTTCTTCCCCATCTATTTGCCAGGAATTGAGAGGGCCGGATGCCATGATCTTGGTTTTCTTAATGTTAAGTTTCAACCCAACTTTTGCACTCTCCTTCTTCACCCACAACAAGAGGCTCTTTAGTTCTTCTTTACTTTCTGCCATTAGAGTGGTATCATCTGCATATCTTAGGTTGTTGATATTTCTTCCGGCAATCTTAATTCCAACTTTTGATTCATCTAGCCCTGCAAGGCAGGGCTAGAGCCTGCTTTAGCAGACAGAGTTAAACAGAAACATATAACACACCCAAGCAAGATGATGACAAATCTCCAATAAACTGTTGGGATCCCCCACTGGAGCAACAGTGACAAGACTCCAAAATGTCCAAGTTACATGGCACTCAGTGCTAATCTGGGTTTAAGCTCCAAAATCAAAAGGCAATACTAAGGTCTTAACAAAACAAGGTATTAAAACCCTGTTTTGATGATAATGAGATTGCAGAATCTGACTTTGACTGCATGGTGCATCTGTTTATCATGCAAACTGACAGAATCCTGGGATGCGATCTATACAGCTAAATCAATACCAACCTAAGTAATCTGAAGGTTTTTCTATAGCTGTGTGAGGATCCAATCCTTTTTTTCATCACCAAGAGTGAAAAACAAGCCAGCTAAACTTATAACATAACTCAGAATGAATTTTAAATTTCTAGAATCTTCTTAATATGATGGAGAAATCAAAAGACATCACTACACTCTTTGAAATACAATGTTGTTTTTTTTACAATGCCACTACTCTGTTATCATATTCCAGGGGAATATTAAGCAGTAAAAAACTGGTCTATCTATTTCTAGTTATAAACTGCCACCTGCTGATGACATTTATTTCCTTGGTCACTTGTATCAATTATATTTGTTTATCATCACCAGTCAGGTATAAAATTATAGTGCAAACAGCAAACCTGAAATGTACCCTAGTTCAACAGCAATAAAATATGATGAAGATTAAATCATTCTTAATTTAACTCTAGAAATGCCATAAATCATGTAACCATAAGCTCAGCCAGCGGCAAGGTCTGTGTAATGGCATATATAAGTGGAAGCTGGTGAAAATGATCACACAATATAAAGTGGTACTAATAATCTGGAATCTCTCAGTTCAGCTGAAAAGTGGGAAGACTGGGTTTCTTTTCTAACAATACTATTTTTCCCATTTGCTCTGACTTTTCTGCTGAGTCTGCAGTTATTCCACACAGTAGTGCTACTTTAAGGGACGCGGTGGCTCAGTGGGTTAGGACGCTGAGCTTGTCGAAGAGAAGGTCAGCAGTTTGGTGGGTCGAATCCCGAGTGCCGCGTAACAGAGTGAGCACCTGTTACTCGTCCCAGCTTCTGCCAACCTAGCAGTTCGAAAGCACGTAAAAATGCAAGTAGAAAAATAGGGACCACTACAGTGGGAAGGTAACAGTGTTCCGTGTGCCTTTGGCGTCTAGTCATGCCAGCCACATGACCATGGAGACGTCCTCGGACAAGCGCTGGCTCTTCAGCTTTGAAACGGAGATGAGCACTGGCCCCTAGAGTTGGAAACGACTAGCACGCATGTGCGGGGGAACCTTTACCTTTACCTTTAGTGCTACTTTATTGGTCCATGTGTACCATCAAAACAGAGAAGGAGGGAGTGAAAAACTCTCTTGCTAGGAATATACCCTTGTCCTGGATATTCAGGATGATGACAAGAAGATGAATCTGAGAAATACTTGATTTAAGGAACCTGCTGTCTAAAACCAGATTTGCAGCACAGTCTTAGAAGGAATATACTTTCAGAGAAAGTGAGTCCTCGTGTGTGTCTCCATATCATTTCATTGGTAAAACAATGTCTACAGAGCTTTGCAATTATGGCAGAGGAATTGGACCAGCTGTTCTCACAAACTAGGTAATGTAACTAAGTTAAAGCAACTTTCCCTCAACTTGACATCCTCCAGATCTGATAGAATTCCCAGAGTTCTAAGCCAGTATTGTCCTATGTTGAAGAAAGCAGAAAGAAAGAAATCTCTTTTGAAAGCAAGCAAGCATCCATGACTGTTTGCGGAATCAGGAGATGAGTTTAAATTGAATGTAGGTATTAATGGATCCCAAGTCTTGACACTGTCAACATGTCTGCACTTACCTGGCAGGGGAGATACCTTGATCACGACGTCTGCACTGTTTTCAGTAGCACTTTCAATGACAAGATGCCGATAGATTGTATCAGTTGTAATGTAGATATAAAATTGAAAGCAGTGTGTTCAACCAGTAACTGATAGATTTATTGAAATATCATTGATGTACTTTAACTGGCAATGCTGGATAATTTATTGCATATAATTGTTCATAGGTCATATTTCTGGCCATCTCATTTTTGTCAACCCCATTTCCTGATTCTAATCTACAAATAAACCTCAAAATATTGAATTTACCCATGTTTATATTCCCAGATAAGAACTATATTTATAATAGGAGGAAAGCACATCAGCGGGGACCATGTGTTTGTTATTTGTTGTTGGGCCTGAAATTGCCGCCTGTTTCAAATAAAGTAGTAGAAAGGGTATACTGGATGAAAACATGGCTGGTTGGTAATGAAATCAATATTGGTAGGAATAGTCAATATTGCAACATTTTGTTAAAGGCCCCACTTGATGTTTCAGTCTCAAAAACATCACTTAAAGCTGTAGTTTTAGTTATTTAAAAATGAAACATTTGCAAAGTCAATACCAACAGGGGGAGTTTCAGATCCATGAAAGATTGGTACTGTCCCCAAATCTCAATTTTTGTGACAATATCATAAAAATATCTTAATATTTGTAGTGCAAGAGCAGATCAGAAATATAGAATTTTGCTCTAATTTTGCTCCTACTTGGATCATCCCATACAGGAATGTTGTATCCTGTGGCAAACTGATATTCAGAGGAATAATGTTGCTGGGTTTAGCATTATTTAGCATTATAATACATTTAGCTGTTATGAATATTTTCATTGATAGATTTAAACACCCCCCCCTAAAAAAAACTGTCTAAAGCCATCCACCTCACTAAGCCATCAAAGGGCTATAGTACTGAATTCTATAGATAATAAACAACACGGAGAAGTTCTTGCATAATTTTATACATGTCTATTCCTTCCTTCTTAATCACTGTGCTGATGATATTTTATCTCATATTTATTTATTTAAAACTCTTTATTGCCACACATTTTCAACAAATAAGTTTGGTCATCTAGTAACCAAAATAAAGCAATGCAAAATGCAATTAGTTAAACTTGAAATTTTAACCAAACTACAAAAAAAAAAAAAAGCACCATACAGACCACAGTCATATTTGGGCTTCACTTATGTCCTTGTTCTAGTGTCTGACCTTCTGGAAGTCCAAATAGTATAAAGCCAACTGGCTCTCAGGAGAAGGCTATTCCAAAGACCAGATGCGGTGAAAAAGAAATCAAATCTCCTGGGTCCTACAAGTTGACATTGCTTCAGAGAGAGAACCCAGAGCACACCAACCCTGCTGGATCTGGTAGAATAGACTGAAATGATTGGAGATGGGTGGTTCCACAAGTAACTTGATCCTGTGATATGCAGGGCTTTAAAGGTGATAAACAGCACCTTGAGTCACACCTGCAAACCTACTGGGAGCCAGTGCAGCTTACACAGCAATGGTATTATAGGGGCAAATGTCAATGTGCCTGAAACTTTGTACCACTGCATTCTACCAAAGCTTTCAAATGCTTTTCAAGAGCAGCCCCACATTGAATACATTGCAGTAACTGCACTGGGAAGAGACTAAGGCAGAAATGACCACAACTAGAGCTTCCCAATCCAAGAATGAGAGCAATTTGCATATAATATGCATTTGTAAAAATGCCCTCCTAGCTGCAGCTGCCACCTTGAGCAAGATTTGCGTGTTTAGGAAGACCCTGAGATTGCACACATCTCTTTCTACCCAATTTAGAGGCAGAGAGGGAAGTTCTCCAAATCCAGGGGGCTGAAAAACTTATAGCCACTCAATCTAGCTACAGTTGAATTGCAGCCTGTAAGCACTAGTGAAGAATCTTAATGGCATTATTTGTAAAGATTGGGGTGGAGATATATATTTGAGTGTCATTAGTATATTGATGTTACTTCACCCAACACCAATGGATGACCTCACCCAGATGTTGAATTGGAATGGAGATAGAGTCTAGCCCTGAGACACCTCATGTATCAGGTTTCTGGAGCTGGGTTTTTCTTCTAGCCAACATTAATTGGAAGTGGACCTGGAAGAATGAGGAGATATCTGCAGAACTATGCCGCTACTCCCAACCCCATGAACCAGTTTAGAAGGATACCATGATCACTGGTATTGAAAAATGATCAGAGCCAAATGGATGTAGCGTTCCTAACATGGACCTCAGTATTCAAACCATTCTTATCAGTCACAGTTTTCTCAAAGTTGATTATTTAAATATCCAGACTTTTCATTTACATACGCCATCCCAATTTTTTCATATTTCATATATTATAAAATACTATACTTCTTATATATCTTATAACATCCGCATATAACATCTTTTCTGAATGGCTTATATTTCAACTATATTTGTAAAAGTCATCTTGTTAAGTTACTGTATGTCCTTTTTTCAAAATTCTTATTTAAGCTTGACTTAATTTAATCATTTTTCTTGGTCATAATTCTCTCAAAATTAATTACCTTTAAATGTCCAAACTTTCCATCAGGCATGTCAAACTCGCGATGTATCATGACTTTTCCCCTATTGCCGGCAATGGGGTGGGCATGGTTTCAGCGTGATGCATCTGGCCCATGGGCCGGCAGTTTGACATGCCTGACATACATCATCCCAATATTTTTACATTTCATATATTGTAAAAAATACTATACTACTTATATCTCTTATCCCTCTTACTATAGGGCCCCTTTATCTCCAAAATTATCTATTCTTTTAACCATATTCAAACAAATGTTTAATCATGTAGTACTCCATCTGGTAAGTTGAATCAAATCTCTTAAGTCTAACTCTAGCCTTCTTCTTTTGCCAAATAGCTTTCCACGTTAGTATATTCCACTTGCCAGGAAGTTCCTGTATTTTTGTAAGTGTTGTTGGGAGTGAGAAGGACAAGTTGAGTAGGATGTATGCTTTTTGTCTCCCAGACTCTGATGATTTTCCTGGCAGCTCTATAATCCATTTTGTTAAGTCTTCTTTCTTATCCTTGAATTTGTTTTGAAGTCCTGATGGATAAAATATCTTTTCACTTTCATTGTTATGGTAAAATCTTGTAGATTTTTTCTGTTTGTGTTAAGTTGTAGTTCTTTTCATTTGTAGCTTCCCTATTTAAGTCACTTTCTTCTAGTTTGTGTTCTGTTATCTGATTTGTTTGTTCACTCTTGAATGTTGTTTTCTGAAAGTTTTTTAATTGTAAGTTTGAAGAAGTGCTCATTTATGTCATCAAAGTTGTTTTTTTATCTCATCATGGTTTGTAACTATTGTCATTTGAATCTGATGTAGCATTTCATTCATTTTCTCCTGAAAAGTATTTGTCTTGTCTTGGAATATTACTCCTGCAGATCTCTGATGTTCCAGGCTAGATCTTTCAGAAGGGATTTTGTCTCTCCCATCCAAATAGTCTTTCACCAGTACCATAATCTCTGTAATTAGCCTTATCAAACCAGCCGAATCTTATATAGTTCTTAAATTTATATATGGTTTTTGTAATCCAATGTGTTTCCAATGTGTTTCCAATTGTCAAGGCATCAGTGAAAGCAGTATTTTATAACAATTCTTCTATTCAGGGGTCAATTATCAACCACTCAGAGTTGCAATCAAGAATGTTTATCCACCTTGAAGCCTTCTAGTAAATTCCCCCCTAGAAGATTAAAGGTAAAGGTAAAGGTTCCCCCGCGCATGCGTGCTAGTCGTTTCCAATTCTAGGGGCCGGTGCTCATCTCCGTTTCAAAGCCGAAGAACCAGCACTTGTCCAAGGATGTCTCCGTGGTCATGTGGCCGGCATGACTGGATGCCAAAGGTGCACGGAACGCTGTTACCCTATTTTTCTACTTGCATTTTTATGTGCTTTCGAGCTGCTAGGTTGGCAGAAACTGGGATGAATAACAGGCGCTCACTCTGTTATGCGGCACTCAGGATTTGACCCGCCAAACTGTCGACCTTCTGATCGACAGGCTCAGCATCCTAACCTACTGAGCCACCGCATCCCTTTCCTAGAAGATTAGCCAAGAGTCAAAGTTTTACTTTTTCTGCAAACCATTCTTGAGGTTAGACAACAGTTAAAGCTTTCTTTTTCTTCAGATACTTTTGCCCAGCATGTTTTCTTTCTTTGTTCCCAGCTGTTTTCTATTTGGCTGAAGATTATTAAAGTTCAAGGAAACAGATTATTCTTTGTTTCTGGGCATTTTGCCAATTTCTGAGTCAGAGTTGCTGTTGTTCTATGCTCTAATTCTCCACTAGATGTCGGTAGTTATTTATTTTCAACTTTTTCAAACAAAAAAGTTATTTTTATTTTTTATAATTTCATCGAAACTCTTTAAGGTATAAATCTTAACAGTTTTCTTAATTTTCACATTTGTCCAGACTATATTGTTATTAATTTCATTTCAGTATATTTCTTTCCCCCTTAGAAGTTAATTCACTGCTTCTACCTATGGAGGGATGGGGGTTTAGTCCCCTCCCTCACTTTTGGAGGATTTCTTGTTTTGGGGATCTTTTCCAGGGAATTAGTTGCAAATAGAAGAGAGAAGATCAATATTCTCATGCAGTTTCAAGCATGCTGTTCACCATTGTTCTGGTTTGTGCTTTTGGACTTTGGCTGCTAGTAGCTTGGGCTAGACACTGATGTGCAACTAGGCTTTCTCCTGTCGGGTTGGAGGGCTTCCCCCAGATCGAGCGGATCAACTGATGTTGTTCTGTGATCATTGGGGTGCCCCTCCTTCTTCGTCACCTCTCTGGGGCGACTTTTGACCCATTTAGGGTCCCCTGGCATGGCTAAATCAGCTGTGGGGTGTGATCCCATGCCATCCCTTGGCTGTGTCACTACAGGGTGGAACCGGAAGTCTTGCAATATGTAATTTTAATTCACTCTCTTTTAAATTATTATCTGTTTTCTCATATTTTGATTTCTGTAGCACTATGATTTTCTCATGGTCTTTGAATGTTTTAATCTATTCTATTATCTTAAATAATATTTCTATTCTTTGAAAAAGTTGAATTTTCTTTAAAAAACTCTTTTTGTGAAACAGAGCATTTCTTTGAAGAAGGCATCTTGACTTTCCTTTATCAAAATTCAACCCTTTGCATGACCAATTTGTCTTTAATTATTCTTTGTATTAATTTATCCAAAAGAGGTAATTTTACTCAATATTTAAAATTAGGGCTCACACTGGAAACGTTTAGCTGACTTAGATAAAAACTAACTGGTTCATCAACAGTTAGATAGTATCATATATTTCATATATAGCTCCTTCAGTAATGTTCCCTATATATGAGGGCAATTTGGAAATAAACCTTTGTTTGGTTATCAATGACAGACACTCGCAGATACAGAACTTTTAAAAAAATATATTTTATTAATTTTATAACATAATCATCTTAATATTTGGTAAACAGCATGTTGTATGGTTTATATTTAGAAACAATAAATAACAATTAATTTCTATAATTCCATAATTCACATAGTAGCTGTCCTTGATTTTCTCTTCTTCCAATAATATTCTCTTTTATCAACCTTAAATTAGTACATTTCTTAGTATTTTGATAGATAACAATTGAATATAAACATTTTTCTAGTATTTCTACAAGTAACAACCACATCAATATAAAGCTTCTTTTCTAATTGATCTCCTTAATTACCTTGTCATAAATCCTGTTTCAAAGTTCTTATTTAGATTTGTATTCCCCACAATGTTCAAGGCATTCTTAACAGTTAAGATTTTCTCAGAGTTAATTACATTTAAGTATTTAAATCTTTTTCCTCATACAAGCCATCCCAACAATTTTACATTTCTCATATCTTAAAACAAAAACAAAAAAGAGAAGAAAAAAAGAAGGAAATAGTATACTACTTGAGAAACATGTCCCTCTTAAGCTAAAATACATTTATATCCATTTTTTCCTTTTTTTAACCATATTGAAACAAATGTTTAATCTTTAAATATTCCATCTAATAAATCCAATCATCTAATCTTTTAAATCTATTCAAAACATTCTTATCAATTGAAATTTTCTCAAAATTAATTACACTTAAGTATCTAAAACATTTCCCTCATATAAAGCATCCCAACATTTTTATATTTCTCATATTGTAAAAAAAATACTATATTACTGAGGGGCCCATCCCTCTTAAGTTAAAATTCATTTATATCCAGAATTTTTCTATTTCTTTAACCATATTCAAATAGGTGTTTAATTTTTAGATATTCCATCTGATAAATCTCATCATCTAATTTCTTAATTCTAACTTTAACCTTTGGTTTTTTTGCCAAACATCTTTCCTAATCAGTATGATGCCATAGAATATCCTGCCAAATGTGAAGATGCCAAAGGAGTACTGCTAGTGAAGTTCATGGAGCGTGGTTCGACCATCAATTCTGAAGTCTACTGTGTAACATTACGAAAACTCAGATGAACAATCCATAACAACCATCGGGGCAGGCTGACTTCTGGTGTGGTGTTGGTTCACGATAATGCTCACCGCACACTGCTAGATGCACCAAAGAACTTCTGAAGCAGTTCCATTGGGATGTTTTTGATCACCCCCCATAGCCTAGATTTGGCACCAAGCGACTACTAACAAATTTCAAACCTTGTAAGACATTATGATAAATGCCTCAGTTTAAATAGCGATTATGTCAAAAAGTAATGTAATGTTGTAGTTTTCTAATGTGTATAATAAAAGTTCTGTATCTGTGAGCGTCTGCCACTGATAACCAAACAAAGGTTTATTTCTGAATTGCCCTCGTATCAATTAACTCGCTTAACATTGTCTGCAGTAAAAACAAAATGAAAGAATATGCCATCTACTAAGCTGCCTAAGCACTATATTATATCAATGATCTTCATATTAAGTGAGCAATTTATTAATATGGTCTACAGACCTATTAACTAAATATGTTTGCTACTTGCATAAACAAAATGTACTTAGAAAGGTAACTTTGTGCTTCCCAAATTTCTGCTTAGGAATCATTTTTACCTTCCCCTTGGACTGTTCTGTACAGCAGAAGGAGGAAGTGATGCTTATATATAACAGTGAAAAAGGATTGCTATGAAAAAGTTAAGTTTGTACAAAAGTTTAGATTTATTGAATTATATATTTAGTTGCTCTAGGTAGCTGCATTCAGAACAACTCAGGGCAGCGTTCAATTAAAAACATAAAGAACAAAAATAAACTTGCAAAAGATATAATCATACAAACATACATAAAATAGAAAACATGATAAAACTACGACAAAAATGACATCAGGGCAATCCAACAATGGCATCACATGGGATCACAAATCCTCCTGATCTAAAGCCTGGGGGAAAGAGAACAAAAAAGGAGCAATAAAAATTAGCAAAGAGCTGTAGCAATTTCTCTATCATGAAAGCCATAAGGGGCTGGAATTTTTATCTTAGAAAAAAGGCAAAGGGAATGTGGCAGAGATATATAAAATTATAAATGTGGAGAAAAAGATAGGTAAACTTTTCCTTCTATCTACAGACTCTGAATCTGGGGATTATTCCATAAAGCTAATAGTGAATGATTCATGTGCAGAATGCATTACCACAGGCTAAAAATTTGAATGGCGGTAAAAGTTTACTATGCTAATTCCCACAGGATATGGCTATTCATGGCTATTGGGAAGCATCTGGGTTCTCTTCAATGATCCACATAATCATTTGATATGATTGCAGGAGAATATTAATGGCATTTGATTGGTCAAGATAGAAACAAAAAGTTCTTATTTCTTCTATTTTTATAAAATAGAAACAGCTTAAGCAGCTAAGCTCTCAGAGTTGTCACAACCATCCCTTCAAATCTACTACTACTTTGATTCATATATATCTTTTTCATATATTTGTTCATACTTATCTCTGTGACATTGCATTCAACCTAGCAATGTTTTTATTTATTTATTTATGCTTTAAATTGGGTGTCATTTATTGACTCATAATAGATTGACATGATGGGAAAGTATTCTTCTTGCGAATAAAAATTTGCAAATTTTGTTTATGTAAAATTATCATAAAGTGCATTTGCAATTTACATGAGAATTGTGATTACTAGCTTAGTTAGTGAATGTGTTATATTTCTCTCATTTTGCCATCTGTGCATGTTCCAGCTTTAGATTAAATATGGCAGTTCTGAGGAAGTCTTGGGAGCTGACAATTGTTGAGATCAAATCTCATTTTATCAGTCCAATGATTTGGTGCTAAAAACAATTTCCTCAGAATACATGTCCCCATAAGAGAAAAGAAGATACAAAGAGTAATTCTAAAATGACCATTTAAGGATAGCAGTGGCATTACTGTACAGGAGATTCTTTATTTTTATACAGTAAGGCTGGATTTCTGAATGCAAACAATGCTACAGCTTTAAATATTAAAGGAAAGCTTAATTTAAAACAGGGGTCTGAAATTCAAATCATCAGAGTGCAACCCAAGAACAAATTCATGAGGCTGAAGGCTGTTAACAAAAATCTCTACAGTTAGTCCTTGCCTTATGACCACAACTGGGACCAGAATTTTGGTCACTAATGATACAGGTTTTTTTTTTTACATTTTCACTGCAGTTGTTAAGTCCATCCAGCTGTTGACTTTACTTTGATCAGAAGCTGGCTGGGAAGGTCATAAATTATGATCATGTGACTGCAGGATGCTGCAACCATCATAGATACAAGCTGATTGCCAAGCGTCCAAATTGTGATCACATGACTGTGGGGATTGTACAACAGCTGCAACTTGAGAATGGGTCATAAGTCACTTTTTTCAGCACCATCATAACTTTGAACCAACGTTAAACGAATGGACATAATTGAGTATTACTTGTAGTGAGTCCAAAATGAAAAATATATATCATAGAATGCATAAACCTACATTTATTTTAACATCCTTTACTGAGAAGCAGAGCTATTTGTGTTTCACTTTGACCACTTAGTAAGCAGCATTTTTCATTAAGCAAAACGCAAAGATTGGGTTTTATTAATAGATATGTAATATTTTCAGAATTGTATGGAGAATAGAGAAATCTAGGAAATCTGTCCTAAGCTGCTTTTCTAAGTCCTGCTTTTCTTTTTCCTGTCTCTCCTGGTTGATCTGAGAGATCTTCAGCACAACTTTGGCCCTTCTGAGCAACATCCTCAGTATTTGCAAAGGGTCAGTGTGGTGTGTTAAATCACAGAGAGTTTGGAAGGCCACCTGCAACCCTTGAATTTCAAGGCTGAAATCCTGGAGTAGCTGGGGCCTGAATAGGGTTACTTTACATCTTATCCAGTAAAAGAGATGAATGTTTTTACAGTTACATAAAGAATTCCAAGTATGATTTGTGACTAAGGCAAAATCTTAAATCTTTTCAGCATTATAATGATACGTTTTTAATTATGTGCAGTATAATGCATGTTTCTTACCAGTTCTCGAGAATTAGGATTACACTTGCCTAAGGGTATTAGGAGGTTTGGCTTCAAATACACACAGGAAATAAATGAATGCTCCCCACCTCAACCCCTGTCATCTATTGACAGCATCCCTGGTGTTTTCTGTCACACCAGATTGTAACTTCCTTTTGCTACAAAACTTCAGCATTGCTGAAGCAAGAAGATGCTCCCCTCTGGGAGGAGGTTCCGAAGTATTTCTAGCAGGAACTACCTGATTCTGTAATAGCTTTGGTCCCTATGCCATCCATCTGGTAAACTCGCAAGATTCATTTTTCTCGCCGTGCACATGTATACATAACCCAAACTAGACTGTTGTTTCTCTGTGTCATAAAATATATGTGGGTATATGCATAATTCTGTATTTATTTATTTATTTATTTTTGTCATATTTATGTAGTGTGTATCAGAGGTGGTGATCCTTTGAGAGCTGTATGCAATGAAATTTCAGTTTAATGTATGCCGATTAGTGTACATTCAAAGTAACAATAAAGATTCTATTCTATTCTATTCTATTCTATTCTATTCTATTCTATTCTATTCTATTCTATTCTATTCTATTCTATTCTATTCTATTCTACTCTACTCTACTCTACTCTACTCTACTCTACTCTACTCTACTCTACTCTACTCTACTCTACTCTACTCTACTCTATTCTATTCTATTCTATTCTATTCTATTCTATTCTATTCTATTCTATTCTATTCTATTCTATTCTATTCTATTCTATTCTATTGTCAGTAACGGTGTTGCCTGATCAGCAGGCTGACTCAAGTCCTTCCCAAGTACAGTGGATTTGAAGGCCCCCTGGTAATGAACTTAGAATTAAAGCAACTGTCCTCTGCATGTCTCCCCAGAAGTAAGTCCTACAGGTTCACCTCTGACAAAGGGCATCAAATTGCAGTCCTATATGTGGCAATCAGGTTGGTTCCACCTTTATGTATTTAATCTATTATGGCACAATATGGGTTTTAGGAGTGTTGCAACAAAACAAAATAGAAAAGCATAGATCGGTGTGAAAGCATCTTTTCAAAGATCATGTAACGTGCACTGCTGTCACGACACTGGACTGGAATTGACTCTAGTCAGAGTTCAGAGTCCAGATCAACCCTTCTTAATATTTGTCTTGTGATTTAATCTTCAATGAACACAAACTGCTCTCCGCTTTGATGCTGTTCCTGCCAGCTTTGGAAGCTATTTCCCCATGCGTGCATTTACCTCTTTACCATTTTAATCACTTTATTTTAATATCTGTAAGAACTTTAAATGTCAGGAGAATAGAAACACTCACTGTACAGCAGGCTGGAAACTTGAATATCAGTAATTACATTTGTCAAGGAAAAACACAAGGCTCAGATAGTAGGTTACAATAGTACAGTTATGTCCTTTTCATCAGGAGACCATTTACACCAAATTGAAGCAACAGATCAAAGATAAAGACTTTTTCTCCACATGTAATTGAACAAAAAAAATCCTAATGCATCCAAGCAAAATCATCTTCTTTCTCAGAGAAGTTGGAGCAAGAAGGGTCTGTGAGAATTATGGAAAATATCAGGTAAATATTGGTAAATCATGACATATAGTAATAATAATAATAATAATAATAATAATAATAATAATAATAATAATAATAATAATAATAATAATAATAATAATAATAATAATAATAATAATAATAATAATAATAATAATAATAATAAAGTTGGAAGGGACCTTGGAGGTCATCTAGTCCAACCCCCTGCTCAGGCAGGAAACCTTATACCATTTCAGGCAAATGGCTGTCCAGTCTCTTCTTAAAAACCTCCAGTGTTGGAGCATTCACCACCTCTGGAGGCAGGTTGTTCCACTGGTTAATTGTTCTAACTGTCAGGAAGTTTCTCCTTAGTTCTAGGTTGCTTCTCTCCTTGACTAGTTTCCATCCGTTGCTTCTTGTCCTGCTTTCAGGTGCTTTGGAGAATAGCTTGACTTCCTCTTCTTTGTGGTAGCCCCTGAGATATTGGAACACTGCTATCATGTCACCCCTCACCCTTCTCTTCATTAAACTACACATACCCAATTCCAGCAACCGTTCCCTATATGTTTTAGCCTCCAGCCCCCTAATCATCTTTGTTGCTCTTCTCTGTACCCTTTCTAGAGTCTCGACATCTTTTTTACATCGTGGTGACCAAAACTGGATGCAGTATTCCAGGTGTGGCCTTACCAAAGCATTGTAGAGTGGTATTAGTACTTCACTTGATCTTGATTCTATCCCTCTGTTAATGCAGCCTAGCACTGTGTTGGCTTTTTTGGCAGCTGCAGCACACTGCTGGCTCATATTGAAGTGATTGTCTACTAAGACTCCGAGATCCCTCTCACAGTTGCTACTATTGAGCAAGGTACCACCTATACTATACCTATGCATTTGATTTTTCCTGCCTAAGTGTAGAACCTTACTTTTTTCACCATTGAATTTCATTTTGTTAGATAGTGCCCAGTGTTCGAGTCTGTCCAGATCCTTCTGTATCTTAAGCCTATCTTCTGGAGTATTGGCTATTCCTGCCAGCTTGGTGTCGTCTGCAAATTTGATGAGTTCCCCATCTATCCCCTCATCCAAATCATTATAAATTGGGATTATAAACTGGGATTATAAACTGAGCATGCCCAAGATGGCGGACGTGCAGGGCTGAGCTCCGTTAGGAGCTTCGGCAATTTTAGCAATGTGGCGACCCTGGGGAGCTTCACAGTGATATTTGGGTCCTGTGAAGGTTTCGGGTGAGGAGGAGGAGGACGAGGACGAGGGAGCTGAGCTTTGGTGCCTGCCTTAAGAACGCCTGCCTTAAGAACGCCTACATGGTTTGCCTGGCTCTGGGAGCCTGGACTCACCGAGGGCTCTGAGGGCTCCGAGGACTCCGAGGACTCTCTGAAGACTTTCTGAGGATTGCCAGCTGAGCCCGGAGGAGCCTGGAGGAGCCCGGGGGAGTTTCGGGAGTTTCTGGATGGCTTGGTGGACGTGGAGGAGCTGAACAGAGCCCCGTGTTGCGTGGCGCCGATCAGCTGTTTATCGGTGCAGCAGGGACCCGGCGAACTCCGATGGAGGCTGTTGGAGGCGGAGGAGCTGGGCGGAGCCCCGAGGGAGACTGCGGAGGCTGCTGAGGCGCCTGGAAAGACCTTGATTTTTTGCTGAAGCTCCGCTCAGTGTGGCTCCGACCGGCTGACCGTTTGTGCATCGGAGGTCCCGAGACCCCTTCCACGGAGCCTGGTGGTGTTCCTGAGATCTGTGACGCCCGGATTAATTGTTTACAGCTCGGTGATGCTCCGGAACGCCTTCCCGCTGCTTGGGGAGCTGCGTGTTGTTAGATTGACTATGAATCGTGGCTTGGAGCGGCGGGGGCGCGAAAATGCTGGAGTGGTGGAGACGTCGTTTAGCTGGTTTCCGAGATGGCTGACGGTGAAGGGAGTGGACCTCTCTGATATGGTGACCTGGCCTGGTGGTGGAACGCGGACGCTGTTGCCTCGGACATCTGTGAGGCAAAACTTAATCTCTGCGCCGCCAGAAAATCATTGGACCATGTTGTGGTTTCCCTTCTTGACTGACTATCATCCAGTCTTTTTTGCAACATGGAAGTGACTTATGTAACCAGAATCTCTCCTACCATTTTGTGACCATGCCGGCTTATTAATCCTGATGTATTTCATAGATTCTTTGCTCTAACTCCCTCCCCTTCTCCCCCCTCCCCTATAATAGAAGGCCCGGGTTGTAACCACTGTGGGAGAGTGGTTAAGTTTTTACATCTGCTGCCTCCCAGAGGTGAGAGCTCTGGGGGGTATTGCTCCCCCGGTTTGTATGTACCAGGTTGCCCCCCGGCTTTGACCGCCGTGAGAGGGCGGGATTCGATCTATCCCGGGATTTCCCAGCTCCAGTGGCAGTGGAGCTGGGCTGGCTCCCTGGACACTTGCCTTCGATTTATTTATTTTGAGATCCTCCCATGTTGAGTTTGATCTGGTCTGCCTTGCTGTTTTTTTTGTCGGACTTGTTAAGATCATGCGTCTGACTTATTCGAGCACGACTTTATACGCTCTCAGGGGGGCCCCCCCATCCTGGGAGCGACCCGCCTTACTTTTTACACCTCCTCTTGATGAAGGGCCCGAGTGTTGGGACCCTGAGAGATGGCTGGGCATGGGTAGGGGCCTCCGATATAAGCCAAATAGGAGGCCCCTGGTTAGTTTTTTGGTTAAATTTTTTAGGAGGTTAGGGAGGGGGGTGGGAACTTCTTTTGGTTGTTCGGATATGGGGGGCAGTCCAGCAACCATTGTTCAGGCCAGGGCCGGGATTGATCGCGGAGGGGAGGAGCGGAGGTCGGTCGCCCCCGGGGCTCCAGGGCAAGTCGTGGGAATGCCTATTCCCACGACGTTAGGGAATGGCAGCAGGTGCAGGAACAGAGGGCCGTATCGACTCCAGGGAAGGCCTCTCCGCTATTTGCAAGCGGTGAGGCGTTCCGACCCTCTTGTTCTACCCCGAGGTCCCGGGAGTGAGGATGTGCAGCCTCCTGAGCTCCGGCTGGTGTACCTGAATGCCAGGTCTGTCGTTAATAAAGCTCCTCTCGTCCGTGACTTGGTCGAGGGTGAGCAGGCGGACCTGGCTTGCATCACGGAGACTTGGTTGGGCCCAGAGGGCGGTATTCCTCTGGCTGATCTCTGCCCACCTGGTTTCCGGGTGCTACACCGGCCTCGGGCTCAGGGTAGGGGTGGGGGAGTGGCTGTTGTTATGAGGGAGACCTTAGCTCCGCGGGAGGCCACCGTTCCGCAGATAGTCGGTTGTGAGTCTCTCTTCTTGAGATGCGGCCCTGGTGCGCAGTTGGGCTTGCTGCTGGTGTACCTTTCGCCTAGTCACGCAGCAGCAGCCCTGCCTGAGCTTCTCGATGTCCTCTCTGGGTTGGTGGTTGAGTTCCCGAAACTTATAGTTTTGGGGGACTTCAATCTACCATCTCTGGGAGGATCATCTGAGTTGGCTCGGGAGTTCATGGCTTCCATGACGGCCATGGACCTGACGCAAGTAATTTCAGGACCGACTCATGAGGGAGGCCACACCCTTGACCTAGTTTTCTTATCTGGGCGGTGGTTAGATGATCTTGGTGGGGGCTCCCCAATTATTATGCCCCTGTCATGGACCGATCATCATCTCCTGCGGCTGGTCTTCCGTTTTGCCACCCCCCGCCGTGGGTGTGTGGAACCAGTTAGATGGTACCGCCCCAGACGCTTAATGGATTCCGCGAGATTCCAGGCAGCGCTGGGGTCCCCACCTGCCTCCCCCACTCACAGCTCGGCAGATGCCTTAGTGGAAGCTTGGGAAAGGGCAGCCACTGAGGCTCTTGACCGAGTTGTACCCTTGCGGCCCCTGACCCGATGCAGATCCCGTCGAGTTCCATGGTTCTCCGCGGAGCTCCGGGAGATGAAGCGCCGGAGACGGGGCCTAGAGAGCGGTTGGAGGTCCAGCCGATCCGAATCCGACCGATTGCGACTAAGAACCCATATTAGGTCTTATCTCGCTGCGATAAGGGTGGCGAGGTCTAATCACTTCGCTACCCTTATCGCGTCCGCAGATAATCGCCCGGCCGCTCTGTTTAGGGTGACTCGCTCCCTCCTTAATCAGGAGGTGAGGGAGGAACCCTTGCAGGGTCGTGCCGAGGAGTTTAACAATTATCTGTCGGACAAAATCACTCGGATTCGGACCGGTCTGGACTCCGACTGGGCAGAGTCTGGCGATCAGGACGCGGGTGGTCTTGTCGATATCACTTGGGAGGAGTTTGATTCTGTGACTCCGGAGGAAGTGGACAGGATTATGGGGAGACTGAGCTCCACCACATGTTTATTGGACCCGTGCCCTTCCTGGCTGACTTATGCAGCCCGGGAGAGGACACGCAGCTGGTTCCAGGCAGTTATATCAGCTTCTTTGAGTGAGGGTAGCTTCCCTGCCGTCTTGAAAGAGGCGGTGGTGAGGCCCCTCCTCAAGAAGCCTGCCTTGGACCCAGCTGTATTGAACAACTTTCGTCCGGTCTCCAACCTTCGCTTTCTTGCGAAGGTTGTTGAGAGTGTGGTGGCGCACCAGCTCCCTTTGGTCCTGGATGAAGCGGATTATCTAGACCCGTACCAATCGGGTTTCAGGCCCGGGCACAGCACGGAGACGGCATTGGTCGCGCTGGTGAATGATCTCTGGAGGGCTCGGGACAGGGGTCATTCCTCTGTTCTAGTCCTATTGGACCTCTCAGCGGCTTTCGATACCATCGACCATGGTATCCTGCTGCGGCGTCTCAGGGGATTGGGAGTGGGAGGCACGGTTTTACAGTGGTTCTCCTCCTATCTCCAGGGACGCTCGCAGTCGGTGTTGACAGGAGGGCAGAGGTCGACCGCGAGGTCTCTCGTTTGTGGAGTTCCTCAGGGGTCGGTCCTCTCGCCTCTCCTGTTCAACATCTATATGAAACCGCTGGGTGAGATCATTCGTGGCTTTGGAGTTGGGTATCATCAGTACGCTGATGATACCCAGCTTTTTCTTTCTACCCCAAACCACCCCAGTGATGCCCTCAACGTGATGTCCCATTGCCTGGAGGCGGTTCGGGTCTGGATGGGGAGGAACAGACTTCAACTCAACCCCGACAAGACCGAGTGGCTTTGCATACCTTCATCCCGGGTCTATTCGGATATTCCATCTCTTTCTATGGGGGGTGAATTATTACCCCCCGTAGATAGGGCTCGCAACTTGGGAGTCCTCCTAGATTCGCGGCTTACCTTGGAAGATCACATGGTGGCCGTGACTAGGGGGGCTTTCGCCCAGGTTCGCCTGGTGCGCCAGTTGCGGCCCTATCTAAGCCGGGATGATTTATGCACGGTCACTCACGCGCTCGTGACCTCTCGTCTAGACTACTGCAACGCCCTCTACATGGGGCTTCCCTTGAGGACCACCCGGAGGCTCCAACTGGTACAGAATGCAGCCGCGAGAGTTGTGTTGGGAGTTTCCCGATACTCCCACGTGACACCTCTGCTCCGTGAGCTGCATTGGTTGCCAGTTGTCTTCCGGGTGAGATTCAAGGTGCTAGTAATGGCGTTCAAAGCCCTCCATGGCATGGGGCCGGAGTACCTCAGGGAACATCTGCTGCCGGCATCAAGCTCCCTGCGCCCTGTGCGTTCCCACAGAGGGGGCCTCCTCAGGGTGCCACCGGTCAGAGAATGCCGTCTGGTGGCCCCCAGGGGGAGATCCTTCTCTGTGGGCGCCCCGGAGCTATGGAACCAGTTACCGGTTGAGCTCCGGACGGCGCCCGATCTGCGCTCCTTTCGCCGCGATCTGAAAACATACTTGTTCGAGCAAGCCGGCCTGGCCTGAGGGGGGATTGGTGGGGTTTTTTATCATTTTTATTGGGGTTTTTATTATGTATCAATTGTATTTTAATCGGGCATGCATTTAATTATTTTTTAATTTTTGTAAATTTCTGTGTTTTATTCTTGCCCTGTACACCGCCCTGAGTCCTTCGGGAGAAGGGCGGTATAGAAATGATAATAAATTAAATTAAATTAAATTAAATTAATGAAGATATTGAAGAGCACTGGGCCCAGAACAGAGCCCTGGGGCACCCCACTACACACTTCCTTCCATGTAGATGCGGTTCCATTGAGGACCACACGCTGAGTACGGCCTGTCAGCCAGCTACGAATCCATCTGGTGGTAATGCTATCTAACCCACATTTTTCTATCTTATCAAGTAGTAGGTTGTGATCTACTTTATCGAGTGTTTGAGTTATTTGGTCCAAACATACCCATGGACTTGAGTCTACAAAGCAGATTAGCTTGGAAGTAAGACTCCAAATGCAGATCATTGTGGGCTACAAATTGCCACATTTCACAGCATATTTACCAAGATAAGTACTGTTATACGTCAGCTTTCCCAAATCTGATTCCTTTTGGACCTGTTGAATTGCTCTCACCTCCCCTCTGTCCAATATATCTTCAGAGCGCCAGTATAGGCTGTTCTTGAACAATCTGTTGAATTTACTTGATGAAAAGGTTTCCGAATTGTATTTCAGACCATTATTTTTAACAGGCCTTAAGTTAGTGATCAGTACTTTCCAAATGTACTTTCCATTTCCAGTTTGTGCCCATATTTCTTTTAAAATATTTTTAATATAAAAATGTAAAGAGAACAGCAGAAGGCCATCAGTTTGGCAGTACACTCTGAGAATATTTTAACTAATGGACATGTTTTGGAAGCATAGCGGGAGAAAAAAAATATACTTTCTGTTTTTACTTTAGAAATAAGTAAAAATTAAATTAAGAAAATGTTGAGACAAAGTAAAAATGGCAACGACAAATGTCTCCCTCCCCTTAGGAGAAAGGAAAAATAGACAGTTTAAGTTTAGAAAAGAAAGCATAAAAGAAAGTTAAAACTATGTAATGAACAAATTTAAAATACGGAGTATGAATATATATTTAAAATGTAATATAAATCAACAAGGGGGGAAGTAGGGTCAAGTCCAAAATATTGGTCTATATTCTGGAGCATATGGACTTCAGCTGACATTGTATTCATTTTACCAGTTCTCAAGGGGAAGGTGGCCTGATGGTTTCATGGCCATCCCTCAGATTTGAGGTGGGAGGACTATACTACCAGGCAAATACACATCTACCACAGATTCCCCTTTAAAACATACCTGTGTTTGACTTGGAGTGTTTTGAATTGTTGCACTCTTGTTTCTCCCACACACAACAGACAAGGGGAAGAAAGCTGAGGAGAACTTGAGAAGAGTTTTTCTGTTTCTGTCCTGCCTTTGTTGACCGGGAACAAATGACACATGAAATTGCTTTTGGTGCTTAATTCTTTTTCATTGCACAGTCAGACAGATGTTCAGATGGATTTGGCATTTTTATCCACCTACTGAGTCCTTTCCAATGAACTGGGATAGGCAGATGTGGTGTTTGGTGGTCTTAAAGGTATCAACGCAGGATGCAAGCTCTGAACGGTAGCGTTGCCGCGCCGAATGGCGGCGTTCCGAAGCTGCCCGATCCTGGGAAGCGTCAAAGCGCCCGGAGGCAGCGAAAATCAGCTGTCCCGCGGCGCTGGAGCTTCTCCCTCGGGAGAAAAGGGAGAGGCGAGCCTGCCTGGGTAGAGGTAGAGCTCCCCTGTGATTCTCCCAAGTAGTTTGGGGGATAACAGGGTGAGCCCCCTCGGAGCCCAGGCTTTCTCCGCTCTCAGGACGTTTTCGCTCCAAAAGGAGCGGAACCAGACGCGACAACTGCACCTGCTGCTTAGATGGGACTGTGAGTATTTCGTTCTTTGAGAAGCAGGCAGAGCAAAGCAGGAAGATCTGAATTTTTAAGTTGGATTATAACTTTAACTCAGCTTCATTATCTTCTTCAAGTTTCAAGTTTGAAATGGAGTAAAAATGGCGCTGGAATGTTTCTTTCCTGTGCGAAGTGAAAACTGTTATATTTTGCTATAATGCAAGAGATACAATTTGCAACTGACTTTACCCAGTATCGGATTTTGATTATTTGAAAGCCTGTTATCGAAGGTTAAGAACTTTGCGAGAATTTTTATTTTTTCTTCCTTTTCTTCTTTTTTTCCTTTTTCTTTCTTTTTTTCTTCTGAACTTTGAAAGAGGAAATCGAAACCTAAGAGATGGCTGCGAGACGTGGGGGAGGGCCTCCAATCTCTAAACCTACAGTACAACCATCCTCCCCCCCACCTCCTGCATTTACACTGACAGATATTCAGCGAGTTGTGATGCAGTTAACACAAGTTTTGCAGCAGGAAATAAAGGAAACAAGGGAAGAATTTGTTAACCAAAACAACCAGATGAGGGAAGATATAGTGCTCGCACTTCAGGGTCTGGCTGTACATATAGAACGCCTGGATGATCGTGTGGACTCAGCTATGGAGTATGTGGAGAATTTGGAAAATAAAATCATTGATGCTGAACAGAAGATTGACAGAGCAGAGGCCAAGATTGACAGAACAGAAGACGAGCTTACTATATTAGAATATAAGAATATGGAGTTTGCTTTGCGTATCAGAGGCCTCAAAGAGAATCCTAAAGAAGACTTGGAATGGGAAGTGGCACGAGCAGCGGCTCCTGTTTTGAAATGTGAACCTGAAGAATTACTTAAGGAAATGGATAAGACATTTAGGGTTAACTCCTGGATTGCTAGACAAAAAAAGTTACCTAGAGATGTAGTGATTTATTTTTCTAGGAGATTAACCAGAAATTCTATTATCCAGGCTTTTTATCAGGAAAAATTTCAAATTGCAGGCCAAGATATTATGATTTTAAAGGAGATACCTCCAAAAATTCTTACAAAACAGAAAGATTTTGCCTTTCTGTCTGATGAGCTTAAGAAGCGACAAATCCAGTTCAGATGGGAAATACCTATTGGAATTGTGGTAAATTATGCAGGGACCAGATACAGATTGGATACAATTTTAAAAGCAAAAGATTTTTATACTAAGGTCCTGAAAGCAGGCTTACCACCGTCTCCTCGAATCAAAAGAACAGAAGTAAGACAAGAAGATAAACAATTGAGTGAAGGGGCAATGTCATTGCCTCTTGAGGAGATGCGGCAGGCGGAGTCTACGGAGCAGAGTTTGGCATTAAAGAAAGACCCAAAAGAACAGAGGATGACAAGAGCTGCATATAAGCGTATGGAAAAAGAGCAAAAACAAAAGCCTATAACTGGCCCAGTTATGCAAGATGCGGCTGTTTCAGAGCTTGTGGGGGGAGTACGTCCAAAGAGAGCAATAGCTGATCTTTAGGCCATGTTCCAAAGGCTTATGGTCATCAGAGATGGTGAAGTTCCTGACATGGAATGTTAATGGTTTAAATTCACCACAGAAAAGAAAGAAAGTCTGAAACAACATAAAAATGACGTTGTTTGTTTACAAGAGACACATATTGTATTAAGTTCTTTTTATTGGATTATATGCTCCAAGTCAACAATAGTAAAAATTCTTTAAATTTTTACATCAGAGACTAATCGAACTGGATTATAAATTTGTTATTATGATGGGGGACTGGAATGGAGTTTTGGTGCCGTTTGAAGACAAGAAGGGATCCTCTAAAAAAAATTTTAATTCGAAATTGCCTAAAGCTTTTTTTGATTTGAAGGAAGATCTGGAATTATGGCGGGAAAGGAATATGAGAGACAGACTTGTTCTTACAGAAAATATATGAAAGAATCTTTTGTTATAAATATGCATAGGTACCTTGATAGAAAAGGTTTGGGATGCTAGTCTTATTTTGAATTCACTGGATAATGGGGTATTATTGTAGATTGTGATGTTAAAGAAACTAATTTGATGTTGAATATAAGAAGGATAGTTTGTTTATTATAGAAGAATGGGTATCTAAAGTTTCGAGTCTTGCAGAGATGTTTATTTTTTGTGTATTTAAAAGATCATTCACAGGAAAGATATATTTCAGTTTGGAGGAGATGGATAGATTATATTTAGAACAAATGTGGGACTAAAAAGTTCCATTTAGCTTATGAGTAGATTTTAGTGGGATATTGTTATTGGTACTTTGATTGTAGTTATGTTAAAGGGGAGTTAAAGCACATTATTAATTTGGTTAATTGTATATTTGCATAATTCTTATTTAGAATATGATTATTATAACTATGATCCTGTATTTAGCTCTGGGAAGTGGGGGGGGGAAGTGGGTGGTTTTGGGGTGGGGGGATTTGGGGATTGTAAAACTTTGTTTTTGTAAAACTTTTCAATAAAAAAAAGGATGCAAGCTCTGAACAAAGCTGCCTTTTGCAACTGACTGATGGTGAATTTGTCAATGCTGATCCTATTCAAGTGGTGCTCCAGTTGGACTGCACCCAAGGCATCTATTGGTACTACCTTTGCTTTCTTTTCTCACAGTCATTTTATTTATATTTACAGGTCTTTGTATTTTGTTATCTTCTCCAGTTCCTTCTCTTCTCTTCTGCTCTCTCTGGGTACTACCACATCTGCTATCCATACTTTTTTGTCTTTTTTACTGACAATTGTTAAGTCTGCTGTGTTATGCGGCAGGGTGCCTATCTGTTTGACTTCTAAAGTCCTGAAGCATTTTAGCTTCTTCATTTTCTATTACTATCTCTTTATTATTACCATTATTATTTAAAGCAACTGTTGTGCAAATGTGTGGGTGGGTGGTGGTGGTTGTTAGCCATTTCTTCTCCCTTGGTATGGAATGAGGAGAGGGGGATGTGAGGAGATTTTTGTTGTTCTCTTTCTCTATCGACAGACTTCAACAGCTTGCTTAGACTATATTGCCCCCTTCTCTACTCCAACTCCTGTAGCAACATGCAACCATGGTTACAGCTACTGGGAAAAGCATCTGGCTGCAAAATTGTCAAGATGCTATTCCATTATCAACTAAGTGAGTAAAAGGCTTCTAAATGCAGCAGAAACCTATTTGCTTGGTGGATTTGCAGCTACTCCTTTATTGCAATTGCTCAGGTTTTGTTTTTGTTTCTGTTTTGTCTGTTTGCACTTTGTGGAGTCCTTTGTGTTGTGTTCTGAGCTTGATGATGTTACCTAGTCAGGTAATAAAATGTCTGCAAGCGAATGACCAAGCTCAGAAAGCACCAGGGACTCCACAGTTCAACCCTGAGCTACATATATTCTCTTCTACTGTTTGTGCTTGTTTTGCAAGTATCACATAAATACAAACCACGTGTTTAGCAAATACAGTTGGGGTGCATTAACACTTTTTGCATGGAGGCCAGGGGTTGTTGCTTCAAAACCTGCTGCAGTTCAAGGCAGACACTGTCTTTTCTTGCACTCTCTGATTGATTAGGTGGCGAGAGAACACTGATTGGCCCATGAGGTTTTCTGCTTGTGATCTGAATGTGCAATACAGCACAAGCACAGAGAGGCCAAGGCAAGAAGGGTGCAGAATGGTGCAAGTGCTGGGAAGTCAAGGGAAGGAAGGTGCAGTATGGCATACAGGAAGGTGAGATACATAGCAGAGAGGCTTGCAACCTTCCCTGTTGGCTCTCCCACTGACTTTGCTTGTGGGAAGTGGGCAGGGAAGGTAACCAATGATGACCTCGTGACCACAGGAGGCTGCATCCGCTGTAAGTGCAGATTGGTTGGTAAGTGCCCAAATTGCAATCATAGGGTTAGGGTTAGATTCAGAGAAGCTGGTTTGAAAGAAGATGAGTATAGTTTTAAAATTGTAGGAAGAAATAGCAGCCCACTATGCTGTTATATAGTACTACTTTGATAGATGAATATGGAAATGAACTGCAAGCTCTAGTAATGCAATTCAAGAACAACAGTGAAAATGGGATTAAGATTAAATATAAAGAAGACCAAACAAATGACAAGCGGTAGATAGCTTCTTCCTTTTAGGTTCAACGGTCAATAGTAAAGGAACCATCAATAAAAAAAAATACACTTCAGATGAGCACTTCACAGGATAGCCCTGAAGGCCTTAGAAATGATATTCTGATGCTGGGATATATCTATGCCTATAAAGGTCAGAATTATGCTGGCAATAGTTTTCCCCATGACACACTGTAGAAGCAAAAGTTGGATTTTGAAGAAGCAAGATGTAAAAGTTCGGGTCTGGATGGGGAAGAACAGGCTTCAACTCAACCCTGACAAGACTGAGTGGCTTTACGTACCGGCATCTCAGCATATTCAGAACATCCCATCTCTTTCTATAGGGGGTAAGTTATTACCCCCCGTAGATAGGGCCCATAACTTGGGAGTCCTCCTAGACTCACAGCTTTCTTTGGAAGACCACATAATAGTTGTGACTAGGGGAGCCTTTGCCCAGGTTCGCCTGGTGCGCCAATTACAGCCCTATCTGGACCGGGATGCCCTGCGTACAGTCACTCATGCGCTCGTGACCTCTCGTTTAGATTACTGCAATGCTCTATACATGGGGCTGCCTTTGAGGACCACTCGGAGGCTCCAACTGGTACAGAATGCAGCTGCGAGAGTTGTATTGGGAGCCTCCCGATACTCCCATGTTACACCTCTACTTCGTGAGCTGCATTGGCTCCCAGTTATCCTCCGGGTGAGATTCAAGGTGCTTGTAATGGTTTTCAAAGCCCTACATGGCATGGGTCCAGAGTACCTTGGGAATCACCTGCTGCCGGCATCAACTTCCCTCCGCCCGGTACGCTCCCACAGAGAGGGCCTCCTAAGGGTGCCACCATTCGGAGAATGCTGCTTGGTGGCTCCCAGGGGGAGAGCGTTCTCTGTGGGCGCGCCTGACCTATGGAACCATTTACCGGTTGAGCTCCGGATGGCGCCCGACCTTCGCTCCTTCCGACGCGATCTAAAAACATATCTATTTAAGCAATCCGGTCTAGTCTGACGGGTTTAATTTTAATTGTGGTTTTAACTTATCTTCTACATTTGGGCAGTAGGGCTTAATTCATTCTCAATTTTCTGTATTTGTGCATTTTGACATTTATGTCACTGTTCACCGCCCTGAGTCCTTAGGGAGAAGGGCGGTATACAAATCAAATCAAATATATATATATATATATTGACACATTTGAACTTTGGCAATGGAGAAGGCTCCTGAGAAAATAATGGATAGCCAAGAAAAAAAACCAAATGGTCATCAAACAAATCTCAGTCAAGGCACAAATGACCAAGCTCAAATTATTATACTTAGGACATATTATGCAATTATCTAACTCTCTGGAGAGGTTTACAAGGCTGGAAAGCTGGAAGCAAAGGGGATGAACAACAGCAATTGTAATTTTCAATTTCAGCAGCAGTAGTGCATGATTGGAAGATCTGAAGGACTTGGTTCGGGACAGATCATCCTAGAGGAAATCTGTCCACTAGTATTCTTGATAAGAATCAGCTCTGACTTGAGAGCACATAGTTAGCTAATGTTAGACATGCAATAGTTACATGAAAATGTAAATTTGGAGGGTTGAGAAAAACCGTGGTTGGAAAGTGGTGCCCTTCAGAGGTACTGGAATAATATCCCATCATCCGTAGACATCATATCTAGTTACTAGGAAATACCAGTTTACAAGGAGAATTTAATAACAGGTGAACTACTACCCATTTTTTTTATACAGAAAGTGTAGTTAGTAATAACGTTCCTGTTTTCCACTGAGCATGTATTGACTTACTAAGTAAAAGTAAATGAAAGATTGAGGTGGCGACAATGATAAGCAGCAAATCTGTTTGATCAGTTGGGAGCCAAACTATGTTGATTTATGCTTTGAAGAAGCCGATTTCAAAGTGCTCACAGGAAATGCTCCAGCAGATAAACTTTGTCCTTCAAGGTTCATCCCAAACACCATTCAGCTTTTTGCACTTTGTTATCTGATCATTTTCTTTTACGATTCCAGTTCCACAAAATGCTCCCAATAAAAAGGACTATGATAAAACCAAGAACTTGTATTGGCCATGAACTAGGTTCTTTGTCAGGATAAATTGGCAAGCACAGAAGCTATTAAGATAATACCAAAAGTGCACACAATCTTATAGGTTACTAAGCCTAATTAGTCAAAATAGGAAACATTATTTATGTCAATCAATCAGAACAGAGCTGGAAGGGACCTTGGAGGTCTAGTCCAGCCCCCTGCTCATGCAGGAGACCCTATACCATTTCAGACAAGTGGCTCTCCAGTCTGTTCTTCAAAACCTTGAGTGATGAAGCACCCACAACATCTGAAGGCAAACTGTTCCACTGGTTAATTGTCCTCACTGTTAGGAAGTTTCTCCTTAATTCCAGGTTGCTTCTCTCTTTGATTAGTTTCCATCCATTGTTTCTTGTCTTACCTTCTGGTGCTTTGGAAAATGAATTGACCCCCTCCTCCTTGTGGCAGCCTCTCAAATACCGGAATACTGCTATCATGTCCCCCCCCCATTCCTTCTTTTCTCTAGACTGGCCATTCCCAAATCCTGCAACCATTCTTCATATGTTTTAGTCTCCAGGCCTTTAATCATCTTAGTTGCTCTTCTTTGCATTTTTTCCAAAGTTCAACATCTTTTTTGTAATGTGGTGACTAAAACTCGATGCAGTATTCCAGATGTGGCCTTACTAAGGCTTTGTAAAACAGTACTAATACTTCATGTGATTTTGATTCTATGCCTCTGTTTATACAACCAAGGATTGTATTAGCTTTTTTGACTGCTGCTGCACACTGCTGACTCATGTTTAAGTGATTGTCCACTAGGAGTCCACGGTCCCTCTCACAGTTACTGTTGTTGAGCCAGGTTTTACTTAATCTGTACTTGTGCCTTTAGTTCCCCCCCTCCCCCCTGGTGTAAAACCTTGCTTTTTGCCACATTAAATATCATTTTGTTGGATAGGGCCCATTGTTCAAGTTTGTCAAGATCTTTTTGGATCCTGAGTTTGTCTTCTGGGTGTTGGCTATTCCTGTCAGTTTGGTGTCATCTGCAAATTGGATGAGTTCCCCTTCAATTCCTTCATCTAAGTCATTGATGAAGATATTGAAGAGTTCTGGGCTTAAGACAGAATCTTGTGGTACCCCACTGCTTGCTTCTCTGCATGTGGCTATGGTACCATTAAGGACTACTTATTGAGTACAGTTTGTCAGTCAGTTACAAATCCATCTGGTGGTGATGCTGTCTATCCCACATTTTTCTAGCTTTGGTCTACTTTGTCAAATGCCTTGCTGAAGTCTACATATGCGATGTCCACAGCATTTTGCTGGTGTACTACTACTATTAATATAAATGTGTATATTTGAACTTTAAATTTGGTGTAGTGGTTTAGATGCTGACCTAGAGCCTAGGAGATGGTGAGTTCTAATCCCTCTTTAGACATGGAAGCTAGCTGGGTGACTGGGCCAGACACTCTCTTTCAGCCCATGGAGAAAAAGAAGAGGATGAAGGAGTATTGTGTATGTTTGCTACCTTGAGTTATTTATAAAATAATAAAGGTGGGATAAAAATCTAATCTAATCTTATCTAAACTAATCTAATCTAATTTTATCTAATTTTATCTTATCTTATCTAATGTAATGTAATCTAACCTAATCTCAATAAATAGCTAACTTTAAGATGGGGGGGAAGACATTATATCATTTATATTCAAATTACATAATCATCAAAGAATTATATCCTGGAACCACCAAGATTATAAACAAATCCTTTTATTAGGTGAACAAGTTTTAAAATTGTCAGTGTGAGCAATAGATCTACTTGGCGGTTACCCTCACTGAGCTAAATAGAACAACATGCAGAGGCTATCTTGTATAGAACTTCAAAATGCTTAACTATAAAAAATTGACCTAGGCAATTGTGGGGTGCAATCATCCAGGTGACCATTAAATGCAGCAAAGAGATATACAGGTAGTCCTTGACTTACAACAGTTCATTTAGTGACTGTTCAAAGTTACAACAGCAATGAAAAAAGAGACTTATGATTGTTTTTCACACTTACAACTGTTGTAGCATCCCCCTGGTCACGTGATCAAAGTTTAGACACTTGGTAACTGAGTCATATTTATGACGGTTACAATGTCCTGGGATGATGTGACCACTTTTTGTGATCTTCTGAAAAGCAAAGTCAATGGGGAAGCCAGATTCACTTAACAACCCTGTTAGTACCTTAACAACTGAAGTGATTCACTTAACAACCGGTGGCAAGAAAGATCATAAAATGGAGGGAAACTCACTTAACAAATGTTTCATTTAGCAACATAAATTCTGGGCTCAATTGTGGTCATAACTTGAGGTCTACCTGTAATTCTGTTTGTGGCCACCTAATGATCATAGCAACTGAGAAACCAGAACGAATTCCTGGAAAAGAATCTTTTTGGCTGGGTATAAAAAAACCCTTTACGTATCGATATCCCTCGCTGTGTGCATGCTGCAAGTATAACACCTTTCTTTTAACAGAGAAAATTGACCGATGGAAAACAATGAGGATTGGCAACAGCACAGGAAAAAGTTAATTATATCATAAGGTGCTTATACTCTCTCTCTCTCTCTCTCTCTCTCTCTCTCTCTCTCTCTCTCTCTCTCTCTCTCTCTCTCTCTCTCTCTCTCTCTCTCTCTCTCTCTCTAGCTAGCCTTTCTCCAAGGCCTCACACACTTTCCCACGCTCATAACTGTGCCAGTTATAAATGTGTGGGAGTCCTGCAGTTTCGATCAGTAAGGTAGACTGAGTTTCTGCTTGTTTGACTGCATACCTTTGAGCTCTATCAGCATGCAGTGGAACAGTAGAATTCCAGGCATTTTTGTCATAGCATCAGCAGCAAAACAAATGCCAGGGACCTGCTGTCCTGCCAAGACTTCTGCCTTTACTTTTTCTTTGCAAGTCAAAGGTTAGACCTATGTAGGTAAATCCTCTGCTGTATGCCAAGTAATCTGACTTTCTGGTTTTTATTCTTTTGATTGTTTCAGGTACCTACTCTACCTCCAAAAGAAGAAACTGTTTTGGTCAGTGAAAAAGAGAGCGAAAGGAGAGGGGACCCTCAGCTCTCTGTCTGGCTTTGTAGCCTTTGAAGAAGGCAAGGATGTTCTAAATCCCACACAGATTGCAAAATAGAGACAATAGTGAAAGGGTGGTGCCTCAGTTAGATGTTCGGTTAATGAGCTTTATGTCCCTATGTACCCACAAACTTAAGTACACACCTAAGTTTACATGTGCCAATGTAAATTATCAGTAATGCTTGTTCGACATTAAATACCATTAACTTGCTCATAGTTTTGCCCATAGATCAATTCTATGACGTTAATAGTTTGAAGATTGCAATTACTTTGTGATATATTAAATAAACATTCTAGTGTATGAAGTGCCCCATTGGACTTCGCATGATCTTTTGCAGCTTGATATGAAGGACCTTTCCTGTCACGATACCTGCTGTTTGGGATAGCTTCTCCCTTGAGATCCGTATGTCCCCCATCTTGTCCATGTTTAAGTAGTGTTTAAAAACCTGCTTTTCCTCCAGGCTTAGAGTAAGTTTCTTTGTTTGGGTCGTCTGATAGATGGGGGTAATTTGGGGGTGCTAGGTTTTGCACTTTCCCTCATAAGATGGTTGCGGTTTTATATAATGTTATCTGCTGTCTTATATATAAAATGTTCCTTTTTTTAAAGTTTGTGAAGCTGCCTAACCTGTTTTGGAATTGGGTGATCTAAAAAATTGACTAATGAGTAGACCCTAGAAGAAGGCAAACCAGTTCTGAATTGCTTCTAGCAAAGCTTTTTGACTGTTTCTGTGAAGTGAACCAAGAGTCAAGCTCAAAAGGTTTATTAAATTATATGGCTGTGTACAAACAGTTAGGCACTTTTGGTTAAATTTTATATCTGAGAATTGAAGACCAAGAAAATTTGTTCTAGTATTTACCCCAACCTGATTAGATCTGCAAAACAGAACATACAAGATGACCTGCTGAAAATTTATCTGACACTGAAGTAGTTGTCCATTGGAGCAATCTGTGTGGGAGAGTGGTCAAAAGGAAATTCTTGCTTAACCTTCTTCACAAAAATCATTAGGTAAAACAAAACTTTGGTAAGTCTACATTGTTTGAGGAAAAGTATTTTGCACTGATAAAAGGAAAATGGAACTCTTCAGTCATAACCACATTTGCAGAACATAGGGTGAAGCATTTTAAGAAAAGAACATATTCCATCCATTGGGTATGTGGGTGGCTCTGTTACGCTTTGAGGTTGTGTGGCAGCCAGCACCACAGGAAATAAATGGATGAAAAGTAAGAATGGACTCTACTAAATATATGAACATGTCCCAGAAGCTAATGACCCAATGTCAGGGAAGAAATTGAAATTGGATATTTCACCATGAAAATAATTCCAAATGTGCCTCATATCAATCATGAAATACTTAACAGAGGAAAAAAAGCTTTGGAAACCCTTCATGCTCCCCATTACTATTGGAAATCTGTGGGAAATCTCAAACATGCAGACCTAAGAATATTTCTGAGCTAGAAGATTTCTGCAAGGAAGAGAGGAAAAACATTCCAAAAGCAAGACAAAAAGAGTCTTACCTAATTACAGGAAACCTGTTAATAGAAGGTGGTATAACTGTCAAAAATGGTATTATCAAGTCCCGAATGGAGAAGTGCTCAAATTTCTGCATCTGCTATATTTACTGTTTTCTTATTTTAATTTGCAAAAGCTTTAAGTATACATACAAATTTTCAAAGATGCCATGTTTGTCTGTATTACAAACAGAGTTTTTTAGTGTAGCGTTACCTCCTCGGAGGCCGCCAAAGCCCAGGCCCTTCCAGCCCCACTCCCCTCCGTCGCGCTCAGCAGCTGTGCTCTTGAGGTATTAATAAAGTGTCTTTTCCAGAGGAAGCTGAAGCGAACTGAGGAGGTGGCAGATTCTCATCGTCAAAAGGGGGGGCGCTTTCAGGAATGAAGATAACCACCCCCTAGCCCTGATAGTCAATGTGTGGCAGTGTTTAACAGCCCCTGACAGTTGTAGCAGCAATAGTCAATGATTTTACAGCGACCGTTCGGAAACAAGGAGGTGGGGAAAACCTTGGCTGCAGGCAGGACTGGGAACATGAATGAAGGTGGTCAGTGTTCTGCAGTAACAGCTCACCCTGCGAGGGCAATTCCCCACAATGTCTACAACTAGCACAAGTAACAGTAATCAAAGCTTGGGTGGCCGCTAGTCTCCAAAGCAGTAGCGACCAGCCTCTCCTTCTCTTCTGTTGTTGCTCATGGTCCCAGGTCTCATCGGTGTCAAAAAACCCTCCCCCATTTCCTTTATCGTTAAAATCTGAATTTAGCAACCCCAGCAACTTTCTTTCTCCTCTCTCTCTCTCTCTTTCCTCTGCTCAGGATATTCCTCCCCCTGCGAAAGCAAGCAATAAAATTCCACCTTCTCACTCTCTCCTTCCCACTCCTTCAAAGAGAGGGATGAACTAAAACCTCAAATCCCTCTGCAACTTCACCTGGTCTCTCCCCGACAACAGCAACCACACTCACCATCTTTCTTTCTTCCTTTCTCTTTCCTTCCACCTGATCCACGCCTGCCATGCCCAAAACTGGTGGCAGCTGTCCAAGCTTCCCTCTCCCTGGGCAGGGTCCCGCAAAGCCTTTCAGCCAGCCCCACCTACATTAGTATTCATTGAAACATATAATCTGAATAGAGGTGCCAAACCTTTGCATGCAACTCTACCTTTAAATATTACAGAAGAGCTTAATGTAAATGCTCAAATTCTTATAATAGTATGTCTTATAACAGGGCACTATTTTATGACCCTAATCCAGGCAATGGTATGATTTATCAGTTATATTGGTTCCTATGTCCTGATATGACAAGATATTTTCTTACTATAGTCAATATTGCAAGTGTAATAATATTGTGACTGCAATACATTGGAAAAAAGAGTAGGACAATGTGAAAAATAATGCAGCAGCACACACAATTTTTGATCCAACATCCTAGTTAATTCAGTCTCCATCATACAGACATATTGTATTTACAGTTTGAACAAGATTTATAGCTTAATTTTGCATTAGTCAAGAAACTTTACTATTTCTGAGATTTTCAAATGGAAGCTTTTCTATCATTGTGGTAGAAAATCCTTCATCTTTGAGGATTCCTACAGGAAAACGCTTAAGATTCAAGCAGGGATACTCTTTACTCTTTCCCTCTATGTGAAGAAAAAGAAAGCTTCACCAAACAACGATAAAGGATACAGATGCTGTCACCAGTACACAGCAGATATATTGTCACTTCTGCCAGCTATCTTACACAGCTAGAAACACCTAACCAATGCCATGCTCTCTTGCCCAATGCCATGGTCTCCCCTCTACAGTATTTGATGGTACATATAAAAATGTACCATTGGCTGAAAGGCTTTATCAAAACAACTTACCTTATGTCCAGCCAGAACTTGAAAATAACATTTAATGTAGCACAGTACTTAAACAAAATGGTCCAGTTGAGATCTGCATATGTAGGGCTGATTGGGGAAGATTGCAAGGGCGACTCTGAAATATAATTTTATCATATTTTATCTATATCTTAAATTATTGTACATTATTACAATT
Source organism: Vipera berus (assembly GCF_964194415.1). NCBI lineage: Eukaryota > Metazoa > Chordata > Lepidosauria > Squamata > Viperidae > Vipera > Vipera berus. Next base: position 59,182,051 of record NC_138206.1, read on the forward strand.
TCATTTTAGATTGTATTTTATTACCATTTCATTTTAAATTGTATTTTATTCTAATTCCATTTTAAATTGTATTTTATCAAATTCCATTTTAAATTGCTTTTATCAGATTTTAGTAACAATTTGTGCTGGAACTTTGCACTTGGCCCAAGGGCTAATCAATAAAGTTGTTGTTGTTACAAAACATGTTGTTGCTCCTTCTGTGGAGACATCAGAACTGGATTCCTACTCCCTTTGACTAGTAGATATCCTGGTCATCCAAATTTGGGTTATGTCCAGATGCTGCTCAGAGATGAAGTATCCCTTGGTACAATGTTTGTAGCCAGGTTTTGTGCAAATCCATCAAACCCTGATGGGCCAGCATCCCATAATACATTCCCTATAACTATAATTTGTTTAAATTTTACATATTAGTACTTTGTTGATATTAATAGTTTTAGATACTTCTACTTTGCTGTAATTTTTAGATGCCATTATACTTAATATAATTTTAGTGTTTATATTATGATCTAATATGGGGTATATCCTGGATTTCATTCATTAGATGCTAGTTAGTTCATTCTATAAATGTATTTTAATCTATCTTAAATTTCATTTGTTTATTACTTGTATTCGTCTTTGTGATAAGCTCAAACAAACTGTTGTGATTCAGTGTCAGCCTGTGCTCCCAGCAGCTGAGTCCGATGAACCTGAGGAGGAGGAGGAGGGGTTTGGAGAGCCTTTGGTGTCAGAGGGAGGCTCTGATGCATTGCAGGACTCTCAGCCTGGCCCCTCCAGTCATGTTCCTCATGAGGCTCAGCTGTGTGAGTATGAGGTGTCGGACTCAGAAGAGTCACAGCTGTATCTGTTCAGAGATGCTAAAAGCAGAAGGCAATCCAGCAGAGCAGAGCAGAGCAAATCAATGAGGCAACTCAGTGAGAGGAGGAGAAGGCAGTGAGAAGCCACGCCTTGGGACTGATAATAAAAGGGGAAGGTGTGGGCGGGGCTGGTTGCTGAAGGCAACCATTTGGAGACATTCTAAGAGAATCCTGGTCTGTTCTTGCTACTTCTGTTTAACTCTTGTTTGTTGACACTTGTTTGATATTTTGATTTATTTATTGAAGGAAATATTCTGTTGCTTTTTTGTCTGAACTGTAAATAAATTTGGGTTGGGTTTTTCCAGCCTATTGACTGTAAAAAGGAAAAAGGGGTTGTCCCTGACACACAAACAGGTCCGGTTGTGGGCTGGAACAGAACACAAACAAATACCAAACAATATCTTCCAAAGGATTTCTACCATATTTATTTAACATAAGGCAGAGTCCTTGGGATATGGACAGTGGTGGGATTCAGCCAGTTCGCACCAGTTCAGCAGAATTGGTAGCTAATTTGTTGTTGCTCAGGCCCAGAATTGACTTCCAGAAGCAGCATTCACACAAAGGACTGGTTGTTCACCGGTTGTTTGAATCCCATCACTGGATGTGGACACATATACACTTTGCCACGGCTGTATCTTTTCTTTAGAAACATAACATAGCAAAAAAGAAATGGCCAGATGAGGAGGATGGGCACTTCAGATAGATAGAGTTCTGCTCTGCAAGCTATAAATTTACTTGTGGGTTTAGTTTTACCAAAATGAATCAGTATTGCTTATGTACATGGATTTACAATGGGGGGGTTTTAGTCTCCAAAGATAAGATTCAGTTTTGTTTCACTTGTTCACAACCTTAAATGAAGAAAACATCTGATTTGGTGTATTAGAGCCCATTACCTCTGTCCTTTTTATAAAGTTGGTTTGCAGACTGATTTCTCCCCCCTCCCCCCATGAAGTTTTGTGAATAAAATTGTGCTGCAAGATGTCGTGACTAACATGCCATGAAGCTTTTATTCAAACAGCAGATGAAGTTGGTTCGATTTAGAAAGGAGTAGGAGTTGGAACATTCCACGGAAGCTGAGAGAGCAAGGCTGGCTAAAATAAATACCAACGAGGGAAGGCCGAGGCCCAGAAGCTCTTGGATTTCAGTGCCAAAGACTGAGGAGGCTATTATTCAGAGCATATCGGTTGAGATATAACATTAGACAAGAACTCTGTAGCATTTATGACTGGTGTGTGACATGTTATTGCAGAGCACTAAGAGATATCCTGAAAGTGCCAAAGTAGAAAATAGTCATTTATTGCTCCTTGCAGTTATTTTTATTGATCTGATGCCAGACATTATGCTGCAGCACAACACAAGTGAGGGTAGCAGATGTATTCAATGCTAAGAAGAAAAAAGGGCAAAAGAAGGAAAAGGAATCCGATACCTGAGCTGTGGATGGAATAGCTGTATTGTGGTTTCTTTGGATTGCTCCAATATTGCTTCCTACTAGATTTAATCTTTCAATATGGCATCCCATCCTCCGGTAGCCTAGTATTTGTTATTTGGTTTACTGGATTCATATGTGATCACAGGTTCTGAAGTGATAGATGGAGATCCTGAAGGAATTAATTGCAGTTCCTATTTCAATAACCCTTCTTAGAAATTCAAGGAAAATTGATGAAATCTATATTTGTCATTTATGTAACGTGCAGCAGAAAGCTTATGGGTGGTTAGACAATATGAAATTGCTTTCCTAGAATCTAGATAAGGTGAAGCTAATATAATAAAAAAACACCCCAAAGCTTCATGTACGGACATCTCAAAATATATTTAGTTTAGCTACAATCACTCTGCTGCTTAGAGATATAACTTGGAGGTTGGAATACAGTACGAATTCATTTGCTGGTTGTGATGACTTCAGCAATATAATTAATATGATTCTCAATCAGTTGGTGTATGTTAAAGTTGAACATACTCTTCTTGACTCAAATATCTCAAGTATCTGAAATCTAGTAAAGTAACATTAATTATGGATTTTAATGCAGAAGCAAAGAAAGAAACTTTTCAGCAAAATGGCAAAATGTTGTGGAGTTTAGTTTACAACATACAGGTAGTCCTGGACCACAATTGGGAGCACAACTTCGGTCGCTAAGTGATGCAATCATTAATTGAGTCACACCCAATTTTAGGGCCCCTTGTGCTATGGTCATTATATGAAGCACCACAGTTGTTAAGCAAATCACATGGTCATCAGGTGAATTTGGCTTCTCCATTGACTTTGCTTGTTGGAAGCCTCTTGGAAAGGTCAAATGGAGATAATCTGACCATGGGGACACTGCAATGGTCATAGGTGACAGAACAGTCACAAGTCACCTTTTTTCAGCACTGTTGTTTTAGAAATCAAATTTGGGGAATCAGTAGCTTTCCAACTCAACTACAGCTTCAAGAGTTTACTTAAGGGTGAGACACGTTGGGGGCTGAAATTCCACATTGTCTGGAGGACTGCAAGTTCTGTTCTTCACATTTTTTGAACAACTTTGTTGGTATAAAATCAATCAGTTTCTTTTTGTTTAATATTTCATCTACTAAGGAAATTATGTATTTTGCCTGAGGTAGAAAGTTTCAAGTAAAGTTAGATTTTCAAGCAAGTGAAGTGGTAGAAGCAGAAATCAGCCCTTGTTTGTATATGTTTCTTCAAACCACAGTTTTTAGGGAAAGTCTTGGGTAGAAATTGAAACCATTACAGTGATGCTTAATGCTTAGTAAATGCACAACTCCATGGATTCAATATCACAGATAAACACCACTTTCTTTTTTGACATTTGTTTTGCTTCAAAAATCATAAACTCTAGATAACATTATTTTATCACAGTTATTTAATTGACTCAACTAAATAAACCATGTATTAGTGTAATGTGTGAATTAATTATATATGCATAATGGTGGGAAATCGATGGGACAATCCCTACAGTCTTCAGATGCATTGGATTATACAGGTAGTCCTTGACTTACAACCATTCATATAGTGACTGAAGTTACAACAGCATTGAAGAAAGTGACTTATGATAGTTTTTCACATGACTGTTGCAGCATGTGATCATAATTCGAATGTTTGGCAACTGGCATATATTTATAAAAGTTACAGTGTCCTGGACTCATGTGATCACCTTTTGCGAACTTCTGACAAGCAAAGTCAATGAGGATTCACTTAACACTCATGTTATTGACTTAACAACAGCAGTGATTTACTTTAAAACTGTCAAGAAACATCATAGAATGTATTAAAACTCACTTAATAGCTTTCTTGCTTAGCAACATAAATTTTGGACTCAATTTTGGCCATAAGTCAAGGTCTACCTGTAATTACAAAGCCACGATAACCGGGATGCTTGATTTTTAGTTCTTCCCATCTGCAAGGCTCCAGATTTGGAAAAACTGTTTTAAAATATTAGCTTTCTGGCTGGCAAAAGTATGTATATATGCATACATGAGAAAGAGAAATTGCTGAACTTTTTCCTAAGGCTGGCTTTTATTTTTGACCATGCGAGTCCTAACTGCTAATTCTCTCCAATCTAGCCATGATTTTGCTAGTGATCTACAGTATTACCTAACAATTGTGCCAAATCATAAGGTTCATAGCGTCACAATGCTTCTAAGATCTTCTGTCTAAATTTTTTTTCTAGATGTAAGATGGAAAGGTTCTTAGGCAGTTACTTACTGTTTTTTTTAAAAAAATAAAAAGCTAACATTGTGAGATTTCTCACTCAAGAAAATTATGATAATCTGTCACACCAGAGAATCTGCACCCACCTGTTCATACACATATATACATACATGGAGGAAATCCTTCAATAATCTCTTTTTGGTGAAGTAATACATGTTTGTAGGATGTACTACAAGCTCTTCTTCTCTGAAGAACTTTTTAGCTTTTATTACAAGCCTGCCTCTTGTTGCTTTTTTAACATTTGGGTTTTCACAAAACCAATCAGTCAGACCTCACTTGTGAAGCTTAGGTTTCTCTCTCTCTCTCTCTCTCTCTCTCTCTCTTCGCCTTTTTATTACACCCACATAATTACAACAGCATAAAGAGTGGGCTGATGAAGCAGCAGTACTTTCAAAAACCACATATTCTGATCTCCAAGCAATCTTTTCCACCTACTTCTTCCCCCATCAGCAGGGGTGTCAGCTGTGTTGCTTCTAACATACTCTGAGTCATCTTCTCAAGCAATTTGTAAATACTTAAACGCACCAATCAATGTCAAAGCAAAGTACCTAGTTACAGTACAGTGGAGGGTCCTCAACTTGCATTCAAACTGATAGAACTTTTCTTGGAGGTTACAAGCAGACAATTAGCAGCTCTTCAAATGGCCTTTGCGATTATTCTTTTACGTTTACATTTTTACGTTTTATTTAATTTGTATACCGCCCTTCTCCCTAGGGACTCAGGGCGGTTCACAGGGCATATAAATAACAATACAATACAATACCATACAAAAGTTAAAACAAAAATTAAATCAATGCCCAATTAAAAAACAATAAAACAATTCTAAAAAACAACAATTTAAAACCCAACTCCCCCATCAGGCCAGACCGGCTAATTCAAATAAATGGGTCTTCAGGCCACGACGGAAAGTTCGGAGGTCTGATGCCATCCGGAGCTCCACCGGCAGTTGGTTCCACAAAGCCGGGGCACCCACAGAGAAGGCTCTCCCCCTGGGGGCCACCAGTCGGCATTCCCTGACCGGAGGCACCCTGAGGAGGCCCTCTCTGTGGGAACGCACAGGGCGGAGGGGAGTTGAAGCCGGCAGCAGGTGGTCCCCGAGGTAACCCGGACCCATGCCATGTAGGGACTTAAAGATCATAACCAAGACCTTGAACCTCACCCGGAAGACAACTGGCAACCAATGCAGCTCGCGGAGCAAAGGTGTAACATGGGAGTACCGGGAAACTCCCAAGACAACTCTCGCGGCCGCATTCTGTACCAGTTGGAGCCTCCGAGTGGTCTTCAAGGGAAGCCCCATGTAGAGAGCATTACAGTAGTCAAGGCGAGAGGTCACGAGCGCATGAGTGACCGTGCACAGGGCATCCCGGTCCAGATAGGGCCGCAACTGGCGCACCAGGCGAACCTGGGCGAAAGCCCCCCTAGTCACGGCCACTACATGATCTTCCAAGGTAAGCCGTGAATCTAGGAGGACTCCCAAGTTGCGAGCCCTATCCACGGGGGGTAAGAACTCACCCCCCATAGAAAGAGATGGAACATTTTGAATGTCCCGGGATGCCGGAATGCACAGCCACTCAGTCTTGTCAGGGTTGAGTTGAAGTCTGTTCCTCCCCATCCAGACCCGAACCGCCTCCAGGCAACGGGACATCACAGCGAGGGCATCACTGGGGTGGTTTGGGGTCGAAAAGAAAAGTTGGGTATCATCGGCATATTGATGATACCCAACTCCAAAACCACGAATGATCTCACCCAGCGGTTTCATATAGATGTTGAACAGGAGAGGCGAGAGAACCGACCCCTGAGGAACTACACAAACGAGAGACCTAGGGGCCGATCTCTGCCCCCCTGCCAACACCGACTGCGAACGTCCCAGGAGATAGGAGGAGAACCACCGAAGAACTGTGCCTCCCACTCCCAATCCCCTGAGACGCCGCAGCAAGATACCATGGTCGATGGTATCGAAAGCCGCCGAGAGGTCTAATAGGACTAGGACAGAGGAATATCCCCTGTCCCGAGCCCTCCAGAGATCATTCACCAGAGCGACCAATGCCGTCTCCGTGCTGTACCCGGGCCTGAAACCCGATTGGTAGGGGTCCAAATAATCCGCTTCATCCAGGACCAGAGGGAGCTGATGCGCCACCACACTCTCAACAACCTTCGCAAGAAAGCGAAGGTTGGAGACTGGACGAAAGTTGTTCAATACAGCTGGGTCCAAGGCAGGCTTCTTGAGGAGAGGTCTCACCACCGCCTCCTTCAAGACGGTGGGGAAATAACCCTCACTCAAAGAAGCAGATATAACTGCCTGGAGCCAGCCTCGTGTCCTCTCCCTAGCTGCATAGACCAGCCAGGAAGGGCACGGGTCCAACAAACATGTGGAGGAGCTCAGTCTCCCCATAATCCTGTCCACTTCATCAGGGGTCACAGAATCAAACTCTTCCCAGATAACATTGACAAGACCGCTCGTGTCCTGATCGCCAGACTCTGCCCAGTTGGAGTCCAAACCGGTCCGAATCCGAGCGATTTTATCCGACAGATATTGACTAAATTCCTCGGCACGACCCTGCAAGGGATCCTCCCTCACCTCCTGATTAAGAAGCGAGCGAGTCACCCTAAACAGGGCGGCCGGGCGATTATCTGCGGACGCAATGAGGGTAGAGAAGTAGTTACACCTCGCCACCCTCATCGCTGCGAGATAAGACCTAATATAGGTTCTTAACCGCAACCGGTCGGGTTCGGATCGGCTCGACCTCCAACAGCTCTCTAGGCCCCGTTTCCGACGCTTCATCTCCCGGAGCTCCGCGGTAAACCATGGAGCTCGCTGGGATCTGCGCCGGGTCAGGGGCCGCAAGGGTACAACCCGGTCAAGTGCCTCAGTGGCTGCCCTTTCCCAGGTTTCCACTAAGGCATCCACCGAGCTGTGAGCAATGGAGGCAGGTGGGGACCCCAGCGCCACTTGGAATCTATCAGGATCCATTAAGCGTCTGGGGCGGTACCATCTGATTGGCTCCGTATCCCCACGGCGGGGGGTGGCAAAACGGAAGACCATCCGCAGGAGGTGATGATCGGTCCATGACAGGGGCATAATAAATGGAGAGCCCCCACCAAGATCATCCAACCACCGTCTAGATAAAAAAATCAGGTCAAGGGTGTGGCCTCCCTCATGAGTTGGTTCAGAAATTACTTGCGTCAGGTCCATGGCCGTCATGGAAGCCATGAACTCCCGAGCTAGCTCAGATGAGCCTCCCAGGGATGGTAGATTGAAGTCTCCCAAAACTATAAGTTTGGGAAACTCAACCACCAACCCTGAGAGGATATCGAGCAGCTCGGGCAGGGCTGCTGCTGTACGACTAGGCGAAATGTACGCCAGCAGCAAGCCCAACTGCGCCCCAGAACCAAATCTCACAAAGAGAGACTCACACCCGACTATCTGAGAAACGGTGGTCTCCCGCGGACATAAGGTCTCCCTAATAGTAACCGCCACTCCCCCACCCCTACCTTGAGCTCGTGGCCGGTGCAGCACCCGGAAGCCTGGTGGGCAGAGGTCAACCAAAGGGACCCCACCCTCTGGGCCCAACCAGGTCTCCGTGATGCAGGCCAGGTCCGCATGCTCACCCTCAACTAAATCCCTAACGAGGGGAGCTTTGTTAACCACGGACCTGGCATTCAGATACACCAGCCGGAGCTCAGGAGGCTGCACATCCTCGCTCCCGGAACCTCGGGGAAGAAGCAGAGGGTCGGAGCGCCTCACCGCTTGCAAGTAGCGGAGATGGCCCTCCCGGTAGCGATACGGCCCCCTGTCTATCCGCCTGCTGCCATTCCCCGTCGTGGGAATTGGTAATCCCACGACCCGCTCGTGAGCTCCGGAGACAGCGACACCCCGTTCTCCCGCCGCGCGGTCGGACCCAAGTCTGGCCTGAACCATGGTTGATTGGCCACCCCCCAAAGCCAAACAACCCGTATCACCCACCCCTCTCCCTAACCCTATAAAAAATTTAGATAAAAAAATGATCAGAGGCCTTCTATTAACTTTATATTGACGGCCCCTGCCCCTGCCCAGCCGTCTCTCAGGGTCCCAAAACTCGGGCCCGTCATCGAGGTTGAGAGTGTTTAAGGAGGCGGGTCGCACCCAGGAGAGGGGGGCTCCCCTGAGGGCATACAAGTCCGTGCTAGTATATTTTCGCATAAGTCTAGCAAGTCCAGGAAAGGCGTCCCATTAGTGGGAGGATTGAAGCATAAAGACAGATATCTAGGTCCCCACCCAACTTCACTGCCACTCAGTTGGGTGCCCCCAGAGACAGGCCTCCCCCCGCCCTCTCACGACGGGCTGCAACTCTGTTCCTGGAGGTGGGCCAGGTATCCTCTGGGTAGGCAACCCCATAGAGCTCCCACCTCCATGGGGCCGCAGATGGAGAAAGTCAAGCCACTCTCCCACCGTGGCCGATACCCAGGTATGTCCCAAAATCCAAGGGGAGAGGGGGAGGGTAGGCAGAAAAGATGATAAATATGTATGTCCATACGTCCGAGGCAAAAAGGGCAGGCAGGCCAGGATAGTGAAGATGGTCCAAATCGCCAACATCGCTGCCAAAGCAGTCCAAAGGCGGTGCGGGAACCACGTCTTCTTAGCACCATTATGGTGATCCGCGGTCATCTTCTCCGCCACTGAATGGGCTGAAGACGCCGTCGCCGCCAAGATGACTAACAATCGCCCTTTCCACCGTCGAAGCGGCCCGAGGGCGACATTGCCGCTAAAAAGCAGCCCAAGGCGAGCTAGGGCAACGTGGGAATCCCACCGCCGGCGAGAGGGCCAAGAGCCGAAAAAGCGCAAAGCCAGCCACCGGCAAACGGGCACACAGTCCGAGAAACGCCGGTGCCGCCGTAAGCAGTCCAAAAGCTGGCCCCCGAAACGTCTCATCAGCTGTTGGGCCGCTAAAGACGGCCAGAACACATCATCTTCGCAGTCGCCGCCGAACACGTATTGCCGCCGCAGCCGCCGAGCACAGGCCGTCGTCGGCGCCAGGCGCGGCCCAGAGACCACCGCAACCAGCGCCGGAGACGCCGCCCACGCCATCGCCGCCATTGCCGCCATCACCGTCATTGCCGCCATTACCGCCATCCTCGTCGCCCGAATCACCGCCGCCCGAGCAGATTCACCTTTTAAGAAGTGACTCCATCTACTTTAATCAGAAGGAACCAGTGGTGGGATTCAGCCGGTTCGCACCACTTCGGCAGAACCGGTAGCTAATTTTTTGTGGCCCAGGCCCAGAACAGACTTCTGGAAGCAGCATCCACACAGAGAACCGGTGGTTCACATATCTGAAACCTGCCATTGGAAGGAACTCTTGGAAATACTTTTCTGGTTGATATTTGCTGTAGCCTTATGGAAGGATGATGATGATGATGATGATGCTTACTGAATGTAGGAATACTGCCCTGTAATGAAATACAACGATAATACAGAAAACAGGTTATAAATTGTGTCCTTGCTTGGATATTGTATGTGATGACTTTCTGCACGGAGCTCCTAAGACAGGTAGGATCATCTCAAGTATTTGCTATGGTTTGAAATCCCGAATCCACAGATGGCAATATTATTTCCAGGAGCTACTAAAATATCCTAAAAGTGTGTGAAAGCTTTCAAGTTCTCTTTCAAGTTCAACAAATTTGGCTGTACAGCAAACAGAGAGTGTGGAGAGAAAAAAATATTAAAGAACCACATCTAAAAAACAGAGTAGATCTTGTGCCCATAAGGCCTGCAGTTTAGACTCTGCCTGAAGTTCAGGAGTATATTGGAATTAGTCTGCAGTAAGTGTGGCAAGTATCAGATTATGTCTAATAATCAGGGACAAAGAACAAAAGGTTAGCATGCATAAACATATAGAGTATATCATCTGTCTTCCCTGCCTAACATACATTTTTTTTCTTTGCTTTTTGTAAATAATGTATTCGTAGATCTTTCAGGCTGATTGTGTCATAGCAAGACATATACTTGAGCATTCAAGAGACTTATGCATGTATGTATTTACTTTCCTCTTATTTATACATCCAACAATGCTTCCACATCATGTGCTAGTATGATGGCCTGTTGGGTTAGACATCCATACTTACATTACATCTGATTTGTAATACAGTATAGTAACTATATTGATTAGTCAATTGACCATATCAAGGAGACTTGTAATATGACAACCTTACAGAAAACCAATTGACTTAAATGGATCAGTATGGTTCCTACCTGGGCACCAATATAGGTATGCATTTACACACAAATACAGGAATTAACAACTGTAGTTGAGCAAGCTGCAATAACCAGTCACTGCTCCTGGACAGTACAATTCAAATTAAACAGGGCCTATTCTTTTATTGACTCACGCTAGAAGTCATGGCAGAGTTTCAGGAATCAGAGGAAACTAACACAGATGTGAGTTTCAGTGTTGGAGCATTCACATCTTCTAGAGGCAGCTGTGATTAACTAAATGATTTAATGTAAATAGGTTACTACATGTATTATTTTGTTATTACTCAGTTTTATATTTCTTAACTTTAAACACTCAAGCACTTTCTTGTTCAAATTGATTTTCAGTGTCCCATCCAGCGTAACCAAATTAGAACCTAATCAAAGAGAGGAGCAATCTAGAGCTAAAGAGAAATTTCCAGACAGTTAGAACAATTAATCAGTGGAACAAGCTGACTCCAGAAGTTGTGAATGCTCCAACACTGGAGGTTTTTAAGAAGAGACTAGACAACAATTTGTCTGAAATGGTATCGGGTTTCCTGCCTTAGCAGGGAGTTGGACTAGAAGACCTCCAAGGTCCCTTCCAACTATATTATTATTAATTAATTATCTATGATCTAATATCTATAGTTATCATCATCATCATCATTTGATTTCCAGTTTCCATAATTCCAAAATTGTTTGAAAAAATACTTTTCAAAAAACTTGATATGAGCTACAGTTTTACTTAATAGCTGCAGCTATGCAGGCTTTATCCTCCCCCATCTTTAGTCAACTTCTTCCTCAATATTACAAATGATTCTGAAGAAAACAGCCCATGATCACAATGATCACAGCTAGTAAGATTTTGCAGTGTGAAAATTTGACATGTTCCGATCAAGCCAGAATAACTGCAAATCATTCCTTCTTGAATAATTATATGGCCCCTTGCATCCAAGAACTGTGAATGGAATGACATCACAATTTTTATAACTAACATGGCTTGGCTACATGATTATGCCATTTAAGATAAGACAACTGTACTGAAAGAAAATATAAACTGAGTGCTGAAAATTGTGGGGAAAACCAAGTGTCTTTCAGCTATGCTGCCGATGTTTAGGTAGGGCAGTACAGATGTCACACATTTTTCCCACATGGCAGTGGACATGTGGGCTGCCTTCCCTACTGCCTGAAGCTTATCTTTTCAACGAAAAAATGTCATGCATGAAATGACCTTGTCCAACTAGCAGTTTCATTTCCTCTGTTGTGCGATGCAAAAGTCACTGAAGTTGAAATGAATGAGAAGTTGATGAATGCATATTTAGATAAACACTAGGGCTCCTTGCACATGAGAATGAAATGGTCCTTTTAATTCTGCATAGCTATTGCAGGAGGACAGTGTTATGTACTGGGCTCATTAGAAATACCACGTGGGTTGCTGGAGCAGCTAACAGCTCTCCAGCAACCCAGACTACAAGTCTCCAGCGCTACAATTGGCTATCCCTAGGCGGCAATGGTTGTTTCAAACCTATTGGCTGCTGCCTAGGGGCTAGACTACATATTGCGGCTAGTTACAGCCATTTGCTCAGTTCAGATTCTGCATGAAATAAAGTATGAGTTTCCCTGTACTCAGTTACCTTGTCTTCATTCCTGCGCCAAAGAACCCGCTATTTAACACTGGCAACGAAAGTGGGATCCTGCTTCACTGAAAAAAAGAGTTGAAGTCTACGAGGGGAAGGCAGCACACGTCGGAGGGAAAAGGCATTTCCCCCCCTCAAGGTCCGCTAGCAAGCTACGCTAGCGACCTCGTGCTCAGTGGACTCATTCCCTGAGCCTGGAAAGCAGGATTCAGAAGGAAACGCAGGAACCAGCAAAGAAAGAATGCCAAAGGTTGGGAAACTTCGAGAATTTGATGTGAAGCACCCGGAGGAATGGCCATCCTATTTGTCCCAGGTACAAAACTACCTCAGGGCAAATCAGATCGGGGAAGAAGGACTGAATGCCACAACGCTACTCTGTGTGTGCGGCCCAGCAACCTTTGATTTGGCCGAGAACCTTTTCGCGCCGACACTGATTGAAGTGGTCTCCTTCACAGACCTCAAAAAGAAGCTAACTGGACATTTCCAGCCCAAGATGTCTGAAATGGCTTGGCGGTTCAAGTCCGACCAGAGAGTGCAGCAACCCAGTGAATCAGCTTCAGAATTCATAGCGGGCCTTTGCGCCTTTGCAAATTTTCAAATTTAGAAGAGCGACTATGAGACTGGCTCGTCTGCGGCCTACGGGACCGAATGCTTCAGCAGAGACTCTTTGCTAGACCAAACTTAACATTTTCAGAAGCACAAGACGAAGTGATGGCCGACAAAGCCGCTGGGGGCGCAGTTCAAACAGTACAGCCCTGTTGTCACAAAGTTTGAAGAAACAGTCCATCTTGAGGACGCCAAATGCACCGATGAATCTTCCGAGGAAGAAGAGCCTGAAATCAACAGACTCCAAAAGCAACCCAATGTACAACACCGAAACAGCCAGCAGCGAGAGAACACTTACAAGGCAGTTCTCTTACCTAGATGTAAGGGGTGCGGCAGCAACCATTTTTGTGCTGATTGCAGATTCTGAGCAGCCACGTGCAGAGCTTGCGGAAGGACAGGCCACATCGTAGAGGTTTGCAGAGCCCGCTAGAGAGACCAGCCACCCAAACACCAGTCGGAAGAACTGACTAGGAGAGGTACTGGGGCCCAGGGTCCAGTTAGTGTGGGGGTTTTCAGAAGCCGTAGAAGCGTGGCAGAACCGGGGCTCGACGCCCCCTCAAACCTAAACTCAGGCTCTTGGTAGAGCTACAAGGAGTTCCATGTAAGATGGAATTGGACTCTGGCTCTGCAGTCTCAATTATTTCTTAAGACACTTTTAACTTCGTGTGTAGGCGCAGTAACAATTGGGCCAAACTAAGGCCCTTAGATATAATCCTAACTGACTTTCCAAATGCTCAAGTTAAAGTTAAGGGAGAATCCACTTTGATGGTAAAATTTAAGGGTTTTTTTGGGCACCTGGATGTCATTGTAGTAGGGGGCCAGAGAATGAGTCTTATTGGACTCGATTGGTTTGATGCCTTAGGTATTTAGATTACTGGTATAAACAAACTGCAAACCTCGCGTCAGTATGTGAGGACTATGCAGATGTTTTTGATTCAGCCCTAGGAACATACACAGGCCCGCCTATCTCATTTAAGATAAATCCCAATGTAGTTCCAATCAGGGTTAAGCCTTGCAGGGTCCCCTTTGCCTTAAAACATAAAATTGATTCAGAAATCGATAAGCTTGTAGAACAGGGCGTGTTACAGCCTGTTAATGGAAACTCCTATAGTCACTCCACTTAAAGCCAATGGGGAAATTTGCATTTGCGCTGATTATGAATGCACTCTAAATAAAGCCCTCAAGCAACATGCTTACCCGGTCCCAGTGGTCAACCACATTTTAGCCTCCTTGCAAGGGGGTACTATTTTTGCTAAACTTGATTTAGCACAGGCCTATCAGCAATTGCCGGTTGATGAGGCCACAGCTGTGGCTCAGACAATTGTGACTCACAGGGGGGCTTTCAAAGTTAAACGCTTACAGTTTGGAGTCAGTGTTGCACCGGGCATTTTCCAGGGAATCATGGAGTATACACTTAAGGGTATTCAGGGTGTCTGCCCTTATTTTGATGATGTTCTTATTGCAGGGGAATCCCCAGAAGTGTTAGCCAGTATGCTCAGGGCTGTTTTGCAGAGGCTTTGCAAAGCAAGCCTCAAATTAAAAAAGAGCAAGTGTAGTATTGGGGTTCCTTCAACAGAATTCCTGGGTTTCCGAATTGATGCTAACGGCATTCACACTGCTGATTCTAAAGTGAAGGCCATTAAAATGGCTCCTAGGCCCAAATCCAAAGGAGAGCTACAAGCATTCTTGGGCCTCCTAAATTTCTATCACACATTTCTACCTAATAAGGCCGCACTAGCGGAGCCCCTCCACAGGCTTCTAGATAAGTAAGCTCCATGGAAATGGACTAACTTACATGAAAAAAGTTTCCAGGACTTAAAAGCAATATTGTCAGAAAAGTCCACTGTAACTCACTACAAAGAGTCTAAACCAGTATGTCTTGCATGTGATGCATCTCGCTATGGGGTGGGGGCAGTTTTAAGTCACGTAGAAAAAGATGGAACTCAGGTTCCTATAGCATTTTTCTCAATGACATTGTCCTCTGCCGAGCACAACTATGCTCAGATTGACAAAGACGCCCTAGCCATCGTTGCTGGAATAAAAAAATTCCATGACTATTTATATGGCAGGGACTTCATGGTCTTTACAGACCACAAACCTCTGTTGGGACTTTTCACAACAGACAAACAAACCCCCCCACATACTTTCTCCAAGAATGCTGAGATGGTCTATTTTTCTATCTGCATACACTTTTAAATTGATTCACAAACCAGGCAAAGAAATGGGCCATGCTGATGGACTCAGCAGACTACCACTGCCACTAATGGATCCAGATCCGGCTCCGGCTGCTAGAATACTGTCCGTACAGAACATATCTGAATTTCCCCTCCATGCGGGGGACATTGCTGCTGAAACTGCCACAGATAAAACACTTAGTAGAGTATTGTCATGGGTATATACGGGCTAGTTGGATAAAAGCCCAGGTTCTGAATTTCAGAACTATGTTGTCAGAAGGCATGAGTTATCTGCCCACAAGGGGCGCATTTTATGGGGAAACAGTCATAATTCCCACTTCCCTAAGAGACAGGGTTATACAGTCATTACATGAAGGCCATCCAGGCATTGTCAGAATGAAAGCCTTAGCTAGAAGCTACCTTTGGTGGCCTGGCCTTGATAAGGACATTGAGGCACAAGTACATGGTTGTTATACATGCCAGCAATCTAGAACTGAAATGCCACAGGCTCCAGTTCACAGGTGGAAGGAAACGCACACTCCCTGGTCTAGGATTTACATAGACTACGCTGGGCTCTTTCAGGGACAGCTCTTCCTTATAGTAGTGGATAGCCACTCCAAATGGCTGGAAGTAATTCCAGTTCCTAACATGACTACTGCTAGGACCATCCAGGTGCTGAGAAAACTCTTTGCCACTCATGGGCTGCCAGATGTCTTAGTTTCAGACAATGGGGCCCAATTCACTGCTGCTGAATTTCAGGATTCCTTAGAGCACGGGTCGGCAACCCGCGGCTCCGGAGCCACATGCGGCTCTTTGAGCCGTCTCCTGCGGCTCCCAGTCGCCTGGTGCGCGCGCACCTCTCCGAACGGGTGGAGGTGCGCGCGCAGCTCTCCAAACCTTCAAGGCGGCGCTTGGCCCAAAGAAGCGGGAACTGGAGGGGCCACGATTTCCCCTCCAGAGGAAGAAGGCGCTGGATGCGGCCGGCTCCGCGGGGAAGGGGGAGCGGCGGCGGGGGCGACGGAAAAGCTGCAGAAACGGTAGGAGAGATGCTGACTGGCGGCGGCCTCGGAGGAGGCGGAGGGGGAGGAGGGAAGGGTGACCCGGCGGGGGGGGGGTGAGCCAGAAGGAAAAGGGAAACTCATCCCGCAGGGCGGTTGCGAAAAGAGGGAGGAGATAAGCCAGCCCGGTACCTGGATCCGCTTCCTGTGTCTCCTCCGCTCTGCCATGATGTCCCCGTTTTGGTCTCCTTGTGAAGTGGGGCTGAGCCGGAAAAGGGGGATGGGGAGACCGAGGGAGGGAGGAAGGAAGAGAGAGAGAGAGACGGAGCCAGCGGGCTCACGAGGGGCAGCAACCTTGCGAGAGGCCGCGTGCAAGCCATTAGGACGCGCACGAGCCCTTGGGGAGGCAGGGCGGGAGCGCGGTCCGGCCGCTGGGCTTCCTTTCCCTCTTGTCCGCATCGCTGCAAGGAATTGCGTTGTTTGGGGAATTTGTTGAATTGGAGCCATGGGCTAGTCGTGGTTAAGGCACTTGTAGGCGAAGCAAATCACAAAAGCCCCCAAATCCTTCTAAATGCAGCCCACGGGCGAGCTTCCCAAGTTGTTTTAATTTAGTTTGCACGTGGCAATAGAAATAAGCTTTTTTCTTCCTCAGCGGATCGGTGCGGTGAAGAGGCTGGGCTTCCTTCGGGGGGCCTTTCATTCCTGTACAAGGGGGAAGGGGAACTCTCTGCTTTTGTGTGTGCGTGTGTGTGTGTGGCCCATCTGCAAAGCTGCCGAGGAAGGAGAAGCGGGATACTGGTTGGGTGGGGGAGCGGCAAAAGCGGGGGGGGGGGAGAGAGAGAAACGGCTCCGCCTTTGGTTCCCCCTCCTAAAGCACAGGGGCGCTAGAGAAAGTTTGGAGTTGGGTAAGGAAGCGCAAAATTCAGGAAGGAAAGCGGGGCGGCGGGCGAACGGGAGACCTGCCGACGTTTGGGGAGGTTTGGGGAGGTGCACGCCGGGGAAAAGGCTGGGAGAGGAGGGGGTCCGGGCTGGGGGGGAGGGATGGGGTGGGGGAGAAGGAGGCTTCCCGGGCTGGGGGGGAAGCAGAAGCGAGGGATCAGGACTCCTCCCGCTTGGCTGCTGCCGCTGCCGCCACCACTCCTACGGCCGCCGCCACCTGCTCTCTCGGCTGGTTGCTTTCTGCTTCTCTCACCTGCCCTGCCCCCCCCCCGCCTGCCCTCCTTCCTGCCTTCCTTCCCTCCGCCTCGCCTTCCCCGCTCCCGCGTTTTCCCTCTCCCCGCCTCGGATTCGGGGTGATTCCCCGGGAGAGGGCGATGGGATTCCAGCAAGCTTTCAAGCCTTCTCGGCGGTCTCCGGCACGGCTCAGGAAGCGTTTCTGTGCCGCCCGGCCGGAGCCTTTGCCTCCTTCCCTCCCCCAAGCGAGGCGTCCTTTTTCAAGTTGCAAAACCAAGCGGGGTGAAGCGGGCTGTCGGGAAAGACATTGCCGCCTCCTCCTCCTCCAGCGGCGACACCTCCGGTCGGGCCCTGGTGGCGGAGGAGGCAGTGGCAGAGGCAGCCGCAGCACCGGCAGCCTTCCTAGCAGCGGCAGAGACAGAGGCGGCGGCGGCGGAGGAGGAGGAGGAGGAGGCGGCGGCTGCAGAGGCAGCTTCCTGGCGGTCTTCTTCCTCTTGGCTTCCTGCCTCTCCGCCCGCGGTGCAAGCTCGGATGTTACGGGGCTGGCCGGCCCGGACTGGGTCGGGCGAGTCGATCACCTCCTCCTCCTCCTTCTCCCGCTCCCTCTCCTCTCCAGGATGACCCTCCTGAATGTCTTTCCCGACAGCCCGCTTCACCCCGCTTGGTTTTGCAACTTGAAAAAGGACGCCTCGCTTGGGGGAGGGAAGGAGGCAAAGGCTCCGGCCGGGCGGCACAGAAACGCTTCCTGAGCCGTGCCGGAGACCGCCGAGAAGGCTTGAAAGCTTGCTGGAATCCCATCGCCCTCTCCCGGGGAATCACCCCGAATCCGAGGCGGGGAGAGGGAAAACGCGGGAGCGGGGAAGGCGAGGCGGAGGGAAGGAAGGCAGGAAGGAGGGCAGGCGGGGGGGCGGGGCAGGTGAGAGAAGCAGAAAGCAACCAGCCGAGAGCAGGTGGCGGCGGCCGTAGGAGTGGTGGCGGCGGCGGCAGCAGCCAAGCGGGAGGAGTCCTGATCCCTCGCTTCTGCCTCCCCCCCAGCCCGGACCCCCTCCTCTCCCAGCCTTTTCCCCGGCGTGCACCTCCCCAAACCTCCCCAAACGTCGGCAGGTCTCCCGTTCGCCCGCCGCCCCGCTTTCCTTCCTGAATTTTGCGCTTCCTTACCCAACTCCAAACTCCGCCGGCAGAGGCTCGATCTGCCGTTCTGCAAGCCTCCGCCGCCGGTTAATACCCTGTATTCAGCTCTGGGAAGTGGGAGGGAGGGGGAGTTTGGGGGGAGGGGGAGCTCCACGGTGCAAAAATAAAGCCCTGCCGCTCTTCGCGTTGCTTGCCCGACTGGCTGTCACGGGACCAGCCCTGCCCCCATCCACCTCCAGTATGGATGGCTCTGCCAAAAGAAAAGCAGCCGAAGCAAGTCTCCCATTGAGAGAATGGGGCGGCGGCGGCTTGCAAAACGGCGGATCCAGCCTCTGCCAGCGGCAGAGGCTGGATCCGCGCTCTGCAAGCCTCTGCCGCCAGCAGAGGCTCGATCCGCCATTCTGCAAGCTGCAAGCGTGTCTGCCGGCAGAGGCTGGATCCGCCTTTTGCAAGCCTCCGCCGCCCCATTCTCTCAATGGGAGGCTTGCTTCGGCTGCTTTTCTTTTGGCAGAGCCATCCATACTGGAGGTGGATGGGGGCAGGGCTGGTGCACGTTTTGCCTTGTTTTGCGCATGCGCGTGCGTGCATGCACACGCGTGCACATTTTGCGGCTCCCACTTTTTTGTGTTTGTGACGGAACCGGTTCTGAGTGGCTCTTTGCCTTTTTCCGGTTGCCGACCCCTGCCTTAGAGCTAATGTCATCAGACATGCAATGTCTGCACCTTTTCATCCGTCTTCTAATGGTCAAGATGAATGCATGGTGAGGACAATGAAGGAATCACTCAAGCACACTGTAACAGGTGACTGGCATCACAGATTGGCAGATTTTCTACTCTACCAGCATTCTATGCCCTGCACTGCTGCAGGCAAAAGTCCTGCAGAACTATGTTGGGGGAGGTGATTGATCACTAAACTGGACAGGTTGCATCCAGATAGAGTGGCAGCAGAAGCCTCTTGACCAAAACCCCCAAGGGGGCTGAACATGGGCGATTGGGTTTGGGCCAGGAACTATGGTCATGGGAATCTGTGGGTTCCTGGTAAAATTACCAAAGCATCCGGACCCCTGTCTTATGAAGTGGGCTTGGAGGGAGGACAAGTTGTCAGACAACACATTGATCAGCTCAGGAAACGGTTTCCAGAACGGCCACTAAATGAGGACTGCATCATAAGTCCCTCCCAAGGTCCTCAAACTTGCAGCCAAGCCAGTCCTCACATGGACTCTCAGGACTTTTCCTTCATAACTGAGGTGGAATCAGAGGGAGAAGTGGGGAGTCCTGGAATGCAACATGGATCCCCTGAAGGAGCAAGCCATCTGAACTTCAGCAACCGCTGCGCCTACTCTGCTGATCAGTCTGACTCTGGGGTGGGCCAACCTGGAGAGGCCAGCCAGAGAGCACCTAATCCCCTTGACTCAGGAGCACAAAGGGACACAAGTCTACCCAGCCCACTGGGTAAGCTGGTAGACCACAAAGTGATTGGAACTCCGAGACATTCCACTAGGGCACACAAACCTCCTTCATATCTTGTTGATTACGTTGTAAAATAAAGAGCTATAATATTGTTGTATTGCTGTTTGCCACTATACTACAGAAACTAGTGCTATGTTGTAACGGTCTAAGTGTGCTATCCATGGAGCCTATTCATTCAGACGTTGTTTAATAATGTTGTAACCTATATGGTTTTTTCCTATTACTTTTATTTTAGTGTGTTTTGATAATGAGTCTTGATAATTGCATTGAGGCTAACTTGTGTTAATATTGTCTGATCTAAGAGGGGAGGGGTTTTATGTACTGGGCTCATTAGTAATACCACGTGGGTTGCTGGAGCAGCTAACAGCTCTCCAGCAACCCAGACTACAAGTCTCCAGTGCTACAATTGGCTATCCCTAGGCGGCAATGGTTGTTTCAAACCTATTGGCTGCCACCTAGGGGCTAGACTATATATTGCGGCTAGTTGCAGCCATTTGCTCAGTTCAGATTCTGCACGAAATAAACTATGAGTTTCCCTGTACTCAGTTACCTTGTCTTCATTCTTGCGCCAAAGAACCCACTACTTAACAGACAGGATTCCTGTTTGCTTAAGAGATGCTACCCATGGAGTCAGGAATAACCTTATGTCCGCGGGAGGCCACCGTTGTCCAAATAGCCGGGTGTGAGTCTCTCCTCATGAGATGTGGCCCTAGGGCTCAGTTGGGCTTGCTGCTGGTGTACCTTTCGCCTAGTCGCATAGCAGCATCCCTGCCTGAGCTTCTCGACATCCTCTCGGGGTTGGTGATTGAGTTCCCCAGATTTATAATTTTGGGTGACTTCAATCTGCCATCCCTGGGGGGGATCATCTGAGTTAGCTCGGGAGTTCATGGCTTCCATGACGGCCATGGACCTGACACAAATAATTCAGGGCCCGACTCATGGGGGGGGGTCACACACTCGATTTGATTTTTCTATCTGGCTGGTGGTTAGATGATCTGGGTGGGGGTTCCCCAATTGTTATGCCCCTGTCATGGACCGATCATCATCTCCTGCGGCTGGTCTTCCATTTTGCCACTCCCCGTCGTGGGGTTGTTGAACCAACTAGATCAGGGGTGTCAAACTCAATTTCATTGAGGGCCGCATCAGCATTGCAGTTGCACTCAGGGGGCCGGGTGGGTGTGGCCTGGGTGGGCGTGGCCTACTGGGTGGGCATGGCTAGAGTGCGTATGGCCTACTGGGTGGGCATGGCCAACTCTACATCGTTTGCATCAAGGGTGCCTATGGGGGCCTGGGCAGGAGTGGGATAGATCTGAGGGTCTGGCAGGAGGGGGGTCTCTGGGCCAGGGCCAAGGCAGTGGGGGCCGTTCCCTCACTGTTTCCAGGATGGCTTCGCGGGCCACATGAAACCACTTCACGGGCCAGATCGGGCCCCCAGGCCTTGTGTTTGACATGTCTGAACTAGATGGTTCTGCCCCAGGCGCTTAATGGACCCTGAGTGGTTCCAGGCGGTGCTTGGGTCCCCACCTGCCGCCTTAGTTCACAGCTTGGTCAAGGCCTTAGTGGAAGCCTGGGAAAAGGCAGCCACGGAGGCACTCGACCAAGTTGTACCCATGCGGCCCCTGACCCGGTGCAGATCCCAGTGGGCTCCGTGGTTTTCTGCGGAGCTCCGGGAGATGAAGCATCGGAGATGAGGCCTAGAGAGCTGTTGGAGGTCCAGCCGGTCTGAATCTGACCGATTGCGACTAAGGTCCTTTACGAGGTCTTATCTTGCGGCGATGAGGACGGCAAGGTTTAACTACTTTGCTACCCTCATCGCGTCCACAGATAATCGCCCGGCCACCCTGTTTAGGGTGACTCGCTCCCTCCTGAATCAGGAGGTGAGGGAGGAGCCCTTGCAGGGTCGTGCCGAGGAGTTTAGCCAACATCTGTTGGACAAAATCGCTCGGACCCGGACTGGTTTGGACTCCGACTGGGCAGAGTCTGATGGTGAGGACATGGGCGGTCTTGGCGATGTCATCTGGGAGGAGTTCGATCCTGTGACTCTGGAAGAGGTGGACAGGATTATGGGGAGGCTGAGCTCCACCACGTGTTTATTGGACCTGTGCCCCTCCTGGCTGGTTTATTCGGCTCGGGAGGGGACACGAGGCTGGCTTCAGGCAGTGATAACTGCTTCGAGTGAGGGTAGTTTTCCCGCCGCCTTGAAGGAGGCGGTGGTGAGACCCCCTCCTCAAGAAGCCTGCCCTGGACCCAGCTGTTTTAAACAACTATCGTCTGGTCTCCAACCTTTGCTTTCTTGCGAAGGTTGTTGAGAGTGTGATGGCGCATCAGCTTCCTTTGTTCCTGGAGGAAGCTGATTATCTAGACCCGTACCAATCGGGCTTCAGGCCCGGGTACAGCACAGAGACGGCATTGGTCGCGCTGGTGAATGATCTCTGGCGGGCTCGGGACAGGGGTTGTTCCTCTGTCCTAGTCCTATTAGACCTCTCAGCGGCTTTTGATACCATCGACCATGGTATCTTACTGCGGCGTCTCAGGGGGTTGGGAGTGGGAGGCACCATCGTACGGTGGTTCTCCTCCTACCTCCTGGGACGTTCACAGTCGGTGTTGGCAGGAGGGCAGAGGTCGGCCTCGAGGCCTCTCATTTGTGGAGTTCCTCAGGGGTCGGTCCTCTCGCCTCTCCTGTTCAACATCTATATGAAGCCGTTGGGTGAGATTATTCGTGGTTTTGGGGTTGGGTATCATCAATATGCTGATGATACCCAGCTTTTTATTTCTACTCCAAACCACCCCAGTGATGCCCTCGATGTGATGTCCCGTTGCCTGGAGGCGGTTCAGGTCTGGATGGGGAGGAACAGGCTTCGGCTCAACTCTGACAAGACTGAGTGGTTGTATGTGCCGGCATCTCAGGAAATTCAGATTATTCCATCGTTAACCATGGGGGGGTGAGATAACCATGGGGGGGTGAGATATTACCCCCCGTAGATAGGGCTCACAACTTGGGTGTCCTCCTAGACTCACAGCTCTCTTTGGAAGATCATATAGGAGCTGTGACTAGGGGGGCCTTCGCCCAGGTTCGCCTGGTGCGCCAGTTGCGGCCCTATCTGGACCAAGATGCCTTGCGCACAGTCACTCATGTGCTCGTGATCTCCCGTTTGGACTACTGCAATGCTCTCTACATGGGGCTGCCCTTGAGGACTACTCGGAGGCTTCAGCTGGTGCAGAATGCAGCCGCGTGAGTGGTGGTGGGGGTTTCCCGATACTCCCATGTAACACCTCTACTCCGTGAGCTGCATTGGCTTCCGGTTGCCCTCCGGGTAAGATTCAAGGTGCTGGTAATGACCTATAAAGCCCTAAATGGCATGGGTCCAGGTTACTTACGGGAGCACCTGCTGCCGGCATCAACTTCCCTTCGTCCAGTGCGCTCCCACAGAGAGGGCCTCCTTAGGGTGCCGTCGGTCAAAGAGTGGGAGGGCGTTCTCTGTGGGCGCGCCAGACCTTTGGAACCATTTACCGGTTGAGCTCTGGATGGCTCCCGACCTTCGCTCCTTCCGACGTGACCTAAAAACATACTTATTTGAACAAGCCGGCCTGGTCTGATGGGTTTGGGGTATTTTAAATATTATTGTACTAATTTATTGGATTTGGGCTGCAGTATTTAATTTTTTTTAACTTTTGTATATTGTATTTTTATTGTATTGCCCTGTACACTGCCCTGAGTCCTTCGGGAGAAGGGCGGTATAGAAATAAAATAAATAAATAAATAAATAAATAAATAAATAAATAAATAAATAAATAAATAAATAAATAAATCATTCTGGATTAAGGCAGTGAGTTGCACCCTGAAGTTGTGCCTTGTTCATCTCCTAAAGGCTCTTGAGAAACATTTTGGCCCTCTATTCAACCCCCCTGGGCAGCAAAATAGTGAAAGAGAGTAATTGTGAAGATGAAAAGCTTTTTAACTCACTCCTTTATTTACTTTTTCTATTATTTCTCTCCACTCCCAGGTAAAGGAATGAAGTTGCCCTAAAAGATAGACCTGCAGGGGTGTGGCAATAAAGTTAACATGAAACATTGCTTAATAGTTAGTCACTCTTTAATAAATTCTGGAGGAGGCTATGAATCATTTGTTAAAAAAACCCTTCTAAACCTTAAATTCCTAATTTGGTATGCATATATTCTGTTTGTACATAAGAGGATTAATAGAACCCTTAGACATGCCTCTAGCATATATTTTATATTCACTTTGCCATGTTTGTAGAACACAAAAGAGAAAGAAATGTACATTTCTATTAAAACAAAAATAGATGCATAATTCCTTTCAGATCCTAAAAGATTTGGCACAAAGCTTCATCTCTTCCAGAAAAGGTATTTTTCTTAGCCGGCACTACAAGTAGTCAATTCATTTTTTTTTCCAGATGATCTAACATTATCTATGCATAAGATAGCAATAAATTTCGGTAAATCCCAAACTTGAACAAAACTGTATAAAGAAAGAAAAATCCAGAAGTTGTGGAATATTGGATAATTGCTGTGGGGATGCAATGGAAAACCAGGCATATAAATATAGATTGAATTCTCTCTCTCTCGAGAGTAAACGTATCTGGCTGACTGATACAGCAAGAATATTTTTTACTATAATATATAATGGGAACCATATACAAAACTATAGTCCCATTCATTTCAGGGTTTTTAAAAAGATAAACAGGACTTCATAGGAACTTATTCTTGTAATGATTACACAATGATTATATGTTCCGTGGCATTCGGAACCTTGTTTAGGGTGGAAAGACATTCTCCCAACTGATGGCAGAAACTAGCTAATTTTGGATGACCTTAAAGAAAGCAAACCAGGATAATATATATGGATAGGAGATAGCCAGGAAATCTTAACACTCTGGACTGAACTGGGAAGATAAAAAACAAACAAATCAGAAGAAGGCGATGGCAATCTCCTTCTGTACCATTGTCAAGAAAAGAATATGGACAGTTTATGTTGAAACCAAGATATTTTATCAGGAAAAAAGGAAGGAAGGAAAGAAGGAAGGAATTGAGAAGGGAAGAGACAGAACCAAACCAACAAAGCATATTCATTTTATTTGGAGGGACATTAACAATGAATAGGAAAAAAGGGGAAAACACCCACAAGAGAAAGGATGAATAAGACACCACAATTTTATACTACATTATTATACTCCAGCATTGTTGAAGGTCCAAATCCAATGGCCCCCATTCTTCAGAATCTCATTACTTACTCACCACAAGGGGCCAGTAGCGTGTTGATAGAGAGTTTTGGATTTACTCTGTATTTTCTTTTATCTCTCTGCCTATCCTTGTCTAAGAGATTGCTAATCTGAGGTCACTTTCTTCTGCCTTTCTTGCTAGATACACACACACATAAAACACCTATTAGTCTCTCCTTCGGATGGGATATAGCTAGCTAGGTGCTGGGAACTGTCTTTCCCTCTAATGTGTTTCCTGTAAATAAATCCTTTTTCTATTATAATGACAAAATTTGCTTCTCTGAACATTGCTCAGATTGGATATTTACCCTCAGGACACATAGGATATATTAATCTCCAACAATTACCAGATTACAGGGCATTTCTTAAAGAAATTGCAATCTTCCTATTATATAATTCCTTTGCTGTGAATAAAATGTGTGGGCAAGTAGAGTCTATTTTATTAATTGCTATTTTGATTTGTCTCTTCCCACTGCTGTTACACCCCTTAAGAGCGTCCGTGCCTATTAGAGTTGTCTGTGTGATGGGCAGAGTAAATGCAAAGAAGAGAGCTTGGAGGTGGGTATATGACTGAATCATACTGGGGTGTGCATAATTAAAGAATTATTTGGGAGATGTACTTCAGACTATGCATGTACATACCATCTGTGCTATTCGTTACAGTAGCTCATTTTTTTCAGGCTTTCATGAGGCTAAAATGATGCTGCTGCTTTAAGGATGCAGACCTTTTAAGATTAATGGCCCTTTTAAAGCAGACATAATTTTTTTCAGGCTCATGTGAAGGTATGAAAAATAAGGACTGTTTTAATGAAAAACAGAGAGGTGACTTGCTTGCATAAAGTCCATCACACTTCTGAATGATTTTAGGGCATGTACAACATGTGCAGTAGAGTGCCAACATCATGTTGTTACAATATAATTTATTTGGGTTATTGATTGTACTCAACAATACCATGATTTTTTAATTGTGATTTTTGAAGCATGTTTCACAATGTACACACCCAGCTAATTATGTCTCAATCACTAAACAGTGACTATAATTTGAGATCTGTGGATGTGGCTTATATGTACTTGTTGATGTTCAAGATTTTTTTATTTGTATGTATGAGGAATAGAAAAGCATGTTTTCATGTATAACAAGTCTTTAGACAACTCTATCCATATAGTTCCCCAATTCCTCCATGACTGACTTCTTATTAGACTCAGAAAGCTAAACAGTATTAAATCAAGTAGTATAAATATTTACATTCTGTTTATATTTTGTACTTTTTTATGCCTTAAGCTTTACTGGTGCTGAGGAATCAAACCTATCTATGCATATTTGGGATTGTTTTACATTTGCAAAAATACAAATAAATGACGGCAAATGAATACCTTGCTATATTTTAGTTTCCTTTATGATTGTATCAAAATTATTGAAATATAGCTTAGTCCACACAAACATACACTACAGTCAGAGTATGCTGTCATTATAATCACTTCTTGCTATAATACCAGTGATATGTGATGATAGAAAATTAAATGACAAATCACAATACTTACCTTCACGTGGCACAGTGACAAATGGAGAAATGGCTTTAAATAATGGTATTTTCAAATAAAATGTGGCGTGGACCAAAAATACATTGGTACAACAACTTTGTAGCCAACCTACCTTGCAACCATTTGTGAAGATTAAAAGATGTCCATATAAATTGACTTAATCTCTTGGAGAAAAAGGAGGATATAAAATGAAAATGGATAAATAAATAATAAACCTATATTTATTAATTCAAAGCATTTACTGTAAACACAACTGTCCATTAAAATTAATTATTATGAGCTGCCTGGTGGCATACAAATTTGATAAAGAAATAATTAAAAATCTTGAAGTGATTTAGAATAATTTAAAAACTTATATAAAATACTTTAAAACATTTTATTAAAGACATAAGCTAAAATTACAGAATCTTCTTCCACAGAGATGAGGTCGGCCTTATCACTCCTGAATTTCTGAGTGTCCCTCAAGATTGGTTATGCCAGCAGGCCTAACCGGGTGAACCTGTGAGGACATTTCATCTTTTTAACATTCCTCTGTTTATTAGCGTCTTTTTTTAGTCAGCTCTGCTTTTATAGTTTTTAATGTTTTTAATAATTATTTGTAATGGTTTTATGTAACAATTGTTTGATATTTATTTCTTCATTGGCTTGTTGTACATGGTCCAGAGCCACTTTCCTTGAGATGGCAGCCATATAATTTTGATAACTAACTAACTAACTAACTAACTAACTAACTAACTAACTAACTAACTAACTTGATAATAAAGACAACAGTAAGGAAAATATTGCAGCAGTTTATCAATTAAATCTTCAATAAAACCTTTGGGAAAATAAGTGCATCTTTTCTGGGTGCCAAAAATACAATTAAGATGGAGGCAGACATGCCTCATTGGGAAAAGTTCTCCATGGAGAGGTAAGATGGGGTTGTCTCTGAAGATGCCAGTGCCTGGGTTCCCCTAACTCATTGTATCTAACAGAATAGAACACCTGGGACAGATTTTCCAAAGATTATCTCAAGGTACAAATAGAAACATACAGGAAAAGGCACTGCTTAAAAACTGTGATCTCAAGTTGGAAGGATTAATACAGTGATGGCGAACGTTTTAGAGACTGAGTGCCCAAACTGCAACCCAAAACCCACTTATGTATTGTCGGGTGCCAGGTGGGCATGGCCATTGGGTGGGCGTGGCCCATTGGGTAGGCATGGCTGCGGTGGTAATGGCAGACTAGGTGGGACTAAAAAGTTCAATCAATCCATTCCAACTCTACAAGATCTTTTTTTTCCCCGCAAGAAGTTGAAATTGATTGATTGATTGTACCTTTTTTTTTTTGCACACGGTGGCGGAGGCCTAAAGTGAAAAGGTTTTATAAAACCCAGCTTGAAGGCCTAGGACTGGGATGATGGCACACGTGTCCACAGAGAGGGCTCTGCGTGCCACCTGTGGCACGAGTGCCATAGGTTCACCACCATGGAATTAATATCTTAAGAGCCGGGACCCAGCAAGGAGCAGGTGAGCCACATTCTGATCAGTCAGTTTCATTGACTATTCTTGTTGCAGTATTTTGCTGTACTTGAAATTTCTGGAGCCATCTTCATAAGCAACCTCAGGTATGATGTATCACAGGCACGGATTCTACAATGAGGCTAATCCTATCTAACAGGGCTTTTCACCCTTTGCAATGAGGCTAATCCTATCTAACAGGGCTTTTCACCCTTTGCTGGTGAAAAGTGTTTTGGGCTTTGTTCCCCTCCCCCCACAATGTTAAAAATGGATTTGGAGGCACCCTAAACTTCATATCTCCTCATGGAGAGTACACTCTCACCCCTTAGGCAGACTATCCATTTACAGCACCCAAACTATTTGGATCAAACTTCAACTTTTTGGTGCTGATATAATTTGCCACTGCAGCTATGCAGAGATACAGCAAATCCCCTGCTTCATCTGGATCCCATGTTCAGTTCTCAGGAGAAGTGCCTCTGATTTCCATTTAACAGGCAGCTCAATTCATGCCATTCCTGGACTTCTCACAGACTAAAATAAATTTCTTGTTTCATATCAAAATCAATGAAAAGAGTGATTGACCTGGTAGACAGTAGAAATGTGGGTGAAAATCCTTTGGATTCAAGACAGATATAAGTTGCTTGAAATGATGGGATGATCAGAAATTGTACAAAAATGGAAAAGAATGGTAAGCGTTTATTGTGAAGGGGAAAAAAGCACTCTTTTGTTTTTTGTCTGCAACACGGTAGGCTTGATAATGGTTTCTTGGTCAGAACTTGGTCAGACAGAGTCAAGAATTCTTTCTCCTGAATTCTTGTTTATCTGAACTTGCTTTATTGCCTTCAGGTGAGATGTGTTCCCAAGGGACTGAATGGACTTGGCACTGTAGGAGAAAATGCTTAGGAGCTTTTATGTCAACTGGCCTGGTCATTTCTGTATTCCCAAAACAGTCAAATCTTGGACAGGAGCACCAATCATTTCTCAGGAAAAAAAAGGCTTTCTAGAATCTGATGCAAACCATCAGCATCTTGGTAGACTGTTCTAATGGGATTTTCTCCCATGCTGACAGAGATCATCACTTTAAGACAATGTTTTTCAAACTTGGCAACTTTAAAAGATGTGTGGACTTCTATGCCCAGAATTCCCAATCCAATATGCTTGCTAGGGAATTTTGTGATTGGTCCATATACCTTAAAGTTGTCAAGATTGAAAAACAGTGCTCTAAGTTAATAACTATAGAAAGAGATGGAAAAACCTCCCACTAGCAGACTGTCAGGACACCTGGATCTATTGTGCAACCTACGTACTACATCTGATCATAGTAGCCATATCTGAGATGTTATTTTTTAATGTAAGACTCCAAATCAGTTTGAAACATTCTTGTGTAATTATTATATTTTGTTCATAGTATATTGTCTGACCTGACCCCTATACACATAGCTTGCTATCTCTGAAATGTCAGAATCATCCCCACCAGCCAGTGGCATATGGGAGACTCAGTGTGTATTTTGCCTGACACAGCATGCTGACAATTTTGATCAACTTCATGTATTAGCTTTATGTATAGTGCAACATCCATACGATCACAGTTTTATAGGGGTATTCAGATTCATCTCTTTGATTGATCCAAACTTTATGGGCAATATAGGCAGATACATGTTGCTTTGTTTTTCCATCAATAATTTTAATGTTCTTAACCTTATTAAATAAACCTATACTTCCTTTTTAAAGATTGGTTGTCACTTGGAAAAAATGTGTCCATGGAAACCTTACTTGCTTTGTAGCTGCAATGTATTTGGTTGCTATGCATTCACTCTCCCACCCCTCCTTCTCTCATATCAGATTTGTTGGGGATATTTATTTCTTTGAAATGAAACAATAACTCATCCAGAGATATTTTGAATGCATTCATAAGCAAGCCATATAAAGATAACTTAGAACATAATACCAATGGCCAATAGCCATTGGCACGGCATTGCATAAAAGGCTGTAAAATAAGTTTATTCTCTGATTCAGTTCCTAAAAGTTTGTACTGACTCTTGTTTTCTAAACCTTCCCCTAAATCCTTGGACCTCCAAAGAAGTAATTTAATGTGAATAAATTAATTTAATTGCTAGTGAAGCTTTTTTCATCTTAAGCTATTTCTATTTAAACTAATCAAGGAGAGAAGCAACCTAGAAGGAGAAATTTCCTGACAATAAGAACAATTAATCAGTGGAACAGCTTGCCTCCAGAAGTTGTGGATGCTCCAACACTGGAGGTTTTTAAGAAGAGATTGGACAACCATTTGTCTGAAATGATATATAGTTTCCTGTCTGAGCAGGGGGTTGGACTAGAAGACCTCCAAGGTCCTTTCCAGCCCTGCTGTTCTGTTATTATGTTAAATGTTTGAATAGGAAAGGAAATATAGTGATATCTTGTCCCAAGATGTCTTGCACTTCAGTTTAATTTTAATTTTGAAAAATAAAATCTGGAAGGTTTTGCTTCCAGATAAAGAAGTATAAGAATGCTCTCTCTCTCTCTCTCTCTCTCTCTCTCTCTCTCTCTCTCTCTCTCTCTCTCTCTCTCTCTCTCTCTCTCTCTCTCTCTCTCTCTCTCTCTCTCTCTCTCTCTCTCTCTCTCTCTCCCTCCCTCTCTCTCTCTCTCTCTCTCTGTTGTGTATTAATATGTTATGGTTAATGGTTATGTATTACATGTAATAGTTATGAGGTAAAACCAACCGAGCACAAACGGTAGCTTTGACAGCTGTCAAAGCTGCCAGTAGCCACTGCGCAAGCGCAACCGCTTGACAGGTCTCAGCTGTCAAAGATGCAGGTAACTGCGCAGGCGCGACACAGCTTGACAGCTCAAGGCTGTCAAAGCTTTCCACCGCCGATTGGTCCGCGCTGACAGCGGGAAACCGGCGCAGCTCAGATTGGTCGCCAGCCTGCCAACTGGGGTATAAATAGAGGTGCTGTGATTCTGTTCCCTGCCCGGTTCCTCACAAATAAAGTGTTACTTTGAGCCAGCTGTCTCGCTTAATCCTTATGACAGAGGCGACGAGGATGGGATTCACTGCTTCGCATAGCGGAAGTCACTAGCCGCAGGAAGAGAATTTTTTCCGTGGCTCAGAGCTAGTCACAGCTGAAGTCACTGGGCAGGAAGTACAACTTCCTCAATGCCCGCAAAGCAGTACCCAGGACCGGGACAGTATGGCGAACCTCGGCCACATCCGCGAGTTCGATATACACCACCCAGAGTGCTGGGAGTCACACTGGGGCCAGGTCGAAGGGTTCCTGCTGGTCAACAAGATTACGGACGACCGGTCCAAGGCAGCGGCACTCCTTTGCCTCAGTGGGCCAGCCGTGTACGACGTGGCCGTAGGACTTTTCAGTCCAGAACCCATCGCCTCCGTACCATATGCAGAACTCACAGAAGGACTCAGTAAGCACTTCATGCTGACCAAATCAGAACTATTCTGGCGCGTAAACTTCGCGCGGCGTTGTCAACTCCCGGACGAATCAGCCACTGACTTCATAGCGGGGGTCCGGCATGCCGCACGAAGATGCCGGTTCCCGGATCTGGAGGACCGGATCCGCGACCAGGTAGTCATCGGGCTAAAGGACGAGCGCTTACAGAAGAAGCTGGTCATGAAGCCCACCATGAGTTTGGCCGAGGTCACCATGGAAGTCATGGCTTACGAGGATAGCCACCACAAGAAAACCAGACCACTAGGAAACGGACCATACGGGTCCGTACACCAGGAGGACATCGGCCTCAGCAACTTTGGGGAAATCGACGTGTCAACCGATATAGACGCTGTCCAACGTAGGTTTGAAAAACTCCAGACCCGCCGTGACGGCCGCGGGGACCCACCAAACAGCAGAAACACCAATTATCAGGGTGGCAGCCCTCAAGGAAATCGGGTCAAATGCGCCAGCTGCGGAGGAAACCACCCAAGAGCTTCCTGCCGTTTTCGCAGCGCCAAATGCCACGGCTGTGGCAAAACCGGACACCTCAGAGCCGTATGCCGTAGCCAGAACCGGGATTACCTGCACGAGTTGGAAGTGACATCCGCAGGTACGAGCCCGACCACGGCCAACAGGAAAAAGCCCCCTAGGTCCATAGTACTAGCTGTAGGGAGGAATAAGGGGGCGGGAGCGGTCCATCAAGTGTTAAGACCAAAAGTTAAAATCAATGTCCAGCTGCACGGGGTTCCCTGTGAAATGGAAGTTGACTCGGGATCTTCAGTCTCCCTCATTTCGTGGAAGACCTATAAGGACATTTGCCGCCGCAGCAAGCAGCAAATTCCTTTACAACCCACCAGTATACACCTTGCCGATTTCCAAAAAAACCCGATTATGCTCAGGGGAAAAGCCAAGATTCTGGTGGAATTTAGGCAATTCCGGGGATTCCTAACGATTTTAGTAACGCAGGGAAACCGAACCAGTCTATTAGGTCTCGACTGGTTCGAGGCATTAGGAATTGCATTAATGGGAATTAACACAACCCAGGCCGCAAGCCTCGAAGCCGTCTGCCATCAGTTCGCAGATGTCTTCGATGGCTCGTTGGGAAGATATACAGGGCCCCCAGTAGCACTAAAATTAAACCCTGAAATTTTACCAGTTAGAATAAAAGCTAGGAGAGTCCCATTCGCACTCAAAAGTAAAATTGAGAACAAACTGGACCGACTCATTAATCTAGGAGTTTTAGAACGGGTCGAGGGGGGCGAGTGGGAAACACCAATTGTAACCCCAATTAAACCTAACAGCCAAATTAGAATTTGCACCGACTATAAGGCCACCCTAAACCGAGCGTTGAATTCGCACGCTTACCCTGTCCCAGCAGTGAAAGACATCCTCGCGGCCATAAGGTCCGGCGCCATCTTTGTGAAACTGGACTTGGCGCAGGCGTATTTGCAACTACCCGTCACCCAGGAAACTGCAAATGCGCAAACCATCGTCACACACCGCGGGGCTTTCAAAGTGAAGCGCCTGCAATTCGGCATATCTGCAGCCCCGGGAATCTTCCAGGAAATTATGGAAAAAACCCTTAAAGGAATTCCCGGGGTCTGCCCTTACTTCGACGATGTACTGATAGCTGGCGAGTCAGAAGGGGATTTAGCAGACAAATTGCGGAAAGTTCTAAGCAGGTTCAGAGCAGCGGGGCTCAAAAGAGATAAGTGCTCTATAGGGGTACCCTCTACCAAGTTTTTGGGATATAAAATCGACTCTCGAGGAATTCACCCCACTGACTCTAAAATCAAAGCCATCAAAACCACACCCACTCCAAAAAAACAAGCAGGAACTGCAAGCCTTTTTAGGACTGCTAAATTTTTATCATGCATTCTTGCCCCACAAGGCAACGATTGCTGAACCCCTGCACAGACTGCTCGATGAGGGTACCCCCTGGTCCTGGTCTCCCCAGCATGACACCAGTTTCCAATTCCTAAAGAACCTACTCACCAATAAATCCACTGTAACGCTTTTCAAGGAAGGAATGCCCCTATGTATAGCATGCGATGCTTCTCCATACGGAATCGGGGCAGTTCTAAGTCACTTAATGCAGACTGGAACCCAAAAGCCAATAGCATTTTATTCCAGAATACTTTCAAAACCGGAGCACAATTATGCTCAAATTGACAGGGAAGCTTTAGCAATTGTTGCCGGTGTGAAAAAATTTCACAACTACCTCTACGAATGGAAATTCATTATCTTCACAGACCACAAACCACTATTAGGAATATTCACATGGGATAAGCAGATGCCCCAAATTCTGTCCCCCCGAATTTTAAGATGGTCTACCTTTTTATCTGCTTATTCGTTCAGAATAATCCACAAGCCAGGGAAGGAAATGGGGCATGCCGATGGGCTAAGTAGACTTCCCCTACTGATAATAGAACCCGACCCCGCCCCAGCCGGCAACATCCTAGCAATTTCAGAAT
Source organism: Vipera berus (assembly GCF_964194415.1). Taxonomy (NCBI): domain Eukaryota; kingdom Metazoa; phylum Chordata; class Lepidosauria; order Squamata; family Viperidae; genus Vipera; species Vipera berus. The sequence continues at coordinate 59,216,214 of NC_138206.1, forward strand.
TACCAAAATGCCCCCTATCAGCTACCGACATCGCCGCCACCACAACTACGGATAAGACCCTTAGCAGGATACTAAACTGGATTGCCTCCGGTTGGCAATCAAAATCCCCCAGCCCTGAGTTCCAGGCATATTTCTCCAGGAGAATGGAACTTTCAGGTTCAAGGTTTTGGTTATGATCTTTAAGTCCCTACATGGCATGGGTCCGCGATACCTCGAGGACCACCTGCTGCCGGCGTCGACTCCCCTCCGCCCTGTGCGCGCCCACAGAGAGGGCCTCCTCAGGGTGCCTCCTGTCAAGGAATGTCGACTGGTGGCCCCCAGGGGGAGGGCCTTCTCTGTGGGTGCTCCGGCGTTATGGAACCAACTGCCGGTTGAGCTCCGGATGGCATCAGACCTCCGATCCTTCCGTCGCGGGTTGAAGACCCATTTATTTGAACTAGCGGGTCTGGCCTGATGGGGGTACATGGGTTTTATAGGCTTGTTTTATTATTTTTGTTTTAACTTGGGCACTGATTTAATTGTCTTTTAATGTTTGTATTGTTATTTATATTTATGCCCTGTGAACCGCCCTGAGTCCCTTTGGGAGAAGGGCGGTATACAAATCTCAATAAATTAAATTAAATTAAATTAATCTGGGGTGCATACTGTGGGGGAATAGGGTCGTAGTTCCTGAGAAACATAGACCCAAGGTTTTGAACACTCTACATGAAGGGCACCCAGGGACAGTATAAATGAAGGCATTGGCAAGAAGCTACGTTTGGTGGCCGGGCAAAGATAAAGAGATTGAGACACACGTAGCCGGCTGCTACCCCTGCCAGGCTGTCAGACCCGCACAACCACAAGCCCCCGTCCACAAATGGGAGACAACCAAAAATCCCTGGTCCCGGGTGCACTTAGACTTTGCGGGACCCTTTCAAGGACAGGTATTTTTAATAGCAGTAGACAGTTAGTCCAGGTGGCTGGAGGTCGTGCCGGTCAGTAGCATGACTACGGCTGCCACTGTACAGGTACTAAAGGGGCTTTTTGCCACACACGGCCTGCCGGATATCTTGGTCTCCGATCACAGCCCCCAATTTACTTCCTGTGAATTCCAGACTTTCACCACGGAGAACTCTATTAGACACATCACGACGGCTCCGTTCCACCCCTCGTCGAATGGCTTGGCTGAGGCTATGGTGAAGTCCACTAAAGACGCACTATGGAAAATCATCACGGGAAACTGGCACCGCAGGTTAGCTCAATTCTTACTAGCACAACACACCACCCCCTGCACGACTATGGGGAAGTCACCAGCAGAACTGCATTGGGGGAGACGACTGGTGACTAGACGTGACAGGTTACACCCCGACAGGATAACGGCAGAACCAGAACAACCCCTTCATCACAGAACCTTGGCTAACGGACAAACCGTCTGGGCAAGAAACTACGGGGGAGGGAACAAATGGATTCAGGGGGTTGTAATCGAGCAAACTGGACCCTTATCATACATAATAGATACCAGAAATAACTGCCACATACGTCGACACATCGACCAATTACGACAACGCAGCCCTCAAAACACAGGGAAAAGGGGAAATGAGGCAAATTCGATGCCATGCACCACGCCAGGAACAAACACCCCCCCCCACAAGCACTTCTAACGAGGGAACCCTTGAAGCTCCAGATCCAGAACCTAGTCAAGAATTGGTGCATCCAGAACCAGGGGAAGGGGAGCCTACAACACCCCTCCGCCGTTCTAAGAGAACCAGGAAACCCCTGGCCTACTTAAAAGACTATGAATGGGGCACACAACGTAAAAGCAACCAGAGTGATCAACCAACCAGTTTGGGGGAGGGGTAAGGGGTGTTGTGTATTAATATGTTATGGTTAATGGTTATGTATTACATGTAATAGTTATGAGGTAAAACCAACCGAGCACAAACGGTAGCTTTGACAGCTGTCAAAGCTGCCAGTAGCCAGTAGCCACTGCGGAAGCGCAACCGTCAAAGACGCAGGTAACTGCGCAGGCGCGACACAGCTTGACAGCTCAAGGCTGTCAAAGCTCACCACCGCCGATTGGTCCGCGCTGACAGCGGGAAACCGGCGCGGCTCGGATTGGTCGCCAGCCTGCCAGCTGGGGTATAAATAGAGGTGCTGTGATTCTGTTCCCTGCCCGGTTCCTCACAAATAAAGTGTTACTTTGAGCCAGCTGTCTCGCGTAATCCTTACGACGGACAAAGCACTCTCTCTCTCTCTCTCTCTCTCTCTCTCTCTCTCTCTCTCCCATGGTTACCAAGCAACATGCAACAATCTATCAGTTTTCAAAATTTCTGTATTTATCAGGAAGGAAAAAAGACTGCAGAGTAGTGACATCATTCTCCAATTTCTCTGACATAACTATATAGGAGTTAAGTATCCTCATAAATTTGAATTAAAACTTGGCAATGAGAATTAATGTCAGAATACATTTCAGGATGCTACCAGTAGCCACCAGAAGGCCACTTGTAGCAGGCTGACCCACCATCAGCTTCAAAAAGATATGGGAATATCTACCAAAGAAAAAGGTACAGCATTCCATTAGATACTTGTTTCTTGCTTGACAAATGTAGTGACTCATTTCACCAATAAATAATTATGCACAACCCAGCAATAATTTTGAAACTAAATTATTCTACAGCAAAGAAGACAATAGATATTGAAGGTAACCAATAACAAAAAATAATCATTTGGAGCTTTTCTCGGTAGTACAGAGCACATGTATTAGCATTAAAATTAGTTTAGCTTTCTGTTGAAGGCAGCCCACTCAGTTGTCCTTACATATTTTTTTCTTCCCACAGTAGGAGTAATAATGTTTTTGAGATGACACCATGTATTATATCAAGTCCTGTCCTTCATGTTGAACTTAAATAAGCATTCTCATTGGATTTAGACTTCTTGGTATAGGTATGATTAGCTTTGTCTCTAGGTTCAGACTGAAATATCACATAGTAATAAAATGACTACCTCATTATTAGATGAAATATAATTCAATTTCTGAAACAAGAATAGCTTGCAATCAGAGCAAGCTGAGTTTTTCATCCTTGGAAACAGCCAGAAACTGTAGCATGAAAAGTGCCTATTAGTTTTTTGTTTCTCTATGCTTAAAAAGCTGTTTTGTTTACTTCCATAGGATTCTGATTAGGGGAGGGGGGGGGAAAGCAAAATAGGAAGAAGTGTCCTCATGCTCTTAGGAGTGGCTCTTAATAAGAATGAGAAGTCGGAATTTGGGCTTAAAAATGATAAAGAGATTTATCTTGATTGATATACTGTGGATGTCTTTAGATCAGCCTTTGTCACCTAGGGATCCACGAGATGTTGCTTGAGGTTCCATCAGAGATCATGACTGGGAAAAAAAGTGTTGAATGTCACATATCATTCAGTGCTAGAGGTCTCAATGATGGCAATTTTTACACATCATAACTGAGTTGCTGGCCTTCCACTTCTTTGTTATTGTAAATACAAAATGTGGATTGTATAGATTAGAAGTTAATTGCATTGTTGAGCTTTTCCTATTGTTTTCCAATTTTCCAATATTATTTCAAGGGTTCCTCCAGGATAAAAAGTATGAGAAAAGTTGAAATAGATCTCCCTCTCTAAACTGATGATTTACTGGAACTTCCCAGGCATACACAAATTTAAGTTTTCAAATTGCCAATAATTCTGTTTCTCTCTCTTATAGGGCCCTATGGAATGAGACTCCTGATTTGCTTGGAATATAGTAATTGCTGCTAACATTTCTGGCAAAGTAAAAAAAAAATCTTTCAATGTGTTGGACACATTATTTTCTTGCTTCATCAACTGAATGTTTTTATAGAAACACAGTTGTAACTGAAAATAAAACATAGACGGAAACACCAAAGGGTTGTTGGAACAAGTTGGGATTGATCTCTGTGATTTTCAATTGGAATGCTTTGTGATATCTAGAAGGAAGCACCTGAGACAAAATAGGAAATGTTCCTTTTCTGTAGAGATCACACACAGGCAAGAGATTAACACAAAGCTTCCTGTATTAAGGTGCTATAGCTCATTGGTTGAAAGCCAGTGCCATCTACATTTAAAACTTGTACCTATGTGTTGTTGACATTTTTAATATTTGATTGTACAAGATAAAGACAGATCCATATAGTAGTCCCATGTCTGGAGAAGATCTGAAATCACAATCTACTGCTGTGCTTATGCCCAAGGAGTTCCATGCAGCATGACATGATTTCGTTGTTCATAGGGCAGATCTCTAGGTTGTCACACCAAAAGGAGCCTTTCCCATTTTGAAATCTGTTTTGAACACATAACGGGAACAGATATAATGGCTGTGTATTTTTACTAATTTAACAGCATTTTGAGGGTTATTGTGAACAAAAATAATAATCAATTAAACCTTACTTATTCAGCAATTTAGAAGAATATAAATCTACTTTTTAGTCTGCTTTGGAGAATAAAAACAAAACAAAATAAAAATGAGCATATTATACTACAGCCCATTCCTTATTGAAGGTTGGAGGAAAAAATCAGGCTTAACAGATTATTTGTCCCATTTCTCACAGATAACTTTAAAGGTAACAATACATTTTCTGTGCATCTTCTTTATTTTGTCTTGCAGTAATCTGCAATCAATCTTTGTGTTGGAGCCTATCGCAAAGGGCAGTGAAATAAATGCTACCATAGAACTTCATTTGTAAAATTGCTTTACTATATATCAAGGAACTGACAAAATCAACATTTTCAATCAGTGTGGGAGGTTCTTTGGCTTCTAGTTGCTCCTTCCTGTGCTCCTGATTTTGCCTACTATTTTCCTGATGAAATTATTGACCCTTAAATTACTGTATCTTGGATGAAGACAGCTTAACGTTTATCTTTGATAGCAGCATATTTGGATGAGAGCTGTTCCTTATTGACGTCTTCCAAATTTACATCAGTGTCAGTGTCTTATAACAATGAAGTCGTCCTCGAACTGCCAGCCTGAACCCCAATGACTGTATTGTTATGTACATTACTTATATTTAATTGTTAGATATATATTCCATATTTTGTTTAGAGGTTCAAGCTCGCATGCATAGTGCTCTCTTCCTAATAACTGGCCAAAATCACCCAGTGAGCTTCTGAGGTTGAGGGGGCGGGTGGGGGGTCTGAACCTGAATGCTAGTCCAATTCATAACCACTATACCACACGTATTCTTCTGGGCAAAAATACATACAGAGTTGGCTATTGTCTTTTCCTGGGATTTCCTGTTTAGGTTTCCATCAATGGGATTCTTGGTGGCCTTTCAGGTCCAACCCTGTCTAGCTTTTCTGAAATTCTCCATGATTGATTCTGGTTGCGACATATTAAATTACCTCTCATGTTTTGTACTACCTTATTAATAACTTGGTCTTGTCTCTCTTAGCAAATCTGGTTTGCTCTGCAAGATGAAATTTTCATTTAAACTTAATAGTTAAGGTAGCAAATATTAGGTTACCATAGGAATGCAAGCAGAAATATAATTCATTATAATTCAAGGTAGCATGAATAATACAATGAATAGCCCTATTGTCTTCATAGTACTGCTTTAAATCTTTATTGAAAAGCTATGCATAACCACCTTATTTTTTATCACAGCTTATACCCCTGAAGTCCTTGGTTTGCTCATTAATTTCTGATAGTATACCTTGAGATTAGATTTAGAAACAACAAAACAATAAAAAGAGGACAGAACAACTTTACAATGTATTTCTAGTTTATAGCCATTATCCTAGAAATTAGTGAAATAGGCTTCTAAAGAGCAGACAGTATGTATTCATAAAATCCAGTTCCTAGCTCAACCTTCTTAAAATAAAATCATAAAGTGATTGCTTTAATTGTTTTTGGTGTATCTGGGCTGCTTATACTCTTAAGCTGCTCCTATCCTGTGCTCAAACTGGCTTAAGAATTTCCTGTCCAGACTAAGATGTTTTGGCAACAGCTTGCAAAGTATTCAGACTACTATTGCATTCTTCAGTTGGGGAATTCCCCTACTGCTGAGTCCTCCCAAAGTTTTGTTCCAGAAAATCAATAGCTTTCCTATTGCAGATCTCATTGGTCATGTATATTATTATATGTATACACACACATGCATGGAGAAAATCTATCAATGTGGTTGATAAGAGTCAAACATGACTTAATGGCACATAAGCCAAACAATAAAACACAAAGACAGAAAATTAAACACATCAAAATGCACATATATTTAGGCATGGCAACTAGCTTTAAAATTAAAATTGTTCTTGCTGTCCTTTAGGATGCTGAGCTTGTCGATCAGAAGGTCGGCAGTTTGGCGGGTCGAATCCCGAGTGCCGCATAACAGAGTGAGCGCCTGTTACTCGTCCCAGCTTCTGCCAACCTAGCAGTTCGAAAGCACGTAAAAAATGCAAGTAGAAAAATAGGGACCACTACAGTGGGAAGGTAACAGTGTTCCGTGCGCCTTTGGCGTCTAGTCATGCCGGCCACATGACCACGGAGACGTCCTTGGACAAACGCTGGCTCTTCGGCTTTGAAACGGAGATGAGCACCAGCCCCTAGAGTTGGAAACGACTAGCATGCATGTGCGGGGGAACCTTTACCTTTACCTTATAGCCATTTTAACAGTGTTCCTACAATGGGGCAAATGTGGTTAAAACACTTGACTAGGATAAAGAATGTTGGAAGTTGAACTTTTTATTTTATTTCTCAGTTACCTAAGCTAAAAGGGGTGAAATCCTTTCCACCTGAAGTAACAGATAGAATGACTTCTACCATCACGAAGCTCAGGAAAACATGGACAGTGAGTGCCTTATGCAACAAAACTGTACAATGATTAAATAAGAAAAGACAAAAAAGGTATATCAATCAAATAAACCAATCAAGAAAATAATAAAAAAGGAAAGAAGAGATCAGAGAAATCATAGGAAAATGATTTCCCAATGGAAAACTGCTTAATAATAATCTTGGAAGAATTTTATTAGAAGCTGATGAAAGTTAGGAAGATCATACTCCAATTGCTTAAAACTGGAATGATAGGATCACATTTAGAGAGAAAATGTTTTCAGAAACTTACTGAAAAGTGAAATATAAGAGGCAATAAATTAACTGTCAAAGAAAAAAGCATCAGGTATTAACAAAATACCCACTGAACTTGTTAAAACTGCAGGACAATATGCAATTAAAAGATGAATAGACAATTAAAAGACTAATAATATGTGGATTGAAAAATAAGAGAATAAACCAATTATTAACACAGTCATTGAATATCTATTTAAGTATTATATTTAAAATACAACTATATGGCCCAGGGATTGGATAAGATTGGCATATGCAAAGAAATGTGCCTGAACCATTTAGCTAATTCATCACACAAGTAAAGCTTTGCTTAGATCTTTCAAAGAATAATAGAACCACACATGGAAAGAGATGCCAATTAACAGGCATGTTTCAGAAAAGGCAATAAGATATGAAATCAGACAGACAATGTAAGAAAAATAATGGAGAAGGCAGGACTATTTAAGAGTGTTTAGTTTTCCTTTGTTGAATCTAGCAAGCATTTGACTCTATACATCATGGTTGCACATGGAGCATCTTTAAGTGAATGGCCTTGCCAGAATGCTTCATTATTCCTCTGAAGAATCTTTAGAGTAAACAAGAAGCTACTGTACAAATTGCATTTTAATTTAATTTAATTTTAATTTAATAACATTTATATACCGCCCTTCTCCCTGAGGACTCAGGGCGGTTCACAGGGCAGAATAAAATAGCAAATACAAACATTAAAAAAAGATTAAACAATTGCCCTAGTTAAAAACAATATAGATACAACGCTAAAAACCACCAGAAAAATTAAAAAGCGAAAGATAAAACAACCCCAACACACCCCCCTCAGGCTAGGCCGGCTTGTACAAACAAAAATGTCTTGAGATCGCGACGAAAGGAGCGAAGATCGGGCGCCGTCCGGAGCTCTACCGGTAGCTGATTCCACAGCTCCGGAGCGCCCACAGAGAAGGATCTCCCCCTGGGGGCCACCAATCGACATTCTCTGATCGGTGGCACCCTGAGGAGGCCCTCTCTGTGGGAACGCACAGGGCGCAGGGAGCTTGATGCCGGCAGCAGATGTTCCCTGAGGTACTCCGGCCCCATGCCATGGAGTGCTTTGAATACCGTTACCAGTACCTTGAATCTCACCCGGAAGACAACTGGCAACCAATGCAGCTCACGGAGCAGAGGTGTAACGTGGGAGTATCGGGAGACTCCCAACACCACTCTCGCGGCTGCATTCTGTACCAGTTGGAGCTTCCGAGTGGTCCTCAAGGGCAGCCCCATGTAGAGAGCGTTGCAGTAGTCCAGACGAGAGGACACGAGCGCATGAGTGACCGTGCATAGATCATCCCGGCTAAGATAGGGCCGCAACTGACGCACCAGGCGAACCTGTGCGAAGGCCCCCCTAGAAACAGAGTAGATTAGGGTTTAGCATTTAAACTGCTTCTCTCCTGTGCTCACCCTAGGGGTAGGCAACCTTGGCTCTTTTATGACTCATGGACTTCAACTCCCAGAATTGAAGTGGGAGTTGAAGTCCACAAGTCATAAAAGAGCCAAGGTTGCCTACTTTAAAGACAGAAAGTGGTTGGATAACTTCATATCTCTCTCTCTCTCTCTCTCTCTCTCTCTCTCTCTCTCTCTCTCTCTCTCTCTCTCTCTCTCTCTCTCTCTCTCTCTCTCTCACACACACACACACACACACACACACACACACACACACTTTCAGAATGTTAACTTATATTCCTATTTGCAAGATTTAAGTAAACAAAATCACTGGAGGATTTAAAGAAGATATTGGATAGCCTTTGTCTGAAATGGCATATCTGGTCTCCTGCTTGAGCAGGAGGTTGGACTAGAAGACCTCCAAGGTCCCTTTCCAACATTGCTATTCTATTGTTCAGTTTCTGCCAGACAACTAACAGCACATCTTTCCCTGTCTTTCCAGCATGCACTCTAAGGTTTCTATATTTTCTTCAGTGTTAGAAAATTACAGTGATTAAATTCTTCACTTAGTATAGAGAAAATTATCCTTTTTCTGGAGAAATAGTGCTCCCCTCTGCATTTTTTGTTTAAATAAGTTACAAGGTTTTCAACTTTCAAGTTACCTGAGGTTTCACCTGCAGCTTCCAAGTAGTCCAAACATTAAATATTAATTCTTGCCTGGGCAGGGGGTTGGACTAGAAGACCTCCAAGGTCCCCTCCAACTCTATTCTTATTCTTATTCTTATTCTTATTCTTATTCTTATTCTTATTCTTATTCTTATTCTTGTTCTTGTTCTTGTTCTTGTTCTTGTTCTTCTTCTTCTTCTTCTTGTTGTTGTTGTTGTTATTATTATTATTATTATTATTATTATTATTATTATTATTATTATTATTATTATTATTATTATTACGATGGCAATGGCAATGACAATGACAATGATGATGATACCACAAAAAAGAGGGGGTTAACCTATTCTCCAAAGCGCCAGAGGGCAGGACAAGAAGCAGGATGGAAACTGATCAAGGAGAGAAGCAACCTATAACTAAGAAGAAATTTCTTAACAATTAGAACAATTAGCCAGGTTGCCTCCAGAAGCTGTGGGTGCTCCATCACTAGACATTTTTAAGAAGAGATTGGACAGCCATTTGTCTGACATGTTATAGGATCTCCTGCTTGAGCAGGGGGTTGGACTAGAAGATCTCCAGAGTCCCTTCCAACTTTGTTATTATATTATTCTATTCTATTAAGAAGACAAAGATAATGTCAACCAGCATGCCTGGTGAATTGATAGCAAATAAATGTAGATACTCTTTCTCTGGGCTTAGCAATATGTAAGATGGATAGTGTGCTGAGAAATAAACAGAGTATTAATTCTAGATTTTGCTATTAACAATAGATTGCAATACTTAAACAGTGTGATTTCCCCCCAGTACCGTATTTTTCTGTGTATAAGATGTTATTTTCCCCCCCAGCAAACACCCTGTTCAAAAATCAGGTGCGTCTTATACAAGTGCAGCATCTTATACACGGAAAAATAATGGTAACCTCCGCAGCCCAGGGCATGCCTGTGTGGGTTGCCATGCTGCCTGGTGCAGGTGTCAAACCCCTGTGGGCTTGCCACTAAAGGGAGGGGGAAGGGGGCAAGATCGTCAGCCAGCCAAACTTGCGGATTTGCTGGCTCAGCTGTTCAGCGTTTCGCCGAACAGCTGATTGGCATGGAGAAATTCGCAGGTCAGAGCATCTTATACAAGGGTGCGTCTTAGAGATGGAAAAATACGGTATTCCTCGATGTTTTATGAAAGTTGGACGTGAAAAGTGAGAAAAGGAAGACAGACACAGTTGAATTATGAATTTAGAGTATCATAAGAGTATCTTATACAACAAGCAGGAACAGTGATTCAGTCCTAATTGACATCAACACTAATTGCTCTCTTAAGGCAATGATAGCAAGGATAAATTCACATATTTGGATCATGCAGTATAAACAGTTATTGGACTGAACCCCCCCTGCCCCCCCGCCCCCTGCTATGCTTGGCAAGAATGAAGGGAGCAAAAGAGTGAAGACAATGATGAGCTGGACAAGTGGCATCAGGGACATCACTGGAATGTCTCGTGATTTGAAGGCAGAGCATGCAAACACCAGTACACAGGAATGCTCAGCCTGTCAAAAGTTACAGGTTGAAGAGTTAGAGGCATCCCAATTGTGATATCAAAACTACAATCACACAAATATCTTTTAGTTGTAATCGTATGAAATACAGGACACCAGTATGAACTTTGGGAGGAGGAGATGGTGAAAATTAATGCATGCATTCATTTTCAATTTGTTAAATAAAATATTCCAATTAGGAGAAAGAATGGAGAACAGCAAAAGAAGCCAATGTAGCTACACAAAAAGCTTACTTAAGATCTGAGAATAAGAAAGGACATTCCAGGAGATGGTAACTATAGAGCTGGTGTCTAGAAAATGAATGAGAATGGGGCTACCAAAAGGCGCTAAGAATAACAATTTGGGCTTCTTTAGATATGTTAAAAAAAAATTAGTAGGCCACTTGTTCAAGAAGGCTAATTGCTAATAGATACCAGAGAAAAAGTGGAACTACTCATTTTCTATTTTGGCACAAACTTCTTGATAACAAAACAAAATCAAAATTTCTACCAGGAAACTGTAGAAAGCAGGATGGAAGATTGCAATCAAGAAATGCATGGTTGGGGAAAACTTTTTTTTACTTTAAATTACTTAACATTTCCAGGACATATGAAGTGACAGAAAGAAAACAAAGGTTAGTTTTGCAAAAACAGAGAAAAGAAAGATCCAGAAAATTGCAGCCCAGGCTGCAGATATAAGACATCTGATATCTTGTATAAGAGAACTCTCGGAGGCTGAGAAAGAAAAGAGAGTATTTCAAAAATATGAAAAAATAAAACAGATGGGTACTTCACTTTGATCAGATACAAGTGCTATTGTCTCATCTGCTGGGCAATCTGGGAAAATATGAAACAATCCTAGACACCCCCCCCGACACCTTAGTTCATTCATTAATAAAGGAAATTCTGAAATTTCTGTATTCCAACCTCTTTTTCTTCCCCAGCATAACATTTGTTAGTGAACCTCTGCAAATCTTGCTTTTTAGTCATGTATTGCTGTTAATATACCGGTAACTAACAGAAATCAACATGGATTCGTCAAGAAAATATCTTGTTTGATCAATCATATCTCATCTTTTGAATGGGAAACTTCATAAATTGTGTGAATATTGTGTTCATGTTTTGATGATAAATGTAGCTGTATCCCATGCAAAGTTTTTAAACAGGCAGTATATTTTGGATTTTATATATATACTGTAGGTATGCATATGTGTGTGTGTGTGTGTGTGTGTATAAACACAAACAGTACACACACACATATGTACATATACACATACAGTATCATCATTTCATCATCATCATTTTAGCCATTGTCTATCCACTGCAGGATGAAGGCCTTTTCCATAAGTTAGGGGGAAGATTCTTCTTGAAAATTATGCTTAGCTTGCTGAATGCCTGCCAACCACATTTAACACGCTGTTCAATTTCCTTTATTGTATCACTTTCCATTGAGATCCGTTGGCCAAGGTATACGCAGTGGTCTACTGCATCTAGTTCTTCTCCAGATATAAAAAAGGTTCTTTCTTTGGTGAATTTATTAAACATGACCTGGGTGTTCTTCAGGTTTATAAGCCAAATGGTTCTCCTGCTTTGTGTAGCTCTTGTATATGTCTTTGCAGCTCTTCTGGGTCTTGTGAGAAGACAACAACGTCATCTGCAAGTCTTAAGTGGTTCAAATGGATTAGAGAACAAACAAAAGTATACAATATACTCTCAAGCTTCCTCCTTCCGTTATATATTCAAGATGGACAGTATTTAATATTTATTTGTTATGTAATGTAGGGGTGTGGGTCTATACATATGTTGTATATAGTATGGTTAGGTGTGTGTCGTGTATGTGTTTCACTTTGAGAGCGGGCAACTAAATTTCATTTTTGATGTGTGCTGTTGTGCCCACAGTAAAAAAAAAATGACAATAAAGGTTATCTTATCTTATCAAGAGAGTAAAAGAATTGAAATGAAAATGGGCTGGTCACATAGCAAGAAGAACTTGCAGGTGGACCAAGGCAGTCATCAGATGGATCCAACTTGATAAAAAGTGTCCATAAAAGAGACCTAAAACAGGATGGATCAATGACATCAGCAAGTATTGTGGGCCCAATTGGCAATGAAAACTCAGGACTATAATGGTTGGAAACATGAGGAAGAGGTCTTTTATCTTGCAGTAGACAGACAATGGCTAAATTGATGGTGATGATGATATACACAAACACACACACACTCAGATACATACATACTTCAGTTGCAAAGCATAGATCAATGAAATGAATCCAATCTTAGACCTGGTAAATAACCAGGACATCATTTGTTCATGCTTAGCAATTTTCACTAAACCATACTCATGTGCAAAACAGCATTGTTGCAAATTATTTTTTATCCTCTTCACAAACTTTTTTAACTAGACAGATTAGGTTGCATTATGAATTTCAAGCAAATTGATGTCAGACAAAGTTGCTCTTGGTGGGGAGAAATCCCTTGGAAGAGAACATAGATGCTTTAAAATCTGCAATATAGAACCATTCTAGAATTCCTCAAGATATAGTATCAATTTTAATTTTTTTATGACTATCTGGCACCTCTCTCCCTCTCTTTCTAATCTCTGAATTTCTAAGGAAGGTGAATTCTACAATAGAGAGGGATGAAGGATGGAAATGAGAACCATTTTGTGGAACAATGAAGAATAGGAAAGTTGTTATGTTTGCGTGTCAGGTTCATCAACTCACCCCACATTGATTATATTGTAGTTAATTGGCTGTTTTGCATGGCTTGAGAAATAAACTGATTTATAATTCAATGACACAGCTAGTGCTGAAGTTTGCACGAACCCTTTCAAAACATCTGCTGAGAAGATAGTTTGCAGAAGAATCTGGTATGATTTGGATATGGTATGTTGCTTTTAATATTAACAAACACTTAATTCAGGGAGGAAAATTTACTTGTAGCATTCTTTCCACTGAAATCAACAGAAGCTTTTCTTTTAAATGACTTTAAGAGTTATTTGCCATTAAGGCCTTCCGTTGGAAATAAATGGAATTTAGATCTTTAATGACATACAGAGCCAAGACTTTTATCTCTTACTGTGGTTCACAAGGGAAAGAATTGGGAGGTCCCAGTGTTTATATGAAGCCAAAAGAAGAAGAAAAAAAGATACTCAGTTCATTGTAAAGACATATCAAGACCTGTCATTGTTGGCACAGTTTGTAATGGAAGAATTAAACAAAAATGTGGCATGGACTGTGCTGTATTTTGTGGTCTGTCACTGCATAGTGATTCACATCTGAGACTTCTTACAAGAAATTTGTAGTAAATTTAAACAATGTACATCACATTGTGATGTGACACTGCTATGGCTGGAAATCTCACATAATATATTTTTCTTGCTATGGTCCTGTTCATCTATAAGGCACTAAATCTCTTGTGTCTATAATATTTAACTGGGCAAAACAGTGCATCATAAAGTAAAAAAACTTTGAACTATGGCATCTCAGATGAACTAACTTACAGAATGCGTCCAATATCTGAGACCCAGGACTAGAATTGAAATTTGATAAATTTTTATAAAACATTTTATGACATTAAAAACTATCATAAAGCATATTATGATATACAAAATGTCATAAAATATTTATTGTGGTCAGCTCCTGATGTTTGACTGTGCTGTTCAGTTCAACCTGGGCTACTTTCAAGGCAGATATATCTCTGGATACCTCCCTGAATTTTTAAGAATTTTTTGAGTACATTAGAAACTTTGCCATTGTTGAAGGCATTGGGGACTCTGGTAAGGAAATAGCTGTGAAATGATGAGCCAAGTGGTTATGGGTTTATTGATTTAATTTATATGCCACCCATCTCAATCTGAAGAGTGATTCTGGGTGAGTTGTCTAGTCTTTCTTTAAAATTTAAGAAATTTAGAAAAAATAATGACTATACTTCTATGGAGATTATCAGTCATTCAGGTCATGCTTTTTCAAGAGGCAACTGGACTTTCTTCTTTTTCTTTGAAGACATTTCTCTTCTCATCCAGAGCTGAAAAAGCTTCTTGGATGAGAAGCAAAACATCTTCATAGAAAAACAAGAAAGTCCAGTTGCCTCTTGAAAATGCACCTTTGGAACAATGACTTTATACATTGCACCCACCAGTACATTAATTGTATACAACATAAAAATACATTTGAACTGCATGACTATGGCATAAATTAGAAGTGGGAATGTATTCCCCCCCTGATTTATTTGGGGTTATGCTAATATTTATTCAACAATTATGAAATATTAGAGTTGGTGATTCATTTGAGCATCATTCCTAGACATTTCCAATGATAGAAACACACACAGCACTTGTCTCAGACCCTCCAAACTAGCTTAGTGGGTACATTGCAAGCCTAGTAGATATAAAAGATCCTTCCTTCCATTTGGGTGAGGAACGTGAAATTTACTCAAGCTCAAAATCTAAGAAAGAACTTTTACAAAATGTTTTATAGATGGCATTTAGATCCTAAAAAGCTTGCAAGTATGTATCCGAATTATCAGCCTAAATGTTGGAGGTGTGGTGATGAAGATGCAACATATTTTCACATATGGTGGACATGTAAGAAGGTTAAGGCTTTTTGGATAAAAGTCTGGTGGAATATGCAGAAGATTTTTAAACAGAGGATAAAGTTTTGTCCGCAACTTTTTTTGTTGGGAATAATTGCAGACGCTACAGTTGTGGACACCAAGTTAATGTTGAACTTAATCACGGCGGCAAGACTTTTGATAGGCCAATATTGGAAGAAAGAGGAATTGCCGACTATAGAAGAGTGGACTTTAAAAGTTTCAGACCTGGCAGAGATGGCGAAGATTTCGGCCTATTTGAAAGATCATTCGCAAGAACGCTATATTATGGAATGGACAAAATGGATTGAGTTTATCCAGAACAAGTATAGGGTTAAGAGGTTTTATGTAGCATTCGAATAAGTCTTCTTTCGTTTTTTTTTCTTTTCTTATTCTAGTTTTTTTTATATATATTCAATATTATTAAGGCTTGTTTTATTCTCTATAAGCTAGAGAGTGATGGATTTTAGAGTTTATAGTTGTTAGTATATGATTGTTTATGATTGCTTTTTATATATATACCTTGTATTTAGCTCTGGGAAGTCGGGGGGGAGGGGGGGAGGGGGGGAGGTAGGGGGGGGAGGAGGGAGGGGGAAGGGGGGATTCTTAAAGGAAAATTGTATTTTAAAACTTTTCAATAAAAAAAAAAAGATCCTTCCTTCCTTCCTTCCTTCCTTCCTTCCATCCTTCCTTCCTTCCTTCCTTCCTTCCTTCCTTCCTTCCTTCCTCAGATAGTTAATGCAGTAAATAAGTTAAAAACACATTTTAAACAATATGAATGTCCAGGCTAAAACAACATTTCCACAACAATACTTGACATGGGCTCTACGGAAATCCTAACCTATGAATAAACAAGCCGCTTATTCCGCTGAGGAATCATTTGAGATTAAGCACACCAAAATAAAATTTTTAATTTGGACACAGTGACCTAGACTTCATGCCTGTGAGTTAAACAATTGGAAAATAAGTTAAAATCTTGGTACATTTAGGCATGAGGTCTCATAGCTCTAACAGGTAAAGTGTGCTCTGAAACAATATAATCCATAGTGTACAAAAATCAGGTACAGAGAGGCATATCCCATCCCAGCAACTGTACACTTATTTGGCTAAGGCACACAAGCAACTTTAGTTTAGTACGCAATTGGAACCATATCTTTTTTTTTGCCCCTCTATTTCAAGTGGGGCTTAACGTATTACTAACGAGGGAGTCTGGTTTGATTTAAAAGATGGATGGCCTTGTGTTATAGTTCACTGGTTAAAGTTATTTTTGTCCAGAAGGCTCGAAACTTATTGTGGACAATTACCAATCAATATGGGAAAAGATATCCCTACAAAAGTTGCATCGCTATGCATTTTCAGTATAAGCCATTCTAACAATAAGCAAGCGCTTACTATAATCAAGCACTTTCTGCACTTAAACAACATGCCAGAGATTTAGAAACTCAACGAAATCAATCTGCTCTACCCAGGAATGTGTTCCTGTGTAATCATGCTGCCTTTTTGTTTTAGGTCAGTAAGATGCTTAAATCGTAGAACTGTCCTTAAACTCCAAAAAGCATGAACATTGTGGCACTTCAAGATCTTGAGGGCAAATACAAAAAAACCCTAACCTCTTAAGGGTTAAGATTGTGCTCTTTTGGAGGCAGATCGATTAAATCTGTAGTTCATGTCTTCTTAATGTACTATGCTGGTACAAAGGCCTGTTTTACATCTCCCTACCTGATTACGCATCCTAATAATTCCATCTGGACTATTTTATTTCCTTGAATGTGGCTAAATTTTATTATAATTTAAAACTGATTGCCTCAATGACTTAGTTGCAATTTTATGTTGTATTATTTTATTTGAAATAGAAACTCTGCAACTGTTTTTGAATATTTGTTTACTCTGAAAATTCTGATCAGTGATCATGATAAAGGTTATTACTACCACAGTTCAACTTCACGTATATTAACTGGTTCCCTGGAATTCTGTCCAAATGGATGATTAAATTAACATAGGTCTTGAAGAGGCACTGAAAATTATTATACGACAACAATTCAAGTACTGTATATTACAGTATCCTTCCTTCTGGCCATTTTTCAAACTTCACAACAAAGATTATATTTTAGATTGCCGCCAGGAGGCTAGGGGGGCCTTCGCCCAGGTTCGCCTGGTGCGCCAGTTGCGGCCCTATCTTAGCCGGGATGATTTGTGCACGGTCACTCATGCGCTCGTGTCCTCTCGTCTGGACTACTGCAACGCTCTCTACATGGGGCTGCCCTTGAGGACCACCCGGAAGCTCCAACTGGTACAGAATGCAGCCGCGAGAGTTGTGTTGGGAGTCTCCCGATACTCCCACGTTACACCTCTGCTCCGTGAGCTGCATTGGTTGCCAGTTGTCTTCCGGGTGAGATTCAAGGTACTGGTAACGGTGTTCAAAGCCCTCCATGGCATGGGGCCGGAGTACCTTAGGGAACATCTGCTGCCGGCATCAAGCTCCCTGCGCCCTGTGCGTTCCCACAGAGAGGGCCTCCTCAGGGTGCCACCGATCAGAGAATGTCGATTGGTGGCCCCCAGGGGGAGATCCTTCTCTGTGGGCGCTCCGGAGCTGTGGAATCAGCTACCGGTAGAGCTCCGGATGGCGCCCGATCTTCGCTCCTTTCGTCGCGATCTCAAGACGTTTCTGTTTGTACAAGCCGGCCTAGCCTGATGGGGATTGGTGGGGTTTTTTATTTTTGGTGTCTTAATTTTATCTTGGGGTTTTAGAATTGTATTCCAATTGTTTTAACTTGGGCAATCATTTAATCTCTTTTTAATGTTTGTATTTAGTATTTTATTCTGCCCTGTGAACCGCCCTGAGTCCTCAGGGAGAAGGGCGGTATATAAATATTATTAAATTAAATTAAATTAAATTAAATTTTTGAATGGCACACATAAATTACTCTTCTTCCACTGTGTCATTCATTCTTCCACACTTCCTTCAGATATTGTCCATTACATTTCTCAGTAGATGTACGCAGCAGTGCAGAGCTGGGACTTGCAGCCTTATGAATATGCAGACTAATAATAGAGGCTGTTTTGAACTGAGGCTTTTATTTTATCACCCTGCCTCTTTGACAGAATGTCACAAAGGGCTGACCTAATGTCATGACCTATCACTTGTCAGCTAGGCTTTGACTGCTTCAGTTTATTTTTTTTTCTAAGTGCAAAATCAGAGAAAGTGTACATTTTCAGCAGGTATCCGAAAACTGAATGGATGCAATTGTCCATTTGGGAGGATTTGACAAGTAGAAAATACTTTTCCTTCTGCTTTTGCTTTGTGGGCACTTCTACTTTAGAGCTAGAGGTACAGTAGCTAACAAAATAATCCTTTCCTCCTTCCCCAAATCTCTCTAAGCTTAAAGAGCGGAACAACAATTTGTGCATTAAACACAGATATTCTGTTTATTGCATAAAGATGGATAGGATCTGGGAATCTGTAATCATGCTATTGGTGTTTGGGTTAACTTTTTTTTAGTTCATTGGTCTGAAACTGGAACGTTCTCAAGTTGTGCAGGAATTTGTATTTGTTTCTGTTTTATTTTAAAAGAAGCAGAAAGAAAAACCACAACAACTGATCAGTGTCAATTGCCTCATTTCCTTTTCCTTTAAACAGTAATTGTAAACAAAGGATCCTCTTCAACTATCATAAGAAGGGGACTGGACTGAAGACATAATGAAACCCCTGCAGTTTCTAGTTTGATTGCCAAGCTGAATAGAAAAAAAAATCTAGGAAGTAGAACTGATCAGAGAAACAAAAGGAGATGATTTTAAAAAAAAACTGGCCAGAAAATAACATTAAAATATAAAATATAATCTCATAAAAAGCATTTTCTTTTTGCAAATGCTCTTTTTATATCTATCTTTAAATAAACAATGCTAATATATCTTTGCGAAGCACATGAATGTTGTGAAAAGGGGTAGAAACTATGTAGGGGTGGAAAAGATGGGAGAGAGCAGCGCTCACCTGGCTACTTGCTCACCATGAACGGAACAGAGTAAGACACACACCTAATAACATGCAAGGCATTTAAACTCTACAGTAGGAATTCTGCATATACAAGCAGAAAGATATCCCTGTCTGAAAATATCCTGAATTCACAATGTTGATGGTTCAATTACAAAATATTTGAATATTTTGCTTTCAAATAATGTTATTACATTTTACAAAGCATGCACATAAAAACAACATAGACTAACCATCAAAAGAAACAATAGAATTACAGGGGGGGGGAAAATCTATTGTAGTGGGATTACATATCCTACACCAAAAAAAGCCAAGTTTTTTAAACATTTGTCTGAACACTTACTCTCCTATTCTTTTCAGTATTGGTGTGTAATTGGAGACTATAATGGGGTAGTAATGTGGTGGCTCAGTGGGTTAGGACGCTGAGCTTGTCGATCAGAAGGTTGGCAGTTTGGCGGGTCGAATCCTGAGTGCCGCGTAACAGAGTGAGCACCTGTTACTCATCCCAGCTTCTGCCAACCTAGCAGTTCGAAAGCACGTAAAAATGCAAGTAGAAAAATAGGGACCACTATGGTGGGAAGGTAACAGCGTTCCGTGCGCCTTTGGCGTCTAGTCATGCCAGCCACATGACCACGGAGACATCCTTGGACAAGCGCTGGCTCTTCGGCTTTGAAGTGGAGATGAGCACTGCCCCCTAGAGTTGGAAACGACTAGCACGCATGTGCGCAGGAACCTTTACCTTTAACCTCACAACTGGACAGATTAGCTGATAAAGGGATTAAAGAAACACAAGGAAAACTGCTCCCAACTTTTTTTTTGAACTGACTGATACTTCAGGTCTGATTGATGTTTGAAGGTGTAAAAATGGTCTAACAAAAGACTTTACCTTTTTTCAGAGAATGCCTATTTTTGACTCTTAGTACATTTTGAAATACTTTCACAATTCTGTGCATTTTTTCTAGGACATATCAGAAGTGATAACAATACATTATTTTTGCAGATTAATATGAAATTTGGAAGATACTAGGGACATTAAAAATCTATTTTTTATTTATTTTTATTTTATTTTATTCCCATTTATATCCTGCCCTTCTCCGAAGACTCAGGGCGGCTTACAATTTAAGCACAAACCAATGTGCTTAGCAATAGCCTTCATTCTATGTATATGCCTGCTTATTAGGGCTTTCACACACACACCCCAAGCGGCATTATTACAAAGTCAGCTTAATTGCCCCCAACAATCTGGGTCCTCATTTTACCTACCTCGGAAGGATGGAAGGCTGAGTCAACCTTGAGCCTGGTGGGATGCGAACCTGCACTAATTGCAGGCAGCTGGTGTTACTTAAGGAGGCATTAGCCCACTGCTCCACCAAGGCTCTATGCCCCTCCTCCCAAGAATTTATAGTACCAATGAAATGTTGTGGCCCAGGAACTTATTGCCTTCTGTATTTTACAAATGATCCATTGTGGTGAAGGCATCATGTAGGTTACATAGTTTTGGCTTCAGTTAGATAAGTCGAGACTTTTTTTTCTTTTTGTAATCCATGTTTCTACTCTTTTGTATGAACACAGCCAATTGACACAGACACCAATGTCATGGCTAAAGATGACCTGGTGCAATATATGAACTCAGTAACTTGAAAAAAATATAGCGTGGGACTTGAATAATTTAAAATAAAGAAACTTTAATGATTTCACTTATTGCTAATAGCAAGATGAGAACCTACTAACTTCAGTTGATTTGCTGTAGTTATATAAGAATTTTAGTTTATTTTCTGCCATTGAAAGAAGTATCATTCACTAGGCTTTCTTCCCTCTGTGGAGCTGCCTGTTTCCATGGCTGCAGCAAATAGCTTGAACCTTTTATGCAGCAGAATGTTTAGGTAGGCAATATAATTATGCAATCATTCAAAGCAAATATGAATTTTACTTTGCTGCTACTTACCTTGATTCTTATTTTCCCATTATGAGGGAATTAAGATCCTGAAAAGGACTTTTTGACTTGTAAATGAAAACAAATCTTGTGAGTTCCCAGACATCTGCTTCAACAAATGGATCTGATCTGGGAAATTCCTCCAGTTGTTACTAAGTGATAAGGGAAACTGATTGCTTCCAGCTTGACTATCAGAAGTTACTCTGATGCTTAAGTGAAGAGGTGAGCCATGGATTGGAGGCAGGCTTTTCCAAGTCATTCTAGAGCAGACAGAACTGCTGGGAGGAATCACTTGTCCCTATGCTTTCAGATGAGGCTTTGCAGTAGCTTTGCGTAGGGAGAGGAAAACCAATAAAAATAATACCCACAGTCCTATAAATGAACCTCTGCCTGGTGAACAACAGAAACAGTTTTGATGGAGACGAGTGTAGTGGAGTCCGTCCAACTTTTCCATTAGAGCAGACATGTCAAACACAAGGCCCGGGGGCCGGATCCGGCCCGCGAAGTGGTTTCATGTGGCCCACAAAGCCATCCTGGAAACAGTGAGGGAACGGCCCCCACTGCCTTGGCACTTGCCCCGGTCCCATCTCCTCCTGCCAGAGACCCTCAGATCTGTCCTACTCCTGCCCAGGCCCCCATAGGCACCCTTGATGTGAACGATGTAGAGCTGGCCATGCCCACCCAGTAGGCCATACGCACTCTAGCCATGCCCACCCAGTAGGTCACGCCCACCCTGGCCACACCCACCCTGCCCCCCTCGAGGGCAACTGCAATGCTGATGCGGCCCTCAATGAGATTGAGTTTGACACCCCTGCATTAGAGGTATTTCTTCTTGGAGGTTACTAGTTCTGGCTGGTCCTGGCTTAAATGCCTCTGTCTCCCAAGACAGTCTTTGAAGCTATAGAATTAGGATGAGAGTTAGAGGCTTGGCATTCTCAGGTAAAGCTTACCAACTTTTGCTTCTGGTTGAAACAACCACTTTGAAATTAATTTCCCCTTCATGGGGAAAATTTGATTGAAGATCGTTTCAAGGGGGAAATAGAAATGGGGACAGCATTGTTTTAGTATTTAAATGTGAATTCATCAAATTTTGTATTTTTAAGTAATGAATACATGTACTACACACAAAATGAAATTGTCTTATTTTGTATAAAAATTAAATATTCGTGAAAATACTATGCAAAAAATGTTAGACAAAATTGCAAGCAACAGTGCATGTGTTTGGAGAAATGTAGACCCTACACATGCAGAAATTAGCATGAACTTTAACAATTAATGATCAAGTCTGATGAATCTGCACAATTGAGGTATTAAGCAGACAAATGTACTCATCCCCGGTGGCAATTTCTGGTCATTGGGCTTTTGCAATTTAAGATGCAGCAGCATGTAAGATCTCCCTGACATGATCTCCTTGCAGTACAAAAATGATGCCATCTGTCTCTAGAAACTAAGAGTCAAGCCACCACCTCAGTGGATAAAGCTGTGTAAAGATACAAATTCAAGTCTCTTGTCATTTCTAATCTGATAAGCTTTTGTTCTAGAAGGACAAGAAGTAATTCAGTACTCTGCAGACTTTTTCTAGAATATAACTGAAACCTTTTGGTTTGGAAGAAAAATATCTATAATAATATTATCTGCAGTTAGCAATCGTTCCATGGAAAAAAGCCATATGAACAGCTTGAGTGATTTCCTAAGCAAAGCACTACCTTGATTTTAATAGGTGGAAAGGATGATTATACAATTCTTCAACCAAGCGTGGGTGGGAAAGTGTCTTTGTTACACACACACTTTGCATTAGTGCCTCTACATTTATGTGAATAATTATAAGGGTGATGTAGAAAGATCGTACACAGGAGGAGAAATCAAACTTGTAGATAAAGTCTTTTGAAAGGAAGATGACTGGGGAATTTTCCCTGCATTCAGTTTATAAAATACTAATGCTACAGGGATATTGGAAAAACATTCTGGAAGGAGATAACGGCAAACCACTTCCATATTTTTTGTGAGGAAAGCTGCAAGGATAGGTACCAGAAGCTGAGAGAGACTTTGTCTTCTCTCACTCTCTGTCTCACACACTCACACACGTACATCTAGGGCCAATGTGGCACCCAGATATGGCCTCCAGCTTTCCTAACCAGGGCTATCTTAAAGGGCATGGTTAACAAAGTAAAAGGGCAGCCCCAAAGGTGTGATCAAAGCTCTGATCATTTTTCATACATTTTTCATACAAATAACAAAACAGGTAGATATTCAATTGTACCATTGCAGATACTAACCACCCAAAAAGGACCTACCACAAACTCAATATTTTGTCCCACTATGATAGATTGAGGTGCAATACCTGATTCCCAAATGAGTTACAACTTGGTATTAAATCACTATGTTGGACTGGAATTTCCATCTTCACCTACTGCCCCGTGTCTATTGGGCAATATACAAGAAAAATATAGCAGGGGTCCCCAACCGCCTAGGCTGTGCCCTGGTGCTGGGATGCAGCATGTTCAGAACCGGGCCGTGGAACTAATGGGTAAGTGCGTGTGCGAAGCTGCATTTGTGAAAGCAACACATGTGCACGTGTCCAAAACCATCCCCTCTCCATTCCCGCTACTGGTTCCGCTGGTCCACCAAGCTGGAAAGGTTACATACCACAGTAATACAGGCAGTCCTTGACTTACAATGGTTCACTTAGTGCCGTTTGAAGTTAAAATGGCAGTGAAAAATGTGACTTATGACCGTTTTTCACACTTATGACCATTGCAGCATCCCCATGGTCACGTGATTTACATTTGGAAGCTTGGCAACTGACTCACATTTATGATGGTTGCAGAGTCCCGGAGGTCCTGTAATCACCTTTTGCAACCTTCTGACAAGCAAAGTCAATGGGGAAACCAGATTCACTTAACAACCATATTACTAATTTAACAACTGCTGCAATTCACTTAACAAATCTGGCAATGCAAGTTATAAAATGGGGCAAAACTCACTGAACAAATTTCCCACTTAGCAACATAAATGTTGGGCTCAATTGTGGTTATAAATTGAGGGCTTACCTGTATTGGATTGAAAATTTTAAGGAATGGTTAATGTAATTCAATGTTACCCTTTCATTACTTTTCTAAAGAGAATAATTAGAGATATCATAACTAAAATTAAACTATGAATCAATTATTTGAGTTTCAAGAGTCTAATTCTGGGGTGCTTTTTCATTTTGGTTTGGTTTCTATTTTTTTAGAAAAAGGAGTCCAATAGAGACAATTATTTAAACCAGCAATCCTAAGCCAATATTTTCATACAGAATCATGGACTCTTTCATTACACTGGACTGAAATGTGTTATCAATGACTCACAAAAGGGATGGGAAGGAGTTGATTAGTAGAATCAGCTGTAGTGCTCATCAAATGATGATGGAGTGGCCTTTATTGCTTCTTCGCTAATCAATTTGCTTCAGTCAACTAAACATCATATAAGTTATGTAAATAAATGCAAGTTTAGAAACATTTTTGCTGACTTGCTGCTACTGCATTTCTCACAACTTTGCCATAAAATCAACAGGAACCTTACAAGGATTGTAGTTAGAACAAAAGACTTCATTTTCATTAAATGGCTGCAGCTGAACAAGCAAGCAAACAACAACAAAAACCTGTAATAAGAAGGGCTTCTATTGGAATGGCTTTGATTGTGCATGTGTGGGTTTAAAATGCTGTTTTAATGAAAACAGAGGCATACATTAAGAAAAAAAAGTAAGCTTTAGTTGTTACTGATGCGTTATCTTGCCCTCCTTCCTGGGTTCAGTAACCTATGCTGTAATTTAATTGTGGTTTAATATAATCCTGGAACCCCGGCATTGCAGTTTGTAAGCATAATAAGATTTTTGTGTGTGAATCTTCTTGTAATAAACCATGGTTAAATAAGCCCTGGATGTCACAATGTATGAACCCAGACAATGTCAGTGCTGTTAATTAATATTGATCCATACAGATTCCATCAGTCATCCATTAATGATGGTGGAAATGACAATTTAGTGCCTGGGACATTTACAATGAAGGTTATTAGTTTCAAAATGGCAGGTAGTGACAAGGTGAACAAATCCCTGCTCCCTTTTAATTTTATAATATTTTATAATCACAAACATAGCGCCCATATAGGTAGTCCACAATTGACAATCATTTGTTTTGTGGCTATTCAAAGTTACAATAGCACTGAAAAAAATGACTTATGGCCGTTTTTCACACTGACGACTGTACGTTATTAACAAGTTAGAACCGTTTATTCCGTTTATTCCTATGAGGTAAACACCACTGACAGGGGAACACGCGGGAACTTTGACAGCTGTCAAAGTTCCCCGCCAGGGCGCAGGCGCAGCCATTTGACAGCTCGCGGCTGTCAAAACACCAAGCCGGCTCACCATGCGGAAAGAAGAACTGTCAAAGATGAGACGGCGGTGATTGGTCCGGCTAGACGCGGCGCCAAAAGAAACGATCCTGATTGGACTATACTGACAGCTGCCGGCTATAAAAGCCGGACAAGTTATTCTGTCTTTTGCCTTGTTCTAAATAAACCCTAGTTAAGTAACCTGTCGTCCCGAGTGGTCCTTCGGCTACTTCACTGGCGACGAAGGTGGGATTGCTCCGGAGCTGAAGTCACGGCCGAGGAAGAGAGTTCCCGGCTAAGAGCTGTCACTGGAAGTTTTAACTTCCGAACGGAGCGAGCCCAGGACCGGACGACATGGCCAACTTCGGGCGTGTGAGAGAATTCGATACCCGCCATCCGGAGAGATGGCAGTCACACCTGGGGCAGGTCGAGGGTTTCCTCCTCGTCAGTAAAATTACCGACGATAGAGCTAAGGCCGCCGCCCTCCTGTACATCAGCGGGCCCCCGGTATACGCCGCCCTCGGGCTGTTCAGCCCGGTACCCATCACGGAAGTCTCCTACGCGGACCTGGTCGACCAGCTCAACAAACATTATATGCCAGCTCGCTCGGAGCTGTACTGGCGAGTACAATTCGCCCAGAAGAAGCAGCGACCGGACGAGCCCGCAAACGACTTCATCGTCGGGGTCAGGCATGCCGCTCGTAACTGCAGCTTTCCTGACCTGGAAGACCGCATCCGGGACCAAGTGGTAATAGGCTTAAGGGACGAGCGTCTCCAGAAAAAACTTACATCAAAGCCCGACATGAGCCTAGCCGAACTGACCCGAGAAATAATGGCCTATGAATACAACCACAAGAAAAAACCGACCACAGCAACACCAGAAAGTCCAGCAACCGTATACCACGAAAACGCAACCCTCAGTGACAGCGACGAGTCAGTAGACTTCACAGACGGTGAGGCCCTACAACGCAGGATGGAGCGACGACAACAGTGGAGAAACGACACATCAGACCGCCAAAGAGCCAGAAACCCCCTGCCACCACGACACGATCAACGGGCTACCTGCACCAGCTGCGGGGGCAACCATGCCAGGGGAAGCTGTCGGTTCCGAAACGCAAAATGCCACAATTGCGGGAAAACCGGCCACATCAAGCCAGTGTGCCGAAGCAGGCCCCGCGACAACGTGCATGATCTGGAGGCCAACCCCCCAGGTAGGCCAACTGCCCATGCCAACAGGGGAGGAACACCAGGGGACCTAGTGGAAACGATAGATAAGGTGCACAGCCTAAGTCCTAAAGTAAGGATCAGGGTAAAAATTCAAGGAGTCACCTGCAACATGGAGGTGGACTCCGGGTCAGCAGTCTCCTTAATATCGTTTAAAACGTATCAGGAGATCTGCCAACGGAGCAATAGGGAAATTCCCCTTAAAAAAACCCAGGTCCACCTAGCAGATTTCCAAAAAAACCCCATTCCATTAGAAGGGAAGGCTAAGGTCGCAGTAGAATACAAAAAATTCAAGGGACCCCTAGAAGTCTTAGTGACTCCAGGGAACCGCACCAACCTAATTGGGCTGAACTGGTTCAGCCCCCTGGGCATCGCCATTACTGGGGTAAACACAGTGCAAGCCTCAAGCCTCGAAGCCATCTGCAACAAGTATGCAGACGTCTTTGATGGCACACTAGGAAAATACACTGGCCCTCCCATCTCCTTAAAATTAAATCCAACCATCCAACCCATAAAGATAAGGGCTAGGAGGGTTCCATTCGCCCTCAAAGAAAAAATAGAGAACGAGCTAGAATGCCTCGTAAGACTAGGGGTTCTGGAACCTACTGAAGGGGGAAGCTGGGAGACCCCAATAGTCACCCCAATGAAACCAAACGGGGAAATTAGATTATGTGCAGACTATAAGGCGACCCTTAACCTAGCTCTAAGCCTTCATGCTTACCCGGTGCCAGCGGTGAGGGACGTCCTCGCTTCCATCCGCTCCGGCACCATTTTCGCAAAACTTGATCTGACGCAGGCGTACTTGCAACTGCCTGTCACAAATGACACCGCGGAAGCTCAAACAATTGTCACCCACCGCGGGGCCTTTAAAGTGAAAAGACTTCAATTCGGCATATTGGCAGCCCCGGGTATCTTCCAAGGTATCATGGAGAAAACCTTAAAAGGAATACCCAGGGTCTGCCCCTATTTCGATGATGTTCTCATCGCCGGAGAAAACGAAGCAAACTTAGCTGATAGACTGTCAGCTGTGCTGAGCCGGCTCAGAGAAGCCGGTCTCAAACTAAAACGAGAAAAGTGCTCCATCGGAGTCACTTCCACAGAGTTCCTAGGGTACAAAATAGACGCCCAGGGCATCCACCCCACCACAGAAAAATTAAAGGCTATTCAAACAGCTCCCAGTCCGAAGAATAAACAAGAGCTCCAAGCCTTTTTGGGGTTATTAAACTTCTACCATGCCTTCCTTCCCCACAAAGCCACTATAGCCGAGCCTCTCCATAGGCTCCTAGACAAGGGAACTGCCTGGTCCTGGACCAAAACACATGAAAATAGCTTCCAGTCATTAAAAAATATTATCTGTAACAGTTCAACTGTCACACTCTTTAGAGAAGACACACCAGTATGCATCGCTTGCGATGCATCTCCCTATGGAATTGGGGCGGTGTTAAGTCATCTATACAAGGATGGCACCCAAAGACCCATAGCCTTTTATTCACGCACCCTTTCAAAAGCTGAAAGAAACTACGCGCAGATCGATAGAGAAGCACTAGCAATAGTCGCAGGGGTAAAAAAGTTCCATGACTATCTCTATGGCAGACCCTTTACTATATTCACGGATCACAAACCCCTGCTAGGGATATTCACCTGGGATAAAACAACCCCACAGATTCTATCACCAAGAATACTGCGCTGGTCCACCTTCTTATCAGCATATTCATACAAATTAATACACAAACCAGGGAAGGAATTAGGACACGCAGACTGCCTCAGCAGGCTACCTATTCAAAGCAGGGACACTGACCCAGCCCCTGCAGGGCTCATTCTGGCAATATCACAACTTCCAGACTGCCCCCTTTCCGCTAAAATCATAGCTAAAAATTCAGCTAAGGACAAAATACTGAGCAGAATCCTCAGGTGGACAACCACAGGATGGCCAGCCAAAAATCCACACCCACAATTCCAGCCATACTATAACAGAAAAAACAAAATGTCATCACACTTGGGATGCCTTCTGTGGGGAAACAGAGTAGTGATACCAGACAAAAACATAGCACAAACACTAGACACCCTACACGAAGGACATCCAGGCATAGTTAAAATGAAAGCTTTGGCCAGAAGTTATGTGTGGTGGCCAGGCATAGATAAAGATATAGAAAATATGTGGGAGGGTGCTACCCCTGCCAGACAACACGAAGCGAGCCACCCCAAGCCCCAGTTCATAGATGGGAAACGACAAAAAACCCATGGTCACGCATACATCTAGATTTTGCAGGACCAATCCAGGGGCAGAGTTTCCTAATAATAGTTGACAGCTACTCAAAATGGCTAGAAGTAATCCCCCTTAGGAAAACCACTTCAGGAGCCACCATACAAGCCCTTAGAAAGATCTTCGCCTCCCACGGCCTCCCAGACACCATGGTTTCAGACAACGGACCACAATTCACCTCTCGTGAATTTCAGATGTTTGCTATGAAGAACTGTATTAGGCTGGTCACGTCTGCACCGTTCCACCCATCGACGAACGGGATGGCTGAAATTATGGTGCGCTCGACTAAAGAAGCATTAAAAAAGTTCGTAAAGGGAAACTGGCAGCGTCGACTCAGCCAGTTCCTGATGGCACAACATACAACTCCCTGCACGGCAACCAGCAAAACACCAGCAGAGCTAAGATGGGGAAGGAGACTGATAACGCGGCTCGACAGACTACATCCCGACACTTACATTGCAGAGCCAGATCACCCCCCCCGTACATTTAAACCTGGGCAAATGATTTGGGCGCGATCATACACATCCAAAAACAAATGGGTCCAAGGGACTGTATTACAACAAACAGGACCCATTTTCTACTTAATACACACGCCTACTGAAGGCAATCTACGACGGCACATAGATCAGCTCAGGCCAAGACAACCACAACACCACCCAGACCCTCCCCCACCGGACAACCAAACCCCACCCCCCTTAGACATCATACCTACAACAGATCAAGGGGAAGGGGAGCAAGAAAACTTGCCACCACCAGAACAAGACAACGTACCACCCACAAGACGTTCTAATAGAAACAGAAGAGCACCAGCATATTTAAAGGACTACGAATGGGCCGGCTCCAACAACCAACAAGGGGGAGGAAACAATCCAGGGGAGGGGTAAGGGGTGTAATATATATGTGTACAAACGTTATTAACAAGTTAGAACCGTTTATTCCGTTTATTCCTATGAGGTAAACACCACTGACAGGGGAACACGCGGGAACTTTGACAGCTGTCAAAGTTCCCCGCCAGGGCGCAGGTGCAGCCATTTGACAGCTCGCGGCTGTCAAAACACCAAGCCGGCTCACCATGTGGAAAGAAGAACTGTCAAAGACGAGACGGCGGTGATTGGTCCGGCTAGACGCGGCGCCAAAAGAAACGATCCTGATTGGACTATACTGACAGCTGCCGGCTATAAAAGCTGGACAAGTTATTCTGTCTTTTGCCTTGTTCTAAATAAACCCTAGTTAAGTAACCTGTCATCCCGAGTGGTCCTTCGGCTACTTCAACGACCCTTGCAACATCCCCATGGTCACATGATCAAAATTTGGCTGCTTGGCAACTGGCATATATTCATGACAGTTGCACTGTCCTGGAGTCATATGACCACCATTTGTAACCTTCCCAGCCGACTTCCAACAAGCAAAGCCAATTGCGGGGGGGGGGGGGGAGGGGGGAACAACTACAGTTTCACTTAAGAACTATAGTGATTGGCTCAACATTTGTGGCAAAAAGATTATACAATGAGGCACAACTCATTTAATAACTGCCTTAGCAACAGAAATGTTGGTCTCAATTGTCGTTGTAAGTCTAGGACTATATAGCAAATATATCAATAGGGAGGGAACTTCATTCTCTCAATCATACTTGCCATTTGGAAGTGATGTCCATTACTAAAAATTATTCCTGCAGGTGCCTGATATGAGTCCAGTTAAGACAAAGAACTTGACGGGCATCTCCATGTAGTTTTCCTGACAGCAATATGGAAATTGGTTTGCCATTGCCTTTTTTCCAGAATGTATGTATGTTTGTTTAGTCTACAGACCTAGGATTGCCTGATGGCTCCTATTTAAATCTTAATGAGATCAGATACTTCTTAGCTTTCTCCAAGGACAGCCAAAATTGTTTGGTGCTACCAGTAGAATTCCTTCCCTCCTTGGCTGAAACTGTTTTACAAATCAGAGTTCTGATGTGGCTTTGAAATAATTTTGTTCCTACAGGGATTAGCTCTGCCTAAAGAAGAAGTATAACCTTCTCATTCCATTTTTTAAACTGCTCATAAGCTTTGAATACCATTGGCCATACTTTGGGTATTTCTTTGGGACTGGTTTTCTGAGCTGAAGTGTGTTGATGCTATATCAAGCAGGTGCAATTTGCAGAAAATCCAACAATATTCCACTTCATTGGGGATTTTCCTATGCATTAAAATACAGAAAATTTTGTAACAATTTATATCTGGGGTTTTCTATGTTCTGTCTTCTAATTTACATTCCTATTAACATAAACTAATTAAGAACAGTTTTAAAAAGTGCAAATGAAAGTACTTTCATTCTTTGACACATAAATTTCCCTGGTGTAGGCTTTTAAAATGCAAATTCCCCTGATATAAACTGAAAGATAACAGTTAGTCTTTGCACGCAATTTTCAGTCATTTCTTAAATTTCCAGGTGGAATTTTTTGAGGTACATATATTGGGTTGTTTTTTTTTTTAAAAAAAATAAGCTAAACATTTGTCTCACTCAAATGACCAGTGGGAACAGAGCATCTACGTTTGTTTCCAGCAAAACATAAGATGCTTTTTAAAAAAAACAACAACCATAGAATGCTTTTGTTCTTAATGAATAGCCAGTGTTTCACATTATTTATGCTTCTAAAAGAAAAGTGGCAGCTATGCTACAAATTTCCACAGGGTTTATCTAGCATGTTTTTCAACATCGACATAAAATTGCTGAGTCATCAGTATGCTGCTGTACGACAAAGACGATATCTACTATCAGGGCTTTTTTTCTCATAGAACGCTCAGAACGGAGTTCTGGCACCTTTTTTGGATGGAACCTTGTAGGATAGGCAAGGCGGGTTGTATGACATGTGTGAGTTCCGGCACCTTTTTCTTTTACAAAAAAAGCACTGTCTACTATAGTTCTAGTTCTTTCTTTAGCATGTATTGTAGTAATTGTGTATATTGATATATACAACCAGTAAACTAAGGGAAGGCTGATGAAACCAGACATAGGAGACAAGAGGGAGGTGAGGTAATCCCAAAGAATATTATGCATGCTTTGGGACTAATTTCAGATCCATCATTATCTCCATTTCCCCTAATACTACTTTCCAAGTTACAATGAATGGTTGTGCCACCCATCAGTCTAGATTGTTCCCTGAAAGATAATCTGTCATCCTTATCCTGATTTTCCATACCAGCCTTGTGGTATTCTTTCTGATTTCCTCTGGTAAGAGCCAAGGAATCCTTAAGGATCCTCAAAAGATAAATGTTCCACTTTATATGATGTTTTCTTCCCCGTGCATGAAGTGAATCAAAGCAAAGGGAGGAATACCGTAGTTTCCGGCGTATAAGACTACTTTTTAACCCATGAAAATCTTCTCAAAAGTCAGGGGTCATCTTATACGCCGGGTGCTGAAAATTTAGGGACAGGGCTGGCTGGAAAACCTGGAGCAGATCTCCCATTTAGTCTGCGCAGGGAAAGCGGGACCAATTGGAGAAGAAGCTGCAGTCTGTGATTTTTTACAGGCTGGGGTCTGGGCGTCTTTCCTTCTAAAGTTGAAGAGCAGCTGTAGTATATCCCAACTTGAAAGGCAGGTGGGGAAGGCAGCAGCCAGAGCAGTGGCTTAGCTCTAAAGGACACATTTGACTCAGGAACTGGGCAGGCTGGCTGGAAAACCTGGAGCGGATCTCCCATTTGGTCTTTTTTTTTAAAATCCCATTTATATCCTGCCCTTCTCCGAAGACTCAGGGTGGCTTACAATTTAAAGCACAAATCAATGTGCTTAGCAATAGCCTTCATTCTGTGTATATGCCTGTTTATTAGGGCTTTCACCCCCCCCCCCAAGCAGCATTATTACAAAGTCAGCTTATTGCCCCCAACAATCTGGGTCCTCATTTTACCTACCTCGGAAGGATGGAAAGCTGAGTCAACCTTGAGCCTGGTGGGATGCAAACCTGCACTAATTGCAGGCAGCTGGTGTTACTTAAGGCTCTGCGCAGGGAAAGCTTTAGAGTGAATTAGGAAAAGTGAAAAAGTGAATTAGGAAAATAGGGAACGGTTGCTGGAATTGGATATGTGTAGTTTAACGAAGAGAAGGGTGATAGCAGTGATCCAATATCTCAGGGGCTGCCACAAAGCAGAGGGAGCCAAGCTATTCTCCAAAGCACCTGAAAGCAGGACAAGAAGCAATGGATGGAAACTAGTCAAGGAGAGAAGCAACCTAGAACTAAGGAGAAACTTCCTGACAGTTAGAACAATTAACCAGTGGAACAACCTGCCTCCAGAAGCTATGAATGCTCCAACACTGGAAGCTTTTAAGAAGAGACTGGACAGCCATTTGTCTGAAATGGTATAGGGTTTCCTGCCTTAGCAGGGGGTTGGACTAGATGACCTCCAAGGTCCCCTCCAAATTATTATTATTATTATTATTATTATTATTATTATTATTATTATTATTATTATTATTATTATTATAGTTTAATCCACTTGCACTGTTTTATGTTTACATGTTTGATGACAAACAGCCTTATGTTTATAAGTGACAGTTTTCCTACTAAGCACCTGCATGTCATAAGCATTTGAATTAAAATTACCATATTAAAATCAAATCTGATATTTTTTAATTTTTATTTGGTGTGCGTTGGAAGAGGGATAGTCTTATACGGCAAGTATAGCCCAAACCCTACAATTTAACAGGAAATGTAGGGGGTCGTCTTATACGCCCAGTCGCCTTATACGCCGGAAAATACGGTAGGTCAATGCAAAGAGATTTAGGAGAAATGTTTGGAAGGTATAGATAGACTGGAATCTTGTTAAAAGTTTATTTTGTTACTGCCTAAAATAGATATTTAAGTTTCTATTATAGCAAATTAACAATAAAATTAGGTCACCTATGTGATTTTGATGCTTTTAATCAACAGGGAAATAACTTTCAATTTCCAGATGTGCCCTATTCTGTCTCAAGTAGAGATGTGATTGCTAATCCCACTTGAAACAGCCAGAATAAACTCATATGAAATGGGAATAAACAAATCACTTTATTACACATGTGTCCAATGTCAATAACTCACGGTTACAGCAAAGGTCCATCCAGAATGCAAGGTTGTAATTTGGACCCATCTCATTAGGTAAAAAAATGATGAACTTTCCATCCTGTGCAAAGTTACATGTTGAAGATGGAGCTTGATATCCCAGCCACATGCCAGGGTTCATCCAGAGAGATAATACAAAGACAAAGACAGGAAGTCCTGCCATAAAATATGAAAGCTCCACCCACTTAACTAGAAAACATGGTATTCACTATACAGCTAGACTACAATTCCCATAAGACATCTGTTGAGGAAATAATGTAAATGCTGTAAATCCTAAATGTTCTTACAAACAATGCTACTAAGGGTGTTGTATTAACCCTGTAAATGCTGAATACACTAACACAGTTCTTAATTCCTAAACTACATATAAAATACATATGAAACTACATATAAAACTACCCACAGAACTTAGGACTGCCCCCGACCTTTGCTCATTTCGCCGGGACCTGAAAACTTGGCTCTTCAATCTGTTTGGTCCAGACTGTGGGGTTGTTAATTTAACTGGGTTTTAGATTTACTCTTGGGGCTTGAATTTAATTTAATTGTTTTAATTATTTTTAATTTTTTGTATTCATGGTTTTAACTGCCCTGTTAACCGCCCTGAGTCCTACGGGAATAGGGCGGTATACAAATCCAATAAAATAAAATAAAATAAAATAATATAAAATAAATAAATAAGTAAATAAATAAATAAATAAAATGCAGCAGCTGAATATATACTGGTCCAGCACATGCCCAGAGAATCACAATGCAAGATAGTGTTTAAAGTGCTCTGTTAGTTATGAAAGTAGGTCATGCTACAGTATGTTCATTGATGCTTCTTGTTTAAAACTGTATCCTCTAAATGTTGCTTGATCTTTCCATGATACATGTTTACAATTGTGTCATGTGATTTGCAATTATTCCAACTCTTACTTTTCTATTTACTTTTTTTTGCTGCCCATTCACTTTTCCTTTTAAGATTTATTTCAAGAAGTTAATATCCAGTGTACTTTTCTTTATGTGTAAACTTTTTTGAGCTTGTTTTTAAATGCTAATTGAATAGTATACTTTGACTGTTGGGTAGAGTGCTACATAGCCTTGAACTTACATCTTAGGACAACAACAACAACAACAACAACAACAACAACAACAACAATAATAAATAAAACAGAGGTGTGAAAAATATTTTGAGAGAGATGCTACTACTGGTGGTCTAGATATACTTAACTCTCACCTTAATCTTTCTCAGAACAAAATGCCCAAGTGTTTTAGAAATACTGTTACCTCTTTGTAGATTCAGAAAAATACTTAAACTTACAATTTACAATTACGGTAACTATTGATATAAAACCTTTCCCCTTCATGGATTACTGCCTTGTCGTGGCAAAGGGGATTGCGTAATTCAA
This sequence comes from Vipera berus, assembly GCF_964194415.1. NCBI lineage: Eukaryota > Metazoa > Chordata > Lepidosauria > Squamata > Viperidae > Vipera > Vipera berus. Next base: position 59,251,715 of record NC_138206.1, read on the forward strand.
TGAAGCTATGAGCTATGCTGTGCAGGGCCACCCAAGATGGACAGGTCATAGCAGAGAGTTCTGACAAAACGTGATCCACTGGAGAAGGAAATGGCAACCCACTCCAGTATCTTTGCCATGAAAACCCTATGGACAGTACCAAAAGGCAAAACAATATGATGCTGGAAGATGAGCCCCTCAGGTTGGAAGGCGTCCAATATGCTACTGGGGAAGAGCAGAGGGCTATTACTAGTAGCGCCAGAAAGAATGAAGCGACTGGGCCAAAGCCGAAAGGACACTCAGCTGTGGATGTATCTGGTGGTGAAAGGAAAGTCCGATGCTGTAAAGATTCTTTCTCCATAGGAACCTGGAATGTAAGATCCATGAATCAAGGCAAGCTGGACGTGGTCAAACGAGAGATGACAAGAGTGAACATCGACACCTTAGGAATCAGCAAACTAAAATGGACAGGAAAGGTTGAATTTAATTCAGACGACCATCAGGTACACTACTGTGGGCAAGAATCCCCCAGAAGAAATGGAGTAGCCTTCATAGTCAATAAAAGAGTAGGAAAAGCAATACTGGGATACAATCCCCAAAATGACAGAATGATCTCAGTTCAAATCCAAGGCAAACCATTCAATATCACAGTAGTCCAAGTCTATGCCCCAACCACCGGTGCTGAAGAGGATGAAATTGACTGGTTCTATGAAGCCCTACAGCACCTTATAGAACTAACACCAAAAAATGATGTTCTTATCATCATGGGGGATTGGAATGCTAAAGTAGGAAGCCAAAAGATAACTGGAATAACAGGCAAGTTTGGCCTTGGAGTGCAAAATGAAGCAGGGCACAGGCTGATAGAATTCTGTCAAGAGAATACGATGGTCATAGCAAACACTCTTTTCCAACAACCCAAGAGACGGCTCTACACATGGACATCACCAGATGGTCAACACAGAAATCAGATTGACTATATGCTCTGCAGCCAAAGATGGAGAAGCTCTATACAGTCAGTAAAAACAAGACCAGGAGCTGACTGTGGCTCAGACCATGAGCTTCTCATTGTGAAGTTTAGGCTTAAACTGAAGAAAGTAGGGAAAAGCACTAGGCCAGTCAGGTATGAATTAAATCATATCCCTGTTGAATATACAGTAGAGGTGACATATAGATTTAAGGAATTAGATCTGATAGACAGAGTGCCTGAAGAACTATGGACAGAGGTTCGCAACATTGTACAAGAGGTAGCAACCAAAACCATCCCAAAGAAAAAGAAATGCAAGAAAGCAAAATGGCTGTCTAAGCTTTGCAAATAGCTGAGGAAAGGAGGGAAGCAAAAGGCAAGGGAGAAAAAGAAAGATACGCCCAATTGAATGCAGAATTCCAGAGAATAGCTAGAAGAGATAAGAATGCCTTCTTAAATGAACAGTGCAAAGAAATAGAAGAAAACAATAGAATAGGGAGGACCAGAGATATCTTCAAGAAAATTGGAGAGATGAAGGGAACGTTTCATGCAAAAATGGGCATGATAAAGGACCAAAATGGCAGGGACCTAACAGAGGCTGAAGAGGTGGCAAAATTACACAGAAGAACTATACAAGAATGAGTTTAACATCCCTGATAACCATGATGAGGTGGTCACTGACCTCGAGCCAGACATCCTAGAATGTGAAGTGAAGTGGGCCTTAGAAAAACTGAGCAACAACAAAGCTAGTGGAGGTGACAGTATTCTAGCTGAGCTATTCAAAATCTTAAAAGACGAAGCAGTAAAAGTGCTACACTCAATTTGCCAGCAAATTTGGAAAACTCAATAGTGGCCACAGGATTGGTAAAGATCAGTTTACATTCCAATTCCAAAGTAAGGCATTGCCAAAGAATGTTCAAACTATCGCACCATTGCACTCATTTGCTTAAAATCCTACAAGCTGGACTCCAGCAGTATGTGGATCGAGAACTACTAGAAGTACCGGCAGGATTTTGAAGAGGCAGAGGAACTAGAGATAAAATTGCCAACATACACTGGATCATGGAGAAAGCTAGGGAGTTCCAGAAAAACATCTACTTCTGCTTCATTGACTATGCTAAAGCCTTTGATTGTGTGGATCACAACAAACTTCAGGAGATGGGAGTACCAGACCATCTTATTTGTCTCTTGAGAAACCTATATGCGGGTCAAGAAGCAACAGTGAGAACTGGACATGGAACATTGAACATTGGTTCAAAATTGGGAAAGGAGTCCGGCAAGGCTGTATACTTTCGCCCTGCCTATTTAACTTATATGCAGAGCACATCATGAGAAAGGCAAGGCTAGATGAATCAAAAGTTGGAATTAAGATTGCCAAGAGAAATATTAACAACCTAAGATATGCAGATGATACCACTCTAATGGCAGAAAGTGAAGAAGAACTAAAGAGCCTCTTATTGCGGGTGAAGAAGAAGAGTGCAAAAGTTGGGTTGAAACTTAACATTAAGAAAACCAAGATCATGGCAACCGGCCCTCTCAATTCCTGGCAAATAGATGGGGAAGAAATGGAGGCAGTGACAGATTTTATTTTCCTGGGCTCCAAGATCACTGCAGATGGGGACTGTAGCCAAGAAATTAAAAGACGCTTGCTCCTGGGAGGAAAGCCATGGCAAATCTAGACAGCACACTAAAAAGCAGAGACATCACCCTGTCAACAAAAGTGCATCTAGTCAAGGCTATGGTCTTCCCAGTTGAAATGTATGGAAGTGAAAGTTGGACCATAAGAAAGGCTGAGCGCCAAAAAATTGAGTCCTTTGAACTCTGGTGCTGGAGAAGACTCCTGCGAGTCCCTTGGACTGCAAGGCGATCAAACCGGTCAGTCCTAGAGGAGATCAACCCGGACTGCTCTTTAGAAGGCCAGATCCTGAAGTTGAAACTCAAATACTTTGGCCACCTAATGAGAAGGAAGGACTCACTGGAGAAGAGCTTAATGCTGGGAAAGATTGAGGGCAATAGAAGAATGGGACGACAGAGAATGAGGTGGCTGGATGGAGTCACTGAAGCAGTAGGCGTGAGCTTAAATGGACTCCAGAAGATGGTAGAGGACAGGAAGGCCTGGAGGAACATTGTCCATAGGGTCGCGATGGGTCGGACACGACTTCGCAGCTAACAACAACAAATAAAACCTTTCTTCAACAATAAATCAAACAGCTAACTATCTTAAAGTATTAATCATAGGCAGGTTTAGATGTTTAAATGTTTTATTCACATTAGTGGACTTTTATAATGCACAAAAACTACTAATAAGGTATTGTGTTTCAATATCACAATGATAGATAGATAGATAGATTTTATTATCATTATTGATATTCAGAGATTTATCGCCAGTGTTTTTCTTCCATGAAGGAGGTGTTGGCAAACAAGATATCAATGCTAGTGGTAGCAATAGGCTCCATTTATGCATTGCTCTGAAATTATATTATTTTGTGCCATTTACTTATACACTTGGCCTATAGCCTTGGCACTGGCTACCAGCATCCATAGAAGGGGAAATCATTAAGATCTGCTCCCATCATTGAGAATTGCAACAACCCTGAATCCTGAATTCCAGCAAAGACTGTCAGAAAGCTGTAAAATATCTTCTCATTTAAGTATCAGTCTGATCAGTATTGAAAGGTCAGCTTGTTCCCCATAGTCACATGATCAAAATTCGGATATTTAGCAGCTGGTTTATATTTATGACAGTTGCAGTGTGCTGGGTCATGTGATCACCTTTTGTGACCTTCTGTCAAGCAAAGTCCATGGGGAAGCCAGATTCACTTAGCAACCATGTTACTAGCTTAACAACAGCAAAGATTCACTTAACAACTATCACAAGACAGGTAAAAAATGGGGCAAAACTCACTTAACAAATATCTCACTTAACAACATAAATTTTGGGTTCAGTTGTGGTCATAAGTCAGGGACTACGTGTATTATGATGCAAATAAATAATAACAAGCTGTAGCTTCCTTGTATGTTACAGTTTGCCTAAATCTACTACATAAACCAGGGGCAAACATGGACCAAATAAACTCACTTTCTTCTGTCTTACGTTTAAATAAAATATCTTCCAAAGCTGTCATCTGAATAATGCTAGAGAGAAACTGCAGTATATACTGTACTGTAGTAACAAGAAGTAATAGACATTTTGTTGCTGTTATCCTGACATACACTCTTCCATCAAAAACAAACTTTGCTAAGTGAAGTTGGATTAGAGATGAATAGAACTTCTTGACAAGATTTTGATTTTTTAAGCAAATATTCTGATATTTGTCCTAAGCAGAAATTTAAACATTCTTAAACTTTAGGTTAGGTGAGGCTTTGTGACAAAGTTGTAAGGATACCAGGAAGAAATGTCCCATGTCTTAAAACAGTCCCTCTAAGGGGGAGAGAAGCACACTAAAAAGCAGAGACATCACCCTGTCAACAAAAGTGCGTATGGTCAAGGCTATGGTCTTCCCAGTTGCAATGTATGGCAGTGAAAGTTGGACCATAAAAAAGGCTGAGCACCAAAGAATTGAAGCCTTTGAACTATGGTGCTGGAGAAGACTCCTGCGAGTCCCTTGGATTGCAAGGTGATCAAACTGGTCAGTCCTAGAGGAGATCAACCATGACTGCTCTTTAGAAGGCCAGATCCTGAAGCTAAAACTCAAATACTTTGGCCACCTAATGAGAAGGAAGGACTCACTGGAGAAGAGCCTAATGCTGGGAAAGATTGAGGGCAATAGAAGAAGGGGACGACAGAGAATGAGGTGGCTGGATGGAGTCACTGAAGCAGTAGGCGTGAGCTTAAATGGACTCCAGAAGATGGTAGAGGACAGGAAGGCCTGGAGGAACGTTGTCCATAGGGTCGCGATGGGTCGGACACGACTTCGCAGCTAACAACAAGGGGGAGAGAGCATCAGAATGAAGAACAAAGCATCTTGACCGCCCAAGTCAAGAAAAAGCCCATACATGAAAGGAGGGGAGGTCCCTTCTGGAATCTCTTAGCAGAGGTAATAAACCTTTGGGCTGAAATCTCAGTAATGCTCAGTGATATTGCTTACGAACCACATGTACTTGGATACAGCCAAGAAATGGCATTTGAGATGTAAATGAGGGATGTAACCATCTTCTTAAACCTGGCACTTTAAAATATGTTGAGTCTTGCCAAAGACCGCATTGGCTGGGAATGTTAAAACGAGTTGTGGTTTTCCCACATCTGCAGGACATAACATGAGCAATGTTCCCCCTACTCAAACACATACAACAGTTATACACATATAACAGTTTTTATAATATTTTTTCTCTTGCTTGTAAGAAATGTTTTGAGTACCGTAAGTTTTTCTTGTGACATAAGCTTCTGGGGGGAAAAAAGCTTGGACAGTACTTTCATATGAATTTTTGGATTAAAATCAATTTGACTCAGGAACATGTAATAATGGAAGAGGAAATGCCTGCTGGGAAATAGGGTGGGAATAGGAAAGGAAAGGAGTGGCTTACAATAGCACTTGTAGATAGCATTGCTCAGGTAGATTTGACAAATTCTGGTGGGTAGGACTAAGCCACCTCATCCTAGGGCTGCAAAAGTGTGGCTGCATAGGGCCAGTGACCAGGGATCCATGACCAAGAAGGATGAAAATAAAATCTCCAGATGCCATCCATTCATATAGACTTTTACTATCTCAGGGATGGTTAAACCAACTTTGCCTGGATGTTAGAATATGAACATCGATGGCATGAGGTCCATCACTATCTTAGGCAATTCTAACATCTCATTGTCTTCAGAAAATAATGAAGAGTACAAGTAGTCCTTGACTTATGACCACAATTGAGCCCAAAATTTCTGTTGTTAAGTGAGACATTTGTTAAGTGAGTTTTGCCCCATTTTAGAACTATTCTTGCCACAGTGGTTAAGTGAATCACTGCAGTTGATAAGTTAGTAAAGTGGTTGTTAAGTGAATCTGGCTTCCCCATTGAGTCTGCTCGTCAAAATGTTGCAAAAGGTGATCACATGACCTTGGGACACAGCAACAGTCCTAAGTATGAACCAGTTGCCAAGCCTCTGAATTTTGATCACATGATCATGGGGATGTTGTAAAGGTCGTCAGTGTGAAAAATGGCCATAAGTCACTTTTTTCAGTGCTGTTGTAACTTTGAATGGTCACTAAAGGAAATGTTGTAAGTCGAGGATTACCTGTAATTTAAACAGGGATTTAAATAATGCAAATGGATCTAATGGATGACACATTCCCTAAATGAGATGAACAGATACTAAATTAAGAAAGTGATCTGGATTGTTTTCTGGATAGACATAATTTTAAACGCATAGTTTTAAAATTTCAGTGTGCATAGTTTTAAAATTTTAATTGCTTTATGTTCTGTAAACTGCCCAGAGTCACCCAATCGGGGAGCTGGACAGCATATAAATTAAATAAATAAATGAAAAAAGAGCATTGCTAATATTTGGAAGGACTTTTTAGAAGTGACAATCAAAAGGATAAATTTTGTTTATCGATACAAAATAAATCTGTTAAAATTCTGAAGAATTTTCACTTCAAAATATAGATGAGCAGAAAACTACTTCTGAAACTTTTGTTTTTGAGGGTTTTAAAGAATAATTTTTTAAAATCATGGAAAATTTATAAGATTGGCTTGTTTGACCAAGGGGAAAAGAAATAAGTAATTGTACAGTATCTGATTGCCCTTATTGGACTTTTGCTGACAAAGATTGATTGATGTAGCATTTGGACCTGTTTTCGTTATCTAAGAGATGAGCTATGAACAGAAGACAGACTATTTATTTTATTTTATTTTATTTACAAATGGTGATAAATTATTAAAATTCTTTTTACCTGCTGTGATAACCTGGACTTAAAAATGCTTCAACCCTTTTGCTTAGGTAATGATTCCTGCATATCTGTATCAGGGTCATTTTGCTTACTTTGCACATGTGCGTAGTCATAATAGGGTAATCCTTTTGAACCTAGTAGCTACCAGAAACGTTTGACTTCATTCCCCAGCTACTTTCTATATACTTCACTAGAAGGTTGACATAAAATACTGTATACTTATTTGCTTGTTTATTTGCACAATGAGTCTGCCCAGTTCCACAGCTGCTTAAAAATAGATTGCGTTAGATGGAATGAATTGTTCAATATAAATTTATAGCATGCTTCAACAACAAAAGTTCATTAATAAATAGAAAAAGAGAAGTTAATGGGAAAACTCAGCAAAACAACCAACAGCACACAAAAATAATCCAGATTCTCTGGTGCTACTGGTTTATTTACACATAAAATATCAAAACTAGGTCCACTGTATGACTATATTCATTGAAGAAAGATGATGCAAGGTGAAGAAAGCAAACAAATGGCTCCCCCCAACCCCCCCAAAATACTAGTATCTCTGGCAAGTTAGAACTGACGAGCCACTCACTAATAAAGTATAGATGGTAGAAGATCAAAACGTCTTTGTGGTTTTGGGTCCTCCTTTATTGAAGCAGCCACTCTCTTCTCTTCCAAACAATCATTAAAATGCCTCTGGCTTTCTCCATGTTCTAATGACCTGTAGAAATGGGCATGTGTTTCTAGCATATCTTTTTTGACAATGAGAAAAGCAGTGGATAATATTCTTGCAATCTTCCTGAGTAACAGCAACATTTCTGATTCTTCCAATAGGGTGGCTTCTCCTTGATGCTTTCATCATGCAATCCCTGTGCTTAATATCTGACAAACTATAATTATGTTATCCACTTTTGTCTTTAATCCTTAGTACAGAAACTAAGAAACAAAAATAATTAAGGCAGAAAATACAGAACAGCTGCATAGTATCATTTGACTGAAAATAATAGGAAGTATTTATTTGGACCTTCAACCATGACCAGAATCTTTAAGATAATCTTTTCTTTTCTTTATATCATCATTCTGATAAGATATTTGAACCAGTGATCATCACAGAAATGAAGGTGAGCTAAGGCATGAGTGACCATGGGTGCCACCTCCCAATCCAACTGGCACACAGGATGCATTTCTGCAAAAGGTCTCTTAGGCATCTGGTTTTCAAGCACTGTAGAAGCTGAAGGTTTTGAAAGACCCTCAAGTTGTACTCCACTTCCATACAGATGGGTTTTTTTTATATTGTTAGTGAAGTGGCTGAAGGACCACGCTGGGACGACAGGCTGGCTAACAACGTTTATTAGGGAACAAGGCAAAGAAGGGTACAACTTGTTCGGCTTTTATAGCCGGCTGCCGGCAGGCTGAACCAATCAGGAGTCAGTCTTTTCGCGCCGCGTTCTGTCGTCCAATCGTAGGTGCCGCTTTTGACAACTCTCTCTCTCCTCGTGGCTGGCGGCTTCCCCGTGTTTTGACAGCCGCGAGCTGTCAGTCGGCTGCGCCTGCGCTCTGGCCGGGAATTTTGACAGCTGTCAAAATTCCCGCGTGTTCTCCTGTCAGTTTAGTTTACCTCATGTGTTAACATGTTTAACAATGGTAATAACGTTTATATACATATATATTCATATATTACACCCCTTACCCTTCCCCCGGATTGTTTCCTCCCCCCTGTTGTTGGTTGTTAGAGCCGGCCCATTCGTAATCTTGTAGATAAGCCGGTGCTGTTCGGTTTCGGCCGGATCGTCGCAGGGGAGGTTCATTCTCTTGTTCCCCTTCATCCTGAGGTGGTGCAGGCAGTATGTCCACGGGGGGTGGAGTTGGGTCGTTGGGAGGTGGGAGGTCCAGGAGGTGCGACGTACGTTCTGGTTGTCTTGGACGGAGCTGGTCTATATGTCGACGAAGGTTGCCTTCTGTTGTAGTGTTATTTTTTTTTATTGAAAAGTTTTAAAATACATTTTATCTTTAATAATCCCCCCCTCCCCCTCCCCAACCTATCCCTCCCTACCCCTCCCCCCCTTTCCCCCCTCCCCCCCCGACTTCCCAGAGCTAAGTACAGGGTATAAAAACAAAGAACAATCATAAACATCCATATGCTACCAACCATAAATTCTTAAATCTATCACTCTCTAGCTCATATAAAATAACTACAAGCAATATTAATATTACATATAAAAAGAAAGAAAAAAGAAAAAAAGAAAGGAAGACTTATTCAAATGCTAAGTGAAACTTTTTAGTCCCATATTTCTTCTGAATATATTCAATCCATTTTTCCCACTCCATAATATAACATTCTTGCGAATGATCTTTCAAATAAGCCGAAATCTTTGCCATTTCTGCCAGGTCAGAAACCTTTAAAGTCCATTCTTCTATAGTCGGCAGTTGCTCCTTCTTCCAATACTGACCTATTAAAAGTCTTGCTGCTGTAACTAAATTTAACATCAACTTAGTGTCCACAACAGTAGTACCTGTAATTATACCCAACAAAAAAAATTGCGGACAAAACTTTATCTTTTGCTTGAAGATCTTCTGCATATTCCACCAAATTATTATCCAAAAAGCCTTGACCTTTTTACAAGTCCACCATATATGAAAATATGTTGCATCTTCACCACCACACCTCCAGCATTTTGGCTGATAATTCGGATACATACTTGCAAGCTTTTTAGGATCTAAATGCCATCTATAAAACATTTTATAAAAGTTCTCTCTTAAGTTTTGAGCTTGTGTAAATTTTACGTTCCTCACCCAGATCTTTTCCCACGTATCCATTGTAATAACTTCTTGGATGTTCTGGGCCCATTTTATCATACAGTCTTTAACCAGTTCTGTTTCTGAATCAATTTCTATCAATGCAAGATATATCCGTTTGATATCTTCTTTCCACCTGGCCCGTAATTGAGTATATTGAAACCAGGTTTGAACAATCTTCTCATCTCGCAAGAAATTATACGATTTTAAACACCATACACTTCTTTCCAAGCTTAAAATCTCCTTATACGTAGTCACGTCATGTTTAAAACCAACATTTATGTTTTCTATTGCGTGTTTTGGAATAGCCCACAATGGTATCTTGCAGTCTAACTTGTATCTATACTTTTTCCAAACTCTCAACAATGCCTGTCTTAAAATATGCACTTTAAACACATTATCTACCTTCTTATCATACAACAAATACGCATGCCAGCCAAATAACAAGTCGTGGCCCTCAAGATTTAATAATCTCTCTTGTGTCAAATTAATCCAATCACTTATCCCTGCTAACGCAGCAGCTTCATAATATAATTTAAGATTGGGCATTTTAAGACCACCTCTTTCACGAGTATCCTGCATAATCTTAAGTTTAACTCGTGGCCTTTTCCCTGCCCAAACAAATTTATTGATACCCCGTTGCCATTCTTCCAAATTAGAATCTTTCTTAAGAACCGGTATCATTTGAAATAAAAATAAAAATTTAGGCAGGACATTCATTTTCACTGCTGCGATTCTTCCCAACAAAGACAATTGCAATTTTTCCCAACTCTCCATTTCTTTTTGAATTTTACCCCATAGTTTTTCATAGTTATTTTTATATAACTTTGTATTAGAGGGTGACAAAAACACCCCCAAATATTTGACCCTTTTAGCAATCTCAAATCCAGTTAATCCTTCTAAAAGAGCCTTTTGCGATACTGTCATATTTTTGGCCAGAATTTTAGTTTTTTGTGCATTAACTTTAAATCCAGAAACCCTCCCATATTGCATTATTATCTCCATCAGGTCCACAACAGAATTTTCTGGCTGGGTCACTGTAACAACCAGATCGTCTGCGAACGCCCTCAATCTATAATCCTGATCTCTAATTTGAATACCCTTAATTTTTTCCGAGTTCCGAATTTTTATCAATAATATCTCCAATGTTAAAACAAATAATAAAGGTGATAACGGACACCCTTGTCTTGTGCCCTTCTCAATATTACATGCTTCAGTCAAACTATTGTTAACTATTATTCGGGCCGTTTGTTTTTGATATAATGCCCTAATTGGTTGCAAAAATTTATCCCCAAAATTCATTTTATCTAAAACTTTCATCAAAAATTGCCAATTCAATTGATCAAAAGCTTTTTCAGCATCTAAAAAAATTAGCGCCGCAGGGATCTGGTTGTTCCTTTCCAAAAACTCTAACACATCAACTATATGCCTCACATTATTTTTCATTTGCCTACCACTAATAAACCCAGTTTGATCCCCATGAATCACCTGTTGCAGAACCCTCATCAATCTGTTAGCCAACACCTTAGCAAATATTTTATAATCTGTATTTAGAAGTGAAATCGGTCTATAATTTTTAACTTGAGTAGCATCTTGATCTTCCTTCGGAATCAAAGAGATAAAAGCAGTTCTCCAAGACGGAGGCACCTTTCCCCCTCTCTGAATTGACTGAAACAGTTCCTTTAACGGCTTTATCAACTCCATTTGTAAATTTTTATAGTAAACTGCAGTCAAACCATCCGTACCTGGCGCTTTATCCAACTTCAATTCCTTAATTGCTATAAGAATTTCTTCTTCTGTTATCAACTGGTTAATCTCCTCTTTTTGTACTTGCGTAAGAACCGGGATGCTAGCATTCTCCAAATATACATCAATGTCTTTTTCATTAATCTTTTCCTTAGCATATAGTTTAGAATAAAAATCCACAAAGGCTTCCTTGATAAGATCCTGTTGAAACACAACCTTTCCCTTATGTTCAATTTTATCTATATTAGAAGCCCTTTGCTTTTTCCTTAGTCTATAAGCTAGCCATCTACCTGGCTTATTAGCATTGCAAAAAGTATTATGCCTAGCAAACCGCAAATTGGTTGCCACTTGATCAGCCATCAATTTATCGAATTGTCCTCTTAATAGCTTAATAACTTCCTTAGTCTTTACATCCGATGGATTCAAAATTAAGACCTTTTCTTTTTCCCTAATTTCATTCTCCAGTTCTTTCCTTCTGGCTTCCAAAGTACGTCTGTATTTATTATTCATATATATCAACACCCCTCTCATGTAGGCCTTGCTAGCATCCCAAACCATGTCCATAGAAGTATGCTTATTCATATTAATTTCAAAAAAATCCTTCATCCGCTGTTTACATTCTTCCACATTTCTCTGATTTCTAAACAAATTCTCATTTACGCGCCACGAGCGCCTATCCCTATTGTCCTTATTGATCTCTAACCAAACTGGACTGTGATCCGAAATAGTCCTTGCACAAATCTTTACCTTCTTAATCCTAGAAAAAAAATCATTAGTCAACAAAATAAAATCAATCCTAGAAAAAGATTGATGTCTGTCAGAAAAAAAGTATAATCCTTTTCACGTAGGTGTATGTCACGCCAGATATCTCTCAATTCCAAGTCGTCCTTCATTTCAAAAAAAGATTTAGGCAATCTGGCATGACTCGGAGCACACTTAAAAGAACCCGCCTTGTCCATCTGTACATCCAATACACCATTCCAGTCCCCCATAAAAATAAACGATTTATAATCCAATTGAGTAAGCTTTGTATGAAGTGAACTAAAAAAATCAGCTTGTTGTTGATTAGGAGCATACAATCCAACTAAAAGCGTTTTTTTACCTTCTAACAACAAATCTATCATAACATATCTTCCTTGCGTATCTGCTTCAATTAATTCCGCTGTTAGAGTACTTTTAACGTAGACAACCACTCCATTTTTCTTATTCATCGCAGAAGCAACAAATTGCGTGCCCAACCTTGAGTTCGATAAATACTTTTGGTCCATAACCCTAATATGCGTTTCTTGCAAACATATAACATCAATCTTAAATTGTTTTAAATATTGTAAAACTTTCTTTCTCTTCTGTGGTGAATTTAATCCATTGACATTCCAGGTTAGGAATTTAGTCGCCATGCGTGGCATCCCGAAGCTTTTGAAGCACATCTTTAATAGCCCCTATATTTTCTTTGGGCCGCGCTCCTCCCACAGCTTCACTATAAGTACGCTTTGAGAATTCCATAAACTTCTGCTGGTCTTGCTCTTGTACTTGTCTTGCTCGTTTTACAGCGGCGCGCGTCAACCTCTGCTCTCCAGCAACCACCAATGAAGCTGTAGTTTGATCCCCTCCATCACCATTCTCCTCTGTCTGTCCACCGTCAGCCTCTTGAGGTTTTCCCTCTCCAGATCCCTTTGCTGCTTCCAGGAGTGATAGTGGGGTTGCTTTTAAAACATTGTTGTAAAAATCACGCGCCTGAGTCACAGTAACCAGACGATATCTTTTACCTTCGTACATCACCACCAGTCCAACTGGAATCTCCCATCTAAACTTAATATCACGTTGCTTAAGTTCCTGTACGAGGAATGCAAAATCCTTCCTTCTCCTTAAAATTTTTGGAGGAATTTCTTTTAGAACCAAGACTTCTTGCTCAGCAACCACAACTTTAGTATCATAAGCAGCTTGAATAACTTCATCTCTAGTTGCTCTCTTTGTAAAATAGACCACCACATCTCTAGGTAGCTTCCTCTGCCTTGCAATCCATGAATTTACACGAAAAGCTTTATCCATACATCCCTCTATTTCAGATGCTGGCTGGCCCAATACTGCTTTCAAAGCCTCAGAAATCAGCTGCTTTAGGTCTTCTTTAGGATTCTCTTTTAAGCCCCTGATTCTTATAGCATACTGCATCTGATGATACTGGACAAGACTCAATTCTCCGTCCATTTTGTCCCTTAAATTTTCATTCTCCAGTACCTTTACTTCTAATATAATATTCTTTTGACTAAGATCCTCCATTTTTTCTTCCAAACATTGCACACATTCAGCCACGCTTTCCACTGTAGACAAGATGTCTACCCTCATTGCACTAAACTTCTCGTTAAGCTTCTCTTCCATCCTCTCCTCCAATTTCTCCATTCTCTCCTCCAACTTTGCCACCTTATCATCCAGCATCTCTGAAATTACCTGGGATTGCCTTGCAAAGGGGTCTTGTAAATCCTTAAGCGTCAATGCCACAGGAGGTGCAGGAGGAAGCAGAGCTTGCAACGATGTCTGTTGCACCGGGGAAGTTCCCGCACTCCGAAGAACTTTAGAGGAAGATTTAGCCGCCATCTTTCTTCACTTTCACTTGTTGCGCACTTTCACTTTAAGTTTATAAAGTCCATCAAGCTAAAGAGTAAGAATAAAAGTCCTCTTCACCTGAACCTCCTGTACCGCTCTGCCTGCTCCTTTTACTCCATAGTCTTTCCTTCTGGCAGGGGTGGTCGCAAACACTTGGCTCCGCTCCAAAAATCCCGGACCAGAGATGCTAAACAGCTGGGAGCAACCCAGGCTACGGGGGAGTTCAATCCTTCAGCTGCCCAAGCTTTCAGCTCAGGCGGCCCCGGAGAACTCAACCCCTACCTGGGGCCTCACCCCCTCCTCTTCTCCCAAGGAGGGGGCTTCAAATCCACCTAAACAGCTGATCGGCGCTGTTTTAGGTGGAAAAACTCAGCTGTGAAGCGGACAGCCCGAAACGGCTATCTTTGGCGCCGCGCCGCCACCGGAAGTGGTTGTAGTGTGTATTAAGTATGAGATGGGTCCTGTCTGCCTTAGTACGACCCCTTGGACCCATTTGTTGTTTGAAGTGTAAGAGCGTGCCCAAACTAGTTGGCCCGGAGTGAATGTGCGATGTGGGGGGGGTGTTCTGGGTCTGGTATGCTGTTGTCGGGGTGCAGTCTGTCCAGACGTGTTATTAGCCTCCTGCCCCAACTGAGTTCTGCTGGTGTTTTGCCGGTTGCTGTACAAGGTGTGGTGTGTTGTGCCATGAGGAATTGGCTGAGGCGACGGTTCCAGTCCCCCTTTACGAACTTTTTTAAGGCCTCTTTGTTGAGCGAACCATGATTTCAGCCATCCCGTTCGTCGATGGGTGGAACGGCGCTGATGTGACCAACCTAATAGAGTTCTTCATAGTGAACATCTGAAATTCACGAGAAGTGAATTGTGGTCCGTTATCTGAGACTATGACGTCTGGGAGGCCGTGGGTAGCAAAGACCTTCCTAAGGGCTTGTATGGTGGCTCCTGAAGTGGTTTTCTTGAGGGGAAGTACTTCTAGCCATTTGGAATAGCTGTCAACTATTACTAAAAAACTCTGTCCCCGGATTGGTCCCGCAAAATCTAAATGGATGCGGGACCATGGGTTTTTTGTAGTTTCCCATTTGTGCACTGGGCTGTGGGGTGGATTACCTCTTGTTGATTGGCAAGGGTAGCATCCTCCCACATGGTTCTCTATATCCGTATCTATTCCTGGCCACCATACATAGCTCCTGCCTAGGGCTTTCATCTTAACTATCCCTGGATGTCCTTCGTGGAGGGTGTCTAGGGTTTGTGCTCTGTTTTTGTTTGGTATTACCACCCTGTTCCCCCATAAGAGGCATCCCAGGTGGGATGACAATTCGTGTTGTCTATTACAGAATGGTTGGAATTGTGGTTCTGGGCATTTTGCTGGCCATCCCGTGGTTGCCCATCTAAGAACCCTGCTTAGAATCTTGTCTTTGGCTGTATTTTTGGCTATGATCTTAGCGGAGAGGGGGCATTCTGGTAGTTCGGATATTGCTAGTATGTATCCTGCGGGAGCAGGGTCTGTGTCATTAGTTTGAATAGGCAGTCTGCTAAGGCAATCTGCGTGACCCAATTCTTTTCCCGGTTTGTGTATTAATTTGTATGAATACGCTGACAGGAAGGTAGACCAGCGTAAAATTCTTGGGGATAGAATTTGGGGGGTTGTTTTGTCCCACGTAAAAATTCCCAAAAGGGGCTTGTGATCTGTAAATATAGTGAAGGATCTTCCATATAGATAGTCATGGAACTTTTTTACCCCTGCTACAATTGCTAGAGCCTCCCTGTCAATCTGCGCGTAGTTCCTTTCTGCTTTGGACAGTGTGCGGGAGTAGAAGGCTATTGGTCTTTGGGTGCCGTCCCTATAAAGGTGGCTTAGTACGGCCCCGATTCCATAGGGTGAGGCATCGCAAACGATGCACACTGGAATGTCCTCCCTAAAGAGCGTGACAGTGGAACTGTTACAGATAATGTTTTTCAGTGACTGAAAACTGTTTTCATGAGTCCTGGTCCAAGACCAGGCGGTGCCCTTATCAAGTAACCTGTGGAGAGGTTCTGCTATTGTGGCTTTGTGTGGCAGGAAAGCGTGATAGAAATTTAGCAGTCCTAAAAATGCTTGGAGTTCTTGCTTATTTTTTGGGCTGGGGGCTGATTGTATAGGTTCTAATTTTTCGTTCATTGGATGGATGCCCTTGGCGTCTATTTTATATCCTAAAAATTCTGTAGAAGTGACTCTGATGGAGCACTTTTCCCTTTTTAATTTGAGACCGGCTTTTCTGAGCCGGTCCAAAACAGCTGACAGTCTGTCAGCTAAGTTTGCTTCGTTTTCTCCGGCGATGAGCACATCGTCGAAGTACGGGCAGACCCTGGGTATTCCTTTTAAGGTTTTTTCCATGATACCTTGGAAGATCCCCGGGGCTGCCGAAATGCCAAACTGTAGCCTTTTTACTTTAAAAGCCCCGCGGTGTGTGACAATTGTTTGGGCTTCCGCGGTCTCATTGGTTACAGGCAATTGCAAGTACGCCTGCGTGAGGTCAAGTTTAGCGAAGATGGCGCCGGAGCGGATGGAAGCGAGGACGTCTCTCACCGCTGGAACCGGGTAAGCGTGGGGACTTAGAGCTAGGTTTAGGGTTGCTTTGTAATCTGCACATAATCTTATTTCCCCGTTAGGTTTAACAGGGGTTACAATTGGGGTTTCCCAGCTTCCCCCGTTGGTAGGTTCGAGTACCCCTAGTTTTACGAGGCGTTCCAGTTCGTCCTCAATTTTTTTCTTGAGGGCGAATGGAACCCTCCTGGCCCTTATCCTAACGGGTTGGATGGTTGGGTTTAATTTTAGGGAGATGGGGGGGCCTGTGTATTCTCCAAGCGAGTCGTCAAAGACGTCTGCATACTTGTTGCAGACGGCTTCGAGGCTTGCAGCCTGTACTAAGTTTACCCCGGTGATGGCAATGCCCAGGGGGCTGAACCAGTTCAGCCCTATTAAATCGGTGCGATTCCCTGGGGTTACTAGGACTTCTAGGGGTCCTTTAAATTTTTTATATTCTATTGTGACCCTAGCCTTCCCTTCCAGTGGGATGGGGGTTTTCTGGTAGTCCGCTAGCTGGACGTGGGGTTTTTCTAGAGGGATTTCCCTATTACTCTGTCGGCAGATTTCCTGGTACGTTTTGAACGAAATTAGGGAAACTGCTGACCCGGAGTCGACCTCCATGTTGCAGGTGACTCCGTGTATTTTTACCTTAATTTTTACTTTTGGGCTTAGACTGTGTACCTCGTCTACCGTCTTCACTAGACCCCCCGGTGTTCCTCCCCTGTTGTCGTGGGTGGTGTTCCTACCTGGGGGGTTGGCCTCCAGTTCATGCAAGTTGTCGCGGGGGCGGCTTCGGCATACAGGCTTGATGTGGCCGGTTTTGCCGCAATTGTGGCATTTTGCGTTTCGGAACCGGCAGCTGCCCCTGGCGTGGTTGCCCCCGCAGCTGGCACAGGTGGAGCGTTGGTCTCTTCGTGGTGGCAGGAGGTTTCTGGCTTTTTGGCGGTCCGTGGTGTCGTTCCTTCAGGGTTGCCGCCTCTCCATCCTGCGTTGTAGGGCGTCCCCGTCGGTGAGGTCTACAGACTCGTCATCACTGAAGGTTGCTTCTTCTTGGTATACGGTTGCATGACTTTCTGGTGTGGTTGTGGTCGATTTTTTTCGGTGGTTGTCTTCGTAGGCCATTATTTCTCGGGTGAGTTCGGCTAGGCTCATATTGGGTTTTGATGTGAGTTTCTTCTGGAGGCGTTCGTCCCTCAAGCCTATCACCACTTGGTCCCGGATGCGGTCTTCCAAATCTGGGAAGCTGCAATTGCGGGCGGCGTGCCGGACCCCTGCGATGAAATCGTTCGCAGGCTCATCCGGCCACTGCTTCTTTTGGGCGAATTGTACTCGCCAGTACAGCTCTGAGCGGGCCGGCATGTAGTGCTTGTTGAGCTGGTCGACCAGGTCCGCGTAGGAGACTTCGGTGATGGGTACCGGGCTGAACAGCCCGACGGCGGCGTCATATACCGGGAGCCCGCTGATGTACAGGAGGGCTGCGGCCTTTGATCTGTCGTCAGTAATTTTGCTGACGAGGAGGAAGCCCTCGACCTGCCCCAGGTGTGACTGCCATCGCTCTGGATGGCGGGTGTCAAATTCCCTCACGCGCCCGAAATTGGCCATGTCGTCCGGGTCCTGGGTCTCGCTCCGCTCGGGAAGTTAGAACTTCCAGTGACTGCTCTTTGGCCGGGAATTCCCTTCCTCGGCCGTGACTTCAGCTCGGGAGCGATCCCACCTTCGTCGCCAGTGAAGTGGCTGAAGGACCACGCTGGGACGACAGGCTGGCTAACAATGTTTATTAGGGAACAAGGCAAAGAAGGGTACAACTTGTTCGGCTTTTATAGCCGGCTGCCGGCAGGCTGAACCAATCAGGAGTCAGTCTTTTCGCGCCGCGTTCTGTCGTCCAATCGTAGGTGCCGCTTTTGACAACTCTCTCTCTCCTCGTGGCTGGCGGCTTCCCCGTGTTTTGACAGCCGCGAGCTGTCAGTCGGCTGCGCCTGCGCCTGCGCTCTGGCCGGGAATTTTGACAGCTGTCAAAATTCCCGCGTGTTCTCCTGTCAGTTTAGTTTACCTCATGTGTTAACGTGTTTAACAATGGTAATAACGTTTATATACATATATATTCATATATTACAGTTAGGTTTGTTTCTTTGTTTTGTTTTGTTTTTATTACTAATTTTAATGTATCACTTTTGAGTTAAGAATCCAGACAGTTTATATTTCATTTGCCAATGGAGATAAACATCCTGCCCACCTGCTCAAAGAAAATGTCAGAGGATCCAAGTTCAGTATGATTTATAATCTTTAGCATATGACATACATGGCAATATCCAATTTGTGCTGGCCCTTGAAGCAGTGCCCCCAAATCATATAATGGTCCCGTAGTAGAGTAGAGAGGCCCTTCCCATTTACTGTTGCTATCTGACCCAATTCCTGGTGCAACCAACTTAACAAGTTTGTTTGGGTGTTATTGCCTAAATTGTAGACAGTGTTAATCTTGAATTGCTCACTCCATCTAAATGAAATGTTTAGGTTTTAATTACTTGGCACCCATAAGAAACAAATCCAGGTATCTCTGCTAACTATATGTAAGGGTTGTCAGTAATAAATATTTTAGATTTTACTGGTAGATCTTTGACCTTTCCTGGTGCAAAAGGTTATTGGATAAGTCCTCAGTTTTTACCAGCAGTTATAATTTATTGATGGGCTTCAAGAAAATATTACTTTAGATTCCTTACTCATCTCACACTCTCAAACAGATGGAATAAATATATTTAAAAATGAATTAACATATTTTTTTTAAAAAAGTGCAAATGCATTGTAATTTTTTTTTTTAAAAAATCAATCAGTTGGGAAAGGAAAGCTGCCTACCCCCTCCTACCCTTAAGCCTTTCTATTTGAGGTTTAGAAAGGCCATCTGGAGTTTTCACAATTTTTCCTTCTTTTTCATGTTCCCTTAATTTATAAGAGGAATAGTCAGCTGGCTAGACTCTAAATTCAGAACATTTCATTCTA
The DNA here is from genome assembly GCF_964194415.1 of Vipera berus. Taxonomy (NCBI): domain Eukaryota; kingdom Metazoa; phylum Chordata; class Lepidosauria; order Squamata; family Viperidae; genus Vipera; species Vipera berus. The sequence continues at coordinate 59,271,225 of NC_138206.1, forward strand.
GATTTTATTGACATTTTTCCATTTTATTTATCATTTTAAAACACTATTATCTGAGCCAACAGAAATACACAACCATTCTGTAAAAGTTACATACATTTACAGAACCAGTGCTTTTTTTTGTAAAAGAAAAAGGTGCCAGAACTCACACACGTCATACAACCCGCCTTGCCTACCCTATAAGGTTCCATCCAAAAAAGGTGCCGGAACTCCATTCTGAGTGTTCTATGACAAAAAAAGCCCTGCATTTACAGAACAATGAGAAAGTTCACACGTATCTTATTGACTACCAAATCAAAAGATGACTTGCATATGAAACTTAATAATTTTCATCAGTATACATTTCTTTACTATATCAGTGTAATGTTTTTCAATAGGCAGTATTATCATATTTAATTGGCAAGATCAAACTGTAGACCTAAAAGTGACACAAGCATTGTGGTCCAACTGTGTACTTCTAAGTTCTTGCCAGAGCAACACCAGGCCTTTCTGCATTCACCTTCACAATGCTTGGCTTCCTTTTACAATTCTAACCGCTTGTTGCACCAACTGTCTTGGAAACTTTCCCATTCAGTACAAAAAAGTCAGGACAGGATTTGATACTGACAGTGAGGACAGGAGTGGGATGCACAGCCTGTCTTCTCTTCCATGAATTCTCTGAAAATATGAAGAAATGACACCTGCATAGTGCTTGTATGTGACAGTAAATTCAGTTTCATATTATTTTTATAAGGTTGATGTCTGTATATAATGCTCAAAGAGGGCAAAGCTTGCTGTGAACTGTGGTGGAGTTTTAATTATGCTTTGCTTTTTTTTTTGCATACCATATGCCCAATGAAAATCTCATACAAATCGCTATCTATTGAACAAATCAGCAGTTCCTATGGATTCAGATGGCAACTTTAAGGATCTAAATTAATCAAGACCCTATAACAGGGCAGAGATGCAAATCATATTCTTCTGTAGATTTGTCTCTTTTCACTTCTAAAACTTCATAAAGATAGAAACACAAAAGGGCATATAATGTTAGAGGGAGTTTGATCCTGAACCCCTGTTTCCTATGCAAACTTTTCTCTACAAAGAATTTTTATGTAGGTTTACATTTTAAAAAAATCAGTCCTATACCTGCAGATATCAATGGCATACTGTAATCCATTCGGTCATCTAAGAATTCTACTATATCATTCTGCTGAAGTTCATGTTTGTAGAATAATATTCTAATAAATGATAAGCTGTTAATTGATGTAGATGCATGTGTGAATTAAGCCAAAGACTAACAGTGTAGAAGAATTTTTAAAAAAACTAAAGTGGAAGCAGAGTGATGTGACTCTCGGGTGCGCTGCAATGAAAATAGGATGCCGGATGTATCACCAAAGTGATAATGCACAGAAGAAAAACCATGCATGCACCATGCACAGAAGAAGAGCAGTTAAACAACAATAAAAGTGTATTATTTAGCTGATCAAAAGTTAAAACAGATTGCATGAAAAAGTGATGAGATCCTGCAGAGAATTGATATTCTTTGGATTATGGATGAACAAGCATATTTTAAATTGTTTGAAACTAGACAGAGTTGGGGCCAGTTATACTTGTCTGGGGAAAAAAAATCCATAATCAGAATGCCACCATCAAGCAGGTTCTTGTCACTGTGGTCAAATTGTGAGCCAAACCCACAAACAGGACCACAAGCAGATTTCTTAATAAAATATATGGGGTGGATAATATCAATGGAGGCAGTTTTTAAAATATTTAGGTCCTAGTCTCCAATCTAGACAGCTTTGATAAAGATAATGAAGTTGGATTCTCCACCTAGAGGCCACCTCTACCAGCTAAGACTGGAAGGACATTGACACTAAGATGTTATAGCAACAAAATACCTGTTTCCTATACAGTGCCAGGTGGATTGGTTTCCCAGTGAGTCAAATAAAATTCCAATTGGTGACTGCCTTCTGATCTGTGCTGATGCTGCAGCTGATATCTAGCCAGGGGGAAGTGGGTCAAGTCTGATTGGGGGCAACCAGGGGAGGAGTAGGGAGGGGAGTTTGCACAGTAATGTAATGTGCATTGCAATGTTATGACACAATCTCCACTTTTATGCAACAGCACAATGCAAGGAAAAAAGGAGAAAAAATGATAATGATTTATTTTGGTGTCATTATGTTTAGGACTGGGTACTTATTATCGATTCCCTAAACTTTCTGATCAAGCCTGTGATGCAGATCAGGGAGCCTTAATTTTTCACAATATTAAACCAAGGAATTTGTTCTGCAACAAGTAGCTTGCTTTTCCTGGCTTGATGCCCTCCAAAGAAAGATGATTTGCTGTGGAGTCCAGTTTGTTAATTATCCTTTCCAAGCAGAATAGAATAAAATGAGCTACAATAAACTTGGAAAAAGAGTAAATGCACTGACTCCAATCAAAACAGATCCCCATTTACTCCAATACTTATTGACTGCATTTTAACCCCTTTCAAAGTTGATAATCCCAATTTCTAGTTCCAAAGCATGCCTTTTTAAGTGTTTTTAACAAATAGGGAAAATGTTCTTGTAATTTATTTAGCAGTATTCTGACACCATTAGGAGCACTTTCTCTTTTAACTTAAAAATCAGGAATTTAAAACATTTCTTGCTCTAGGTTGTTAATTAGGTGTAGGCTATGGTCCAATGCACTTTCTCAGCATTCACATTTGATGTGTGGGAAAGTCAGGAGAAAGGTGCTGCCACAAAATAGTATCTATACCAGGAAAGTCTGCAACAACAACAACATTGTGGCAGTGGTTAATACTGATAGTCCAGATTCCTGTCCATCATGTCCACTCCCAGGATATTCTGTTTCATTCCCACCTTCCCATATTTTTAAAATCCAATTCAAGAGCTATCAGTAAACACACTGCTCAGGTTGTCATTTAGTCTTGACGTTTTTGCTCTGACAACTTCCAGTTTTGCTTGGATACTGATTCTGACATTCCATGTCTCCGTGGTAGGCATGCTATATAGCACTGAACTTTCCTTTCACCTCTTTTTGGGATCATTTCAGTTTGGATCCAGTTGTATCTTAAGTACCAGAGCCTTTTGTACTTGCCCTGTGTTCTTACCCAGTAAATTGGGTATGTTCTGAGCTGGGAACGTAACCTCCAAAATCATGTTAACATTGTACTGGTTGTGAATATTTTCCTTCCTACCTACCCCCCCTCTTTTTCTTTCTTTCTTTCTTTCTTTCTTTCTTTCTTTCTTTCTTTCTTTCTTTCTTTCTTTCTTTCTTTCTTTCTTTCTTTCTTTCTTTCTTTCTTTCTTTCTTTCTTTCTTTCTTTCTTTCTTTCTCTTTCTTCCCTTCCCTTCCCTTCCCTTCCCTTTCCTTTCCTTTCCTTCTTTCATACTGTAAGTGGGGTTGTCCTTTCCTTTTCTATAGGATCATATTTAGTTATATGATAATTTCAGAGTCTCCTAATTACAGAACACTATCTGGGATATGGGCGCTAATAGATATAGAGAGATAGTAGAGGCATGAACAACAAGTAGGTTAGACCACCAAAAACGTGGATTCAAAATCTTACACAAATTCAGGCTGGAAGCTGTTTGGGCATAAGAGCTTAGATTTTAACCATTTCATACATGTACTATAAGCATACATGTGTTTCATATTTATCTGATAAAATACCCATCATGCCTCCACGTCCTATGAAATCATGTTTCTCCTAAAGTTACAGATATACTGGTAGTCCTAGACTGACAATAGTTCGTTTAGTGACCATTCGAAGTTACAATGGCACTGAAAAAGTGATTTATGACTGTTTTTCACATAACCATTGTGGCATCCCCCATGGTCACATGATCAAAATTTGAATGCTTGGCAAGTGATTCATATTTATGGCAGTTGCGGTGTTTCAGGCTCCTGTTTTCACCTATACTATACTTTTGCAACTTTCTGACAAGCAAAGTCAATGGGGAAGCCAGATTCACGTAACAGTCGTGTTATTAACTTAACAACTGCAGTGATTCACTTAACAACTGCAGATAGAAAGTTTGTTAAATCGGGCAAAATTCACTTAACAAATATCTCGTTTAGCGAGAGAAATTTTGGCCTCAATTATGCTCATAAGTCAAGGACTATCTGTAATTTAATAGACCTCCACATCTGTAATTTAATAGACCTCCACTGCAACTCATTCTTACTTAGCAACCTCTGTCGATTTTATCAAGTATTTCATCCATTCTCTCCAAAGGCCTAACTGAAAGGTATCAAAAGTTTGCACTGAGGATTTTTTTCAACTTTCTTTATCCTCTGACTCTTGTGTTCAGCCTTCAAGGTCTACTTATCATAAAAGAAAGGAAAGCAATCTCCATGTTCCTATGACAAAATATTTTCTAAATAATTCAAAACAATAATTCCAAATATCTCTGGCCACTTAATCCATAATCAACTTTCCAAAATCTATATACTACATAGCTTTTTGTTGCATAGTTCAAAAAAACAAGAACCCACCATGCTTTTTTTAAAAAAAAGACGTTTAAAATCAAATTCACACCATTGTCTTTTGAGGAGGCAGAAAGTCACTTGATGAATATAGTAAAATCTTGCTGAGAGGTTTTAATATTGGAGATATTTGATTTTAATCTCTCCAATATGCAAATAAATAAATAAACACATTTAAAAGCAATTAAGATATAAAGCTCAGCTGAGCCCAATATCCTTAAATGCTGCTTTGCAAATGTAAGCTTGATGTAGTTCTGACTCCCAGCTACTCCACTCATAAACTGAACATAAAAATGGCAGTGTTCACAGTCTACTCATTGGGAGCAGCTGTCTGGAGTCAGGTGGATGATCTCAATATCTCCTTTGCTCTGGGTAGATTACACTGGCTTGGATCCAGCATTCAGTAGCAATTCCCCTCCCAAAAGTTGTCTTGCTAGGCAGCGAAATCCAGCAAGGTGTCTGCTTTCCATGGTGCTTAGAGGAAGTCTCCCAGTTGGACTTATTTTTTAGCTTGAAAAAAAGAAAGAATTGTGAAGCTGGTCTAATATTAGAAAAGACAAGGTAACTACATCTATTCCGTCTTAAAAGATAGCACAGGGTTATTCATCAAGATGATGAAATAATATCTCTTACAGAGCGGTACGTTGGTACTCAACTGCTTTGAAATTCACCGAATTTAGTACTCAATCCATTTTGCTGCAAAGAAATGTGTCCTGGTACTCATATTTTGTCCTGGACCATATTTTGTCCCCCCCTGGAGGTGGGATCTACACTTACTAACCAACTCAGGAGTGGGATGCCACCATCGGGGCTTGAAACCAGTTGGCAGAAGCAGGATTATTAGAGCCTTTCGGAAGGCCAAGAGGGTGGGAGTGGATTTCACCTCGGGAGTATGGTATTCCAAAGGGCAGAAGACACGGCAGAAAAATTCCTTGGCCAGTGGGGTCCATAGCATTCCCCTTTTGCCAGAATGAGTGGAATGGGCCACTCTCATTGGAGATTGTTAGCCTTTTCATTAAAAATATGAGCCACCTTTTTGTCATAACTAGGCTCAAGCTATAGTTAAGGTAAAAGGGAAGGGGAGGAGAAAGGAAAACTTCAATATATAATAAACAAATTTGCATTTATCAAAACCAAGATACATATCAGTCCTAATACATGTCTTTAGAAGATAATTAATTTTTTTTCAATGGAGAAGTTATTTTTTTAAAAAAAAACAATAATTCATAGCTACAGTTTTGTCACTTGGGTGAAAAGGTGGTATCTCAGTGTTAGTATGTCAACTGAAATTTTTGCCCTATTATTATTATTTGTTGTTGTTAGCTGTGAAGTCGTGTCCGACCCATCGCGACCCCATGGACAACATTCCTCCAGGCCCTCCTGTCCTCCACCATCTTCTGGAGTCCATTTAAGCTCAATTATTATTATTATTATTATTATTATTATTATTATTATTATTATTATTATTATTATTATTATTATTATTATTATATTAATTATGTTCTGTTCTAGATTATATGTGTACATCTTTCATTTCAGATATAAAGTTTATACTGCATAGCTTTCTTCCATACATGACTGATTCAGAAGCAAAAGAATTTGAAACCAGTTATCAAACTAATAAAGCTATAATACAAATGAATTCACAGCATGCACAATAGTTTTTGATTAGATGAAATTTATCTTGAAGAAGGAAGATTATGTTAGTATTTACTGACTTCTATAGACTCACGAAGTAATTAAAAATGCTTTCAATTTTATATGTTTTGCAGTATACTATATAATTCCCATGCTCTAGTATACACATAGACAGGAAAAGTTACTGAATTAGTGGAGCTATGATATTTATCCAATATTTTATTCTGTATTGTACATGCTTATGCAATAAATTTAATTGATGCTTGTTTAAAAGGTGTTTTGTTGTGTTTGCTGATTAACATGCTTAAAATTTAAAATGTACAAAATCTTTCCCTAAGGCAGAGAATTCCTTTTTTATTTAGGCTGTGAATCATTACAAGGATACGCTTCTCAAGCTTTGCAACTTTATCTCCCCTCCCCCACACCCCTTGCTTATTCCTTGCTGAGTAGAAGCTAACCTATTGCTGTGATGTGAACAATGGATCATAACTCTGAGGAGGAAGATCACACTTCATTAAAACAACTGTCAATGGGTTCCAGTTTACAAAGGAAAAGAAACTAAGAACAAATAGGAGGGAAGATTTGTTGCCTGCTGCCGGGGTCAACTTCCCTCCGCCCTGTGCGTTCCCACAGAGAGGGCCTCCTCAGGGTGCCTCTGGTCAGAGAATGTCGACTGGTGGCCCCCAGGGGGAGGGCCTTCTCTGTGGGCGCTCCGGCTCTATGGAACCAACTGCCGGTTGAGCTCCGGATGGCACCGGACCTTCGCTCCTTCCGGCGCGGTCTGAAGACCCATTTATTTGAAGAAGCTGGTCTGGCCTGATGGGGGACGTTAGGGTTTTTAATGGGTTTCTTATATCGTTATTGTTTTTTATCTGGGCACTTGTTTAATTCGCTTTTAATTTTTGTATTTGCTATTTATATATGCCCTGTTCACCGCCCTGAGTCCTTCGGGAGAAGGGCGGTATACAAATTTAATAAAATGAAATGAAATGAAATGAAAAGATTTTTTTTATATAAAGATGTTGAATTGTGGAGCAGGAAATTCTAGAATTCTGAATGTGTGTCAGGATCTTTGGACCACGCGGGGAAAACTGGATAAATTATGTAAGGATTTGTTGTGTTATTGTTGATAACCATTATTCTTTTTTAGAGCAGGCAGGCATTCTGGAAATAGTCTTTGTCAGCAAGTGAGAATCTTGAGAGGCATCAGGTGCCTCTCACCACTTACTTTATTTCAATTTCCTTATTAGGCTAGTTTTCCTCAGTCCCAAAGGGCTGGGACTTCATTGCTTCTAGTCAATTTCATTTTTTAAGCAGGATTAACAGGATAACAGAACTGGAAGAGACCCTAGAGGTCATCTAGCCCAACCCGCTGGCTCAAGCAGGAGACCTGTACCATTTCAGACAAACGGCTGTCGAAATTCTTCTTGAAAACCTCCAGTGAAGGAAGCGCCCTGTCCTGCTTCTATTAATAATAAGCAATGTTTCTCTATATATTTTTTTCCAGCAAGGGCAGGATTAGGGGCATTATTTACCAGCAGGAATAGTTTAGGTCTGACAGGTTTATGTGAAATGGGAAACTGAACCTGGTCCCTCTCATGTTTTGCAAGGTCAAGGGGAAAGTTATGAAAATAAACTCCCACCTTATTTCAGCCATTAATGCTATGAAGTCGCCCAATAAACTTGCAGCCTCTCGGGGGAAATTGAGGTGGATTCCTATCATCTTTATGACTAGAAATCTTGTTGCAACAGGATTTCATTAGCTTTGTGTTATTAAAAGTCTAATGTAGATTTCCAGTTCTTTTTTTAGGTACAACTGTTTTTGTCTGTTTTTGTCTGTTTGTTTGCTTTTTGTTTGCAAATAAAAGGTTTGCAAAAGATTAAAACTGGAAAGGCTGCACTTGCACGTGGAGTCACATACACAACCTAACACTTTTGTATCCCAGCAAAAATGGCAAGCCACTTTTCTATATTATTGCCAAGAAAACTACACCTACATATACGTGAAACCATTAGGAGTCAAGCTTGATTTGAATGAGATTATATTTTATGATAAATGGAAATATCCCTTGGATATGCCTTGGACAATCCATCTACCTAGGACCCTCTTTACTTCAAGCCTGCAAGTCAACCACATTTGCTAGAAGAAATGAAGGTGTTATTCTACCTAATTTATGAGAAAGTACCAAAGAAAGCTGTTTCTGATATGTGTATAGGATCGTCCTACTAATCCATCAAAATAAATTAGGATTTTGCTTGGAATAAATGGTTTTAGATTGGTGTTTCTCAATCTCAGCAGCTTAAAGATGAGTGGATTTCAGCTCTTCAAATTCCTAGGAATTGGGGAAATTCTGGGAGTTGAAGTCCGCACATCTTCAAAGTTGTCATGATTGAGAAACACTGGTTTAGACCTTAAAGCACAGTAGAATACTGTGTCAGTATAGCTAATGTGCATGAACTCTCCCGATGATTGTACTATGTGGTTTTTAATTGCTTGATTATTTTTAATGTTTGCATTGTTTGTATGTCTATTTTTATTTTTTTGGGGGGGACTACTGCTTATGTTCTAATTAAAAACTATCCAGAGATGTGAAATAACAGTATAAACTGAATAAATAAAATTGGCTCAATAAATTTGGCTATTTTAGATGAAAGATAAGTTCTTCCTGCGCAGCAGTTGACCTGCAGAAAAAGAGCCGAGTCGGTGGTGAAGGTACAATATCCTTCTGCAGGACAAACTACCTGGAACAAATTGTATTTCCATTTATTGGAACAGTATGCACAGAAGTCTACGGCCCTCACAGCTGCTGTACTGTCTGATTGCAATCGCCTTACTTGTCTCAAAAGATAAAGCTGCCATTAACTTCAGCAAGGAGTAGAATTTTGATTGTCAAATAAAACCTTTCATTTAGGTGGCACAGTAGGGTTCCATATAAACATAAATAACTCCAAAGTGATTCCATCGGCTTCAATAAGGCTCCAGACGGAATTGTTATAGCTTGAGATGACTAGGCACTTCCAGCCTTGCGTGCCAGACTCAGAAAAGATTTGAACTGCTTTTCCTTTCAAGCAAGTAAGTTTCACTGGAAGTTGGGTGAAACTATTTAAAATCCAAACGCTTCTGCTTCTACTCAAGTGTAGAGCAGAGACCAACTTGAGACCACAGCAGTGCCTTAAATGCCAAGAATGCTCTATTTCCTCTCCACCCCACCCCACCCCATTATCTTTCTGAATGGGGGCTGTCCAGATTTTTTTGGGCTTGGTAGCTTTTGGAAAGGAAAGAGTGCGTTCATCTTTGTGTGCACGCTGTGGGGAGAATGGGTCTCAGCGTGCCATTCGCGTTGCTGCCACCCGTTTTCCCTCGCTCGCTCTCGCTCTGCAAGGCTGTGTGGGTGGGTGGTTAGCTCGCAGGGACGGCTGGGTGGGTGGGTGGGTGGGTGTGTGGTTGGGAGGGAACGCAGACAGGTGGGCTGGACGAGTTTTCGCGGTAGTGGAGGCTGGTCGAAAAGGAAGAGGGCGGCGAAGAAGGCAGCGTTGTGAGGTGTTTCACATGCCTTGGGCAGGTGCGCGCGCGCGCGCGCGTGTGTGTGTGCGTGCGTATTCCGTCCCTTAGTACAGGCGGGTAGAGGGGGCGGACTGCTCGTGTGTAGGCAGCAGGCAGGCTGGCGAGAGCTTTGCGCTCAGCCAGCGGCGCCTGAGACGCGGGCATGTGATCAAAAAGCGAGGGGGGAGGGGGGAGGAAGAGGAGGAGGAAAGAGGGAGGGAACCGGCTATAGTACTCCACTCGAAACGAGCCAGGAGTTTGCAAGCTCCGAGGCGCTGCCGTATAGAGGAGCCGGCGGGGCGGAATGTGTGCCTCACAAAAGGACGCGCGCGCCTTTGGCAGGCCGCCTGGGGCGGGAGCCGCGGCGTGTGTTTGGGGTAGGAGAGGAGTTGCTCGTTTTTCCCTCCCTCCTTAGGAATCCCAAGCGGCGAAGGAGCGGCACCCGCAGTGTGAGGCTCCCCCTGGCTGTTTGGAGCGGGCTGCGTGAGAGAAGCGCGCGGGAGGAGTGGGGGTGGTGGGTGGTGGGGGTGAAACGTCCAGAGAGCTGCAAAGAACAGCAGACACTTCATCCTGCGGCACCATGCAGGAAGAGAGGCTGTGCGCGCGCGAGGGAGAGCCGAAGCCCCATGTGCGCAGGTGGGCAACACCCGTTTCCACTGCATTGTCAGCCGGTGGTGGCTGCAGACGTGCATTTGGGGAGGGGGGGGGAAAGAGAGGAGGGAACAGGACAACGATGGGAGGCCGGCATCCACGAGCCAACGGCGAGTCCGGGATGCCTCTGGCTACGTGTGTGTCGTGGGGTGCCAGTCTTGTCTTTCTCCGTCTCGAGAGATGAAGGCTTACAACTTGGATCATCTTCCTTTGGCTGGATGGAAGTGGAAAGACTTGCGAGAGAGCTTGAATCGAGGGAGGGGGAAAAAAATCAGGTTTGTTTCTCCTCCCCTCAATTTTGCAACCACTGACAGTGTAATAATAATAATAATAATAATGCACACGCATGCAACTGTAAACTGGATTATGTGTACGGCGTGGCTTGTGGCAACGTCAGCGGGCGTATCGGAACTACCTTGCGTTTTGTTGTTACTTTGCGATTTCGACTTGCAAGAGGAGCTGTAGAGGGGAAGGGAGAGAGCGAAGGCAAGCGTGTAGACACCTTGACAAGTGGCTTGGCGTCGAGTGAGCAGGGAGGCTTCCTAGCCATGTGCAAAAACAGGGTCTTTATTCAGGAGGGACTTTGAAGGGAGGAGGAGATTAGCCCACGGCACTGCGTGGAAGAGGCAAAATGCAACGGAGCCTTGGAATCTGATTTAAGATAAAATAATCGCTACCAACCTGTGTGCAGGTTTTAAGGGATTATCCTCCAACTTAACTTTTATTAGTGCAGTAGTTGTGATGGCAGTGGAATAGGAAAAAAACTTCTCTAATAGGGGCCTTATTGGACTTGTTTGCAAAAAGCATATAAAAATGTAAGAATGTTAAAGATATAAAATGATCAGGATTTCTGATGAGACCGGTCCATATGTTGGTTGAGACTAGTTATGTTACATATGAAGGTCCTCTTAAATACATCTTTTTTCCCCCTTTAAATTTTATTTTCTAGCTTCCAAAATGTAGAATATTTTGTAGAATAATATTTCATGTAAACCGCTTATGATGGAGTCTGCATTTATTACTAGATGATTATGGCGATTTGCTACACTTTTATGTACTATTATATCAAGCAGTGTAGCAGATAAAACATTAAGGCAGGGATGGTATTTTACTTTTTCTACCTTCCATACATTTTTATTTAAAATAAATACTTAAAGGCTGAAATCCTATACTGAACTTTCTGAGACTTGAGTAGGATTTACATTTGATTACATGTGTATTAGATTACTTTATAAAAAATTAATGGGCATAATGCATCTATTGGTGGGAATGCTTGAGACTTTTTCGTGCATTCTGGACTAGAGTTTTGGATGTGACAGCTACAGGAGATGTAACAGATATTTAATTTCTCCCATTTAACTATAGATGGCAGTGTGAAAACCAAATACAAACACTGGTAGAAGTTATTTTTTGCTCTCTATGAGAAAATGAAGACAGTGTACACATGACTAGGCTCAGGAACTTGAGAAACCACAGGTATGTAAATTGATTAATCTAACTGCCAATGCAATATTTTCTGTGTTCTGAAAATTGGCCACTTTTAGGCATGATTTAACTTAAAACATCAGATGTATTTGACCCGAACAATTTTAAAAAACCAAAGGATACAGAAAAGTATGTATATAACAATTTAGAAGATGTGAGAAGGAGCAGCTTAACTGAAAGGTTTCTTTAAAGCAATTCTCTATAAAGATTTTAAACCTTTTAACATAATGTTAAATAAATATAATGTTGTCTTCTGCTGTTGTTGCTGCTGTCACTAACAAAATTATGTGGGTATATATGTGCTCTGTAAAACCTTTATTTCAAATACAAGTATGCTAATTAAAGTTGGCAGCTTTCTCCTTGAGTGGTCTAGCACCACAATCAGAAACACATTTATATTCTGAACCTCAGGCCTCTTAAAAAGTAAGTTAAATTAAAATGAATGGGAATTATATGTCTGTAAACATGTATAGAGCACCAGTGTAGTTAAAAGTGGATTTAGCATTACTGTGGGATGAATAGTAAAATTATTTTCCTGGCTGGTGAGATAAAGAAAATCAGATGTTTTAGAAGGTGATAAGTACAAGAAACATCTTTGCATAAATTATGCAATTTCCAATAGTGAACACATCTTTTTGTCTTGCAGGAGACAGGTGGGGTCTCTGACCTCATCTTGGGGCTCATAGGCATCCATAGAGTCCTAAGGCATCTCACTGCTTCTATATCCATCTAAAATCTAGTATTGTATCAAGAATGAGCTTCCATGCCTCTCCAGATTCTGGATAAATTAAGAGAGAGGAAGGGGAGGCTTCTCTCCTGAAATCATGCTGAGGTTTTGCAATTCTTCTAAAACATATCATGACATCAGGAGCAAGCTCTTACCTTATCTAAGCTCAGGGAAAGAGTAAGCACACTGACCTTTCACTGGGCTTTAGAGATACTCGGAAAGCAGAATGCTTCTTGATTTTGAATGCTTTCAAAACTCCATGTGACATCAGAGGTGAGAGCTTGTTTGTCTCCTGACCCAGTAGAGGACAGATCTGGTGGCGCCCACAAATTTTGGCCGTCTGTCAAGGTTAGCAAAATTGATGAACTGCTGATCATTGCTTCCAAATTACTTTAGATTAGATAACAGTTTTGTTGAATACGCCATGTTGCACAAGAATATATACTGCATGCCAACAATATACTTTGCAAATGTCGCAGTAGACTTACAGGGCGAATTACTGATCATTTTAAAGTAAATTTTGAAAATCATTAAAAGCATTTTGTTACTGCAATAGGAGCAAAAGATATACAACTAGCTAGCAATATAACCTTATTAGGAAATCCAATTTGAATTAAATAAGTATGAAATTTACTCAAAACAATTTTTACTAACCATGTGTAATCATTAAAGTGCAAGAAAAGAATTCAGTCTTAAAATCGTAGTGTTGGAAGAGTTCACTGGGTCCAAGCTTCTGTTCAGCACAGGAATGAAAATTAAAAGCATTCCTAAAGATGAGTACCTTACCTACTTTTTAAGCACATCTAGCAAAGCAGAGCCTGTTGCTGCTTCAGGTAATTGATTTCACAGTCAAATCTGCCTTCCTGTAATTTAAATGCTTTATGCCCTGCACTTTGGAACACTGGAGAACAAGTCTTGACCCACCTCTGTGTGACACCAGTATTTGAGGAGTGCAATCGCCTCTTCTTTCCATTCCCTCTCCACCTCCCACCCCCCACCTCTCTAATATTTCTCAAGGCTAATCATTTCAGTTCCTCCAGTCCTTTTCACTACTCCCCTGATTATCTTGTTATCCTTCTCCAGTGTGTTTCAATTTACCTGAATCCCTTTAAAAATGTAACACCAGAATCTTAGTTATGTATTTGCCTTTCCCTAATGCCCGTATACGTAATTCATTACTATCCGTCAAAAAATCAGTCTCCTTGGAGACAGAAAAAAAATGGTGAGAATAAGCATTATATCCGAGCATGTAAATACTTGTATCTTTATCCTAAATATAATTATTTGAGTAAATATAATTACCTGAGAGTATTGAAATCAGCACTTGGATTTGGGGTGCTTGAAGAGGAACAATTGTTATATCGAACTTGACTGCTTTGAACTAGAAATTTAAAATTTAGTGAATTGTTTGTATTCCTAGCAGTACACGTGTGAGTGAATGTGTAAACTTATATGTAAAAATGCAGCAGCATGTACTCCTCTTACAGTAAGAAGTCATAAAATATTAACAGTTATGTCTAATGTTAAGAGAAGCAGTAGGAAGAATGCTCTGCTGAGGGTTCTTATTACAGAGACTTCACTATGCAACAAGTACCATTACTGTACATTATGATAAATTGTTATAAATAATTTAAATAAACTCTCATCACTTTCCAAATGCTTGATCTGTATGTTTTGATCTGCTCATGCAAGTTATTGAGAGAGCAACACAACAGTACACTACAAATCAGCAACGTTCCTAGGTTTTTGTGTAAACTGGTACTAATATGCTAAACTATTACATAATTCATCTACAATATGTGAATATTAGAATGTTGGTAATGAAGTAAATTAATCTCAGGGAAAAAAACAATAACAAACTAGATACTTATCTTTTTCCCCCTCTATTCTATTTGGGCTCCATTTCTACAATGCAGCCATCTCAGCAGCTTGCATTCCTGCTATTTGAGTACACACAACATGGATTCCTACATTCTTTTTTGTGTGAGTCAAACCGCACAGATAATGATCAGAAACTGGATTCCAGCCAAAAGGCAGATACTGATGGTTTTTCTTGCAGACAGACCTCAAGGATGGAGAGACAGTGAGCACAGATGGCATCCTGTAACTCATACCTGCATTGGAAGAAAACATTCTAATAGTAATACGTTTAGGTTTATCTGGGTTTTGGACGAACATCAACAGTCTTAATATTTTGGATGTATAAAATATAAACTATAATCTTAATAGTAGACCATGGGCTTTGTATGCAAAAACACCCCAAATTCTATCCCTGGTATCCCCACGTAAGAATTGAAGTTGGCCTAAAAACACAGAGATGCAGCCAGTAAGTACAGATCTGATTGAACTATATTTCCTATTTCCAAAAGAACCAAACCGAGAAAGGATTTTTTAAAAAAAATATATTTATAATTAAAAGTAAGTCCTGTTGTGACAGGAAATGGAGGACTGTTACCATAATGTCGAGCTCTAAATTCAGTATTTAATTGGGTGTTCTAGGGTGTATGTGGGTTCCTGGATTTTCTTTGCTTGTACAAAGATTCTCATTATAGTAAAGAAGTGACACTGCTTTTAAAGAAGTGATTAAGGCAATATATTCTATTTAGGTTACATCAAAAACTTAGTTTCACCTAGTTTAGCTTGTACATACAAAGATATTTGGAAGTATTTTCTGTGTAAGTTGTTCATTTATTAGCTACCAAACATATCAGTGTAGTGTCATTAGTCATGTATTGGAAGGCAAAAGGAGAAGGGGCTGGAAGAGGATGAGATGGTTAGATACTGTCCTGTACGCAGTAGGCATGAGTTTGAGCAGACTACGGAGACAGTGGAGGATTGGGGGGGGGGGCTTGATGTGCTGTGGACCATGGGGGTTGGACATGACTTAGTGACTGAATAACCACAACATTAATCACATAAGGTGATCGATGAAAAATGCAGTCTTAATCCCATGCAAGGTATTTCATAGATTCAAAGTCCTTCTCAGTTTGAAGGAGCATGTATAATAAATTGTGCTCCTAGAAAAGTAGTTTACTTTTTGTAAAATGTCAGTATTGCTTGGGTTTGGATGCTCAAAAATGGACCAGTCATCTTTTGCTCATTTACTACCAGTTGTTTGACTGTTAAGCCACACCTGCTCTGCATAAGTGGCAGCCTGTCCTTTTTGGTGCATGGTAATATGTTTGTGAAAGGCAGTTGAAAGATCCTTTTGCTTTTTAGACACGCAGGGATTATCTTGTGAAAGAGCTTATACCATCTTAATTTCCAGTTAAGCCATAAAATCCAATTTATATAAGCCATGTGTTGCCTATATAAGGTATTTCAAAACTCAAGAAGGAATAAAGGAGATTCAGGAAGGAATTGTGGAACAATAACTACATGCAAGTAGCTACCAGAGAGAAATAAATACATCATCATCATCATCATCATCATCATTATTATTATTATTATTATTATTATTATTATTATTATTAGTAGTAGTAGTAGTAGTAGTAGTACTATTGTCACTGTTGGCATCTATCTTCTAAACATGGTTTATATGAAGTTTCCCCTAATTTTATCTCAATAGTAATAGCCAGTGAGGTGGATTGAACTGGAATATAATTGTGATAATGTTAGTTTAATAGAATTTTATCAAACTAATCAGGATTAGTTTGGACTATCCTCTTCTTATTTGCTAGTGGAGAAAGGTAGAAAAGAAAATAGGGAGAACGTAATTGTTAGTGGACATATGTGTCTACTTATACTTTTAGGTATTGCCAGCAGAGTGGCTGGGTTTTAGTGTGATAGATACATATATGCTATGGATGCTTGAAATATAGCACATGTACATCTCAATTTATTTCCTACTCTTTGCCAGTTATTGACTAGAAAAAGTAGAGCCACTGTATTTGGAACATTTAATAAGCAAATGAGGTGAGTGCTTTGTCCTCGACGCAGGTAAACTAAAATTAGTTCTATTAGTTCTAAATTTAGTTTAGCAGAACTAAAATCCAATCAAATTCCTGCCTACCTACTATTCTACTTCTTTTAAAAATGATTCATCTCTGGAATTCTACATGCAATCTAGCAAGACTTTATTACTTTATGTACAACTGCCATATTTTCTATATAAGAAAAAGTTACTTTGGCTGTGCTTGGGAAGACTTTGTGCCTTTAGAATCTTTCGGGTAGCTGTCTGCATGGTGAGGAATAATTCACATCCTTCTTTTTTCATAAAAATTCCACAGAACAATGGGTGGCACAGAAAAAGAAATGCCTAGAAGTCAAGAGAATCAATAATTTGTCAATGTAATTGCAATCCAACAAGAAAACTGTTCTGTTATGGTTATACAAGAAACTGAATAACGGCATCTTGTAGAAGAAAGAATGTTGCTTTTGTAATTAATATAATTTTCCATTTTGGTATACCGTATATACTTGAGTATAAGCCGAATTTTTCAGCCCACTTTTTGGGCTGAAAAATTCCACTTCGGCTTATACTCCAGTCAACAAAAAAACTTACTGAGGACTTGTGCGCGGCCGAGGCTTTGGAGCTTCCGGGATCGCGCTCACCTCTCCCAAGCCACCGCCGTCCGGAGACCTGCCGAAGTTTGGGGAGGTTTGGGGAGGTGCGCGCGCACCTCCCCAAAAGTCCCCAAACGAAGCCGGGTCTCCGTTCCTCTGCGCCCTGCCTGCCTGCTTCTTTCCACAGCGGAAAGAAGCAGGCAGGCAGGGGGCGGAGGAACGGAGACCCGGCGACGTTTGGGGAGGTTTGGGCGCCTCTCCAAATATCCCCAAACGTCGCCGGGTCTCCGTTCCTCTGTGCCCTGCCTGCCTGCTTCTTTCCACAGCGGAAAGAAGCAGGCAGGCAGGGGGCGGAGGAACGGAGACCCGGCGACGTTTGGGGAGGTTTGGGCGCCTCTCCAAATATCCCCAAACGTCGCCGGGTCTCCGTTCCTCTGTGCCCTGCCTGCCTGCTTCTTTCCACAGCGGAAAGAAGCAGGCAGGCAGGGAGCGGAGGAACGGAGACCCGGCGACGTTTGGGGAGGTTTGGGCGCCTCTCCAAATATCCCCAAACGTCGCCGGGTCTCCGTTCCTCTGTGCCCTGCCTGCCTGCTTCTTTCCACAGCAGAAAGAAGCAGGGAGGCAGGGGGCGGAGGAACGGAGACCCGGCGACGTTTGGGGATATTTGGAGAGGCGCCCAAACCTCCCCAAACGTCGCCGGGTCTCCGTTCCTCCGCCCCCTGCCTCCCTGCTTCTTTCTGCTGTGGAAAGAAGCAGGCAGGCAGGGCACAGAGGAACGGAGACCCGGCGACGTTTGGGGATATTTGGAGAGGCGCCCAAACCTCCCCAAACGTCGCCGGGTCTCCGTTCCTCCGCCCCCTGCCTCCCTGCTTCTTTCTGCTGTGGAAAGAAGCAGGCAGGCAGGGCACAGAGGAACGGAGACCCGGCGACGTTTGGGGATATTTGGAGAGGCGCCCAAACCTCCCCAAACGTCGCCGGGTCTCCGTTCCTCCGCCCCCTGCCTCCCTGCTTCTTTCTGCTGTGGAAAGAAGCAGGCAGGCAGGGCACAGAGGAACGGAGACCCGGCGACGTTTGGGGATCTTTGGAGAGGCGCCCAAACCTCCCCAAACGTCGCCGGGTCTCCGTTCCTCCGCCCCCTGCCTCCCTGCTTCTTTCTGCTGTGGAAAGAAGCAGGCAGGCAGGGCACAGAGGAACGGAGACCCGGCGACGTTTGGGGATATTTGGAGAGGCGCCCAAACCTCCCCAAACGTCGCCGGGTCTCCGTTCCTCCGCCCCCTGCCTCCCTGCTTCTTTCTGCTGTGGAAAGAAGCAGGCAGGCAGGGCACAGAGGAACGGAGACCCGGCGACGTTTGGGGATATTTGGAGAGGCGCCCAAACCTCCCCAAACGTCGCCGGGTCTCCGTTCCTCCGCCCCCTGCCTCCCTGCTTCTTTCTGCTGTGGAAAGAAGCAGGCAGGCAGGGCACAGAGGAACGGAGACCCGGCGACGTTTGGGGATATTTGGAGAGGCGCCCAAACCTCCCCAAACGTCGCCGGGTCTCCGTTCCTCCGCCCCCTGCCTCCCTGCTTCTTTCTGCTGTGGAAAGAAGCAGGCAGGCAGGGCACAGAGGAACGGAGACCCGGCGACGTTTGGGGATATTTGGAGAGGCGCCCAAACCTCCCCAAACGTCGCCGGGTCTCCGTTCCTCCGCCCCCTGCCTGCCTGCTTCTTTCCGCTGTGGAACGAAGCAGCCTGAACGAAGCAGGCTGCTTCTTTCCACTGCGGAACGAAGCAGCCTGCCTGCTTCTTTCCGCTGCGGAACGAAGCAGCCGGCGGCGGAGGCTTGCAGAACGGCGGATCGGCTTATACTCAAGTCACCAACTTTTTCCAGTTTTTGGGGGTGAAATTGGGGGTCTCGGCTTATACTCGAGTCGGCTTATACTCAAGTATATACGGTAATTATTTTTTTCATTTTTTTGTTCAAAAAGCACTAAATGAAAGGCAAGGTGCCAGAATGAATCGGGGAGAAAGCAGAAGCAGAAACCTGTTGATAGGAAAGTGTCAAAGCTACATTCATTCATTCATTATTTCTTTCTTTCATTCATTCATTCTTACACGCGCACGCACGCACGCACAGTAACATTTTCTGGAGATTTTCATCCTTTTGTATTTCTAATTTTCCAAATTTATTTGTTTTTATTCATTTATTCAATTTATAGAGCTTCCCATCTCAGGTTTTTTACAATTAAAAAAATTACAGTTAAAAGACAAAAATATTTTAAAACAATGAAATTTTATTAGATTTAATACCATTGGATGATAGAATCACAAGAGTCTCACTGGATGATGAATGAGAATCTGAGCAAGATGGAAACATTCCACTTGCCATCACAATAGATATGCGAGAACAGAAGAGTAAACAGCAATATTTAGTCATAACTAAATGGATCACATACTCAACTTCCAACTAATTTATGAGGGCAAATATAGTAAACTATTAAAATACATACTCCTTAGGGAACAGTTACAAATTACAAAATAATATTATAAAAGATATTCAGGTCATAAAAGAAAGAAATATTTTCTGCCAGTATAGATAATTGGGCTATGAAGTGTTTTGGACTGGATTCCACAAAGTTGTTTTGGAGAACTTCTCTTGTGTTTCTTTAAAGTTCACATTGTTGCAGTTCTGGAAATACACAACTGCTTTAAACAGTTGCAGATAGGGGCTATGCTTGCACCCTTGTGTGCTTCAGAGCATTTTGGAATTGAATCAGAAGTTCTTTACAATCTGAAGTGACTTAAGAAATTTATAGGAAAGTTAACTGTAGGAATGCAAACAGAAATGAAGAAAAATATTAGCACAACAAATAAAACGAGGCTGAAACTGTGTTGACTTCAGAATATCATATTAAAATGGCTAATATTCTAAGGCAGGGGTGTCAAACTCGCAACATCAAGTGACATGTTGTGACGTATTGTGACTTTTTTCCCATTGCCGGCAATGGGGTGGGTATGTTTTGGCATGACGCATCCGGCCCATGGGCTGGCAGTTTGACACACCTGTTCTAAGGAAGTTACATTAAAAAGTGATACATATTTTCAAACACATATTTGTCATATTTGTCTAAATTGATGGCAGCCTATTATATTAAAACAATATATAAAGAAAAAAGGCATATATGTGGGACAAGGTTGCAAAAAGCAAAATCACAATACAAACTTCACTGCTTCTGCACTTGTGATGTTATGCGCACGTTTTTAAGGGGTGGATCTTATGTCATAAATTCCCACTGCACATTTCATCATTTTGATGAAAGAATTAGGAGAACAAAAACTACTCAAAATTGAAATACCAGGAACAACACCAACAATATTTGAGTGAGATGATACTCTCATAATGTTGTTTTAGAAATAATATTTAACAATAACATATCTAATCCTCACTATTCAAGAAAATAATAATAATAATAATAATAATAATAATAATAATAATAATAATAATAATAATAATAATAATAATAATAATAATAATAATAGAGTTGGAAGGGACTTTGGAGACCTTCTAGTCCAACCCACTGCTCAGGCATGAAACCCTGTACCATTATAGACAAATGGTTGTCCAGGCTCTTCTTAAAAACTTCCAGTGTTGGTGCATTCACAGCTTCTGGAGGCAGGTTGTTCCACTGATTAATTGTTCTGTCAGGAAATTTGTCCTTAGTTCTAGGTTGCTTCTCTCTTTGGTTAGTTTCCATCCATTGCTTCTTGTCCTGCCCTCAGGTGCTTTGGAGAATAGCTTGTCTCCCTCTTCTTTGTAGCAACCCCTGAGATATTGGAACACTGCTATCATGTCACCCCTAATCCTTCTCTTCATTAAAGTAAAAAAGGTAAAGGTAAAGGTTCCCCCGCACGTGTGTGCTAGTCGTTTCCGACTCTAGGGGCCGGTGCTCATCTCCGTTTCAAAGCCGAAGAGCCAGCGCTTGTCCGAGGACGTCTCCGTGGTCATGTGGCCGGCATGACTAGACGCCAAAGGCGCACGGAACGCTGTTACCTTCCCACTGTAGTGGTCCCTATTTTTCTACTTGCATTTTTACGTGCTTTCGAACTGCTAGGTTGGCAGAAGCTGGGACGAGTAACAGGCGCTCACTCTGCTACGCGGCACCCGGGATTTGACCTGCCAAACTGCCGACCTTCTGATCGACAAGCTCAGCATCCTAACCCACTGAGCCACCGCGTCCCAATTCCAGCAAGTGCTCTTTATATGTTTTAGCCTGTCCCCTAATCATCTTTGTTGCTCTTTGTACTCTTTCTAGAGTCTCAACATCTTTTTTCCATTGTGGTAACCAAAACTGGGTGCAGTATTCCAAGTGTGGCCTTACCAAGGCATTGTAAAATGGTATTAACACTTCACGTAATCTTGATTCTATCCTTCTGTTAATGCAGCCTAGCACTGTGTTGGCTTTTTTGCAGCTGCAGCCCACTGCTGTCTCATATTTAAGTGACTGTCCACTAGGACTCCGAGATCCCTCTCAAAGTTACTACCATTGAACAAGGTATCACCAATACTGTACCCGTGTATTTGGTTTTTGTTGCCTAAATGTAGAACCTTACTTTTTTCACCACTGAATTTCATTTTGTTAGATAGTGCCCAGTGTTCAGGTCTGTCAAGATCCTTCTGTATCTTAAGCTTATCTTCTGGAGTGTTGGCTATTCCTGTCAGCTTGGTGTCGTCTGCATATTTGATGAGTTCCCCATCTATCCCCTCATCCAAATCACTGATGAAGATGTTGAAGAGCACTGGGCCCAGAACAAAGCCCTGCGGCACTCCACTACACACTTCCCTATCTGTAGATGCAGTTCCATTGAGGGCCACACACTGAGTATGGCTGGTCAGCCAGCTACGAATCCATCTGGTGGTGATGCTATCTAACCCACATTTTTCTATCTTATCAAGTAGTAGGTTGTGGTCTTCTTTATGAAATGCCTTACTGAAGTCCAAGTAAATTATATCCACAGCATTCCTCTGGTCCACTAATTTTGTCACTTGGTCAGAGAATGCAATAAGATGGCATGATCTGTTTTTGACAAACCCATGTTGGCTTTTGGTGATGACTTTGGTTGCTTCTAAGTGTTCGCTGATTCGTTGCTTGATTATCTTTTCCAGAATCTTCCCAGGTTTTGAGGTCAGGCTGATAGGTCTGTAGTTTCCTGGATCCATTTTCCCCCCTTTTTTGACGATGGGAACTGCATCTGCTCTTTTCCAGTCCTCTGGTAGTTCCCCAGTGCTCCAGGATCTTTGAAAGATACAGTTCAATGGTTCTGAGATCACATCTCCCAGTTCCTTTGGAACCTAGGGGTGTAGCCCATCTGGTCCTGGTGATTTGAACTCGTCTAGGGTGGACAAGTGCTCACTTACCATTTTGCTAGCTTGATGCCGTAACCCATTCTAAGAAAGAAGCCTTAACTTATAAACTACAGCAGATTAATGAATCATGCTAAGTCAAAATAAAGCAAACCACATTATAGATTAATGTTTCAAATGAATCAATCCATAGATACACTGATGTGAACATAAAAAAAAAGAAATTAAATATTTAAGATTTGTATGGTACTTGAAAGTGATCCTACTGCTTCAAACACATTATCTCGGTCTCATTCGTAGAACACCCTGAAAGAAAAGTCAGTGTCAGTACTATTTACCATGCTTTAAAAGCAGAAGATGATTTCCTTAATAGTGTCTGATGGTTTATAGCAACAGATTTACACTTATGGCTGACTTGTTGGTTCTCTTTTTACTGTGTTAGTATAAATCTTGATATTGTACGTTATTTCAATTCAATGCTATTCATGTAATAAATTCTTAATATTCTATTATAGATAGAAAGGGAAAGAAAAAGTGGGTATTCTATCAATATTAGTATAGATTAGGATATTAATATTACAAGTATTAGGATTATTTGGCCATTCAAAATTAAACAACATTGGAAATGAAATGAAGAGCATTCATTAAAGTATTTGTTATGCCATAAAAATTTGGTCTTAAGATAAATTACATGGTATTGAAATCTCTACCCTGTTGTTCCCCTTCATGGATTACTGCCTTGTCATGGCGAAGGGGCTTGCGTAATTCAATGAAGCTATGAGCTATGCCGTGCAGGGCCAGCCAAGATGGAAAGGTCATAGCTGAGAGTTCTGACAAAACGTGATCCACTGGAGAAGGAAATGCCAACCCACTCCAGTATCTTTGCCATGAAAACCCTAGGGACAGTACCAAAAGGCAAAATGATATGACGCTGGAAGATGAGCCCCTCAGGTCGGAAGGTGTCCAATATGCTACTGGGGAAGAGCAGAGGGCTAGTACTAGTAGCGCCAGAAAGAATGAAGTGACTGGGCCAAAGCCGAACGGATGCTCAGCTGTGGATGTGTCTGGTGGTGAAAGGAAAGTCTGATGCTGTAAAGATTTTTTCTCCATAGGAACCTGGAATGTAAGATCCATGAATCAAGGCAAGCTGGACGTGGTCAAACAAGAGATGACAAGACTGAACATCGACATCTTAGGTATCAGCGAACTAAAATGGACAGGAATGGGTGAATTTAATTCAGATGACCATCAGGTATACTACTGCGGGCAAGAATCCCTCAGAAGAAATGGAGTAGCCTTCATAGTCAATAAAAGAGTAGGAAAAGCAATACTGGGATAAAGGTAAAGGTAAAGGTTCCCCCGCACATGTGTGCTAGTCGTTTCCGACTCTAGGGGCCGGTGCTCATCTCCGTTTCAAAGCCGAAGAGCCAGCGCTTGTCCAAGGACGTCTCCGTGGTCATGTGGCTGGCATGACTAGACGCCAAAGGCGCACGGAACGCTGTTACCTTCCCACCGTAGTGGTCCCTATTTTTCTACTTGCATTTTTACGTGCTTTCGAACTGCTAGGTTGGCAGAAGCTGGGACGAGTAACAGGCGCTCACTCTGTTACGCGGCACTCGGGATTCGACCCGCCAAACTGCCGACCTTCTGATCGACAAGCTCAGCGTCCTAACCCACTGAGCCACCACGTCCCTATAATACTGGGATACAATCCCCAAAATGACAGAATGATCTCAGTTCGAATCCAAGGCAAACCATTCAATATCACAGTAGTCCAAGTCTATGCCCCAACCACCAATGCTGAAGAGGATGAAATTGACCAGTTCTATGAAGGCCTACAGCACCTTATAGAATTAACACCAAAAAATGATGTCTTTATCATCATGGGGGATTGGAATGCTAAAGTAGGAAGCCAAAAGATAACTGGAATAACAGGCAAGTTTGGCCTTGGAGTGCAAAATGAAGCAGGGCACAGGCTGATAGAATTCTGTCAAGAGAATACGATGGTCATAGCAAACACTCTTTTCCAACAACCCAAGAGACGGCTCTACACATGGACATCACCAGATGGTCAACACAGAAATCAGATTGACTATATGCTCTGCAGCCAAAGATGGAGAAGCTCTATACAGTCAGTAAAAACAAGACCAGGAGCTGACTGTGGCTCAGACCATGAGCTTCTCATTGTGAAGTTTAGGCTTAAACTGAAGAAAGTAGGGAAAAGCACTAGGCCAGTCAGGTATGAATTAAATCATATCCCTGTTGAATATACAGTAGAGGTGACAAATAGATTTAAGGAATTAGATCTGATAGAGTGCCTGAAGAACTATGGACAGAGGTTCGCAACATTGTACAACAGGTAGCAACCTAAACCATCCCAAAGAAAAAGAAATGCAAGAAAGCAAAATGGCTGTCTGAGGAAGCTTTGCAAATAGCTGAGGAAAGGAGGGAAGCGAAAGGCAAGGGAGAAAAAGAAAGATACGCCCAATTGAATGCAGAATTCCAGAGAATAGCTAGAAGAGATAAGAATGCCTTCTTAAATGAACAGTGCAAAGAAATAGAAGAAAACAATAGAATAAGGAGGACCAGAGATCTTTTCAAGAAAATTGGAGAGATGAAGGGAACGTTTAATGCAAAAATGGGCATGATAAAGGACCAAAATGGCAGGGACCTAACAGAGGTAGAAGAGATTAAGAAGAGGTGGCAAAATTACACAGAAGAACTATACAAGAATGAGCTTAACGTCCCTGATAATCACAATGAGGTGGTCATTGACCTTGAGCCCGACATCCTAGAATGTGAAGTGAAGTGGGCCTTAGAAAAGCTGAGCAACAACAAAGCTAGTGGAGGTGACAGTATTCCAGCTGAGCTATTCAAAATCTTAAAAGATGATGCAGTAAAAGTGCTACACTCAATTTGCCAGCAAATTTGGAAAACTCAACAGTGGCCACAGGATTGGAAAAGATCAGTTTACATTCCAATTCCAAAGAATGTTCAAACTATCGCACCATTGCACTCATTTTACATGCTAGTAAAGTTATGCTTAAAATCCTACAAGCTAGACCTCAGCAGTATGTGGATCGAGAACTACCAGAAGTACAGGCAGGATTTCGAAGAGGCAGAGGAACTAGAGATCAAATTGCCAACATACGCTGGATCATGGAGAAAGCTAGAGAGTTCCAGAAAAACATCTACTTCTGCTTCATTGACTATGCTAAAGCCTTTGATTGTGTGGATCATAACAAACTGTGGCAAGTCCTTAAAGAGATGGGTGTACCAGACCATCTTATTTGTCTCTTGAGAAACCTATATGCAGGCCAAGAAGCAACAGTGAGAACTGGACACGGAACCACTGATTGGTTCAAAATTGGGAAAGGAGTCCGGCAAGGCTGTATACTGTCGCCTTGCCTATTTAACTTATATGCAGAGCGCATCATGAGAAAGGCAGGGCTAGATGAATCAAAAGTTAGAATTAAGATTGCCGGAAGAAATATCAACAACTTAAGATATGCAGATGATACCACTCTAATGGCAGAAAGTGAAAAGGAACTAAAGAGCCTCTTGTTGCGAGTGAAGAAGGAGAGTGCAAAAGTTGGGTTGAAACTTAACATTAAGAAAACCAAGATCATGGCATCCGGCCCTCTCAATTCCTGGCAAATAGATGGGGAAGAAATGGAGGTAGTGACAGATTTTATTTTCCTGGGCTCCAAGATCACTGCAGATGGGGACTGTAGCCAAGAAATTAAAAGACACTTGCTCCTGGGGAGGAAAGCCATGGCAAATCTAAACAACACACTAAAAAGCAGAGACATCACCCTGTCAACAAAAGTGCGTATAGTCAAGGCTATGGTCTTCCCAGTTGCAATGTATGGCTGTGAAAGTTGGACCATAAAAAAGGCTGAGCGCCAAAGAATTGAGGCCTTTGAACTCTGGTGCTGGAGAAGACTCCTGCAAGTCCCTTGGACTGCAAGACGATCAAACCGGTCAGTCCTAGAGGAGATCAACCTGGACTGCTCTTTAGAAGGCCAGATCCTGAAGCTAAAACTCAAATACTTTGGCCACCTAATGAGAAGGAAGGACTCACTGGAGAAGAGCCTAATGCTGGGAAAGATTGAGGGCAATAGAAGAATGGGACGACAGAGAATGAGGTGGCTGGATGGAGTCACTGAAGCAGTAGGCATGAGCTTAAATGGACTCTAGAAGATGGTAGAGGACAGGAAGGCCTGGAGGAACGTTGTCCATAGGGTCGCGATGAGTCAGACACGACTTCGCAACTAACAACAACAACCCTGTTGTTACTTGGTGTGTGTGTGTCTGTATGTCTGTAAAAAATAAATGAACAAAATAAGTTTAACCAAACTGAGATATTAAAAAAAATGATTTTTTAAAAAAACAATTTTTAAAAAAAATAACAATGAAGAAACTGTTGAGTTTTTGACTTCCCCCTTTTGTGTGGAAAGAATTCCTCAACCAGAAGCAAATGGAAAAGATTCAGATAAATCTAAATTTCTGTGTGTTTGTGTGTGTGTGTGTGTGTGTGTGTGTGCGTGCGTGCCAAGTCTGTATGAAAAGATCTCGGGTTGATGTACTGAAGTCTGTGTGAAATGGGGATGAGACAGTAATTCTCACCAATAAATAAAAAGTTACATTAGACAATTACAGAATGCAGACTTCATCTAAAATGGCAGCACATTGTTGATAGCTAAGGGAGATTAAAAGTAAAGATGCCTACAGCCATCTTGATTTCTTGCAGCAGCAGGGCAATAGTTGCCATTCTTTTTGCCATGTTGTTGTTGTTTTTATTTCCTAGTCTATTCAACTACCCTGCAATTTCTCTGTCCACAGCTGACTCCTTTCCCCCTTAACCCTATAAGGGAACAAGGAAGGGGTGGGAATGCTCCAAAAGTGAATAATGGCATATTCAAATATCTTATAACCATTAATAGCTTGAGCAAAGCTGGGGAATTTTATACAAATATAATATTTATTAAACAAAGGAGAAAAACAAGAGGTAAAAATAGGCTGGAGCAGATGCATGCTTATCAACTTGAAGAACATACAGAGAACAGCATTGTGACAGTTTATTTTAAAAAATAGAACAGAAAGTTTGACTATATATTTTAAAACCTACATAATTAATTCTGAAATATCAACCTGATTCACTTGCTCAATATTATTCAGCCCAATTTTATAGCTTTGGGAAAAAGTGATCATTATATAACATAAAATAATTATAGAAATATCAGTGTTCATTAATTAAATTATCCAAACTTTTTACAGAATTCTTAATCTGGTTACAGCATTATTGAAGAAATGATAACCATTATAATAGGAAGAACTTCATCTAGATGTGTAGGGAATTAATATGACTCCAGTTGGATCCGAATTTAAATAGATGCAACTAGACCTGGGACTGAGCTTTATTGCTTCCAGTTTCCAACAATAGCCTTCCAAAAAATGCTACATAGAAAATTGAACAGTAAACTTTGGTGTGTGTGTGTGTGTGTGTGTGTGTGTGTGTGTGTGTCTGAAAGCTAGATAAAACTGTTTATTATATACACAGCATTGGTGAGGAAGAAAGACTTAAAACTAAAAATCCATTTTATGAACCCAAATGCCTTTTTGTTTATAACATTCATTAAAATAGCAGATACATAATATATACTCTAGTTTTTATTAGCTTGGGCATCAATGATCATCGTGTTAAAGAAGTTGGAAAAGCCTTTTTAACTATTCTTTAAGAACCCTTCTCAAACAATTATTAGGGCGGGAAGCAACATGATGGTGATATATTCCAGTATAATGTTTTAGGCAGCAAACCTTTTTTCTCTTGCGCTTAACTCTAACTTTAAACCTAATCCTTAACCAGTTATTTATTTATGTAAATTCTGATGCTGATCATCTCCTATTGATGCCATACTGGATCTCTTATATTGATATAGATTTCTATCTTTCTTTAATTTCTCCATTATATCAAAGATGAATAATGTCTCTGATTAATTTGAATTGCCATATTAAGGCAACCGTAAGTGAAATGTTTTGAAGATGTGGCTTTTAAGATGTGGGACATATCCACATTAAAAAAAACCCTCTTATACTTGAATGTTTTGAAGTTATATGAAGTTTAACTGCTGTATCTGTTCCTTTTCGTCTTTTAAAATTTACACAGTATGTTTTTGCAATTAGGTACTGATTCATTCCACAATTTATGGTCCCATATTTCTTTATCCTATAGGATTCCATGTTTAGACATAATAAACCATAGATAAATAATCAAGCTTTATAAAAACTGAACAATATTTTCAAATTATGATTTGTTGCAAGCTCATCCAGTCGTTGTTTGCTTCTTTGAATGGATTTAAATGTTCAAAACACAATGAAGTAGAGCATAATTTCCCAGATTTTTATTTTCTTAACTGATTTCATTGAGATATATAACTCTTGTCTGTCTTCCAAAAATGTTTGATAATATTGTTAGGATATTGTTTCTCCGTATTCCCCAAAACCCTTTCTCCTACCCCAGGCCCCAGACAAACTCTATGAAAAGCTATTTCTTTAATGTTATAAATGTTTGAAGTCCATTTATTTTTATTACTTTTCTACCTTTTAATTATGAAAAGGTTCACTAGAAACATGCTTAGAAGTGTTTATGAATAACTAGAAATTGTATCATCAAATGGGTTCTCATGGGCACTAAAAATGATGTCATGTTTGTAAAAGCTTCAGTAATGGCTTTGGCAAAATATGTGTGACCGAATATATGACTTTTCTCCAAGAAGCTTTCCTAATTTTAGCGTGTATTATAATATCCTTTATAACTAATAGATATGCTTCTTGGAAGAAAGCAACAATAAGTAGGAATATGGTTATCATGCTTGTCATCCCAATGCTGGTTTAACTTTTTCGTTAAAAAGTTAGAATGGTAAAAATAGGGTATCCTAATGAAGTTCAAGCAGCTCCATGTTAGAGGTTTGTGACTTACAAGGATAACTTTGAATTTGGTATACTGAGATTATGACCTGTCCACCTTGATTCAGCATAAAGCTTCGTTGAGAATTGTGTTCAGATTGTAACTGCTTAACTTCCTTTATGTACGGTATACAGTTCTGAGTAACATATTGTCCAAAGTGATTGCAGTTAATGATTATTACTGCTTGTGTGCCCAGGTTAGTAATCTTATTTGCCATATCTTGTCTTTCTTAAATTACTTTCTAAGAGCCTTGGGAATGCTCAGAACAAGGATTGACCACGGTCATCTTTGATTGGAAGACTGTGGTTTGTTATGTGGATGGTTGCATTTGAGGATAGTTAAATGTATAATTAATGCAGAATCCAGTCTTGCTTTATTTAGATGAAATCATATTTTATGTATTTTGCAATGGTTACATTGTGGTTGGACAAATGTTTTGATCACATGGGATGCCTTAAGTACACCCCTCTTCCTCCTGGTGCTCCTGACAATAAGGAAATGATATCCTGTTCACTGCCGTACAGAGAATTTTACTATTCTTTCCAGCAATCCTGCTAAAGACTGTTGCTTCCTATTTGATTGAGTTGCAGGCAGTGGTGTCTGTAAATGCATGCTGCTTGTCCATGAAGAGTGATTATTCCTTCTCTCATTCCCCATGTGGGAAAAGTTTATTTTATGGGTGTCCTAGGACCTAAGGAAGTTCAAGCAGCTCCATGTTAGAGGATGTCAGGAGGGGGGCATTATGGCAACATGTCTTAAGGTACTTTGAGATCTCAGTTGATATCAAAAATTCTACTGGATTCGTGTTAATTATGTAGCTTTATTGTTCCGCTTTTTAAAATTACGATGGGTATTTATTTTGATTCGTATAATGTTTATTCATCATTTTGAATTCTAATGTGTGAACAGTACCTTGGAATCTATTGGAGATGAGCTAAAATAATATAGTGAAACTATGGCATGTGTTATATATGGTGATTTACAGCAATGTATTAATAAATTAATTAACTAAATGATCAGCCAGATAGCTCTAATTAAAGATATTACAGGAAAATTCAAAGGGAGATCTTGATAACTATTATTCTTACTAAGTGTTAAGAATCAGTATTTGATAGCTAAGGAATTAGGTGGCTGCATTTCTGAATATCTGGAGAAAAGACCTAAATTCTTTGTGATTATTTTTTTTTAATCCCAGTGAAACTTTTCACAAGATTTGTGAGGTGATTTTTTGATGGCTAGAAATATACAGAATTATACTTTAAATTCATGATTTAACTGACTCTGCATTTTGCCAACCACTCTTCGATAAGACTGATTGGAAAAAACAGATTAACCAAAGGGTTGTGGAAATGGCTTTGAGCAAAATATTTCACTTCATTGGGAAAGCATTAACTTGTCTCAGGAAAAGAAAGTGTGAGAAAAAAAGATAATCCAGACTCTTTTTAGTATAAGAGGAGAGGAGGACTATCACTGTCAGACTTTCAGACTTTTAGGCTTTCATTACTTTAGCTTATGTCAGTAAAGTAAGTCCTAGTATTTCTTATAGCATTCAATTTCATTTTATGTTTTGGTTGACCTTGAAGAAACAAAAACTTATTTTGATTTTGAATTAGAATAATTTTCTCCAACTATCCAGAACAGATGGTCAACAATAATTTGGCTTTAGTCTTTTGTTTTCCTGAGGAATAGTGAACCAGAAATCCTGCTTCAGTCCTAACCTCTTCACATCTTGTTCAATTTATGAATAGCATAACTGTTTGTAAAATGCAAGGAACCAAACAGGAACAGGCTAGTAGACTTATTTTTAAATGAGGTTGGCATTCTGATTTCTGATAAGCAACACAGCTTCAATTCCCAATTAAGATTTTGGATTGTTAATTTAATGAGTTTGTTTCTCCTTGTTTAGATCATTTCAAGCTATATTAGGTGACATATTGATAAATGTGGGAAAAAATCCCCAAATAAATTTGGTAAAGGTAGATAGGGGCAATCATGCTAAAAGCTAAAGAGACTATAAAGCTCTATCTTACTAAAATACCTAAAGTAGGAATAGTAGTAAATAAAAACCAGAAAGTAGCAATCAGATTTACCATTATTGCCAGGCTAAACTGTATATAGAGAATTATGAATACATATTTAGCAATGCCTGCTGGATTGCTCAATTTTTGCTTAATAATATTTTTTTTCAAGTTAGAAGTTGTCTTATTTGGAATATCATTTTCTCTTCACAATATAAAGATATCGAGACATTTGGAATATTGGGACTGACGTATGACCATTTTTCACACTAACAACCACAGCAGCATCCCCAGGGTCATGTCATCAAAATCCAGACACTTGGCAGCTGACTCATATTTATGACGGTTGCAGTGTCCCAAGATCATGTGATCATCTTTTGTGTAAATGGGAAAGCCAGATTCACTTAACAACTGTGTTACTAACTCAACAACTGCAGTGATTTACTTGACTATGGCAAAAAGGTTGTAAAATGGGGCAAAACTCAAAAATGTTTCACTTAGCAACAGAAATTTTGGGTTGAATTGTGGCCAAAAGTCGAGGACTATTTGTACGTAATTTACATGGTTCTAAAGTTAAATATTCCATATTAGCATACAAATCAGGCTGATATTCATGAATAGATTCCCATTAATGCAATTTATAAGGCACTTTTCTTCTAAAAATGCTACAGAAAATCTTAATATAATTTTCCCTTCAGTCGGTAGCTATAGTTCATATGTCACTGTGTTTAATGAATAATGCAAAACATTTGCAACCCCCCCCCCCCGAACTTATAACCTATTTTCTAGCTGGCACCTCCAATTTTATATTTACATTTTTTTAATAATCCTGTTCTAAGAATATTCTGAAACTTTGTGAATCGATTCCTTTTAAAATATTGTACAGTATAGTGTATCTATTATTTATTTTCTGTTTGGTTGTTTTAAAAAGCTCAGAAAAAAGTTTAAGAAATAGTAAGCAAAATAATTTAGATGCAGAGGTTTTGAAAAAAGGTCTCACTAAATCTAGTTTATGCTGATACCATTTCCACTACATACACACACACACACACACACACACACACACACACACACACACACACACACAGAAAGAGCTTTGCTGAGTTTGTTGCTAGTGATACCATACAGGCAACAGTTGCCATTGCTGCCTCCTCCCCCAGTGGTGTGCCTGCAATATGACCAAGGCATAATAAGATCCAGCTACAGATGAAGGCAGAATTAGGCATCCCTGTGTGAGGACAGAATGTAAGGGAAGAATGAAAGAAACTGCTTGCTTCATCCTGCGGGATTTTACAGTGCTACTGGGATCAGGGACCTTAAAGAGAAGAGTGCAGCTACCCACTTTCCCTACTGCATCTGGATGGGCAGTTGCACTTCTCACCCTAAAGAGAGAAGTAGCGTCAAGGACAGGGGCGGGGGAGCTGATTCTGACTGTAGCTATATGCAAGGACCTTGCTGTCTATGTCATACAATATTGGGGTTTGGAATGGAACCGAACAGAATAGAATAGAATAGAATAGAATAGAATAGAATAGAATAGAATAGAATAGAATAGAATAGAATAGAATAGAATAGAATCATAGGAAGGAGCATTGGAGGTCTTCTAGACCAACTCTCTTGCCCAGTGCAGGACACCTACTACCATCCTGGACAACTGATTGTCCAATATTTTCTTGAAAACCTCTAGCAATGGAGTATCCACAACTACAGAAGGCAAGCTGTTCCATTGATTAATTGTTCTCACTGTCAGGAAGTTTCTCCTTCCTGGATTGTATCTCTCTTTAATGGCCTTCCACCCATTACTTTTTGTCCTGCCTTAAGCTGCTATGGAAAGTAAATTGACACTCTTTTCTCTGTGAAAGCCCCTCAAATACTGGAAAACAGCTACTATGTCACCCCTAAACCTTATCTTTAGGCTAGATATACCTAGTTCCCTTTGTTCATCATAAGATTTAGTCTCCAGACCCCTTATCATCTTTGTCGTTATTTTCTGCTGTCTTTCTAGGATCTCAGCATAATTTTCATATTATTCTGACCAGAATTGGACCAGTATTCCAAATATTCCAATTTGCTGTACTTAGTCTAATCCAACTCCTTCTCCTGTCATGGAGGATATAGATTTATCACTCTAACATTGTAGCAAGAAGGAACGGTGGCACTGGTAGTGGCAGGAGGAGCAATTCCAGGTCCTAGTCTGAGATGTGATGTTGTTACTTTATCCTCCCAGCGTCCCTTCGGTGCTAGGGAGGACTTGCACTATGGGTGGGGTGAGAGTTTGAAGGCACCGCAAGTCAAAAGCTTTGGTGGCAGGACAGGGATTAGGTAGATCTGCCTGGAGTTTCAGTGCTTCTGAATTAAAAAATGGCTTCCAAAGTCCCTTTTGCAGAGAACCCATTTCCAATATCAACAACAGTCCTATTCACCTCTGTGCAACTCTTACAACAACTTAAGTGGCAAAGTGAAACGGCTAAATAAACTCTGGTTTACAGTACAACCACAGGGTAGTGGCAAGTGGCACAACCACAAACCATTTATAGTACGTTTAATGGCTTACCATGATACTCTTAATTTATTTTTATTTACTTGAGACGTTTGATTCAGTGTGTGAAAGACTTCAATTCTAAAGCCTTTGGGCTAATAAACTCATCTGAATATGGTCCTGATTTAGACTGTGGGAGCAGAAAAGGAATGCTGGGTTCCACTAGTATCCCCAGTGCTTTTTTTGTAAAAGAAAAAGGTGCCGGAACTCACACATGTCATACAACCCGCCTTGCCTACCCTACAAGGTTCCATCCAAAAAAAGGTGCCGGAACTCCATTCTGAGCGTTCTATGAGAAAAAAAGCCCTGAGTATCCCTCTTTTGTCTGCATGACGTAATGACTGAATGTAGACTTGGAAAGCATCCCAAACATCCCATGCTCCCAGAGAAATCTGTGATTCTTCAGATGTTGCTGAAATACAGAGCCCAGCATCTCTTATTTTTGGTGGGAAGGTTACTTCAGCAACATCTGAAAAGCCAGTTTTTTTTTTAACCAGTGCTGCATATTCTGCCCTTTGTTTCCCCAAAGAAAGGAATTTAAGTTTAAGTTTCATTTCTCTTTAATCATTAATCCATGCAAGAAATAACAACTGAAGGTAATGTGTATGCGGCTGAAATTATTGACTGAGATGACTAAGTTATTGACTGAGATGGCATTAGTGCAATTGTAAGCCATGGCAGGAACTCTTTAACAATGGATTTATCAGTTAGATTAGGAAGGCAACTGGTACAACCTCAAAAACACTAAGAATGATTAGTCCTAATTCCTAATCATGCAAGTTTCAGCTTTACTAATTGCCAGAAAAACTGCATCAACATAACAGTGTCGTCTCCAGGAGTCAAGACTGACCACCTCTGTTGGAATGAAAACAAATCACATCTCATGACTGAATACAGTTAAAAATTTCTGATAATCATCTACTTAATAAGTATTGCACATTGATGTTCTGTACCAGCCTGCTACCGGCCCTGCATCAAAAGCAGGGACAACCCCTTTTACAAGAAGGCAAGAGGCTGGAATTACGCCTGCCAAATTTATTACCACAAAAACAAACGGAACAAGACAAACCAAGAAACAGGAGCTTTAAGAAACATGAACTATCCAAGCGGTTGCCTTCAGCAAACCAGCCCTCCCCACACATTCCCCTTATATAGAGTTCAGGGCGTGGCTTCTCTCTGCCTCCTTCCGAGAAGTCCCATTGCCTTCCTCTGTTTACTCCTAATTGACTGCCTCCTGCATCGGGCGTCCTTGAACAGGGCCAGCTGTGGGTCATCTTCATCCACACTGTCAGGCTCACACAGCTGGGTCTTCGTGGTGACCAAGTGGGAGGGGCCTGCCTGAGGGCTCTCATCAGCAAGATCTTCAACCCCCTCAGCAAGGTCTTCAACACCCCCCTCCTCCTCTGAGTCGTCCGACCCAACTGCCGAACCCACAGGCTGACCCTGAATCACAACAATTGACATGCACGTATTTAGATAAATATTGATTGGATTGAATTGATCATCCAATTTTTTTTGCAAGGTTCCTAAGCAATAAGGAACGTTTGTATCTATCACTAAAATTAATATCCTGCGAAAGATTTCATCTGCTTGCCATACAAGCCCGGCAATGGCAGGGCCATATCTGGAAAGGTGCTCAACATTAGAAGCAGATGATCACTCCGTTGCCAGTCGTGAGAATTGTAGGCCAGAAGTTCTGCAAGGAGCTAGGCTGGGAAAGGTGGCCATTTTGTATTAATGTGAGAGGATACTATTTAATAATGTATTATACATTATTTTGTCATATGTGAGGATTTCTGAATCATCTTTACATGATTTTAAGAAATAAAATTAGACTTTACCTACTTTGGCTTGCAGAATAATTAGTTTAGGGACTCTAAAGAAATGGGTTATGTGTGATCTTTGTTGTCATTTACTAAATAGAATGAAACTTTTTTGGTTTCATTAATATGAAGGGAAATTCTATCAGATACTGATTTTCTGGAATGATCTCTCATTGTTTAGTTCTAAATAAAACCACATTTTATTTTATTTTTCCTTTTTTAAAAGTGAAAAATGAAACTTGTAAAAAACTAGTATATCTTCCTGTTATGTAGGAAATATTGATTAATAAAAATAGTAGTTTATAAAGAATAATTCTATGTAATGAAAAAAATCTACATATATTCAGTATACCTGTATGTATGATTTATAACGATTGTTTTTCCTTACATTTTAAAGTATTCTAACACTATTGTGTATGTTCCAGTTGCACATTAGACCTATTATAGTGAAATCTGTCAGTCATTGACCTTTTACTGACCATAGCAAAACACTGTTGAAAATCGAGCCAAACTAAGCCATGTATAAAATAAACATTATGGTTCACCACTTTCATATTTTATGTTTTCTACTGTAAGGACAAGGTAGAATAGCAGACTGACTGGAACAGAACCAATATGCTCAAGGAGTAGTACTGTATACATTCAACTCTCTTATTTAGACTTCCCTTTTTTTAAAAAAAAATCAGACACTAATGGAAGTTTTTGTTTTTTTAAAGAAACCCATGCAGTTTTTCAAGCAGCACAGCTAGTAAAAGAATTAAGTATCACTGCATGTAGAAAAACTAATTGGGAATAGGCGACCATATGCTTTCAGGAGAGGAGAATAAAATTCAGAATGGTAACTTTTATCTGCATACTCTGAAGATCTCTGCAACTGCATAACCTTCAGAAAATTAAAAAAACCTCTTACAGATGTATAGTCATGTGCAAGAGAATTTTAACATACCTCTTGAGAAATGACTGCTATTTTCTGTGTTCAAACATCATATTTATAATTTGATTTACTTGTTTTGGATTTAGTATCCCTTATGAACCCAAATTAGAATTGGGTTTCTCATGTAGAATATGAACCAGTGGTGGGATTCAGCTGGTTTGCACTACTTCGGCAGAACCGGTTAATTTTTTGTTGCCCAGGCCCAGAATGGACTTCTGGAAGTGGCATCTGGACTTGTGTG
The DNA here is from genome assembly GCF_964194415.1 of Vipera berus. NCBI lineage: Eukaryota > Metazoa > Chordata > Lepidosauria > Squamata > Viperidae > Vipera > Vipera berus. The sequence goes on from NC_138206.1 coordinate 59,308,111, forward strand.
GGCATTTTCTAGTTCCTTTTAGCCATATCCGCACCTTGGGGAGCTTTCTTATAAAGTTGCTATTTCTATAGGACTTTCCCCACACACCCTCATTCTTTTTTGCCTCCTCCTTTAACTAGTGCACAGTAAACATAGAAAAATGTTCTATCTTTTTCTCTTTTATATACAGTACCTTAGAGAATATTTGGGGTGCCTTGGAGAAAGAAGGTACATTTTTAAATGGCATTTTGATTTTCTCAGAGTCTGTAGTGCTGATTCTCTGAGAAATCAAGATGTTTGGCATAGAGGCAGTCTTCTTTCTTTTTGTAAAAAAAATAAGTGTGCCACTGGATTATAATGAGAAAGAGGAGCAGGTCCGAGAAGAGAGTGAGCGTGGTAAATGAAAAGGAGAGGAAGCAGGTGATTTCTTCCCTATGGCATCTTTGGCAATCCTGGAAACCGAAAAGTGGAGATGCAACCACTAAATCTAAACATCAACCTAATCTATACTTAATTACTGTAGTATTCAGAATTTGAATTCAGATGAATTTGTCTTTCCAGGTGTGATTCCCATGTAAAAGAGCTGTACTTTAGATATATTTTTTTAAAAGGAAGATATAAATGAATAGAAAGCAGACGCTAAAAGATCCGACAATTATGTTATTTTTTTTATATGTCTTTTAAAAAAGCAGGGCATAGAACGAATAAATTCCTACTTTATTCTGGGCATAGTTGCGTATTATAGTATACATGAAAAGAAGGAAACTTTGAATCTTAGATAATCCCATTTTCTCAGAAGATTAAATAGAAAAAAAAGACATCGGCTTTCATTATTTTACATCCAACAAAGACCACCACTTCATAGTAAAGGGAATTATTTGTGAGTGTGTATTGGGAACAGGGGCTGTTAATCTTCCTTTCAGGCCAATTATTTGAAAGTCAATAGCTAAGCATAATATATTTATAGGCAACAAATCTTTTGTTAGAAAATTTTGGAGAAAAGTTTGAAGATTCTGGCAATTTAAAACAAGGAAAGTTGTGGTTGTTAGACAGAAACAAATCAGTGGGAAATTATGTTAGGTAAGGAAATATTGCTATGGTTACAAAACACTTTCCTGTGAAGGGGAGGCTCGTTGAAATTTGCATACTGGTGAGTTTTGTATAAACCAGTGAAGATTAAAGGCAGCACTACACAGGAAATGTTTTACATTGCTGTCTATACCATGAGCAGGGCTTTTTTCTCATAGAATGCTCAGAACGGAGTTCCGGCACCTTTTTTGGGTGGAACCTTGTAGGGTAGGCAAGGCAGGTTGTATGACATGTGTGAGTTCCGGAACCTTTTTCTTTTACAAAAAAAGCACTGACCATGAGTATAAAGTTTGGAAGAACTTTACTTTGGAGGATGAATTTAAAGTACTCTTTTAGGTCAATCAAACTACTTTTTTCTAAAGCAAGCCAAAGTGAAATGGGAGATTCTAAATTGCTGCATGATTTTAACATACTTTTGTATAAGCCCAAAATCAATATTGAACTTTTCTAGGAAAGTTCTACCTATAAGAAACATCACCAGGGACTGTAGAATAGGAAGGAAAAGGAAAGAAGAAATCTTGTAAGACTAAAAGTGTTACTTTGAACCAGTCGTGAATGTTTTAATGACCTCTCTGCAACTGTAGGACTTGAAATAACTTATCAGAAATAGTTTCAGTATTTTAAGATCATTCTGCAAGTTAAATCATTTATGTATTTTTTTGAAAATTTTAGGGTACTTACTGCACCTAGGAACATTCCTGTGTTGGTCATGTTCATTCAAATTGACTAATGCATATAGTCAATATCTGCCTGTTTTTAAAATACTATTAAAGGCTCCTGCACAATCGGTTCAGATCCTTTGTTTGAAACATGGATGGCTTCATCTCCTAAAATGACTCCTAAGAAACTGGAATCTATTGGCAGGCCCACTGACAATACTATTTATCCACCTTGAAGGTTGAGGCACTATACACCAATATCACCCCCCCAAAACTCAATTTCAAGCCATCAGGAAATCATAATGGATGTCAACACATCATGCCTTGCCATTATATTTGGCATGCTGCCACATTTGTATTCATCCATAACCTCTATCTTAGACAATAACATGTCTGTGAATCAATAGCACAGCTATGGGCATACATATGGTTTCAAAATATGCTAACATCTTCATTCACCACTGACTTTGAACCATATTTTCTTAACTCTTGCTCCATGAAACCCTTCCTTTACTTGAGATTCATTATTAACATATTCATTATAAAAAGAACTCATCAAAAGCCATGAAGACTTCAGAAACTTCCATCCCACCACCTTGAGTTACCTACAGAACAAGTTTACTTCCTTGATGTCATGGTAAAACTACATAATGGGGAATAATCGCCATATTACTTAAAAAGTCTACTGATTGTCATACGTACCAGCTTCTGTCCAGAACATACCTCCACACTGATTGTCTATAGCTATTTTCTCATTTGTTCTAACCCACTAGACAGAGGTGTTCAGCTGACAGAAGAAAACAAGGCATTCCTTTGTTCTCATTGAGTGGAAGCCCACTCTTCTAATTACTCAACCAGTAAAATCAGATCAGTACAATTCCCAGGAAGGACCTGTGTAAAAGTCAGACCACATCTAGAGCTAACACGTCAAACCATTAAAACACGTTATTATAAGCTACAATCCATTTTGACACTGGACTTTCTCAAACATTTGGTGGCAGCTCCATATTAGCATACAGTCCTGAATCATATTTTCAGAAGTAGGAAGAAATAACAAGAAACATGCTAACATGAAAATCACACTCTGCAACAACTCAGATGTATACGTTACCCCCAAATTTATACAATCAGCACCATCACAGGCCCCTGTAACTCTGAACATATGGCTAGAGGCCATTTCACATGTTCATCCTTTAACATGATATATGTTGTCATCTGCCAGCTATGCCCATCTGGATTCTGCATAGGACAAACAAGCCAGATGTTCTGCAAAGGAATTAATGAACACAAATGCGCCATCACAACTTAAAACAAAAACAAAGCAACTGCAGGGTCTCAGCAGACTGAAATGGAACTTCCCAGGACATTCCATTTCAGACCTCAAAATAATGGTTTTGGAACAAAGAGGATACACCAGCATGAGACAGCTGAACTTACATCAGTAAGCTATCTGAATAAACACAATGTTCTTAACACAAAATATCTGTAACGTGTTCTCCGTGGAACCTTTATATGCATAGCTTACCAGTTCCCCCTATTCCTTCACCCATCTCATTTTTCTTGAAATTCAGCAGCAGTTAAGCCACTATGACTCTTAAGTGAGCTGCAGCTCATGGCAGCTTCTACATTACAATATTTATTTTATTCTTAAAACGTACTAACAGATTCTTTCAATCAAAAATATAAGGAACAGTGAGCAATTCTTCTCTTATCTTCACTTTCTTTACAGCAGGAGGTCTCTGTAAATATGAGGGTATGTGAATATTTTCCTTCCGGGTGAAATTCTTCATAAACAGGAGGTATCTTGGCTAATCTATAAAGATCAGCTCCAATTGAAAATATCACAAAGCTACAGACTTCTTAATTTTCTGGGGGGGAAATGTGCTGAACATGCTGTGCTTTTGCTTATATGGGATGCTTTTTCCAGCCTGAAAGATCATCTAGTTGCCCTTCTTGTTTAGACTGGCTGCCCTGATCGTTCACTTTTAGGAAACAATGGTAGAAGATGGCTATTGCCCTTTTGCCCATGTTTGTGAAGTCACTTAAATCATCCTGATTGGCCACTGTGTGGCACAGAGTGCTGGACTACAGGGATGATTGGTCTGATGAAGCAGAATGTTTATGCTAATCCTTCTCAGTGACAAGTATGGTGACCTTAACCTTAGTACAGCTCAAGATTATGATGTCATATTGAGATGCAATAATTGCAGTAAAAGTACTATAAAACAGTATCTTTTCTAAATGCAGCCATGAAACTAAATCTCTCCTCTTAAAATGGGAGATGAGCACTTCAAGGGATGCACAAAAATGCCTAAATGTTTTCCAAAAATTCCAATATATTTGGAAGTAAATTATATTTGAATAAATGGAAATTCTGTTTATTGATCAGCAAAACAATGGGGCACCATTATATGATTCATAGTTTGGCTATTACAGTTCTCAGCTTTTTAAAGGCATACATAAAGTCAAATACTTGTGAATACATAGTATTTAATTAAGGAACACAAATACTAAACTAAAATTATATTAATATAATAACCAATCCTGAATTGTCCCTCAGATTGTTACAATAAAATAAATACTGATTAGTTTGAAATATAATGCTCTTTCATAAATGACTTTTGGAAAAGTAATTTTAGAATAGGAAAAGAGCAGGAATGTTTAAAAAATACCTGGAAAAGAGCAAGGACTGGTCAAAGTAGTGTACGTAGAATACACAGAATGTATAGAATATGTCCAAGGCTACTCATTGAAAGTAGCATGCATGTCAGTCTCTGCTTTTGTGAATCATGAAAAATCTGGCCAGCTAGTATAGTTTAGTGAATATACTAATAGTTCCTGAGATATTTTCTTACCAGATTCCTCAGTGCCTTCAGCAATAACAGAGTTTCTAATGTACTGCCTTCAGTTGAAAAGCTCTTAAAAATTCTGGGAGACATTCAGAGACACACCTGCTCTGGAAATAGCCCATGTTGAACTAACAGAAATCAGGCAGCAGCAATTGACCACAGGAAATATTTTATGACATTTTGTATTATGTAATAAAGTGCTTTATGATAATTTTATGTCAAAAAATGTTTTATAACATTTGCCAAATTTCAATTTCATGGGAGTCACAGCTCCCAGATTTTGGATGTATTCTATAAGTTAGCTCATTTGAAATACCTTTCTTCAAAATTTGTTGCCCCAAGATGCACTGTTTTGCCCAATTTAAGGTTAAACAGACAAACAATAAGAGTTTTAGTAGTATATAGATATACAGTTATTTCATATAATTAGTAGTATTGGTGGGAATGCAATATCTTTCTTCTATCTGTTCCTGGACAACCCTAAAATGTATTTGGTTTAAAAACACTGGGATCTTTTTCAGGTTCACGCAGAAGAATGAAAAAAAAAGGACTGATTTAACTGAAATACCACTTTGAACTTAAATCTCTAAATACCAATTACATTTAAAGTGACTTTACATGTGTTTTCCTGTTCAGAGTATATGGAGTGGAGTTGGGATGTGTAAGGCAAACAAATATGCTATCATCAGACATGTGAGTGCTTTTTCTGAGATTTTATTTGAGTATTTTCTGATAAAAGTTTTATGTGTTGAGCTCATATGATGGAAACGGCACATTCCTATTTAGTTTATCAGATCTTTCTATAATAAATGTTTTAATATTTTCCACGCTGGGAAAACATGATTCTGAAGGAAAGTTTACCTACCCCACATCTCTGTCTAGTAACTAGTTAGATGTTCTGAACCAGCCCTCTTCTCGCACCCCTAATCAAAAGAAGAGTCTGGAAAGCGTCCAAGGCTAAAAGGCTTCTGCCAAGATTTAATTACGCAGTTAACAAAAACACAAGAGCTTGTCTTCTCAAGCGGGAAAAGTTGCTTTCAGCAACCAGCCCCTCCCCAAACACTTCTTTTATAGAGAGCTCAGGGCGTGGTCTCCCTGTGCCTCCTCCCGAGGAGTCCCATAGTCTTTCTTTGTTTGTCCCTGCTCGTCTGCCTCCTGCGTCGGGCGTCCTTGAACAGGGCCAGCTGTGGGTCGTCATCCTCCGCACTCTCGGGCTCACACAGCTGAGAAGAGGTCCCCGGCTGAGGGCTCTGCAAAGCCTCCAAATCATCATCATCAGCCGGTTCGTTTCCCTCCTCCCCCACATCTGAGTCCTCCGATACATCGGAGCCGGCTGTCGGACCCACAGGCTGGCCCTGAGTCACAACACTATCCCGCACCGCAGGGCCCTTCCCCCGGGTCTGCCGATCCGGATGCGGTCGGGATGGGAACTGTTCGTGAAAAGCAGTCACCAACGCAGGGGCATGAACGGCGGTCGCGTCTTCCCATGTGAAGTCCTCCGGCCCGTACCCTTTCCACTCGATCAGGTACTGGAAGCGACCTTTCAGCCAGCGGGAATCCCTGATGCTGGCGACCTCGTACTCGGGGGTGCTGTCTCCATCACGAGTTCCTGATGGTGGAGGTTCCGCCTGGCGAAGTGGACAGGCCGGTCGTTCGGGGACCAGCAAGGACCGATGGAAGACGGGGTGCACGCGCAGGGAACGTGGCAGAGTTAAACGATAGGCGACCGGGTTGATGACGGCCTCGACTGGGAACGGTCCAAGGTAACGGTGGTCCAGCTTCCTCGCCGGCCGAGTGGATGGCAGGTTCCTGGTGGACAGCCAGACCCGATCCCCCACCGATAGTGGAGGCGTATCCCTTCTCGACCGATCGGCGAACCTCTTGTAGTCGGCCTTGGCCTTCTCCAGCTGCCGTCGCACCAACCGATGGATCGCCTGTAACTCCGCCATGAATTCGTTCGCTGCCGGCTCCGGTGAGTCCACGGGAGAAAGGGGGAAAAACCGGGGGTGATAACCCACATTGGCCAAGAACGGTGTCATCTGCGTGGAGGTGTGCTGCGAGTTGTTAAAGGCAAACTCGGCTATGGCCAAATAGTCCACCCAATTGTCCTGCTGCAGGTTAACGTAGCAGCGCAGATACTGCTCTAAAATGCCGATGACCTTCTCGGTACCCCCGTCGGTCTGAGGATGATGCGCGGACGAGAGGCAAACCTTAATGTCCAACGCCCGCATCAACTCCTGCCAGAAGCGGGCTGTAAACTGGGCCCCCCTATCGGAGACGACTCTATCGGGAAGGCCGTGCAGCCGGAACACCTGTTGGATGAACATGCGACTAGTGGCGCGAGCTGACGGTAAGCCGCGACAGGGGATGAAGTGCGCCATCTTGGTCAACATGTCCACCACCACAAACACTGTCGTGAAGCCGGAGGATGGGGGTAGATCCGTCAGAAAGTCCATGGACACAGCCCCCCAGGGTCTCTTGGGCGTTGGCAAAGGCTGCAGTAAACCAGGCGGGGCCCCTGTCGCTGACTTGGCCTGCCTGCATGGGACGCAGGAGGTGACATAAGACTGGACATCGTGTCGGACTCGGGGCCACCAGAAGGTACGGGAGACCAGGTTCAGAGTCTTGAACAGGCCAAAATGCCCCGCAGCCGGGTTATCATGACATTGGCTGAGGACGAGTCCCCTGAGTGGCCCTCCTGGAACATAGAGCCGGTCACGATAATACAGGAGTCCATCCGTGACCGACCAAGGCGAATCTGGCCCCACCTCTTCCTTCCGCTGAGCCACCCACGCCTCCTGCTGCTGCGCCTCCCGGATCCGAGCCCGTATATCCACCGGCTCCCGCACCGCAGCAAAAGACTCGACGGGGATCACTGTCCTGGGCGGAAGCTTGTCTTCCACTCGGGTGTACTCGGGCTTCCTGGACAGAGCGTCCGCTCTCTGGTTGTGCCCGCTTGGTATGTACCGCACCCGGAAGTCAAACCTCGCAAAGAAGAGGGACCACCGGATCTGGCGTTGGTTCAAATTCCGAGCGGTCTGCAGGCTTTCCAGATTCTTGTGGTCCGTCCGGACCTCGATCTGATGCCGCGCCCCCTCCAGATGATGCCTCCAAGCCTCGAACGCTGCCTTGATGGCCAGCAGCTCCTTCTCCCAGATGGTATAGTTGCGCTCCGAGGGGTTCAATTTCCGAGAGTGATACGCGCAAGGGAAAAGGGTACCGTTGGGCGTCGCTGCCTGGAGTAACACGGCCCCAATGGCAATGTCGGAGGCGTCCGCCTCCACGACAAACGGCCGTTGCGGGTCAGGATGCTTCAAGATGGGCTCCTTCATGAAGGCGTCCTTCAAAGCTTGGAACGCCTGTTGTTCGGGGGCGTTCCACTGGAACCGAGTCTTCTTCTGCAGGAGCCGGGTGAGGGGGGCTGTCAAGGCAGCAAAGCCAGGGATGAATGTCCGATAGTAGTTGGCAAATCCAAGAAGTCGCTGAACATCCTTCACGCGACGCGGGGGTTGCCAACTCTGCAACGACTCAACTTTACTTGGATCCATGGCGATGCCCTCAGGAGAAATGCGGTGGCCCAAGAAATCAATGGTCACCTGGTAGAACTGGCACTTCTCCAACTTGGCAAACAGCCGATGTTTCCGGAGGCGCTGCAGGACCTGACGGAGATGCTGTTGATGCACTTCACGCGACGGGGAGTAAATCAGGATGTCGTCCAGGTAAATCACAACAAACTGGTCCAACAGATCCCGAAAGATGTCGTTCATAAAATGCTGAAACACAGCGGGGGCGTTGGTCAGGCCAAACGGCATCACCGTGTACTCGAAATGTCCATAGCGAGTACCAAACGCCGTCTTCCACTCATCACCCGGCCGAACCCTGACGAGGTTGGTAAGCTCCACGCAGGTCCAGTTTCGTGAAGATCTTAGCCTCCCGGAGTCGGTCCAAGAGCTCGGGGATGAGGGGCAGCGGGTAGCGGTTACGCACCGTGATGGCATTGAGTTTCCGGTAGTCACAGCAAAGCCGTAACTCGCCCGACTTCTTTTTGACGAAGAGCACGGGCGCAGACACTGGCGAGGACGAGGGCCGGATGAATCCACGAGCCAAGTTCTTTGTCAGGAAGTCCCGCAATGCAGCCAACTCGGGCTCCGACATGGAGTACAAACGCCCCACTGGGAGAGGCGCATCAGGGACTAGGTCAATGGAGCAGTCGTAGGGCCTGTGCGGGGGTAATTGGTCCGCCTCTGACTCGCTGAACACGTCAGCAAAGTCGGACAGTTCGGGAGGCAAGGAAACCCCTGGGGAACCCTCCACCTGGCCGGCACAGATATGGCGGGTGTGGTCCACGCACTGCAAACTTGGGAAGGTGACCAAGTTCTGAGACCAATAGATCTGTGGATCATGCGCCCGGAGCCACGCCAGTCCCAAGACCACGGGGAAGTGCAGATTCGAAGTGACGTAGAACTGAATGGCCTCCACATGGGTACTGATGGCCATACACACGGGTTGCGTGGCGGCCGTGATAGGCCCGGACAGGAGCACTCGACCATCGATGGTCTCCACAAGCATGGGCGGATCCACTGAACACTGGGGAACAGCCCATTTGGCCACAAAGGCCGAATCCATAAAGTTAGTGGTAGCCCCAGAGTCAATTAAGGCATGGACCGGAATCCCCTCTGGCTTGCCAGGGAGGATCAGTCGTGCCTCCAAAATCAAATGCCGTGGAGGTTCACAGGCACCGTCGGAACGGCGTCGCTCGGCGTGATCGTTGTGGGTCGCCCGATCTTTCACACCGTCTAGATCGGGCTCGGGCCGTTTCCCGATAGCAAAGCAGGGGACTTTCTCGGGGCAGGCTTGGTCACTGACGCCCGCTGACGCTTCTTCGGGCAAGAAGCAGCCAAATGTCCAGGGTCCCCACAGTAAAAACACAACCCCTCCGATCGTCGTCTGTCCATTTCCGTCACCGATAGACGGGACCTGGCGGCACCCAGCTCCATTGGCTCCTCCCTCTGGACTGGGGGCTCACGCACAACAGGGGCGGCAGGGGTCTGTGGGGTGGCACGGCGACTCTTACGCTGCTGCAGCCGGGCATCGATCCGCAGACAAAGATGGATCAGCCCATTCAGGTCTGAGGGAATGTCCACGCGGGCCAGCTCATCCAACATCTCCTCTGACAAGCCATCCTGAAAGGCATCCACGAGCGCAGCCTCATTCCAGGCGGAATCCTGGCTAAGCAGCCGGAAATCGCTGATATAGGCCTGTAGAGGGCGCTGACCCTGCCTCAAAGCTTTCAGGCGTCGGGTGGCAGTCTGCGCCTTAATCGGGTCCTCGTACATGAGGCGCATATGGTCACAAAACCCCCCAAAGTTATCCAACAAAGGGCTAGGCTGTGCCAACAGAGGCGTGCCCCAACGAGCTGCATCTCCCGACAGAAGGCTCAACACGAATCCCACCTTATCTCGGTCAGTGGGGAAATCAGCTGCTCTCACGCTGATATAAAGCTGGCATTGTCCCAGGAAGGCAGGAAACAGTTCTGGATTACCAGCAAATTTATCCGGCATAGCTATCTGACATTTCCTCCTGGGTGGGGGGGCAGCATGTACCTGAGCCTGCAGTTGTGCCACCTGAGTGGCCAGCAAGGTGAGTTGCTGGTTGAGCTGGGCATTCTCGGCAAGAAGCTGCTCCATCGTAGTATTAAGGGGTGGGTGGCTGAAAGCAAACTGTTCTGAACCAGCCCTCTTCTCGCACCCCTAATCAAAAGAAGAGTCTGGAAAGCGTCCAAGGCTAAAAGGCTTCTGCCAAGATTTAATTACGCAGTTAACAAAAACACAAGAGCTTGTCTTCTCAAGCGGGAAAAGTTGCTTTCAGCAACCAGCCCCTCCCCAAACACTTCTTTTATAGAGAGCTCAGGGCGTGGTCTCCCTGTGCCTCCTCCCGAGGAGTCCCATAGTCTTTCTTTGTTTGTCCCTGCTCGTCTGCCTCCTGTGTCGGGCGTCCTTGAACAGGGCCAGCTGTGGGTCGTCATCCTCCGCACTCTCGGGCTCACACAGCTGAGAAGAGGTCCCCGGCTGAGGGCTCTGCAAAGCCTCCAAATCATCATCATCAGCCGGTTCGTTTCCCTCCTCCCCCACATCTGAGTCCTCCGATACATCGGAGCCGGCTGTCGGACCCACAGGCTGGCCCTGAGTCACAACATTAGAGAATGTGTAAATAATAGTGCAAATAATGTTTCCTACTCTCAGCATATTACAATAAACAAAATGGATTAGCATTTTTTTTGTTCGTTAGTTGTGTGTTTGTTAATATGCATTACATGCAAAACATATTTGCTCAGTTAGCTCAAATATATTTACACTGTGGTTATGCTGTTACTGTTAGTGCGAACTTTCTTTTCCTTTGTCCTTAGTGTCCTCTGCATTATTTGTTCTTTGTCATTGGCTAAGATAACCTATGCAGCTTATCCCTCATGCCATCACATAATGAAGACCATTTACGAATGAAGGGAAAGATTATTTGGGCACATGTTTCTCTACTTCTCTAATTTGAATCTGAATCTGCTTTTAAAAACAAAGAGAAGAATTTTGAGAAAGAGATTTAAAAAGGTCAATATTTTTTTCCAAGAAGATTCTTGCATATTTTTACTGTGTATTGCCTAATAGCTGTCTTGAAATAAAATGGTGTTTCTCAAGCCAAAGAATTTGAAGATAATTGAGGATAATTTTTGGATAATTAAAAGAAAGGAGCAAAACTCAACTAGTATGGTGTAGAGGTTGACGTGTTGTACTAAGGGTGGTGGTGGGGAAGTAGGTTCTGGTCCATGTTAGCCACAGCAATTTAGAGAGTGATTTCATGCTGGTCACTTTTCTTTCAGCCCGATCTGTTTCACAGGGTTGTTTGCTATGGGGAAAAATAGGAGGAGAGATCACTTAAAGATAGGATAGAAATCAAATAAATCAAATATTAAAATACTGTAACAACAAATAAATAGTGTTCATATCATGGGGTCCAAACAAGCATAAGTATGCAGTGTGCTGTAAATTAATCTTTTGAAGGCTTTTGAGGCCTTCTAAGTTGAGATTGCAGGCAGGTTTATTTCTACAGGTGGTCCTCAACCTGTGGCTGTTCATTCAACAACTGCTCACAGTCAGGATCGTCTCAGAAAAAGGTTGTGTCAGAGCTCCCTATCCCATGACCACATTTTGGGTGCTTGGCGCAACCTGTTTGACCAATTGTGATCACCATTCGAAAACCTCTCTGCTGGCTTCCACAGAAAGTCGGTGTGGAAGCTGACAGGGTGTCAACTCCTCGTCTTCGCCGGATTGACAAGCCACAGGAAAAACCACGACGAAGTACGGATGACTGGAAAGAGTACCTTTAATAGCAGGATCTCTATACCTTAACAAAGTCAGCGTTGAGAGCCACACGCTCTCAACGCACCTTTTATTCTGAATCTGAAATTAGGTAGCAGCCCCACCCCTAGACTCCACCCCTCCCTCATGCAGACCAGCATCCGCCTGGCCTGCGTAAATACTCCACCCCCCTACTCCTTCAACCCACGCCCAGCTCCCTCCACCGGCACCGTGCTTCCCAGCGTGAAGGTAAGTACAAGCCCACCCCCCTCCTAACGACCTGAGTGTGCTCCCCTCCACCAATGCATCTCCCCGCGCCATCCCCATGACCCCCTGGCAGCCCCCAAGGTTCGGGTGCAGCTGTTCAGCACCCTGCGGCGCTGCCGCTGACCGAGCTGCACGAGCATCAGCGGGCATCCCTGGCCGCCCCTCAGTGCCTGCCCGCCTGGCAGCTGACTGTGCCGGCGCGGGCCATCTCCCTGCTGGCTGCCCCGGCGTGGCCATCCTGCAGCCACTCACGACCGCCCTCAGCCTCCTTTCAGATAGCGGCACGCCCGTGGGACCGGCGCTCGCCCGCCGGACAGCTGGAGGGTGTGGGCGCGGCTGGACCCTCGGCGTCGCACGGCTGCTTGCCCGCCGGTCAGCTGAGGGGCTCGGGAACGGCTGGGCCGTCGGCGGCGCGGCTGCTCGCCCGCCGGTCAGCGAGGAGCTTGGGAGCGGCTGGGCCTTTGGCGGCGCGCGGCTGCTTCCCCCCCGGCCAGCTGGCGAGTGTAGGAGCGTCTGCCCGCCCGCCGGTCAGCTGAGGAGCTTGGGAGCGGCTTGGCCTTCGGCGGCGCGCGGCTGCTTTCCCCCCGGCCAGCTGGCGAGCGTAGGAGCGTCTGGGTTTGCGAACGGCTGCTCGCCCGCCGGTCAGCTGGGGGCTTCGGGGGCGGTCGGGCCTTAGGCGGCAAACGGCAGCTCGCCCGCCGGACAGCTGGAGGGTGTGGGCGTGGCCGCTGCTGTTGCCGAGGGCTGCGAGCCGAATCCCCCACCCGGCGAGTATGTCGAACCCGAAGGGCTCGACAGTCGGCCCCTCCTACCAAGGCTCCTCCTGAAAGGCAAGGTAGAGAAGTCAGACAGGCACTAAGGAGAGCAGCAGATCCCCCCCCGACCCCCTCCCGAGGGTTTACCAGGGTGCTTCTGGTGGAACGCCTTAACCAATCTAGGGGCCTGAACGTTTGACTCCGCCACCCAGGATGCCTCAGTAATTGGGTATCCTTTCCACAGCACCAGATATTGCAGCCGCCCTCTCCGCATCCTGGAGTCTAAGACTTCTTGCACCTCATATCGCCCATCACCCACAGGCCCCGGCCCGACTGGCTCCCCCCGAATAGGAACAGGGGCTGGTTTCAGTAAGCTGCCGTGGAACACGGGATGCACTTTGCCTAGAAATTTAGGCAGCCGAAGGCGCACCGTGACCGGATTGACGACGTGGGTTACCTGGAAGGGGCCTATATACTTAGGGCCCAGCTTTTTACTAGGTATTTGTAGTCTCAGGTATTTTGTGGATAAGTACACCCAGTCCCCAACCCCTGGGGTGTAGAACGGTTGGCGTTTCTTATCCGCTTGGGCTTTTACAATACTGGCTTGCTTGTTTAGAGCCTGTTTGGTCGCCGCCCATGCTTTTCTGACTTGTAGCATCCACTCCTGGGGTTGACAAGAGGAGACCGACCCTTGGTCACACTCGGGAACAGGAGGGAAATCGTAGCCCGACACCACTGTATACGGTGGGAGACCAGTACTACTGTGCACAGCGTTGTTGTGGGCGATTTCTGCAAACGCCAATAGGTCAGCCCAGTCTGCCTGCTGGTACGAGACATAGCTGCGTAGGTATTGCTCCACCGCCGCGTTGGCTCGTTCTGCCGCGCCGTTTGTGCAGGGATGATACCCCGAGCTTAGTCCCTGGGATGTCCCGATGAACTGGAGAAACTCACGCCAGAACCTGGCGGTAAATTGTACCCCTCGGTCCGAGATAACACGTCTAGGCGCCCCGTGTAAACGGTACACGTGGGTTATAAAAAGCCAGGCCAGACGCCGGGCCGAGGGTAAGCCCCTTAACGGAACAAAATGGACCTGCTTGGAAAACAGGTCAACTATGGTCCAGATGACGGTGTATCCCCGACTCTCTGGTAGGTCTACGATGAAATCCATCCCGATGTCCTGCCATGGCCGGTAGGGGTCCGCCACCGTCTGTAACAGCCCTGCCGGCTTTCCGGGCTGGGTTTTCGCCATGGCACAGGTGCGGCAGCGCTGGACATACTCTTTGACCTGCCGCCTCATCCCGGGCCACCAGAACTGACGCCTAGCGAGGTGCAGTGTTTTCAGGAACCCGAGGTGGCCGGCCTGCTTGGCATCATGACACCTATAAAGCACAGTGTTTCGCAGGGTTTCTGGCACGTATATCTTACTCCCATACCAGGCCAGGTCGTCCCGTCGTGTTAGGAGCCGCGAGTGCTGCCGTAACCAGCCATCTCCCTCCAGGGCCTTTTTCAGCTGCGGTACCAGTTCATCCGCAACCCCGTTCTGTACTGCCTGTGCCTTCTCTGGGCCGAGAGGAGGGATAAGAGCTTGCACCACCTCCTCCCGCTGGTTGTCATATTGCGGGAGCCGAGAGAGGGCATCCGCCAGGAAATTCTTCCCCCCTGGGACGTATTTCAGGGTAAACCTAAACCGCCTGAAGTACAGGGCCCACCGTACATGCTTAGGGGCCAACTTACGTGGGGATTGCAGGGCTTCTAGATTCCTATGGTCCGTCCATACTTCGAAGGGCTTCTCTGCCCCCTCTAGAAGATGCCGCCACGTCTCCAACGCCCACCGAACGGCGTAGGCCTCCTTCTCCCAGATAGCCCAGGCGCGTTCGGTGGTTGAAAGCTTTTTAGACGCATAAGCACAGGGTTGCAACGCACCTTTACTGTTATGCTGCAAAAGGACAGCTCCAACCGCCACGTCGCTAGCATCTACTTGCACGACGTAAGGCGCTGCTGGGTCAGGGTGCAGGAGTATGGGCTCTCGGGTGAACAGACCTTTTAAGGACTCGAAGGCCTGTTGACAGTCTACGGTCCACGATACCCGCATCCCAGGCCGTGGTTTTACCGCCAATGTCTTGGTTTTTAGCAAGTCTGTTAATGGAAGAGCCACTGCAGCAAATGATGGTATAAATTGGCGGTAGAAATTGGCAAACCCCAGGAAGCTCTGCAGCTGCCGTCTGGTCCCCGGGGCTTGCCACTGCAGTATAGCCTCCACCTTCTTTGGATCCATTGCAATCCCGGCTGCCGAGACCCGATAGCCTAAGTAGTCCAGTCGAGATGCGTGAAATTCACATTTTGATAATTTCACGTACAATCGTGCTTCTAGGAGTTTCCGCAGAACTTGGCGCACAAGGGCAACGTGTTGGTCCATGGTCTCCGTATAAATAAGGATGTCGTCCAGATACACGAGCACCCCCCTGTATAAATGCTCATGCAACACTTGATTTATTAGTTGCATGAAAACGGCGGGGGCCCCCTGGAGACCAAAAGGCATTACGCGAAATTGGTAGCTGCCCAACGGGCAGTTGAATGCTGTTTTCCACTCGTCGCCTCTCTTGATTCGCACCCGATAATAGGCTTCGCGTAAGTCCAAGCGGGTAAACACCCTCCCCTTAGCTAAGTGGGACAACATGTCTTTCATTAGGGGTAACGGGTACAAATGTTCAACACACACTGCGTTGACCCCCCGGTAGTCCACACAAAGACGCAGGCCCCCGTCCTTCTTTTCCCTGAAAAGAACTGGTGCTGCCATCCGCGAGCGAGCTGGTTGTATGAACCCCCGTGCGAGGTTCTTGTCAATGTAGTTCCGGAGTTCTGTCATCTCCCGTGGGGTCATGGCATACATCCGGGGCTTGGGAAGTTTGACCCCCGGCTCCAGCTCGATCGCGCAGTCCGTCGGTCGATGGGGAGGCAGGAGGTCGCATTCCTGCTCGCTGAACACTTCGAGGAATTCGGCGTACTCTGGTGGTACGTGTACTTCTGCCCCAGCCCTGCACTTCTCCTCCAGCTTCCCTGGCGGCCCTGGCTGCTCATGATCAGGGGGCTGTGGCCCAACCCCTAGGCGGAGGTGTCGACAACCCCCCTCCCACCAGATAGTCGGGCCCCACCTATCCAGCCACGTTAGCCCCAGAATCACCTCCTCCGTCATGGAGGGCACCACGATGAACCGTAACCGTTCCCAGTGCTCCCCCATATCCAGCCGCACAAGTTCTGTGACATGGGTGATAGGTACCCCCCCCAGAAGGGACCCATCCACCTGCTGGAACCGTATTGGATTCCTTAGCCGTACCACCCTAACACCCAGTTTAGCCACCACCTTCCGGCTGATTAGACACCTCGTGCTGCCCGAATCAATCAAAGCCTTAACCGCCACCACCTCCCCCGTGGCGGGGTTTGTTAACGTAACCGGGACTGCAAATGGGCTAACCGAGGCACTTACCATGGGGTCCTCCTCTGGTCTCTCCCCATGCCCGTACATCTCCACGTCTACATCGACGCCACCGTCCCCTTCCGTTTGGCCGTCTCCTCCTGGTGTTAACTCCACGGCCTGCCGAGAGGCGCGGGAACGCTCTGCAAAGCGCCCGGGGGTTGTGCCCCTTGCCGGGGTTGCTGCCGCGACCACCCGGGACGCAGGTATTGGGCAGGCGGCCACGCGGTGCCCTGGTTGATCGCACCTGAAGCACCGCAAAACGGATCGCGGGGGCTGGGCAGTAGGACCCAGCGACGAAGGCGACGGCTTCTGCACCGGGGCCTGTGCCCTTGGCGGGACCTGACAGGAGTCTCCTACAGACCGTACACGACGTTGACAACTCCGTAAGGCCACATCCAGCTCAACCGCGACCCGCAGCCAGTCTTGAAGCCTGGAAGGAATTCCACGGACGATACAAGCCCGGAGGAGGTGATCATCCAGACCGGCCCGGAATTGATGAACCAGCATCCTTTCTGGCCAGGAACTGAGCCTGCCGGCCACTTCACGAAAGGCTTGCACATAAACTGTTGCTGGACGGCCGTTCTGCCGCAGGCCAACGATCTCAGCCTCCGCTCGATGCGTGCGGGTCACATCCTCGAAGCGTATCCGCAGAGCTTCGAGGAAAAGGCCGACATCCCCCAATTCACGGGCACGGTCGCCGTAGAGGTTCGCCACCCAAACCGCCGCCTCCCCTTGCAATGCCGTAGTGACGGCCATTACCATCCCCCACTGGGATGTATACAAAGGACCATACTGGTCCAGATGGTGGATGGCTTGTCCAAGAAACAGGGCCAAACGATCGGGGTTGCCATCAAAGGTTACAGGCAACGGTGGTGGGCCCCAGCCCGCAGGCCCTCCCCAAGGACCTGCCGGGCCTCCCAGCCCCTGTGCAACCCCTGGTTGTTGCCAACCCAGTATTCCTGCGGGTATAGCACCCCCCGGTCTTGTTCTACCAGGTCCTGGGGGCCCCAAGTCAGGAACAGCCGCCGGTCCCGGCGGTGGAAGGCCCGGGACCTGCGGGGTACCAGGAGCCTGCGGGGCCCGGAAGCGGGGACTCGCCAAGCGGAACCGGGTTTGGCTTCTGCGCTCCTGGTCGGCCCTGGGTTGTGCCCATCTACCGGTCTCCAGGTCGCTGTCACTGGGGGTCCACGGCTGAGGTTCTCCAAAATGGTCCCTCAGGATGTCCATCGTGTAGCTGCCGGGAGCCGTGGTGTAGCTCCACTCCTCTCCTCCTTCGTCGGTGGCACGACGCTCTCTCCACTCCCAGAGGGACCCCTTCCCTCTGGACGGTTGGTCCTGTCCAGCCGCTGGCCGACTCAAAACAGGGCTGAGCCACCAGTCCCCAGGCTTCTCCTGAGCAGCTGGTTCCGAGGCCTCAGCTTCCTTTGGCGCTGGTCCAAGGTCCCGGACCTTAGGCCGAACCACAGGTGGGACCTCTGCCAAGTCCCCCCCCTCAGGAGGCACAGCAACCCCAGCGGGCCCCTCCTCTCCTGCCACAGGCACCCCACCCTGGGTCCCTTCAGCCATGGAGACAGGCAGAAATCAAAGCCCAACAGGAGGAGCGCTGTGCTAATTCAACGCTGACTTACTGTCAACTCCTCGTCTTCGCCGGATTGACAAGCCACAGGAAAAACCACGACGAAGTACGGATGACTGGAAAGAGTACCTTTAATAGCAGGATCTCTATACCTTAACAAAGTCAGCGTTGAGAGCCACACGCTCTCAACGCACCTTTTATTCTGAATCTGAAATTAGGTAGCAGCCCCACCCCTAGACTCCACCCCTCCCTCATGCAGACCAGCATCCGCCTGGCCTGCGTAAATACTCCACCCCCCTACTCCTTCAACCCACGCCCAGCTCCCTCCACCGGCACCGTGCTTCCCAGCGTGAAGGTAAGTACAAGCCCACCCCCCTCCTAACGACCTGAGTGTGCTCCCCTCCACCAATGCATCTCCCCGCGCCATCCCCATGACCCCCTGGCAGCCCCCAAGGTTCGGGTGCAGCTGTTCAGCACCCTGCGGCGCTGCCGCTGACCGAGCTGCACGAGCATCAGCGGGCATCCCTGGCCGCCCCTCAGTGCCTGCCCGCCTGGCAGCTGACTGTGCCGGCGCGGGCCATCTCCCTGCTGGCTGCCCCGGCGTGGCCATCCTGCAGCCACTCACGACCGCCCTCAGCCTCCTTTCAGATAGCGGCACGCCCGTGGGACCGGCGCTCGCCCGCCGGACAGCTGGAGGGTGTGGGCGCGGCTGGACCCTCGGCGTCGCACGGCTGCTTGCCCGCCGGTCAGCTGAGGGGCTCGGGAACGGCTGGGCCGTCGGCGGCGCGGCTGCTCGCCCGCCGGTCAGCTGAGGAGCTTGGGAGCGGCTGGGCCTTTGGCGGCGCGCGGCTGCTTCCCCCCCGGCCAGCTGGCGAGTGTAGGAGCGTCTGCCCGCCCGCCGGTCAGCTGAGGAGCTTGGGAGCGGCTTGGCCTTCGGCGGCGCGCGGCTGCTTTCCCCCCGGCCAGCTGGCGAGCGTAGGAGCGTCTGGGTTTGCGAACGGCTGCTCGCCCGCCGGTCAGCTGGGGGCTTCGGGGGCGGTCGGGCCTTAGGCGGCAAACGGCAGCTCGCCCGCCGGACAGCTGGAGGGTGTGGGCGTGGCCGCTGCTGTTGCCGAGGGCTGCGAGCCGAATCCCCCACCCGGCGAGTATGTCGAACCCGAAGGGCTCGACACAGGGAAGGTTGCAGGTGGAGGGAACATAGGGTTTGACATTCGTTCTCTCGGTGCACTGAGGAATTTCCCCTCACCTGTGTTCAGGGAGGGGTAAATATCCCATGCATTGAAGGAATGCACCTCAAATTTGGCAAAAATGCTTGTAAATATCATCAATGGCACTTGCTAGCATTTTCCCCTTCCCTCCAGGAGGCTCCAAAAAGCTCTGGAAGGGGGGGGGGGAATTTCCAGCATATCCAGCATTCTGAGCCTTTGAAAATGCTGGTATTCACTAGCACTTTCCCTTCTCCACCGGAAGACTCAGAAAGGCTCCAGAGGGGAGGGCAAAATACTAGCATAGAACATTGGTGTTTACCAGTGTTTTCTCATTCCCCTCTGGAAGGCTTAAAAGGCTCTGGAGGGAAGGGGGAAAAAAAGAGCTTTCTGAGCTTTTTCAGGAGGAGAGGAGAAAATGCTATGCCAGCATTCTGAAATGCCCAGGGAGGTGAAATACCCCCATCCCACCAGGAGGGGCAGAATTCCTCCTCAGTGTGCTGAAGGAACAGACCTCAAATTTGATGAAAATGCTAGTGAATGCCAGGATTCTTGCAGTTCTCCTTGGTGGGATGGGGACAGGGACAGTTTCTCACAGGTGTGGTGATCCCTCTTCATGCTCCAGTGTGCCTAGGACAGACATGTCAAACACAAGGCCCGGGGGCCGGATCCGGCCCGCGAAGTGGTTTCATGTGGCCCGCAAAGCCATCCTGGAAACAGTGAGGGAAAGGGCCCCGCTGCCTTGGCCTTGGCCCAGAGACCCTCCTTCTGCCAGAGACCCTCAGATCTGTCCCACTCCTGCCCAGGCCCCCATAGGCACCCTTGATGCGAACGATGTAGAGCTGGCCACGCCCACCCAGTAGGCCATACGCACTCTAGCCACGCCCACCCTGGCCATACCCACCTGGCCCCTTGAGGGCAACCGCAATGCTGATGTGGCCCTCAATGAAATTGAGTTTGACACCCCTGGCCTAGGAGGTATGGACTCTATCCCTGGCAATCCACTTAATGATCTGCACAGTTGCCTAACAACTGCAACTGGGAGAGCCAGGATTGCAGTCATTGAGTGAAGCAGTCGTGTGGCATTTCTCTTTAACAACTGCTTCATTCAATGACTTGGGGCCTAGTTGTGGTTATAGATGGAGGACTACCTGTATCAGCAAAACTCAAAAGTTTGTAAGTAGAGTAATACTATATATTATTACTCATTATTCAACTCTCTCACAAATCCTTACAAGAGAAACATTTGGCTGATTTTCTTAAAAGTGCCACCATTTACACATCTTATATTCCAAGCTGCAATTTCTGTATGCCACTATCATAACCAGACAGTCCCATAAATTCTGTTCTTTGTCACTCATCATGCCTTTGATTAATCAGAGCTTTCACAAAGTCTTTTTTTATAAGGGGCAAAAGTGTAGATTAGTTATGAGTCTTAGTCTTACCCATGCCACCTGCAGTGTTCCCTGCTAGTAGTAAGAACTATTACTAGGCACAGAACTGACCAGTATTTTGCCAATTTTGGCCAATATGCCAGAAGCACAACAAACACCTAGTTTTATTTCAAGTATACTTATGGTATTCTACGTAAACCAGGATCTCTCTTCTACTGTGCTAGCCATTATACTGTTGACCACATTGCACCAGTAAGAAGGTACATGCACTATACCGACACATTTAGGAAGATAAGGAAAATAAATACATTGTGTGAAAGTAAAAGAAAGAGAAAAGTTGTGATAGATTTGAGCGAAAATGATCTGATCTTATGGAATGAAATTGGTTATTTAGTTCTGTTCTGTTCTGTTCATTCATTCATTCATTCATTCATTCGCTGCTTTTTTATTTTTATAAATAACTCAAGGCAGTGTACACACATAATACTCCTTCCTCCTATTTTCCACACAACAATAACCCTGTAAGGTGAATTGGGCTGGGAGAGAAGGATTGGCCTAAAGTCATCCAGCCAGTTTTCATGCCTAAGGTGAGACTAGAACTCACAGGCTCCTGGTTTCTAGTTGGTGCCTTAACCACTAAATGAAACTGACAGTTGTAGGGTTAGATTGGTGAGGATGTGTGTGACAGCAGGACAATTACATGTTATGTTACAATGAATGGAAAAGATTGAGTGATGAATAGAAATGGGATAAAAGTATGGAAAAATTGTGCAATATTCTGAATGAATGAATACTTTTTTGAGGAAAATGTTTTTGTTTTAGGTATTATCAGTGATGGGTGAGAACAAGACAAGACAGTGTGGAATAAATGATTTGTCCATTTGAAGACTAAAGTTTGAATGTGAATAATATTTTATGATTATCTACTTAGGAAAATCTTTTTTGCTTCACATAAAGGATTTAAGCTTAGTGGCAAAGGAGAGAATCTAAAAGTGTGACTTTATGATTGTTTGTAATGAAAGACAGACTGGTGAAAGAAGAGTGATGAAAAATTCTGGGTGTTGACGACTTTTTATTAATATTGCTAAAAGTGAATCTTGGAAAATGGATTTGGAAGAAAAAGGAAGAAATGAAAGAAATTAGAGAAGAATAACTACAAGAAATAAATATAAATAAATAAATATATTCTTGTGTGAATATGTTTCTTTCCTTCATTATCATAGAAAGGACTTGCCAGTTTGCCAGTTCAAAACCAAATGAACAAGGGTCTCATCTATCTTATTTCCATAAGTTTATATGGAAAATAGTTCTGGTGCCAGAATTCTTGTAATTTCATGCCTGCCTTATTCAGTAAACCTTGCTAAAGAAACTCTGAAAATTGTGCCTGTAGAAGAAACAATTTTGGCTTTATGGAGATACCAAGAGTATGCAAGCAGACCATTGAGAAATATATGCAGTGCTTTTTTTCTGAAAAAAAAGGTGCCAGAACTCTCATCTTGGCGGGCGCAGGAGGCAGGGGGGGTGGGGTGGGGGCGGCGCTGCTGTAGTCACAGATGCGAGAGGTGTTAGCGGCAGGCTCCCCCCAGTGCCGGAGCCGGTGCGGCTGGTGCTGTGGGAGCAGCAGAGCCTGTTCTATATGGCAGGGCTGCGCGGGGCGGGCAGTGGAGGCGGTGCGGGCCAGGCGATTCAGGGCGGCCACTTAGGCGCGCAGGGCGAGGAGACGGTGGCACAGGTCCAGCACCAGGTAGGCCACCAGCCTGGCTGATACAGGTGAGCACAAGGAAGGAGTGCACATGGACTCCACAGAACCCACCTCCCACTCCTTGTCCTCTCTTACTTACCTAGTTGAGATGGTGTAGTTGGGTAGCAGGGAGGGATGCAAAGTTCCTGCGTACTCGCTTTCGCTGCAGACAACTAGCCGGTGCAACGTTTGCCAGCCAGGTCTTTTGGCACGCTCAGCAGCAATTCCTATTGGCTTTTGAAAGCCAATAGAGGGAGTAACATAGCTTGTGCAAAAGGTTTTTGTGTGTGTGTGCAAAAAAAGGTGCCGGAACGCCATTCTCAGCGTTCTATGAGAAAAAAGCCCTGCTTTTATGTTTTAATCTTATGATTTTAAAAATATATTTTTTTCTATTGTAAGTTGCCCCAACCCTCGGCCTGTGGATTGCATACAAATATTATATAATTGGTAAATAAATGTAGAACATATGTTAAATATACATCAAATGATAATATGCTTTCCTACAAAGTCAATTCTTGCTCAATGACAGACCAAGGAGTTAACTCGGAAAGGCAAGAGGAAAATCTAGAAGAGATCTGTGCAACTTGTAGAAGGGAAAGGCCCACACTGATAAATTAAAAATCTTCGTGGTCTGCAAAGGAATGCTGGTGGTCTAATCAATGATTTGGTGACTAGAGGAGCATCTACAGTGTTGGAGCTCATGGTCATGGTAAGCCATGGAGGCACTAGGCAACATGACTTTCAGGGCAGTGGTGGTGATTTTATTACTTTTTTTTAAGTCTGTGCTCTGTCCAAGGGTGCTTGGTAGGCTGCATGTACAGGCCTGGTCTAGAATTTATTTTGGAGCATTCAACTATCTAGAGCAGGCATGTCAAACTCATTTTGTTTGAGGCAACTTCTTATAAAAGAATTGCCATTAATTTGTTTTAATAAAATAATTTAAATCAATTTTTCACTTGATTTCAAATTAAATGAATTATATTGGTTGACAATGAGATTTTTTTTTATTACAATTGCCAAATGCAATAAACTGGTTTTAGGCATATGTTACTGGAAGGAAAAAGCAATCCCTGCTGCGTTACTGATCCCAGAGAAACATTTGCATGTATGCAGGTATTCTTAGGGTGCCATAATTATGGATGAGAAATATTGGTTGCAAAGTTGGCATTTCTGGATGTAATACAGATATTTTGGACTTATTTTTGTTTCTTTGCATGTTTGATATTTTTAAAAAGGCATATGCTAATGACTACGCTTATGAACATATGTAACATGATCACTGCTTGTCCAAAATTTTAATATACAGATAATACCACCAGAAATTATTTTAGCCTTTTTAATAAATGTTGTTATTGATGTTAAGCTCACCAGGGAAAACATCATATATTGTTATGTATATACTAGGTTAATTATTTAAAGACTGAAGTGCAACGTAACTAGATTCTAAATAATCTATTTTTCAAAACACACAACAGTCCAAACAGTAAAAGTAAAGTCCAAATTAAGAATATTTCATTCTTAAGAATTGTTTAGATTTAAAATAGTTTTCAAGAGTGTACAAAAGATACTATTTTTTCTAGAATCAGCTAAATTAGAAATATTACATTGAGAAAAATGTTTCTCATTTCTTTCCTGTTACCTTTGATTTCATTGCAGAGATGTTAACATAAGAAATAGATTATTTTGTTATCTAATGTTACCTTCCAAAAGACAGAAGCAGATGAAAAATGTGAGGTTCTTTCCTGTTGGCTTTTTTGAATTAGCTGTTTTAGATTCTAAAAGTTTAGTTCCTAAAGAAGTAATCCTGTAAATAATTTTAATGTCCTCCTCTAGTGCAGGCTCTTTTATGACTCAAGGACTTCAACTCCCAGAATTCCTGAGCCAGCATGGCTCAGCTTGGAAACCTCTCTCTTTTCCCTCAGCATGGCTGGCTCAGGATTTCTGGGAGTTGAAGTCCGTGAGTCATAAAAAAGAGCCAAGATTGCCTAGCCCTGCAATAGGCTAAGGAAAGCCAATAAGGGAGCTGGTTGTTGTTTTTTTGCAAAAAAAAGGTGCCGGAACACCGTTCTGAGCATTCTATGAGAAAAAAAGCCCTGAATATATGAATTAAGAAAGTAAGTTTTATGTTTGTTTATTTAGAAAAACTTGAAACTCAAATACTTTGGCCACCTAATGAGAAGGAAGGACTCACTGGAGAAGAGCCTAATGCTGGGAAAGATTAAGGGCAAGAGAAGAAGGGGACGACAGAGAATGAGGTGGCTGGATGGAGTCACTGAAGCAGTAGGTGTGAGCTTAAATGGACTCCAGAAGATGGTAGAGGACAGGAAGGCCTGGAGGAACGTTGTCCATGGGGTCGCAATGGATCAGACACGGCTTTGCAACTAACAACAACAACATTTAGAAAAACAAACAATAAAATGCTTAAGCTTGAATTATGAATGCTTTGTGCAGTTGTGGAGTTAAAATAGGCTTAAACTAGGAAACACTAGACATGCCAGAAGAAGGTTAATGTCATTATTTGCACTATAATTTACACATTCTTCAGACAGACACACAGGTAAGTAGGTAGGTAGACATGTTTTCATTCAAAATGCCAAAAAATCAAGACCAAATATCTTGATAGAATATTCCCTAAAGATGGGGAAATGGACAGGGAAATTCTATAACATGCAGGTACTGATAGATGGCTATTATGTGATCTCTTGCAGAAATAAATATTTGTTGAAAGAAGTGAAAACGATTGTACATAAGTTCACGTTTTAGCTCACTTTGTTATATGGATTTTTTCATATACCTAGAGAATAAAAGTTGAATGCAGTGTCAACTGATTACTGAAGAAATATGTATGTTAAAGCAAGAAGAGATTGGGTCAAGAATAATGAAAAATGAATGTGAATGGACTACAAAGTGAGGAACTGGTACTAAAGAGATTTATTTAGTGTTTTCACCATATACAAAGTATCAAATCACAAACTGAATATATCAGAACACTATAGTTTGAGGACTGAAAAAGGTGTGGTTGGATTAAGTAGGTGAGATCATCTAAAGGAGAGAGCCAAAAACTGCAGAAGGCAGTTTTGAATAGGTAATACAGAAGTGGTAAAAGCAAGAATGGTTTGCAACAATACAAAAGTTATGCTGAAGTATAGAGGATGTTAATATAAATTAGATTTAGTTAAATTTCCTTTCCTTCTTTTTACCTCCTGCATTTATTTTGTTTCTTCCTAATTCCTTTCTGCTCTTTGCATAATGTTGCCCACCCTAAAAAGGAATTCTAATGGATATTTGATTGACTGATTGATTATATGCCATCAAGATTGTATTGACTATTAGCAGCCACACTGACTTATTTTCATAGGCTGTTCAACCTCTAGCTATTTCACTGGCACACACGCATTGCTGTTGTAAATGAATCAATCCACCTGCTGCTACTTGTACGTTTCTATTTCTTTACAATTTTCCCAGTATTATAAACTTCTCCAGCCAGCAAAGCCTTTGCAGAGAGTCATTTGCTCTGTAGGATGGGCAGCTATATAAATTAGACAAAGAAACAAATAAGACAAGGTGTCTGAAATATGATAATTATATGTGGATATTAAACTCTTGTCTGGGTTTCTATATAAGGAATCTGACAGGCTTTTAACTTCTTAATTTAAAATGATTCAATCTTCCTCTACCCGAACATTATCATTTTGGAAAATCTGTTTTAAAATGCACACAGTGGTAATGCATATGTTGGGCACTTTTTCATAAATAAATGTATTTTTCCTTTTAGAAATATAATTTAAAATGCATAACTTAAGTAGCAAAAAAAATGAGCAAGCCTTACTATAAAATTTTTTAAAGAGTCTAATTTCTAAAAATCAGGCAGAATTACATTTTTTTAAAAAAAGAATCAATTCTATCTGTTGCCTTTGAATACTAGGGTACTCAATTCATGAATTATTCATTGGGCTGTCTTTGTTATAATGCTTACCATGGTTCGCGTCTAAAAATGCCTTTGCAAAATCTTTACTTTGCTATTATACTGAACAGATACGATCACTTGCTTATAAAATCCTATAAAGAATCCTGGATTGTAGCAATTGCTAGAGAATAAAAATCTTCCCAGCTCCCAAATTCATCTTCAAGTTAGCATTATTAAAATCACTTTGAAAGGTCTGCTTGCTGAAAACCATCTCTGTTTTAAGAATCCAAAAGTTACCTTGTGGTTGTGATACCAGATTATGAGCCTTAAATAACAATACTTTCTTAGAAAAAGAAAAAGAAATCTAGTGCATGGGGCTCAAGATACTTCCCTCTCATTCATTGTGTTGCTGTTTGTTGTATTTCCTATAATCCCATGTCACTAAGGAACAGACTGTGCAGTGTGAATTTCTGCAGCTGTACCCTTATATGTGGAGGGTTGTTTTTTTTTAAAAAAATGATTCTCAGAGTGGCATTTTATTTGCTCCTCAACTGGTATGCATAGTGAGTGCAAAATTGCCTTCAGGCAACAGATAAGGGAAACAGAGAGGAGGGGGCAAAGCAGAGAGCAGATGGATGAACGATTAGATCATTTGGATTAGGAATGTTGCCTTTCCTTCTTTTCTATGCTGAAGCCTCTCTTCTGATTAGAGTTTCCACATGGTGGGGAGGGAGGAGAATGTCTGAGAGAGAAGCAGCCAAAGAAATAAATCTCAGAAAACTTTATACAACCTTTTAAAATACTTTTTTTTAAAAAAAGTTTTGTTTTATTTCTATACAGAAAGCGAGAAGAGAAAAAGAATTCTGGTGAAAATAAGTAATTTGGGACAAACTGAATCATTGCTTCCACATTTATTTTAGGGGCTTCCTAAGCTAAATAAATAAATAAAAAATGAGTGAGATAGTTCTGAGTTAGATAATGCCTTGCAGTCTTTGGAACAATACATTCTCTTTAGGGGGGGGGGAGATTGTTGTTCAAGAACGTGCCTTAAGAATAGAGAGGTCGAGCCTTCCCAACATTTGAGTAGATGTTTACAGCAAACTCCAGCTATCTTTCTTCTCCTGCTGTGTGGTTTGTTTGTTTTTTCTTAAACAAGAAAATGTAGGAAAATGACCTGGCTAGGTAAAGCCAATTCTTTCTCCCCCTATAGTTTAGCTCAGACCACTCCGACTGCATGGTAGTGGTACAAAGTGTGTGGTCTTTCAGGCTCTGACTAATGCATTTTGTACTGTGTGACTGAAAATGCCTCATAGCTTGCCAGGGCTGACTGAGAGTTGTGGAATGTGATGCCTTTTCTCTTGATTTCCTGGGCGGGAGGGCAGGCAGAGGGGGAGCGGTGGAGGTTGAGAAACCTGAAGATGTAGGGGAAATGCTTGCACGTTGTGGAATTTCGTTTCCCTTTGGGAGACAACACACCCCCCCACGTAGAAAACTAATGAAAAGAATGGTTAGTAAAAAGAAGGGTGGGGCGGAGTACGAGAAAGAGGGAAGGAGAAGGAGGAAGAGGGTGGGAACAACAGAGGGGCCCACTTTCCTTTTTCTTCCCCCCTTCTTGAAGCAATGACAGCTGGTTCTGTACTGACTCACATGACGAAAGTACGAAAGTACGATGGAGTAAGCTCAAGGCAGCATGAAGGATGGTCAGCTGACTTCCCTCCCTCAAACTCCAGTCAGGTGATCAACTGATATAATTCAGATAAGGATAATTTTTAAAATGCTTTTCAGCCCAGGTAAGAGTGAAATTACGTTCCTTTAGCGTGTTTGGTGTGAAAGACTTGGCATCTGTTGATTTCGTTTCTGAAAAATCTGCTAAGGGATAACTCTGTAAAAGGCACTTACTGTGTGTTCTACTTGTAGTGTGTAACTAGAAAAGTAGTTGTGCTAATTTGCTCTTCCTTGCATTCTGTTTCTCTTCTTTGTAGATTATTTATTGGGAAATGTCATTTTCTAAATAGAGATCTAAGGTTTTCAGGGGTGGTGTTGAATGCCTATATTATTTGTCAGAAAAAAACTGTCATTTTGCAAGAATGTCAAAACCTCGTGTTTTAAGGGAATTTCCAACAACTGAAATAAGACTTGAAAAATGAGAGCACTGTATGCTAAAGTAAAATTTAAAAATCCAAGCCCAAACTGTCACTTATTTCAGAAAAAAACGTGTGGTTTGTTTTGGTAATCATTTACATTTGTTGAGGATAAAACTATCCAATGTTAGCTATTAGTAGAATCATTTGAAAGTACTTCAGAGATAATCTAGTCCAACCCCACCTTTTCTAACCTCATGTCAGCATACAGCTAACCAAACAGTTTCAGAATAAGGTACCTCCACTCAAGGCAAACCTGCAGTCTTATGGAAAAACCTTCATTTTTGAGGAACTCTGACCAGCAGGAAGATCTTCATGTCTTTTTGACTTATTCCAATTCCTTTAATGTGAATCCCTTGGTCTGAGTCTTCGTATTAATGCAAAACTTGTAAGAGAGCTATTCGTTCCTTCCTAATTTTTCTCATTTAAAAAGTATATAGGAAATACAGGGGAAAGAGGCAGCTGGTGGGAAGGAAGAATGTGTGTGTTTATATGTTTTCTAGTCTATTTTTGTTTTATCATACCAGGTACGAAGGCAGGTGATGGGAAGGCAGTGTGTGTGTATTTCTATGTATGTGACTCTATCTTAAATTATTTTTGTTTTATCATACCAAGTGTGAAGATACACATACAAAGTGATATTTCTTGCTGAACTACATTATTGCTTGCATATAATTCTATTGTTGTTGCTTGTAGCAAAGTCAGCCGGTTGTTTAGACTGGATTTGGCATTTTTATCCACCTATTGAGGCCTTCCCAAGGACCTAGGTTAGGCAGACGAGGATGTTTGATGATCCTAAAGGTATCATCGCAGGATGTAAACTGTTCCAAGTAAAGCTGCCTTTTGCAGTTGACTGATGGTGTTCAAGTGGGATGTGTGTTTTGGGGATTGTACCCAAGGCCGCTGGTACCATCTTTGCTTTCTTTTGCCACAGTTGTTCTATTTCTATTTGCAGGTCTTTGGATTTTGTTATCTTCTCCAGTTCTTCCTCTTCTACTCTGCTTTCTCTGTGTAAATGCCACCTCCATTATCCAGACTGTTTTGATCAACAGTTACAGAAACATAGAAAACAGAAGACAGAAAAAAACCTAATGGTCCATCAAGTCTGGAGGTTTTTTGTTTTCTTATTTATTTATTTATTTATTTATTATTTTTAATTATTTTTTTTAATTTTTGTTGCATGATGGACGTGTTAACCCAACCATGTTTAAACTCAGTTACTGATGATTGATCCACTACCTCCACTGGCTTTAAGTAATATTTCTTTTGAAGTTCCCTCCTGTCAGTTTGAAGTTGTGCCCCTGTGTTCTTGAGTTTTGCTTAATATTGAAAATACTGCTTTCTACAACCTTATTCACATTCTTAACATGTTTAAAGGTTTCAGTCCTTTCTCTTCTGTCCTCCAGGCTGTACATATTCAGTACCTCCAATCTCTCCTCATGTTTTGTCCTTCAGACTTTGCACCATTATTTGTGCAAAGTCCGAATTCGCTCAGTCTTATCTTTCTTTAAGTGAGGTCTCCAGAACTGGACATAGTAGTCCAAATGGGACCTGACTAAAATCTTATACAGCACAATTAAGATCTCTCTTTCCTGCTGGTGAATGCATCCCAGAATTTTGTTTGCCTTCATAGCCGCCTGGTCACACTTTTTGCTCATTTTGCAGTCATCTGTTATGAGTGCGCCTAAATCTTTTTCTTCTGTTGTTCTGTCTTCCTCCAAAACTGTACCCTGCTAGAGGATTCTTTCTCCCTCAGTGCACGATCTGACATTTAGAAACATTGAACTGCAGTTTTTGACCAATTTTCCAGCAATGCCAAATCATTTTCCATGTTACAAATACCCCCAGTTGTTAGGTCTCTGGCAGGTGCTTGTCTGTTTGAATTATTATTAGTATTATTATTACAGTACTGCAGCAGTGCAGTTTTGAAACAGACTTCTTTGTCAACAATGTGCATGGTGCCTTTTAAATAATAAAAATGAGAGACTTGTTTCTACCTTGATGAAGTTGAATTGAGAAATTTATATTGACAGTGCAAAGGAAGCTGATACAGAAAATGACAGCATAATCTTTCTCATAATGATAAATTATTATTAATTGAATTGTGTAGAATTATACATGGTAGAAAAAGAGTGAACCATCCCTCTTATGTTAAAATGTAGGAAAGTATTATTAAGTTGAATACTGAGACACTGAGGGCAAGTAGAAAGGTATGTTTCTTTCTGTAGCTCATCATCTAATGTTTATAGCCAAATGATGTAATCAGATCAGAAAATGTCATGATGGCTATTGACTTGGACAGCTTTGAAAGTAGGCTGGACAGTTTTAAAAGGTGTTACCATTATTCTTTGGAAATTTGTCTTATCAGTGATTCCCAGATAGTGGAGGCAGTACAGCTTTAAGTGTTAATTAGAGGCTATTATATACTAAGTATATTTTCTTATCTTAAAGAGATGAAGGTAAATTGAAAGATAGATGTGACTGAGTTATATGAATTAATTTTTCTTCAGTCAGATATAAGAACCAGTGGAAACTATAGGTCTTGAAAAGGTAATCAAATGAACATGTTTGAATCACCCAGGTGTGTTCTGCAAGATCCTTAAGACATTTTCTTCTTTGCATATTTTTTATTAAGCAATTTGTTTCTTAAGGCAAAGATAAAATCTTACATGCTGTGATTATCTAGATATTAATTTTAGTTGATAACAGCATGCAATTGCCATGGTATTTTGTTTCTATTACCTACTGATTGGATTCATTAAATGTGATTAAGATACTTTTAAAAGTGGACATTTTTGTGACATGATTTTGTTCAGATACTTTCTCTTAACAATGTGCATGGTGCCTTATGAAGTAATAAAGTACAATGCATGTCTCTTGCCTTGAGGAAGTTCAACTGAACATTTTACATTGACAGCAGTTTCGAGCAAAACATGGGATCCGTTTCAAGTTGACCATTTCTTGCAGGATTTATTGTAGGTTTGTAATGTTGTTGCAGTGGTTTCAAATAATAGACTAGCTCTGAGTGGGGCTGTGGTCTTCAGGTGAGAGATGCTAGAACTAAATAAATATGACACAGAGAGAGAAAACATTCTCCTAGTTAATGGGTTTCCTTACTAAAGTCTAGCAGTCAATCCATGAACACCAGGATAACACTGGAAACTATGCTCACTATAACAGCTGTTACCTACTTTTTACATTCAGTGTATTTGAAAGAGTAGATATAAATTTTCATATATACGTATATGGTTTTAGTCATTTTTAATTTTTTATAATGCTTTGTTCGTTGTAGTGTTCTGTAAATTATCTGTATAGGCCTGTTGATTGTGTCAAATGTTTTGCCTATAAGGAAAATAGATTCCCTTAGATCGGTGCTTTTCAACCTTAGCAGTTTTTAGATGAGGTTTCTCATTTAAGGTTTCTCAACCTTAGCAACTTCAGTATTCAACTGCCAGAATTTTCCAGATGCTTTTTTTTTTTGCACTACAGTGGATAATACAATAAAACCAAAACTTGCGAACTATAGAAAAGGTTTTGGACTGAAAGGAAGAAGGTGTGCTTAATTTTTCCCCTCCATGAAAAGGTGTTATGAATGCAAGACGTACAGATGATAAAGACTAACACCCCCCCCCAAGAGGGGCTTTGTGTTATTTTAAAAGATTTCAGCCATATGTGATCCTGCACATTTTTCATTCCTATTTCCTGTAGCATATCTTTCCATTTTCGTTTGCAAGGAATATAAGGAAGCAAAGAAGGAAACCGGTGTCATAAACATAAAAGCATGTAAGCCATTTTGCTTACATCAAATTTACCAGGTGTTGCTATCTCAGAGCCCAGGTTTGAAAATGTTAGTGTAGTCTTGGGATAAATTGTTATAAATTTGAGATCAGAACTCATGTTTGGGGTTAAATAAAGTTCAGTAAGTTGATTTTATGCAGGAAAGGAAGGTAAGTCTTTTATCAAACAAGGGAAGTCTCTCTTTTTTTTTCTTACAGGGGAATTCCTGACAGATGGACTCATCCTGTGGATATTCATTTAGCTATAATTCAAGTATAAACAAGACAAATCATGTTTATGCATTTGAGTTGAGCTAGAAATAGAGGGGAAGGGAAAATATAATGATGAAAATAAGGGGCTATTATAATGTTTATAGTCGTTTCATTTTGGTGGTTGGTGTCCATGAAATCACCAGAAATTGAGTTCAAAGGAGACTTTACCTTTTTATCTTAAAAACCCACACAAATATACATAAATATAAGTAGTCACTTTTCAGTCTCTTTAAGTAATGTAGATTTGTTTCATGTATTTAAGAAGGCTTGAGACTGGTGTTTGAAAAGAGCTATTTGTCTACATTGTATGGTTTTGATTGAATTGTTCAATTTTTTATATGTAATCTACAATTTTTAATTTGCTTCATGACTTATTTTTAAATTTTGTGAGCGATCTTCATAAGATAGCACATAGGTATGTCCTGTCACCGTTTTAAAATAATTCACCAAATGATTATGTGCTATCAAGTCAGTGTCAACTCTTGATAGTGATCACATAGATTAATTAATTCACTAGTTAGTTGTTAATTTATATCATACTTTGTGATCACCTATATTATATACCATATAATAAATCTGAGCAAGATTTATTATTAGGAAATGTTTTTAGATACTGCTGGTGGAGTATGAGATGATTTTGAGTATGAGATGATTGTCTCATTTATATTAGGTTCCTTTTTGTGAATGCAGCCTATGCTTAAGCATCAAAATGCTTTCTATTCTGTGCAGCATATCTGGTTAGTCAAGTAAAATGCATAAATCCATGTATTAAAATTGTTAAATTATTGTATATACATCCAGAAATTTTTCTATAGATTTTGTTTAATTCTTTCATGTAATCTGATGTTTTAAATAGACTTTGCAAGAAGTGCTTGTACAAAATAAAATAAATTAGCTTTATTACACGGAGTGCCATCTAGTGGAATATATGCTGTACTCTAAAAATTATGACAGTAAAAGTAAAATAAGTTTTGATTAGGTCTTCTTTTGCTTCTACAAGCTATTAAAGCAATGTTTGAATTGCTAGTGTACAGTTGGCAAGTATTTTGCAATGCAGCATTCCTGTCTATCTGTCTGTTCATCCATCTGCCTAGTTTTTAGAGCCAAAATGGGGCTGTGCTTAAAGACTACCCAGAAATTTCCACTGGTCCACAATGTGGTAGTGAAGGCCGTGATGGGCATGGCTGAGTGTGCCTATGTAATAGCTGTTCTTCATGAACTGCACAAGTTGCCAGTTTGCTTCTGGGTGTGATTGAAGGTGGTGGCTGTTACATATAAAGCCCTACATGGTACAGGACCCAGCTATTTGAGGGGCTATCTATCTGTCCTAGTATCTGCCCAGCCGCTTTGATGTGGCAGGTTTCTTAATGCCATCTATATGCTTTTTCTGTCACAGAGCCTGTCTACAACTAATAATATTATATGTAGATCTAGATATTACTGTGTAGATGTGTGTGTGTGTATGTGTGTGTATGTATGTATGTATGTATGTATGTATGTATGTAGAACATTGGAAAACTGAGTAGATTATAAAAAAATTTTAAAAACCAAACTACATGCCCCCATACACCTTCCCCGACCATTGCTGCACCTCTCACATATACCCTCATTCCGTCCTCCACTTGGCAGCAGCCATGTCTGGCTGCTGACTTAGATTTGCAACTTCCTTCCAGCCTGTCTCTACTGACTTTGCTTGTGGAAAGCTTGCAGGGAGAAAGTCAATAGGGAAGTCGGCAGTGAAGATTACAAGTTTGGGAGTAAGTCTCCTGCACTTGTGTACATTCTCCCAGTTCTTTTGTGGTCATACCAGCCATTTGTGCACCCTTGTGCATCCTCTTCAATTCTCACTGCACCTCTCATGAACTTTCTTGCTCCCTTCCCCACCTGGCAGCAGCAGCCACTTACCTGCTTGCTGGTCTTGGTTTTGGAATTTCCTGCTGGCTTTCCAGCTGATTTCAGAGAGTATTGGAAATGATGATCACATGACCACAGATAGATGTGGTACCGTGGCAGCATCAAAGGTGCCACAACTTTCCAACATTCCAATTGAACAGAGTAATGGGTCCCAGATTTGGATGCATTCTGTAAGTTGGCCCATTTGAACTACTTTGGTTCAAAAATTCTTGCCATACAATGCACTGTTTCACCCAGTTAAAGGTTACAAGCAGACAAACAGACACACCAATTTTAATAATATATAAGGAAGCGTTTCCAAATTATATTAAAATCAGTAGTTGAAATATCTGTTGAAATATGACATATATTATGCAGCTGCTTTTGAATCTGAGATAAATGACACACTTGTATTAAATAAAACATTCTTGTGAATGTTATTGTTCCTATCTTCAGTATATTACAAAAACCGTCAGTGTAGAAGAGTGCATAAAACTTGGTGTGTTGCTTTAAAGATTTGTATTTTAAGGCTTGATACCTTTCAGAGTTAAAGTAGGATGAATATGCATATTTTTGTAGTAAATCATGAACCAACGGAAAAGCTGATGCCTTTCCTTGCTAATAACAGACTGATCTCTTTATATTGATTATTGTAATAATTGATTATAACAAGCAAGGATTTAGATATTCTCCATGTACAGAAGAATTATATGGTAATACAGGACTTATATAGGCTGAATGTTCATGCAAAAGAACGTGAGGCCTCATTTATTTCTGTCCAATTTGACCTTACCAGCAGAACATTGCAAACTGAAAAGCTTTTGATACAGTATCCTTAAATATGACAATAAGTAATCTGTTAATTAGTAAGTGTTATCCTACTAAATTAAAAATGCTTTAGAATTAACTACATAGCAGCTTTTTTACTGTTGGACAGACCATTATTTTAAGCATTATTCCAGTAAACAAGCAGCATGTTATTGGTGAATAGCTGATACCTAAAACATGTTGTATAAATAAATACGTATTTGGGTATTGATGAATTTTTAAGCCAATTCTTACTTCTTTCTTCAGTGGAACTTGAATATACAATGAGTTAGAATATAATTGTGGTTGAATTATAGCAAGAAAGTTTCAGTGAAATCAGGCAACAAACGAAGTGGTTTAATGGCAGATTCCTTTAAAAAAACATTCCCAAAGATAGATATTTCCTGTAATATTTTGCTTCTCAGATTTGAACACCAGAATTTTTAGCTTACCCTTCTGTGGTTGCTTTCTTTGGAATGGGAATATTTAAAGCAGAGATTTTTCATCATTTCCATTATTTTGGAACTAACAGCTGTTTATGAAAAAGTAGTATAGTAACTACAAAGAAACTGACATTTTCACTTACAGCCCTTGGTATCCACTGGGCTAAAACATATGAAGAAAGGTTGCAGGAATTGGGTATGTCTAGCTTAATGAAAAGAAGGACTAGGGGTGACATGATAGAAGTGTTTCAGTATTTGAGGGGCTGCCACAAAAGAAGAGGTGGAGTCAACATATTTTCCAAAGCACCAGAAGGCAGGACAAGAAGCAATGAATGGAAACGAATCAAATAGAGAACCAACCTAGAAATTGGGAGAAATTTCCTGACAGAACAATTAATCAGTGGAATAAGTTGCCTCCAGAAGTTGTGGGTGCTCCAACATTACAGATTTTTATTATTTATTTATTTATTTATTTATTCGGTTTATATACCGCCCTACTCCCAAAGGACTCAGGGCGGTTTACAAGGCAAAATTTAAAAACAATACAATATAAAATTAAAATAAAATTAACTTAAGTCTAGCCACAAAAAATTAAAATCACAATTTAAAAACATTAAACCCCTCAGTCCAGACCAGATATAGCTCAAAGAGCCAGGTTTTTAGGTCCCGGCGAAATGAACGAAGGTCGGGGGCAGTCCGGAGTTCCGTTGGCAGTTGATTCCATAGGGCAGGCGCGCCCACAGAGAACGCCCTCCCCCTGGGGATCGCCCGTCGGCAATCCTTGACCGGCGGTACCCTGAGGAGGCCCTCCCTGTGGGAGCGCACAGGACAATGGGAAATTTATGAAGAGATTGGGCAACCATTTGTCTGAAATGCTACAGAGTTTCCTGCTTGAGCAGAGGGTTGTGCTAGAAGACCTCACAGGTCCAACTCTGTTATTCTGTTCTGTTCTCTTCTCTTCTCTATACTAGTATTTTCAAA
Organism: Vipera berus; assembly: GCF_964194415.1. NCBI lineage: Eukaryota > Metazoa > Chordata > Lepidosauria > Squamata > Viperidae > Vipera > Vipera berus. The sequence continues at coordinate 59,344,670 of NC_138206.1, forward strand.
CTTGGAAAGTTTAAGATGCATGGACTTCAACTTCCAGAATTCTCAGCTACCTCACAGAAGTAATTGGAAACAACTGTATTATTTAGGCCACCCTGAGTACTCATTTCCATTTCAGCTTGCCCTTATAAGAACCATTAAACTTTACAACTTGGGTACTACATTTCGTTCTTTCCCTTCCTGTTCTTTACCATTTATATCTTCATCATAACCTTGAGGGCAAGGATGGTCTTATGCAACAGTCACTTGTTTATTTAGTGGTAGGTATTCAGGTGAAATGTAAATATTTAGCATGCAGAACCTTAATTCTGGGGATTATTTTTTATTTTGTGTAAACGTTTTGCACATTTAATAACCAGCTGTAATATTAATCCTTGCATATTTCAAACTTTTTGGATGAAAAAATATTACAATATTTCATGATGCTATAGAATAGTGTTATAAAACTAGTTATTTTTTCACTGTTGATTTAAGCAGGGTCAAGCCTGTTTAGTACTGGATGTGAGATTGCAAGAAAAGATTGTAAGAATACAAGGCTATATGGGCTATATTGGGAAAAACATACTGTATATAAAAAAGAACAAAACCTGTAAGAAGACAATGGAAATAACTTCCATAGTTATGATTGCCAAGAATCTGCTTGACAATGTTTATGTAGTCACCAGGAATCAAACTCAAGAAATACTTAGTTGCAATGCAAGAAATCTTACTAATTTAATGCAATTATTTCTACGCTACAAAGCAAGCAAATTAGGGAATATAAGGTTATTCCATGATCTGTTAAGTGCTTAAGCTCACTGAGCATTTAGAATAGCCTCATACTTTATATTTCAAAAGAAAAGACATGAAGGCATAAATCTCTAATTCAAGATATTTGTAGAATAGGGATTTAAAATTTGTGAATTTTGTGTGTCTGTGTGTAATAATAATAATAATAATATAAGAAGAAGAAGAAGTTGGAAGGGACCTTGGAGGTCATCTAGTCCAACCCCCTGCTCAGGCAGGAAACCCTATACCATTTCAGACAAATGACTGTCCAGTCTCTTCTTAAAAACTTCCAGTGTTGGAGCATTCACCACTTCTGGAGGCAGGTTGTTCCACTGGTTAATTGTTCTGTCAGGAAGTTTCTCCTTAGTCCTAGGTTGCTTCTCTCGTTGACTAGTTTCCATCCATTGCTTCTTGTCCTGCCTTCGGGCGCTTTGGAGAATAGCTTGACTCCCTCTTCTTTGTGGCAGCCCCTGAGATATCGGAACACTGGTATCATGTCACCCCTCACCCTTCTCTTTGTTAAACTACACATACCCAATTCCAGCAACCGTTCCCTATATGTTTTAGCCTCCAGTCCCCAATCATCTTTGTTGCTCTTCTCTGTACCCTTTCTAGAGTCTCAACATCTTTTTTACACCGTGGTGACCAAAACTGGATGCAGTATTCCAGGTGTGGCCTTACCAAAGTATTGTAAAGTGGTATTAGTACTTCACTTGATCTTGATTCTATCCCTCTGTTAATGCTGCCTAGCTCTGTGTTGGCTTTTTTGGCAGTTGCAGCACACTGCTGTCTCCAATTGAAGTGATATGTTATTTTTTAAAAAAAAATCCAGGTAATTTAGTGTTTTAAGCCCAGTACCAAGGAGAATGAAAGAGGGGAGAAGATGTCTGATCAAGGGGAAACAAGTATCTCATAATTACAGTGGGACTTTTGGTAATGAGTATATTTACAAATTTACCTATTCAATAGTCATGTGGGGAGGGTTCATTTGAATAATTCTCAAATATAGAAATCATAAACTGAGGATTTTAGTGATCTGTGTCCAGGGAATTGTATGTAGCTGTATTTCAGGATTTAGAAGGTGTAGCACTACTTGAGATATTTGGCTATGCGGTTCTTAAGCAGTGAGCTGAATAGCCAAACAAAAGCCTTTAGAACTGGGAGGGTGATATTGAAAGATGTGATGTTTGGAAGGGAACGAGAGCAGGAAACATTGTTGGTATTAGAGAAGAATGGAATGTTTAGAAGACCAGAACTTGTAATTTCCAGGATAAGGGCGGCTGCCGTTGCAGTCTGTAAGAGCTGTGGGAAGCGCTGACTTGATTAGGTAGAGCCACTCACAGGATATAAGGGGGAAAGTATGATCAAGTGGGTAGAGGTTACAAAAATGCTATGCGTTACACTTTCTAGTGATGACTCGGGGACTACTGTGGCTGCATATCCTGAATTTCCATCATCTAATATACACGGTTTATAAAAAAAAAAGGGTGGATTTCAGAATATTGGGTGTGTGGAGTGCGTAGGCGGATGTTCTTAAACTGAGAATGGGTGGGATTTCTAACATTTCATATACTTTTTCTCCAACACCTCTTAAAGAAATATACTCCAAAAAGCTTATGCCAATTATGTCTAGGGTAAACGTTGATGCAGGTGATGCTATCTTACATAATAGCTGTGAAGTGTATTTTGATAGACTATAAATTAAGTAATTTATGAACAGTAATTAAATGTTTAATTAATAGTACGACACAGAAACACAGATTTTCATGCATTTCAAAGATGAACATCAAGAGTTTTTAAAAATCAATATTCCAATTGTCTTTGGAATATGCAATTATTTTTCTTAATTTTACACATAAAAATTCTATATGTATTTTGAAACTTGTGCGTCTTAAGTAGCTGTTACAAATGTAATTTATGATTAATGCACACGAATGGCTTAGAAATAGTGAACAGCTTGTTGGTACTAGTGCTTCCCTTTTCTAAGCACGTAGCATTTCTCAGTTTAAAGGAACAGTAGGAATTTAAGGAATTTATGTTTCTTGCATGTGATTGGTCTTCAACAACTCTCTATACTATTTTTCTTGTACAGACCTTTTCAGGCCTATATGTGTCTCCACCCTTTTTCTTTTTTTAAATATGTCTCTTGTAATAATATCTAGGTCTACCTCATGTTGTTTTCTTTATAATTTCCATCCAATTAAATCGGGTTTCATGTAGTTCCTTACTTGCTTAAGCACTGGAGAACTTCTAGATGTGCTTTATACTGCCAGGAAAGCAGAAGGTGAACTTCAGAGCATGTGATGAAGTGAATCTGAAAGCTTTCATGCCTCCCTGATATGTTTGGATGATGTATTTTACACCTCTGTGTAATTGCTTATTAGCAACAAAATTGCGAGGTAATTGGGATATAATATGCTGAACAGGGTACACCTTGGGATGTGAACGTTAGACAAAATAAGATTGGGTTGCTTTCTCTTTCGTTGAGTGATTAAGTTACAATATTTGCAAACGGCCTCACCTGTGAGACTGAAAGATTGAACAAAGTGCAGCAAATGCACTTTTCAATGTCTTCATTGTTGGAAATATTTTTTCTTGTGACAAATATATCATTAGGACTAACATTAAACATAAATTATCCACCCTGATATATTTTGTCATTTGCTATTTTTCGTACACTTTTTTATTTTTATTGTCAGCATTTGATGTTTGTTTTCCCTTTTTCTTTTTTTTTCTCTCCCCAATTTAGAATTTTAACAAATTTATCAAAAGTATTTTTTTCCCTTGAAGGATGAACTTGCCAATGGCAATTAGTGATAATACCTATATATGTGTGATATCAGATATAATGTGCCTTTTAAAACATGAGTGGTAAGCTATCATTAGGCGCATGCTCTCTCTGCTTGAGGATTTTCTCATTGATATTATGCAAACATAATACTTTCTTGGGTAAACTTCTATCTGGCCCAAAATTTCCCTCTTTATATGTTTGGTATCGCATCCTTGAATTCTGACTATAGGATTCTTGTTGTTATATCCAGGATATTTTTTGTTTGTTTTTTTACCTCCTGATGTTATTTAAAGCAAAAAGATACATTTTAGATATCAACATTTTACTTTTCTGCAAGAATCCCTGTACTTTTAATGGTTTAATTGGAAACAGACATTAAGTAGTCCTCAACTTATAATTATTTGAAATTATGACAGACTCCCCCCAAAAAAGGAACTTAAAAGAGCCATTTTGGTGCAGTGGTTAGAGTGCACCAAAAGGTAAATGTAAGGTAAAGGTTCCCCCACACATGTGTGCTAGTTGTTTCCGACTCTAGGGGCCGGTGCTCATTTCCGTTTCAAAGCCGAAGAGCCAGCGCTTGTCCGAGGACGTCTCCGTGGTCATGTGGCCAGCAGGACTAGACACCAAAGGCACACGGAACGCTGTTACCTTCCCACCGTAGTGGTCCCTATTTTTCTACTTGCATTTTTACGTGCTTTCGAACTGCTAGGTTGGCAGAAGCTGGGACGAGTAACAGGCGCTCACTCTGTTACGCGGCACTCGGGATTCGACCCGCCAAACTGCTGACCTTCTGATCGACAAGCTCAGTGTCCTAACCCACTGAGCCACTGCGTCCCAGTGGTTAGAGTGCAGTATTGCAGGCTAATTTTGCTGACTGCTGGCAGTTCAGCCCTAACCGGCTCAAGATTGACTCAGCCTTCCAACCTTCCAAGGTTGGTAAAATGAGGACCCAGATTGTTGGGGACAAAATGCTGATTCTGTAAACCACTTAGAGAGGGGTTGTAAAGCACTGTGAAGTGGTATATAAGTCTAAGTGCTATTGCTATTAGGATCTGGATTTCAAGTTCTGACGCCCCTTCCCCCCCAGCATATTTGCTTTATGATCACCAGTTTTGCTTAAAGACTACTGCAAAAAAGTCCATAAAATCAGGTATGGTGATATGATGACTTGTTTAACAACTATCATGACTTATGACCATAATTGCAGACTCAGTTAGGGTTATAAGTTGAGCAATAGCTGTCATTCTTACATCATTTTGATGCCAGAAAAACATTTCATCTGTGCAACTTTCTCTGTTAGTTGGCTGTTAAAGGAGCTTTAACAAAACAAAAAATTAAATATTTACTGTATAATATTTTATATATATGGTATTAAAATACAGTTTTTCTCTATTGAAGACTTCAGATGGGACCAATATTTGGTGGGTTTTTTTTAAATGAAGTATTTGAGGTTTTAAGTGCAAAATAGTCTCTCATTTTCTTAAAATTCCCGCTCATTTTTCGAGTAGGTCTTTTGATATGGTACAGGAGCAGAGTTTGAGCTGGCAGAAGTGCCCACAGCTTTTCTATCAATCCAGAGTAATTTTCAAGTTCATGATGACACTCAAGCCAGCCACACTATCAATCATATGCCCTTTTCCACTGGTTGTGAAAAAAATCAGCCGCTTTTAATTTAAACAATTAAAAAATGACTTTTTCATATCATCAGTTGATTGCTGATGATTATTACTTGTTATTACTCACTATTCAAAGGTAGCAATGTCCCCTTAAAGGATATGAAAAGTGATAATCAGCATTTTGAATTGGAGGTCAACCAGCACCTAATGCTGCTTCCAGGGGATAGATGTTACTCTATTGGTGCTGCTCTGCTGTTGTTTGGATTAACTGTGTATCTTCCAGAACACTTCCTGGCTGAAGCTGTCTCATATATAAATGACTTACCGGTAATAGTTTTAAATTTGATTTTGTTCTTAGTTTTTTTTTTAAATGAAACTGTCCTTAAGATTTTATTTTCAGTAATCTTATTTAGAACTTCATAATGGTTAGCAGACTACATAAACTGAATGCAAATGGGTGTGTGTATGTGTGTGCGTATGTTTAAACAAACAGTGCTACTGCATACTTGTGGCCAAACTTTTACCAGATACTCCCATGAACAGCCACAGATTCAGTCTGGGTGGTATAAACAATAATAATGATTTTGAGCTTTTTTGTTGACTTGTTAGATAAACTAAGAGCATTATTCTTATTTTGTGAGGTGTGTATCTGAAGTTAAGCAAAAGTACATTGTAGCTGTTTGAAAATATTAAGAGTGCAAAAAACAGTCATAGTGATCTACTAAATTTACCTACACTTATGTACTATTTAAAGCAATGGTTCTCCACCTGTGTCCGTGGACCCCTGGGGGACTGCAGTATTGTCACAGGGGGTCTGCGAGGGCTTGAAGAAATTTTAGGATTTATATCTTGAATCAAGTCTTGAGGGTCCCTGGCCATGGTCCATGGGCACAAAGCTATTTAAAGGGTGTCTGTGGTAAAGAAAAGGTTGAGAACTCCTTTAACTGATCTAAAGTATTATTCTGCTTGCAGAATATTCACAGAGTGGCTGGCATATGATGTCTGGCTACAGGGTTACAATCTATAAGCTACGATATAAATGGAAGAACTAATGGCTAGAATAGAGAAGAGAGTCAAAACAAAATTAAGTAGTGATATTTAATCTAAATAATAATTCTTACATCATTACAAACTGGCAGTGGGTCTTTTACCAAAGATGTTTGGAATCTCTGCACTGGTGAAATCATACCAGACATATTGCATGCAGTTCTGAGCATTGCACTTCCAGAAGGATATTAGGAAGCTAGAACAGGTTCAAAGGAGGATGACAAGCACAAAGAGGGATTTGAGAACAGACCCTCTATGAGGACAGGTGGAACAAACATAGGATACTCAGGAAGAAAGGAAGAAAGGATAAGGGGAGACATAGCAACAGTGTTCAAGTGCATACAAGGTTGCCACATGGAATGGTCAGAAACTATTTTCCATTGCCATAGAAACTAGAATTAGAAATAAAGGATGAATTTTAACTACTAGATTTCATTTCAGAAAAACTTCCTGTCAGTTACATATACCATAACAGGCTGTAATATGCTGATAGGAAGGCCCCCTACTTTCTATATTGTTGGATTAATAAAGGCTTATTTAGAATGGTGCCCTCTAGGTCAGTGGAGATATGCTTTTTATGACCCTATAATCCCTTAATTCGGGTAGAGTCGGGACAACTGGATGGAGCTGAGGGTTTGCTGGCCGGATGCCCTTCCTGATGCCACACAAAGTTATTGGTTTTATTGATTTAACACTGCTTACAAATTCAACCCTGTAGGAGAGCTGTATATACTTTATGAAACTGATAGTTCATTTTTGTAACCTATTTTAAGAAGCTTCCTGTTTTATGAGAATAGTAATGTCAATTATTTAAAAGTGTTATTTCTTATGCGATAAATAATACTCTTAATTTCTAAAAGGATGCAGTAGATACTTTGGCAAACAAAAGTATAAATAGTTTATTATAATTCACTTTGCATCTTAGCTTAGCTTATCGTAAATGGGGTCATGTGTAATAATTCTTAATTCTCTCAGGCAACTTCATATCCAGTGTGCCCAGATAATTAAGAAAGGTATTCTGCTTGTCCTCAGGAATATCAGACATTCTGGAATCCTTCAGTGAATATTTTGGCAATAAGTCTCAGCATTTATATCTCTTTATTAACAACATTTCTGAAAGAAGAAATGCTTTATGTCACATGATAAGATACTAAGGCATCTAACTACATGTAGAAAAACCACACATTTTTTTAAAGATTGAAAATGGCATTTAAAATATGAAACAAACTTGAATGTAATAAATGAATTATGTAGATAAAAAGAATGCAAGGTTAACTTCAACTTGTTTACACAAGCAGGAAGAGTAAAATTATTTTGTTTTGATTGCATTCCTTAGAATTTACACTGTATTATCAAAGTATATAAAAGATTTGAGCAACATGTAATTTATATATCTGAAGTGTTAATTAAAATGTGCATGTTGGAAAAAAGTCCAAGCTTTGGACGTAATAAGTCCAGATTTCATAATTTGGAAAGTTACTATCTTGGCATCCAGTAGCTGTACTCACAGCCATCTTCAGGAGGGGGGTAGAGGGCGACAAGTGATGCAATGTGTTTTGTGACATTGCTATGGAAACCTTGCCCCTTATCTATTTGTATGTGATGTCAGAACACAAGTACAAAAGGGTAGAGCTTGCATCATGATGTTGGAGTTCAGCAGTGAAAGTGGGGAACATGTCTTGTTGCCATTTTCATTTTTGGCATCATTGTTAGGAAACACTTATGGTTGTATTATATTGAAGGGTGGGCTTTTATTTGCTGAAAACTTTGAAATAAAAATCTCATTTAAAACAAGCTTTTTTCCTATCAAGTATGTACATGAATAGCCAAGTCCTGTGCAGTTATTTTTGCAGAAAGTTGCACTGGGTTGATCTACAAATACATAATCGTAACATAATCTAAACATATTTTCATGTTTTTCCTTCTTTATATTATTGTCAGTGGATTTCCTAATTTTGAAAAGGTTAAAATGTTGGGCTAAGACCAGGGAGATGCTCAAACATTGATCTGTAAAGCTCATTGAATAACTCTGAGTAACTCTGAATCAGCCTTTCCAATGAATCTATCTCAAAGGCTTGTAAAGTAAAAGAGAGGAATCGGAAGCTTGAATGTTATCTTGTTTTAAAGAAAAGCAGAATTTAATAGTAATAAATGAGTACATGTAATTTAGTAATACTATTGAGCTCATATTGGTTTTAAAATTATTGGTTGATGAAATTTAAATGTCACTTTTCAGTATGTCACTTCATTCTCTTAAAACATTAGTGCACTTATCTAAGTTCCTAATCTTAATGCATGTTTATTTGAAAGAAAATCACAATTTAGAGGAAAATATTTGTAGCTCAGGGTTAAAATGAGGGGTTCCTTCGTGCTCTCAGAGCTTGGTTGTTTTTTTGCAGACATTTTATTACCTAAACTAGGTAACATCATCAGTGCTAGGAAGGAATGGGGTTTGTCACGCTCTACTAGCACTGATGATGTTACCTAATTTGGGTTATGAAATGTTGGCAAGAAAACAGACAAGCTCAGATAGCATCAAGGATCCCTTAAAGTCAAGTTTGTTCATTTGTCCTTAGGTCTGAATGTGCATGCATATGACATAGTAATTATTTTCTATAAATTGTTAGTCAAAGAGAAATCTGAATTTGGTCTTTTTCCTTCCATCTCCATTAATAAGAAAAAACAAACTTGGAGTAATATATTCAGTAGCCTCCGGATTTTAATTTGAAATTGAGTATGATCCAATAATATTTCATTGAACTCTCCTTCCTGTCCCAGGAACGAAATTTTCACATTGTTATGCAATAGACTTTGTATCTCCCAGTTTTAGAACTAATTCCTTTGGTGCTTATGCTTGTGACCCAGAATCACAGCTTCACAACTACTAGTTGAGAGCATTGGGACTTGTGATGTCACACAATTGTTTGCAATTCCTGTGGACTTTCATTACCAAACTGAAAGGATTAAAATTTGAAAGATCATTTGTTGTCAGCGTATGCTTTAATGTATATACTTCTTATTTAGTTGAAATTCTGAGAAGTTTCAAATACTATAAAATAATGGGACATGTTTTCCAAAAGTAGTACTGCATTCAGAAAGGCCTATCCCTTTTTCAAATCTTAACACTTTTTCACGTGTATGTAAAATGTATTACTGCACATTTTACTTCATTCTATGTTAATTCTATCCCTGAAAGATCAACATTGAATTGTAATCACCAAATTTATTTCGTACCGTTGGTTTACAACTGTGTTCCCTGCATTTGTGGTTTGTTAAATCGTGTTGAATAAAGTGATCTCTCTTATGGTATAGATTATGGGGTTGAAGAGGTTGATCATTTACTCAATTATTTTAATGAGTACTTTGGTCTAAAATCTAGTGAGGTTCATTGAACATCACAAAATGGGAGTGGGATGGTTCCTTGCTTCTTTTTGTGTTAACTATTCATTCTTTAAAACTGATATAAGAACGATCCCTAGTGTGCTCATTGTCAATAGACTTGGGTTTGTTTTTGTTTATTGAATCTGCATTTTAAAAAATTGCACTTAATATGTATTTAGTCTCTCATGGGCATATTCAGAAAATAGATAATATTTTTATTTTGAACTGAAGCAAACTATTGTGTTCTGGAAATTATGCTAATTTGATTTGGATTCCTCAGACTTCAGCAGTAACACATCCTATAATGTTTTGATTGCTCTAGTTTTAGACAAAACAAAACTCAGAAGGATCCTGGAATAATATTAGAGGGGAGTTAGGCAAGGCTGGTGCATGTTGCCCCCTCTTCCCATTTGCTGGCCCACCTGTCTTTCATCTTCTTAGCACACTCCCAGGTCTCAGTACTTTTCCTCTGCTCCCCCCCTCACTGACCTAGCCATTGATGTCCATTTACTCCATACATAGCCAAGGACATTCCTCAGCCTTGGCATTTTTTTCACACCTACCTCCTGAAATGTTCCTTGCTACAACAACCTCAGTCCTTATTTGGTTCAAAAAAGCCATGTCCCATATTAGAGCCTTGGTGGAGCAGTGGGCTAATGCCTCCTTAAGTAACACCAGCTGCCTGCAATTAGTGCAGGTTCGCATCCCACCAGGCTCAAGGTGGACTCAGCCTTCCATCCTTCCGAGGGAGGTAAAATGAGGACCCAGATTGTTGGGGGCAATTAAGCTGACTTTGTAATAATGCCGCTGGGGTGTGTGTGAAAGCCCTAATAAGCAGGCATATACATAGAATGAAGGCTACTGCTAAGCTTGTAAGCCGCCCTGAGTCTTCGGAGAAGGGCGGGATATAAATGGAATTAAAATTTTTAAAAAAATAAATATTATATACAGTTCTTTTGTTCGGGTATGGGCTATTCCAAGCTGATGGTTCTGTTCATGGAATGGTTGATACGAACAGCATGTAGCACATCCTTATTCTTTATACACTTTTAAAAATATAGTGGGGATGGCATGCCAAACATAAGAGTTGCTTTAAGGCTAGTTTTTAACAAAAGCCTAATTCTTAGCATAAGTGAATTCTTCAATTTCATACACATTGTTCTTTTTCTGTGCAGGGAAATACACTACAGTATTTGCATTTAAATAACTTTAATTTCTTTATAAATCCACCATGTAAGGCTTTTAAAAATTCTTTAGAATACCAAATGCCTTCAACCATAGTATTTTGTTTGATTGGCTTGCATATAGAGTAATATAGTATTGAACTGTGTAATGTTATATTCTTAAGGCCAATAAAATGAAAAATAGTGGCTAATGGCACATTGTACTCTAGAGTGAATTCCAGACTTTCCAGGATATGCTGCCTTGGCTTAATCTAGAATACTGCATTCTTGTTTTGCCATTGCAAAGGTTGCAAGATATCTAGAGTCCCAGTAGAAGCTCTGAGTCATACCTATAAGGGGGGGTGGGGGGGGTTCTTCCATCCTGTACTAAAGAGCCTTGCTGTTCTTTAGGGGGTGAGGCAATTTGAGTCATCCTGACTGGTTTGTTCTGGCATATGTTTCATGTCCATAAACTGAGATGGGTGGGCTGGAGCAGCAGCAAGCCATAGAGTGAAAGCTGTTTAATAGCGAATAATGCAACCAGGTTATGCTAGTAATTATTACATAATGTATGCCAATTTTTAGGCTTCAAATATAAATCTCATGTATTGTAATTAAAAAAGAATTGAATTTTATTTGCAATTGAGAATAGGGGTAAAGATATTTTTTTTTTAAAACACCATGTTAAACTTGCTGTTCTGGATTAATTCATAATGAAGAAAAGTAGAATATAGATGAAATGAATATGTGTTCCACAAATAACGGTAAGTATTTCACAAAAGCAGGAGGGGACAGGTTATATTTGATTCTAGAGCCATATATGAGAGAATTGGTCAATTACCTTGATAAATGGTAGTTTAATGTTATTTTTCCTTGAGGCTATTTGTCCTTTTAACTACTTTTTTCTTTCTTACATGAATAAGAAATGTTGCCTAATTAAATGAGCACAGAAATGGGGGGGGGGGAGGGAAGGGAATATCCTAAACAGAAATACATTGATTTATAAAGTAAGATTTTAAGTGCTTCAGCTAATTCTTCCATATCTGAAATGCTGTTCTGAATGTATCTAGACTGGAGCAAGCAAATTTCCTGCTTTAAAGCCCTAGCAGAGAGGCTGGGCGTTTTCAGTTTGCAATGCTGCTTCCCCCTCCCAATGAATGTCCTTTGTGTAACCCCAGCTAATTCAGAAATCTTTTCTGTGTAGTGAGGACTGCCCTATCATGTGACAGAGGCCACTAGTTGCAGCCTGTGATTGGCTAACTCTTACAGAGCTAATTGGCGGCTCTGTATAAGAACTCCCTGCCCTGAAGTTAGAACCTTTACTCACACTGCTAAGTTACGTGTAGGTTTAAATGCTGAAGCTAGCCGCGATTGATTCAGCAGCATGTGATAAAAGTTTTAACACTTGTGTGGGCTTGATTGAGCCAAGTGGTAGACCATAAAACCAGAGGCTGCCAATTTGGATTAATGAGTATCTCCTAGGAGTTGGTAACTGCCACTTTAAGACTGCTTTACCCCCTTCCTGTGGACTGCAATTGAGGATCTTTGAGGAGAACTTGAACTGAGACCATTTTCTTTTCTTGTTTTTAATCACAGGACTGAAGCATTGATGACACTTTTATCAGCACTGGAAAATGACTGTAGGGGAAAACCTTTCATTTTGCCTCCTGTGAAAAGTGTTTTATACATTTGGCTTTGGTAACTATGACAGTGAAGAATTGTTAGTTAACGGAAGCTGAAAAAGGCATCGCCAGGAAGCATTGCTTACTGGGAATGGGTAAGTGTGGTGCAATAGTGGCTCTTGCTGTATATCATCTCTTAATATAGAATGCATAAAAAATGTCCTGAATTTTAGATTTTCCACAGTGTGAATAATAATGTAATTAAAATCAAGTATACTAGTTCTTTTAATTTCCTGAAAATGTTTTGGACAGATAGTTGAATTATTGAGAGGCATGAAAGTGACAGAAAAGATAATGATCCAGGACAATGTTTTAAGGAAAGGACTTTGCTTTTTTTTTTTTTTTTTGCTTTTTCTGTTATACATTTATGAGTTTCTATTTTCAAGGTAGCAAATGTAGGAAGCATTTTTGTGTAGTGAAACTTTAGCATTTTTGAAAAGCAAGCGTGGTTTTTAAATGGATCATTTCACTTTCTGCCATTACTAGCAGAAGTACATTGTTAGAATCTTAAATATTAGTCTATAATTTTCTGAGAATTAAAGTTTTAAAAATGCTACTTTTCACTAGCTCAGCTTCATAACAATAATATACTAAGAGAATTATTTTAACTTTTATTTTAAAAATAGAAGTTGTTAGTAAATATTGGTAGAGTGTAATTTAGGAAAAAGTGCATAATACATATAGTAGCAAACAAAATTTGTTACACAGTATTCTGATTTTTGAATGAACCTTCTAAGTAACAAAGCTGTCATAGCCAAAAGAGAACATGTGGGTTTTTTTTTTGGTATTAGTCATACTTCCTTCAATATGCTCATTTACAGATTTTCCTTATAAGAATGGTCATCTTTAAACAAATAGAGGAAATAATTAGTGGGTGGTCAATAAAATAAAATAGGATCATAATCAGGAAAATACAGTGAACATCTGAATATAGTGTCTTATTTTTATTTTCATTTACTTATTTTTTGTTTAAATAGATTTTTTGATAGCAAGCTTGTAGCTTTTGTGATGTTTGAAGCTTTTGTGGTGTTTGAAATACTGTAGAAGTGGAAGTCAACTTTTATTCTGTAATTTTTCTAGCTACAGGTTTTTTTTTAATCTACCATTCAGAATTGTTTTCTTGTTCCTAAAAATGTTAAGACAATTGTTTCAGGAAAAAATGCAGATATTATATAAAATTACACAGGAAGTTCTTAATGAGAAGAGCAATAAAAAAGAATAGACTTTTAGATAAGCATATTTTTAAACAACTCTGTTCCTTATTAAACTGGAAAGAATGTGAACTCCACCTTGGCAATAATTCTTGCTCTAGCTAAGGTGTGTCCAATGAACACCTGGGAACAGGTACCTGCTACATATAAAAAAACTTGTGGGGTAGCTTTATATTTCATTTGTCATAAAAAATAGGGGTTCTTATTTAAGCAAGCTTCAGTTTATGCCTTATACACACTAATTTTTTTAGAGTGTAAAATTGTATCTGGATAATCTTGAATGCAAAAATATGAAAAACAATTGTCATTTAGAAATACCCAGGTATTATTTTTTTAAAAGTGAGGAATCTAAGATATCTAAAATAAGAATTATACTAAGACATATTTGCTGTGCTTTTTAATGTTTACATTTGTACACTGAAATATTTTATTTTATTTATTTTAATTCCATTTATATCCCGCCCTTCTCCGAAGACTCAGGGCGGCTTACAAGCTCCCTCCTATGTCATTTTTTTTTACCTGATCATGCAAAACATTGAAAAGGTGACTTCATTATAATAAACACTAATTTTCCTTCATCAACCTTCTGTATCCAGGTACTTGCTAAGATCAGAAGGAAAATGGGCTTTTGTTTTATAAGCATGTGGAGGTTTAGTTTTCATTCTTTGCTAATCATAAACTTTCCTGAGTGGTGACATGTCCATGCAGCTATCTTGGCAACAGTAAGGAAGCATTTAGCCTGGCCTTCTTCCAGGATGTTTTCCAACGTTCCAATGTTACAGCCCTATTTTCCTTAGGAATTTCCCACCCAAGTATTAACCAAGCCTGATACTGCTTAGCTTTCAGCACCTAGACAAGATCAATCAGGTGATATCAAAGAATTGCTGATAATGAAAAAAAAGTTGGAATATGTTTATTCATCTTCAACATCTCAAATCTATTTAAAATGTAGCTATTATCTGTGGTAATAGAGTGTGAACTTTTTAAAGGTCTTCTCATAATTTTTTTTTCTGAGCCACTTCCCAATCAAATTATCCACCAAATTAGAGAGTATCCATTTAGATTTATGAATTGGAGAAGATATAGTTAAAGTACAGTATTTATGAAATCTCCTTAAAATACGCCATGAGGTTTTTATTTCCATATAGTACTTTAACATTTCACCTTTATAAAGCTATATAGCTCTATATAGTACTTGTTGGGAAGTGTCCTCAGAATAACAGTAAGATTTTTCAGGCATTTGGTGATGGCTCATTTTATTTACATATCCTAGTGGGATAGTCAGAACTCTGTAGTATGAACTCTTACATTAAAGGTACGGTAATTAAACTTGTGTTGAAAAGTTACAACGCCACAACTTTTTTGAACTTGTGTGGATGTGCTTTTTAATTGCCACAATTACCTTCTTAAAGCAACTTCTGTAGCAAATTGAGTGTTTGATGATAACTTTATGCTGATTTTTATTACCAAGAGTTAGAGAACAATGTAAAATACTACTTATATTGAGGTTCTTCTTGTTTGTATTAGATGTCTCTTTTGTGCCTTCCAACTTCCATCAACCTTTGCAGCACAGTCATGAATTCTGAGACATGAAGTTCAAAACATCAGGAGGGTACAAGGTTTTTTTTATTACTGCTGTAGAAACATATACAGAATTAAAAACTACGGGTTTCTGTTGCCCTGCTTCTTGAAGAAATGCTTGTGGCTGGAAACAAATTTTTTATTGCTACTGCAGCCAAGAACTGGGGTTGTAATACACCTGTTTCACCCAGCTGGGAATAAAGAAGCGATTGCTTTAAAGCAGCAGGCTCTAGCTCTTAGTGCAACCTTTTGGGCACTAGGGACCAGTTCCATGGAGAGAGATTTTTCCGTGGATCTGAGGGGCTGTGGTTTCTTGTGCTGCCTGCATCCCATGGCTTCACTTGTTTGCACAGCCTAGTTTCTGGCATGCTGCGGACTGGTGTCGATCCACGGACCGGGGGTTGGGGACCCTTGTCTTAGCAGAAGGATCGTTGTCTTAGCACTGTTCCTGGGAATACACTTGATATGTTCTAGCTTTTTCTTTCTTAATAAATCTGGCAGTATTATTAATAATATTTGAAATGTGTTTTTATAACATAACATATTTCTATTGTTAAGGATCATATAAAATATCTGTATAACACAGGTATATGAAAAGTATATCAATTGACAATCCCTACTGACTACTTAGAAATAGTTTCTATTGAGTATATTTGGCCATCTGCTAGACAAAGAAATTAAAGGACTGCAACCTTGGGTTTAATTTTAAAGATGTGCCTCAGGAAGTAAGCCCCACTGATAATGATTAGTAAGTTCTAAGTGCATATGTTTCGAATTGCAATGTTAACTAATTTTTTATGTAAATGAAATGGATGCCACATATCAATGTTTGCTGTAGGTTGTAGGTATAACATTTTGTATTATGTCATAAAATGCTTTATGATAATTTTGTGTCGTAAGTATATACAATTTGCTAAATTTCAATTCCATCAGAGTCATGGGTCCAGGGTTATAGGCTCATTCTATAAGTTAGCCCGTTTGAGATGTCTTGGTTGAAAACGTTTTGCCTTGTGATGCACCATTTTGCAAAATTAAATGTTATAGACACAAGAGTTTTAACAGTATGTAACATTTTTAGGTCCTTTTAGTGACAATGTCTAAAATGTAGTCCTGACATCAGTTAATAGTTAGCTTAACTAATAGATTGCTTGCAGAATAGTAGTGAATTTTCAAGGAAATTATTGAAGGTGCTATGAATAATTGTAGATTTTTATACCAATTTATGTTTCACTAAACCAATGAGTGGGGAGATGAATGCAAAGGGGGTTTATCTGGGGCAGCTACAGTGCTCAGGTCTTCTTATTTGATTTCATATTTTATTTTTTTAAATTATTTTAATCCCATTTATATCCCGCCCTTCTCCGAAGACTCAGGGCGGCTTACAATTTAAGCACAAACCAATGTGCTTAGCAATAGCCTTCATTCTATGTATATGCCTGCTTATTAGGGATTTTGCCCCCCCCCAGCGGCATTATTACATAGTCAGCTTATTGCCCCCAACAATCTGGGTCCTCATTTTACCTACCTCGGAAGGATGGAAGGCTGAGTCAACCTTGAGCCTGGTGGGACTCGAACCTGCACTAATTGCAGGCAGCTGGTGTTACTTAAGGAGGCATTAGCCCACTGCTCCAACAAGGCAGTGGTGGAGTGAGTGAGGCAGTAAATATTCTGAACTTACATATGGATCAGTGAACTAATACTGAGTTAGAACTATAGAGGGAGACTTGTTATAAGTACTACATCTCTCCAGTTCTGTCAAATATGCACTGGAGGAATTGCACTTAAAAAAACAGGCTTGCAGGTTGAGAATATTTTTGTTTCATTATTGTCTCAGTGATGATCCTATCTGCATAAAATAGCATTTCAACAGTTACTTTTACTGTGGTAACTTTTAGTTTCTTCAGTGCACTATAAATAGGGCAGTCTTTGAAAATGGCAAAGAAACTTCCCTTAATCCAAAGGAAGGAAGCTATGACTGTTAATCAGGACTAGCCAACATGACCATTTTATGCTGGTATTTTGTCATCTGCACTGGCAGCTTGTTTATAGAGCCAATTGAAAGTTGTGGTTTTCGTTGCTTGGTTCTAGTCCAGGACATGCTATCTGAAATTTCTTAGTATACTAAACTATAACAGAAATATTTTGATCCCTTTGTGTACACATCTAACATTCTGTTAGTAGTTTTAGTGTTTCCATAAAATTGTACTACTTGTCTTGCTACCTGGTTTACTGTGGAGTTACCTGCTCCATTTATTGTTATAGCTGACTTTATATTTATTGGTTTTATTCTGTTTCCATTATTAATATTTTCAAAATATATGATCAGGGTGGATTTGATTTAAGTCAAGTCAATTTAAACCAGGTTTTAAATCATGATTTAAATCACTAGCAAAAAGGCTTGATTTAAATCACCTCGATTTAAATCATATTTTTTTAAGATGACAAGGTGAGGGACGTGGTGGGCAGCAGGTGAGTGGATGCCCGCTAACAGGCGCTGCCATGAAGGATTGGAAATGACAGGTGCTCTTTAAATGTAAGGGCTCATTCTTGCTGGCAGTTAGAATCTTTAATATTATTTGCAAACAAAATGAAGGTTTCCTATTTAAAATAACAAGCTGTCAGGTTAGTAAAACAGTGATAACAGAACCGATTTTAGGTTAATAGGTTAATCACACATAGTTGGAAAACTACTCAAATTCTCTTATTTAATTAAAAACACTTATAGCCTGGTACAGATGCATTTTTCTTCAAACAATCATATGGTTTGTGGTGTACATAGATTTGCCAAACCATGGGATAAAGGAATATTCCTGAACTTTGTTTTATGATTTATCTCATGGTTCCTGTGAAACTGTGTGAATGCATCAATGCAGTGCATGTCATCTCAGCTTGCAGAGCTTGGATTCATTGAATGAGTTTACCAAAAATGTAAATTTTGCAGAATGAATATACAGCCTCATGCAACATAACTAAGCTCCATTTCATGCTGAATAAACTAAATTATTAATGTATCTTAAATAGAAAACTATATTTAGATATTTTTTACTCCAAAAGCATTCTATTAAAATACATTTGATAAAAATAAAAAAAAATCTGATTTAAATTTTAAAAATCTGATTTTTTTAAAAAAATCATTGATTGTTATCCACCCTGTATATGATCCATGTATAACATGAAAAGAATTTTCTCCGTTTCTTTTTTCAGCTTGCAATTCTTTGTTACTTTCTGTATTTGTTTTAGATTTTTATCAAAATCAGAATAGCTTTCTTTAATAGAAATAGCTAATGTGTTGATGTGGATGATTGGTGGGCTTTTTTCATTTACTGAATCTTTAAAAAACATTTTATGATTCTTCTGTGATTTCTTAGATTCCTTTTTTAAAAAAACTACTGCTTAGAATATATTTAGTTAAGTTTCTGGAATGCTCCCGAGTATTAGCTTTTTTTTTTGCTAGATCTCAATGTTGTCCTGCCTGGATACTAACTAGGCTCATCTTACCTGTATCATAGTCTATTTTTTGCTCCTGCATCATTTACTGGGATCCAACACTATCTGCAGAGAGCAAGACTGCCACCAAAGGATATTTATGGCTAACTGATATTATAGTAGAACCAACTTACAAAGGATTGACATTTCTTTCCATTTTTCTATATGAGTGAAAAATTTCTTCCCAATTCTGACCTTATGCCAGATTGTTAACGTCTCAGTTATAGAAGATTGTTTCATGAAAAAAAAAATTGCAATACAAAGAATATGTGTTCCCTGATATTCTAGGCCTCCCTAAAGTTGAAATGGTTAATATATATGAAAGGAGTGACAATGGTAAAATTCTACATCAGAAAACTTGATCTCTTTGTCATTTTCTGAACATAAAAATGGGAGGGCTAACTGTGGGTTTCCCTTGGAAGTCAGGAACTTTAAGACCATTGATTTCAATGGGACTAGCTGTTTCCAACAGTCCTTGAGTCTAAACTGATAAGTATACTAGAGTCCTCACATTTGCAGCACAAGCTGAACATTAATGACCATTAGACAACATGTGACTCTCATATATATACATACATACATACATACATACATACATATATGTGTGTGTGTGTGTGTGTGTGTGTGTGTGTAAATTGCTAACAAAGAATTAAGGGAGACTAAGATGCATTTCTGACTCATTAGTCTTCATCAGTCAGTCATACCCTTCTGAGATTCGAACCTGGGCTGATTGCACCTTAGGCAGTGTATTTACCTCTTGAGCCACAGGTTCTCTCTCGCTTTGTTAGCTTTCTGCAAGGGGATAGTTAACATATGACACACACACACACACACACACACACACACACACACACATATATATATATATATATATATATATATATATATATATATATATAATCATCCAGATTTGGTATTATATTGAGTCTTATTATCATTTACAACTTTTAGTCTTATTTGTATGTATTTAATTACAGTGATTCATTTTTCAGTATAAAATGCATGCACAATCACTAAAATAACCATAAACGTACAGATTATCATATGCTTAATATAGGAATGGAGACTAAGCAGTTCCACATGTTACTGTGTTATAACTCAACATCCCATACTACATACTGTAATTTTGGACTGGTATTGCTAAAAGTCATTTTTCTTACATTAAAATGTCAGTGGTACTGAAGTATATGTGCCAGTTTTAATATGTGGTTCTCCTAGTTTTAAGTCCTCACTATTCCTATCATTGGCAAAATCTTTATAAAGTGATTACACATTTGAAATGAGTCAGTTCCTGTTCTTTTGGTTAAAGCTTTGTTGGGAGTTCTCAAAAACGATGTTTCAGAACATGGATGTGGTCAGCCTAGTCACTTTCAAAGCATCTTAAAGGAAACTAACATCAACTGTAGCACTGATATAGTCTAAAAGTTTATCCTAAGTCATAAGATACCCTGCAAATGTGTCCTTGGGATTTTTTTGATACATAATAAGTTCTCTGTCCTAAATTGTATCAAATTTGATGATGCAAATAGATTAAGAATGCAGTTGGCTCTAAACTAATGCAGTTCTTTTAATAGTTAAACAATTTTGACTTGTTTGTGATTATGACTTGTCTGTGATTTTGTATACAAAGTTGTAAACTAAATTGAAACTATGAAAATTTAAAAAGCCATTTTAATTATAACAGCTACCTATATTTTATTTGTGTATTGTTATAATATCTAATAATACCTTATTGAACAATAGTCATTTCTTGGTAGTCAATATTTCTAATGATGCTTCTTCCTGGTTTGTATTTTATTTAATAAAATTTATATTTTCTCAAAGTTATTAATATTAAGAAAAATTATATAGTGAGTCTTACTTGCCCCAACTGCTACCTATCTTTCTAGCAGTTCGAAAGCATGCAAATGCGAATAGATTAATAGGTACCACTTTGGTAGGAAGACAACAGCATTCTGTGTGCCATGTTGTATAGTCATGCTGGCCACATGACTGAGAGCTGCCACAGTGGAAGGAAGTGAACCAGGAAAACACAGAGGCCCTCCACTCCCAGTCCTTGAAGCCATATTTATCAAAATATAGTTCCCAGTTACCCTCAGATAATGAAGGCCACCTGAAAAGAAATTCTTTTTCAAGGGATGTAACTGGAGACATCCCTGGGGGCAGTCAAAAAAAAAAGTCAGGATGGTGGCCATGGCTGCACAATTGCATGCATATTTCAATGACATTGATGTAAAAATTTCTAGTGAGTCAAAAATAAAACGAAGTGAATCCTGAATGTCATTAAATATAAATTTATTAAATAAAAATTTATTAAATAAAAACTTTTGCATAGCGGTGATTGAGTAATGATGGTTCAGGTATTTATTAGGGTTGGAAATGTGATAGATGTCTCTTACATGGACAGCAGTTAGAAGAGACACCAGGAACCCCATTATAATATGGAAGCACTGGAAATCTAGCTAATGGTGTCTCCATCTACTACCAAAGTTGGAACCAGGCTGTGCTACTGGGTTCACAGATACCACCACCCCACTGCCATTACTACTGTATTAGAAGTCTCCCATGTGCTGAGGCATCCTGAAAGCATAACTCCATGGTAAGCATAACTCCATAGTTGAGCGGGGCAGGCTGAGGGACACGTAAGTTTCCAGCACATTGAAATGCTGCCATAGGCAGGATTGGAACCTGCCCTTATTGCCATAGATGCAACTGTTCCGTGCTACAGCTTTAGAAGTAGGCTCTGTAATAGGACAACAAGTCCATGTACCTTGATGCAGGCCTGGGAGTGCAGCCATACCTTAATGAGATGTTGAGCTGTACTTTTCCTTCTAAAGCCATAGCACATCTGAAATCCTTCCTATACTTTGAGAGCTTAAAAGAGGATCACGTATCTGCTACACTTTTACAGGCTTTTGCACTCCATCTGCATGTGAAGAAAGTATAGACCCACAAAAAGATGTGCTGGAGGGTCTAATGTAGTCCATAACATTGAGATGTAAGGATTCAACATTGGATTCCAAAACATTAAATGTGTATCCTTGTTTGATTTGAGAAATGGTTTTCATTGTGCACAAGTGGTTTTCAAAAATAATCCTTCTGGAAATAGATAACAGATATCTATCTAGGTTCCACAAAGTTAGATATTCTTTTGACAGTGCACCAGCATGAAAGACAGAGAGTGGTGGTTTTGAAACTTTTAATTATTCACTTTTGTGTTTTATCCTTCAGGGAGAAGTTATAAGAAAAGAGCTAGCTAAAATAAGAAGGTTTGTAAATCAGTCCTTACCAATTCTGATTGGTAAACTCATTTTGGCAAGTTCATGAATTCAAAACCAGTACTATAAATGCTGTATTTGTTACAAGAATGAGAGGAAGTAGCTTGAAGTGGTCATGGTCTACTCTAGGTTATGTATGTCCAGCCCGTGGCCCTTGAGTTAGGATTAGTAGTAATTCAGCCCCACAAGATAAATATAAAAAATAAAAGTTTGTAATTTATGTATATTAACTGTATTCCAAATTTTACATCTAACTCCAGACAATTTCTCTTCACTCAGCGCAGACCAGGCAAACCAAAATGTTGGACTGCCCTGGTCTAGGTAATGGTTAACATATCCCTGGAACAGCTCAATGTGGGGAAATTAAGCCAGTGTAAAGAAAAAAGTAAGAGAACCTTGGTACCTGGGAAGGAAGGAATGACTGGAATAATATGGTCTGTGGTCCTAAGTTTGGAGTGGCTGATAAGAAGATGCTATAGGGAAATAAATCTTTCTTCAGCCATGTATGCTGACTTTAGTCTTGAAGCACAATAGATATGCCTGAATTCATGTTCTTAGTCCTTGACGTTTTCTCCAAAGGAGAACCAAAAGCAGCAACAATGTTTTGCTGCTTTTAGGTAGATCTTATATACATGTTTGTGCCCTGTTGCTAGGATAAGCTTAACACCTAATTCACAGAAATGTATTTGCACTGAAGTGGGCTGTTTATATAAATCTAACCCTACCAGACGGTGGCCTGTTCAAAACTGGGCCACGGGAGAGATGAGCAAGTGTGCGCATGTGAAGCTCCACTGGCGCTAGCAGAGGGCCCTTGCGCTCACATGCGAAGCATGTGCATGAGTGCAAGTGCCTGCCGCTCGTATGAGTGGAGCTTCGCGTGTGAGCGCAAGCACACACTACCCGCTCAAAGCTCCATTCGTGCAAGTGGAAGACGGCATGCCTGCCACTTACAGAAATGGAGCTGTGCACTCATGTGTGCGCCTGCCATTCACACGCCCCCCCCCCATGCAGGGGCAGGCTGCCAAGCTGGAAAGGTTTTCCATTGATTATTTTGAAGGTAATGATTAAGAAAGAAAGAAAAAACCCTAAAATTTCTTCACTTTTATTAGAGACCTATATTAGCTGAATCTCAATTCCTAATACATTTGATAGCTAGCAAATATGATCAACTTTTGATCAATATGTTGTTATTTGAGTAGGACTTAAAGCTAAGAAAAGTAGATGCTCCAAATCCACATTGCCATGCACCTACCCAGTGCACTGAGCATGAGTGATAGGGAAGTTGAAAGTGGGGCATCCTCTATGAATTTATATTTTCTGCATCAGTTTTCTTCTATATATTCTCAAAGTTGCTTTTAAGATAGTCCTTGACTTACAACCATTCTGCTTAGTGACCATTTGAAGTTACAACCATACTGAAAAAAGTGATTTATAATTGTTTCTCACACCATTGCAGCATCCCCACAGTCACATGATCAAAATTTAGACGCTTGACAACAATTGCAGCACCAATTGCTGTGTCCCAGGCTTATGTGATCATCTTTTGCGACCTTCTGACAAGCAAAGTCAATGGAGAAGCCGGGTTCACTTAACAAGTGAACCTGGCTTGTTACTAATGTGTGTTAGTAACATTAGTGTGTTACTCAACAACTTAATAATTGCAATGACCCACTTTAATGACTGTAGCAAGAAAGGTTGTAAAATGGGGCAAAACTCACTTAACAACTGTCTTGCTTAACAATGGAAATTTTAGACTCAGTTGTGGTCATAGGTTGAGGACTACCTATGATAGAATGCCCAGTAGCTGGGATATTCTGCGTTGCGTATGGATATGTTAAAGATATTAAATGTGAGTTAATATTAAAAAAATGGCAATAAAACACTACTTGGTTGAATAATGGAAAAGTGAAAAAAATAATTAGTGTGGCACTGTAACTGACAGAAAAGGTAAATCAGGGCACAGGAAAAGAACCTAAATACTTAAAATGCCAGGGGAAATTTTAAAAAAATGAATCTGGCAATGAAAAAGCCATAATACTGGAGCTAGGCAAGTATTTTTCTGAAGAACATTCTTTATATAGAATGCCACCACTGAGAAAATACTTTGTCTTGCCACCACTCACCTCATTTGGCAGAAGGATCTAAGATAATGACCTTGCATCCAGAGAAGTAAATGAGAGAACAAGATGCTCTTCACATAAGCTGGGAGGATAGAGTGAGGCCTAAAAAAATATGTTTATCTCAACCACTGTTTTATTTGCCAAGGCTACACATCTCTCTAGCCATGAGCAGATTGACAGAGACACCCTTCCTTCAGGCTAAATAATGAATCTCCCAGGCATGTAATGAAATCCAAGGCAGGAACTAGTGATTCCCAGGCTAGGGAGAACCATTGTGTCAACAAAGATCAGCTTCCTTTCAGGGATAGCAAGAGAACTCAACAAATATCCTTTCACTTGAAAGTCAGGAGGAAAAGGCCTAGAATTTAAACCTTAGACCATTAACTTATTTGTATAGGCTTTGACTCCTATATGTTGCAATAAGCAGTTACTCTGTATGTAAATGGCTTCATTCATGTCTACAGCAAAGAAATCAACCTAGCTGTCAGCCTTCTGACAAGTAATGTTAGAGTCTTAACAGATTAACAGAATTAGAAGGGACCTTGGAGGGCTTCTAATACAGCCCCCTGTTCAAGCAGGAGATCCTATAACATTTCAGACAAATAGTTGTCCAATCTCTTCTTAAAAACGTACAGTGATTGAGCACCTACAGCCTTTGAAGGCAAGCCGTTCCATTGATTGATTGATTGTTCTAACTGTCAGGAAATCTTTCCTGATTTCTAGGTTGGTTCTCTCCTTGATTCGTTTCCATCCATTGCTTCTTGTTCTGCCTTCAGATGCTTTACAGAAGAGGTTGCACCCCCTCTTCAAATACCTAAGTCAGCATTTGGAGTGTCAAGATTTTCAGCCGTGTCTGCCTTAAGATATCAAAACACCAGTAAAATAAGAGTTTAATAACCTGTTTCCCATATTGTAAAGATAAACAGCTTATTAAACTAATTACCAGAAGAAAAATAAATAAATCAGCAACTTTACTTAGTCTTCCTGCAAGAAAATTTGTCTTGAAACTGCATGCCTTTGTATTACCTATTTTGGGAACACAGTTCTGGAATGTCATTTCACATCAGCCCAGCACATATATATACAATTCAGAAAGTCAGTTTCCAGATGATGATTCTCCTGCATAACAGAATGGCTTTGCAACCTCTGTTTTTCTTCTGAAATCAACTGTAAACAACCGGTGACTGCAGCTACAGTGACTATAAAGAGAAAGAAGTGCAAGCTTTTTCCCAGTGCCCACCATGTAAATTAGGAATTAAAATCCAATATATCCAGAGGCCACAGTGTGATAGGCTGCTTTATAGTTAGCTTCTAGATATTTTTTGTTATTTTAAAATTTATTGTTTTATGTTTTGCAAATAAATAAAACCAAGGATTTTTGAGACTAATACATATATAATTAGGAATGAACATATTTATGAAAACGGGTCCTGAGGAAAATACATTTTAAACATCTATATTTAATATATTTAAAGGATGTTGATGCAGATGAGGCTAATGTATAATTAGATAAAATTGCCGTACTTCCAGTACTCTTGTTCATTTTTCAGAGCACTGTCTGAGCCAGTGTTTCTCAACCTTAGCAATTTAAAGCCATGTGGACGACTCATGCTGGCTGGGAATTCCACACATCTTCAAGTTGCCACTGTTGGGAAACACTGGGTCTAAGCATATAAGAAGTTCTACTGGTTGACATGAAAGGCTTTTATCTAGTCCTTGTCTGTCAGTATTTCTAATTGTTACCTGTTAACTATGAGATTTCCCACAAATAAAGGCAAATTATATGTGTCCCCGGATAATGTTGCGGGATCCAATCTGGGTCTGTCACTGGGACCACAGGTTTAGTCTTCTGAGCTTTCGAACTTGTGCCAGAGCCCTTCTTCGGGGAACTTCTCTCTAGCAGAATGTGTGAGATTTCTGAAATGAGAAATTTTGATTTTGATTTTTGGAATGTGGTTTCCAAATTTATATTTTGTCTTCCAGACACTCTTGGAAACATTGCTTCTTCCACTTCTTCAGTTTATTTCTAAATTCCATGGGTAGCCCTCCTTAGATGCCCTTAACGTGGTCATCTGTTCAGCATGTCTTGGCATCTGATCTATTTATACTTGTTTTTCCTGCACTGTTTTTCCTGCAAGCACGTGATGCAGACCAGATTTGACCTTATTGGTTTTTTTAAGTATCCCCATCTTCATGGTTCCTTGCCTTGGATTCCTTATGTTGGGTCGTAGTGATAGAGGGCCATAAATAGATTTATAATGGTTATTTAAAATGTACTACTTGCTCTCTTTTCCCTAAAATTTTATTAGTAGGAATTATAACAAAAAATCTCTAGTCAAAGGGAAAAAATGCAGTACCTGGGAAGATTCTAAGCTTGCTGTTCCTAATGTATCAAGTTTTCACAAGCAGATCTTCCCTTACATGTGTGAATAAAAACTTCTCCCACTGCTTCCCTCCCCCCCCTTAATTAAGATTCAATTTCCTAATAGAAATTCTCCTCCTCCTCCTCTTCCCCCTCCCCTCCTCCTTCCCCTCCTCCTCCTTATTGAGTTGATGGTTTAATGAAGTAACCCTCCTCCTATGATTGTTTTGTGTGTGTATGTGTGTGTGTGTTATTAAGGACAAATCTGAGTTTTGAAAAATGAATGATTTGCCTTTATGTTCTTTGTTTTCTATTAATCCTACAGTTTTCTATTAGTAATTATCCAGCATTTTTGCCTCTCTGCTTCCCTAGAAATGTTGGGGCGTCAGGTCCCAAAATTCCAACTAGGTAGGCCATCACTTCTGGAGGCTTACCAGATAATTACATGACATCAGTTGCCAAAAATGATTGTAAATCCTATATTATCAGAAATTGTACATAGATATTCTGCCTGTCTAGTCTGTGTCTAGAAATTAAATTAAATTAGTTTCCTTCCAGATTATCTGAATTTCTATCTGAAGATAGAAATGCATATAGCTGGGAGGAAAGAAGGAGTCCAGGTCTTGACCTAAGGCAGGGGTAGGCAACCTTGGCTCTTTTATGACTCGTGGACTTCAACTCCCAGAATTCCTGAGAATTCCAGCTGGCTCAGGAAATTCTAGGAGTTGAAGTCCACGAGTCATAAAAGAGCCAAGGTTGCCTACCCTGACCTAAGGGTAAATGCCTTTCCTGAATACAAAATTGTAAATTACAATGTCAACCACCCTCCCATTTGATTATAATCCTAAAAAACACTTGTAAAGTTGTAATCAAGGGTCTAATATCTTGTTCCTGCTTTCCTTTATCTCTTATGGCTTGAAATTTTTAAATAATAATTTTTATTGATATAATTAACAACAAATTGATGATAAATCTTGAATTTGCAGCTTACCCTCAGTTTTAGTTTACAACAGTGGTTTCATTTAAAAAATATGGGTAAAATGCAAATAAAATCAGATAAATATTGAGAATGACTACCTAAAATTTACCTCTCAAGTTTTCTCACAACTAAATCTTTTTCAGAGATTACTTTTCAAACAATCAGATTCTCAGATGTTGACATTGCTATATAATTTAGTCCAATTTAAAACTTCTTGCAGCAAATAAGAACTACCTTGCCAATATATTTGTATGTTAATGGGCTAAGAATGAAAGTTTTTTTTCAGTTTACCTTAGCAAAGTTAATATTGTAATTAATTGTATTCTAATCTTCCTTTCTGAGGGTATTTAAAATAGAAAACTGCACCATTATGTTTTCAGAGGTGTCATTTGCTGTCTTAGAGCTTTATAAAGCTCTGGCTTCTATATGGTGCCATGCTGAAAAATCAAACAGTTGCTTTAAGCATTTGGAATTATAGCTCTAAATCCTGAAAATAGAAAGACAGGTCAAAATGCAAGGCTGGAGAGAAAGACGTAGTATGTTGTACTTTCAGTGACATTACTAAATGTTGCAGGAAAGAAATTTCACTATTTGATTATTGCAGCAAGCTCAATATTGGACTACACTTGAACAGTGCATGGAAATTTCAATGTTTAGCAGTGATGATGTTACCTAATTTGGGTAATGAAATGTCTGTAAGGGGAAAAACAACCAAGCTGAGAGAGCACCAAGGACCATGGAAAGTTCAGTTGGTGCAAAATGCCATGGCAATGCTGCTAACCAGTGAAAAGTAGAGGGCTTACATGATACCCATACTTAAAAAGTGGTTCTAGCTCACTTTGTCTACTGGGCACAATCTAAGACAGACATGTCAAACACAAGGCCCGGGGGCCGGATCTGGCCCGCGAAGTGGTTTCATGTGGCCCGTGAAGCCATCCTGGAAACAGTGAGGGAATGGCCCCCACTGCCTTGGCCCTGGCCCAGAGACCCTCCTTCTGCCAGAGACCCTCAGATCTGTCCCACTCCTGCCCAGGCCCCATAGGCACCCTTGATGCGAACGATGTAGAGGTGGCCACGCCCACCCAGTAGGCCATACACACTCTAGCCATGCCTACCTAGTAGGCCACGCCCACCCTGGCCATACCCACCCAGCCCCCTGAGGGCAACCACAATGCTGATGCGGCCCTCAATGAAATTGAGTTTGACACCCCTGATCTAAGATGTTGGCATTGACATTTAAGGCCCTAAACCTTAGGCTTAGGGAATGACTATTTGAGGGGCCACTTTATAAGAACCTGCACAGTTAACTTAGGTAATCAGAAGATGCCTTTCATAAAATACCCTCATTACCAGATCCTTGGTTTTCTGATACATGGGAGACAACCTTTTTCTGTACAACTCCCAGGTATTGTATATATTCTTCCAAGAGGTACATTTGGCTCCCCTTTCCAGTATTTCTGAAAATTGTGAAGAATCACTTCTTTCTGAAACAGGCTTTCAATTGTTGATTCATTTTAATGGCTTGAATTTAATTTATATTTGAATAGTACTGATTTTTATTTATAGAGGCTAAAAGATGGAGTATAACAGTTTAGTTGCAATTGAAAGATGGGTGGCTATATAAATCAATATAATGCATCACATAATAAGTAGTAATAAAATATTAGATTTTAATCTGGAGCATTCCCAGTTTTTTTTCTGTTTCAAGTTACTCATCAGAAACTTGATATTTGTGCTCTGTGTATTTTGTGAACTTGGACAGCAATAAATAAATTTAAGAGAAAGTACAATAAAACCATTGCATATCTTCATGTACTTATGGTTTAATTTATTATTATATAATACCATTTATTACAGTCTAGATTCAGTAATTTTAAATTTAGGGTGAGTGCAGAATAATAGAATTTCATAATGAAATTCCTGAACATTCAGATGAGTAATTTGTATTTCAGATTTTTTTTTATGGTTGCAAGCATAATATATTTTCCCGGAGGCAGCTTTGAATCAATACAGTAGCAGAAGGAACAATAACAAAAGTATGAGTAATTTGATGTATCTTTCATTCCTCAGTAATAATACCCATAGTGGGTGTGTGCATCTTTTCGCATGTTCAAACATCTCTTTAAAAATCCCCAGTAACAAGTATAAGTTGTACAAGCTGTGTGTCTTTCTCTGTCGTTACATGACTGACATTTTCAGTCAATTTGCTATGACAGTAAGGTGAATCAATGTAAAGGAAATATATGCGGGATTCTGCTGCACATATTCATAGTGAAAGCATAGAAAACATGTTTTGGGCTTTTACAGTAATTGTAGTTGGACTGGGGGTGGATGAAGTTTTAAACATTTAGAGCACAGCAAATTGCCTATCATTACCATAATCCGTGAACTTAGATTTTTTTAAAAAAAAAATACGGGGGTGGGATAGGATAAATCAGAACATCTCTATGTTGTATATTACCATAATATATTAGACAAACATTTTGAGTGTTATCATTAAGGCTATTGTGCCTTATTGTTCATAATATCTACTACTCTACAAAATATTAAAAACTCAATATGCTATATTGTCTTGAAATTCTTAAGAGTTTTAACAAGGTGAGGAAAAATCTCTGACAACTTTGCATATGCCAGAAATAAGAAATCACACTGAGCTCTTCATAAAATTAATTCCTAAAAGTTTGCTGTTAATACTTAGGGAATTTGAAATATTTTTCCAAGCTTGCTTGTACATATCACTTACAAACCTTCAGGGAACCTTCTATTGATAACCAAGAATAAAAGCAGCAATTTAATTACATTTATCAGCAATTAAAACTAGTTTGACTCTGTCTTTATGGGCATGCGGTGGTTTGCCTTTGGGAACTAGAGTATTGTGCCAGCCACCCACTTCTTCAGGCCTGCTCATACTAGTATTGTCTGGCACAATGATTAAAAATGCCTTGAACAGGAATTTCCCTGATCACGTTCATTTCAAAGTTTAATTTATAGTGCATTTCATTAATTAGTGTAAGTCAAGTGACTATCAGCTGTTATGTTGAATACAGTCACAAGTTCTCAATTATTTAGAAGTTGGAATCATGACAAAATGATTATTTTAAGATACATTGACATTTGTATCCATAGCTAACTGAGTAGCAATTCTTGTTCTCAAGAATGTGCTTTAATTAGGCACCTGCGTTCCAACAGGTAGTTCCTTTTTGTGATAACATAGCATTATGCAATGCTATAGTCTCATGTTGGAAAAGAAAAAATTACATGTGTATCTTCTATGCATTCCTGCACCCATAGCATTTTAGCCTAGATAAATGTTGTGGCAAGCATTTTTGGCACATTAATCTTTCTTCTGAATTCTTACTTACGATCAGGGCTTTTTTTCTCATAGAACGCTCAGAACGGAGTTCCGGCACCTTTTTTGGATGGAACCTTGTAGGGTAGGCAAGGCGGGTTGTATAACATATGTGAGTTCCGGCACCTTTTTCTTTTACAAAAAAAGCACTGCTTACGATAGAATTAACCGTATTGTAAAATTATTACTGAATGATGAAATATAATTTTAAGATTGGGGAGAAAAAAAAATTCAAACATAGATCTGCTTCAGTTTAAATGCCCATTTACATTTTCTACTCAAGAGGTATGGTTTATTATATTGAATTATTCCTTGTACGGCTTTAGGTTTGATTTAAAGAAAAGGAGCTTTAGTATGTAAAGTGTATAAACGTTACACCTCTTCTTGAAGCAGCTGCATATTTTTAAAAGGTCACATTTTTGTGCTCTTGTATACTCAGATGTGATTTTTTAAAATTACTGTAGATCTAAAGTATCACTTTAATAGAATGCAAAATTTTAAAGGAATTATATAACGTTATGGTTCCATATTTTTACGTTGCTTCTTCAGCTGAATAACTTTCCTGGAAATTTTTCTTCCTTTCCCAAATCCCTGTTACCCATCCCAAATTGAAGTTTAGTTGGAGCAGAAGAATGGGAAAGCATAAAGCAATCTCCAGTTATGAATGCTAAGGAAGCATAAGTACCTTAAACCAGGGCTTTTCAACCAGTGGTACGGGTACCACCTGTGGTACATTGGCACCTGGCAGGTGGCACGTGACCATCCTAGAAAAGTGGTAGCGGGGGAGAGGAATGAGCTGAACCAGTGGCAGCACCACACAAGCCTGAGCGAGAGATGGCTGGAGCTGCAAGGCTGTCAGAGCTCAGCGAAAGCGCCAGGATCAGCGCTTCTTCGGGGCTGTCAGGGCTCAGTGGAAGCACCAGGATTAGCGCCAGTCTCCAGCTAGAGTTCGGTGTTGAGCCCAGAAGAAGCGCCGATCAGCTGGAACTGTTGTAAGTCGAGGACTACCTGTATGTACTTCATCACTTTTTTCCTTTTGGGGGGGGGGTGTCAGCAAGTTTTTGACACCTTGCTAGGGTGACTGGTGGTACTCGGATGTTGCCGTATCCTAAAAGTGGTACAATAGGTGAAAAGGTTGAAAAGCCCTGCCTTAAACTCCCTCACCTTGTGAGCAGAATTTGGAGCCCCTATAGTCTGGCTTTTCTGTGCCTGCAGTCTGTGATCTTTCCAGTATTATCTTAGCCTCCCTATTCTTTCTTCTCTGCCAGTTTTATTTACAGTATCTGTTACACCATTTTCCATTATAGAATAAACGGGGGGGGGGGGGGAAACAAGTCATTTTCATACATGTTTTGAGTCTGTGCAGTTGTTAACAATAGTTATGTTGAAGAATTAAGTGGTCTGAAAATAAGATGTTGATTAATCCCTTTTCCAGATAGGGAAAAATAGCATTGCTTATTTATTTACATGCTTATGAGCACATACAGTATATATATTTTGGTATCGTGCACAATTAATACTTAGCCTTTACCAGCACCACCCTCCAGGCTGAATTACTGTAATGAAATTTGAGTGGTAATATGTTTAAAGGTTATTTTGTTGCAAATACCTCCTTGTTTCTAGATCAGACATGTCAAACACAAGGCCCGGGGGCCGGATCCGGCCCGCGAAGTGGTTTCATGCAGCCCCCGAAGCCATCCTGGAAACAGCGAGGGAACGGCCCCCACTGCTTTGGCCCTGGCCCAGAGACTCTCCTGCTGCCAGAGACCCTCAGATCTGTCCCACTCCTGCCAAGGCCCCCATAGGCACCCTTGATGCGAACGATGTAGAGCTGGCCATGCCCACCCAGTAGGCCTTAGGCATTCTAGCCACGCCCACCCAGTAGGCCATATACACTTTAGCCATGCCCACCCAGTAGGCCACGCCCACTCAGGCCACACCCACTCAGCCCCCTGAGGGCAACCGCAATGCTGATGCGGCCCTCAATGAAATTGAGTTTGACACCCCTGTTCTAGATACTTACCACACATAAAGCTGAATAGGAACACAATTGGATGCAATGTCAGGCATTCAGTAGCAGCCAAGAAACTGCTACTAATGGAAGGGGCATTTCTTCCTCTGTTGTTTCCACAATAACTGAGTCATAGACTTAACAGAAATATGTGTTTGTGCTGAAAGCCAATAAACTATAATGTAGTTTTGGAGCCTTAACAGATACCATTAATGGAAGGAAACTATCCTTTCAGATGATCCTGTTTAATTCCTTAGACTGGTAATCACAAAAATAGTAGAGGCAGGAAAATGTATATGAGTATATATCCAGTAGATACACTTGAACTATTTCCATCAATCCCAGATTCAGAAAAAGAAGGATGCAACAGTCTTAAGTACTTCTGATAGATTGGCTTTCAAAGCATTAAATCCTACTCACCAAACCTTTGATTCAGGCTAAAACAGGCCTGAATATGTTGGAAAGTGACTCATAAGCACTTGAGTCAGCTACTGTAGTATTGTTGCACAATAGTGATGTTGCATTTTCCTTAATTTTTATTTGACCTTATCCTGGGTGCACTTGATTTCTTCAGTTTATTTACTGTATCAGCCATCTCAGTAATACAAAAAGAATAGATGAAATGTCCTAAATTAGGTTTTTCCAATTGTGGAATCACTTCATTTCCCTTTTCGATTTTGAATTGTTTGTGTGTTCATTTTTAATTCTTAGGACAGCAAACACTGTTTGCTTATTCCTGAGATATTGTTAAGGTGTCTTAGGCTTTCTATATCCTGTAATATCAAATCTGCAAACAATTTGCCCTAAACTATACTAGTCTGGATTTAAATGCATACATTGTGAATAAGTATTAATTGTATTTTGGAATAATACTCTTCACAAATTTACATTGAATATAAAAATGTATTGTAAAGGTTGAATGCTAGATGCTAGGATGGCATCTAGAAGAAATTAACACCCAAACATAAGTGTCTTTAAAAAACAGTATTATTACATATTTGTTTACTGTATTTAAACTCATGGTCAGGACAAGATAAGTCAGAATCTTCCTCAGATTTTATTCCAACAAGAGCCCTATAGATTGGGCTAAGAGAAAGTATTCAATCGCACATTGCTTAGTGAGTGCCATTACTGAGTCTCCTCTATCTAAATCCAAAATCATAAGATTTTATCACTTTTTTTAAAAAAATGAACATTATTTATTACATACTATTTAAGTATGTTAGATTAACCTATTACTTTTGTTGTTAGTTGCGAATTCGTGTCTGACCCATCGCGACCCCATGGACAACATTCCTCCAGGCCTTCCTGTCCTCTACCATCTTCTGGAGTCCATTTAGGCTCACGCGTACTGCTTCAGTGACTCCATCAAGTCACCTCATTCTCTGTCGTCCCCTTCTTCTCTTGCCTTCAACCTTTCCCAGCATTAGGCTCTTCACCAGTGAGTCCTTCCTTCTCATTAGGTGGCCAAAATATTTGAGTTTCAAAACCTATTACTACACTAGCACAAATCTATATACTACCAAAATCCTTCAGTCTGCTTATACCCACCAGTTTGCCGAAGTGGTGCATTATATTGGAACAATTTTTGAATCAAGATACGTCAAATCTCCTAACATAAAGAATGCTTAAAAATATGGGGCCCATTACTCTTGTGGAATGGAAAATTTTGCAATGTTCACACCAGTTTGATTTAGAAAGCTGTGACTGATCAGCATCCCCCTTGATCGTGATTTCCACTTTCGAATCAAGATACCTCAGTTCCAGCAACTTAAAAAATGCATAAAAATCCAGGACAAATTATTTCTATGAAATTGAAATCTCCACCATGTGCAGACCAGTCTTATTCTTAAAATTTCTGGTAACTGCAGCATCCCTGACACAGGCATTTGGTGGAAACAAAAGGAGACATCATGGCCAAGAGATGGCACCAAACATTAGGAGGCAGCAAGGAGGAGGGGAGAACCAGAATCTCTGATGGAAAAATTTAACGTTCATTCTGGTCACATCACACTGCACTACCTTTCCTTCAAGCGATCACCCACGGGTCCCAAGTTGTCTAGCTGATTACAAATACAAACTACTTATTTTTGCATCTTCAAAAATAATAATAATAATCCTGTGATAACTACATATTCCAGTAAATGACATAAATGGCAATAAAACATAAACATACTGCTAATTATTAACTGAAATTAATTTCTTATGGTCAGGTCACTATTTGCTACAATTGCAGCGGTCACTTCCATATTTTCCGTGAGGCTTATTTTAAAGTAATTGCACGTGTATCTGGATTTGGTGGAATTCCATAATTCAGTACAGGAGAAATATATTTATCTGCCATACCTTTCAGGTGAGTGGTGAACTGAACACCCAGCTATCCTAGGCTTAGTAGTCCACAGGTGGCCTGGGCTTACACAAGCATTGCAGGCAATGAAGCAAGTAAGCAGATATCTGGAGTGTGACAGTCATGGAAATCAATAAGTGAGCTGACCCTGTATTCAGCTTAAAGCATAATGCAGAGTCCGTGCTGTTGCTGTAAAGGAAGAGAAAAATAGGCTTTTCTCTGCTTTTATCCTGTTGAAAAGACCTTGAGGGAACTGTTCCAAATGCTATAGACATTAACCTAACCCAATAAGGTGGTGGAAGTTTTAAAATGTCTTTGGTAGTGACGTTTAAACTCCATGGAACGTTTATAGATCAAATTGCTTATAACCCTGTTGGGATAAAGGCTATCTTTTCTGACAGTTGAAGAGACAACATTCTATGCCTTTGGATGAATATTCATGTTATCTTAGTATGTATATAGGCTGTTTGGACAGGTTTATGCCATAACTTGTACTTTAGTTCATCTCTCTTGAAATATATTAACAAAGAAGTTTTATAGAGATAAGATAAGATAAAATAATCTTTATTGTCATTTTTTTACTGTGGGCACAACGGCACACACCAAAAATGAAATTTAGTTGTCTGCTCTCAAAGTGAAACACATACATGACACAAACCTAAAACATACTATAAACAACATATGTATAGACCCACACCCCTATATATACATAACAATAAAATATTAAATACTGCCCATCTTGAATATATAACGGAAGGAGGAAGCCTGAACTGGCTTTAAGAACTGGTAATTGGAGGCACCATTTGAAGTGGTTCTTCTGCTCTTTTGGCAGTCATTTCCAGCCCAGGGGTGTGTGTAAGAGGTCAAGAGCCTTGGTGGAGCAGTGGGCTAATGCCTCCTTAAGTAACACCAGCTGCCTGCAATTAGTGCAGGTTCGAGTCCCACCAGGCTCAAGGTTGACTCAGCCTTCCATCCTTCTGAGGTAGGTAAAATGAGGACCCAGATTGTTGGAGGCAATAAGCTGACTTTGTAATAATGCCGCTTGGGGGGGGGGGGCAAAAGCCCTAATAAGCAGGCATATACATAGAATGAAGGCTATTGCTAAGCACATTGATTTGTGCTTTAGATTGTAAGCCGCCCTGAGTCTTCGGAGAAGGGCGGGATATAAATGGGATTTTTTTTAAAAAAAAGCACCCAGGCTCCTGCTTTCCCATTTAACATTTACACAAACAGCTGGGAGGGGTCATTCGACAGCATGGAGTGTGGTATCAACAACGTACTGATGATACCCAGTTGAACATTTTCACCCTAGGCCAGGCAGTGATGCTATTGCAGTGCTGACCAACTACCCGGGGTCTCTGAAAGTCTGGTTAGGGAAGAACCTTCTTCAAGTAGGTTCTTGGCAAGACAGAATGAC
Organism: Vipera berus; assembly: GCF_964194415.1. NCBI lineage: Eukaryota > Metazoa > Chordata > Lepidosauria > Squamata > Viperidae > Vipera > Vipera berus. The sequence continues at coordinate 59,381,256 of NC_138206.1, forward strand.
TTTAGATTTTTGGTCTCCCAGGGTCTGGTGATATGTCATCATTGATTCTGGGTAGGGTGGCACTCCTCTGGATGGAGCTGAATTTTTTAGTCTTTCTAGACGCATGACTCTGGCTTTACAGAATAGGTGGCAACCATAGCTATGGGGGCTTTTGCACATAACTTTTTTGTATAGGAATTGCACCCTTTCCTGGATGAGAAAACCTTGCTGTTGAGCATTCCTGCATTGGTAACTTCTTGTTTGGACCACTTCAATATATGGAGAGCTGTTCTTGAAGACCACCCAGAAGCTACAACTGATCCAGAATGCAATTGTGTACAATTTTGGGCACCCCTAGGTTTGCACATGTTACAGTTCTGTTGTGTTTGCTTTTAGGTTCCTTCTGGGTGCAAATCAAGGTGCTGACTATCTCTTTGAAAGCTTTACATGGCTTGGCACTAGTTTATCTGTAGGACCATCTCTCCCTAAGTGTATCTGTGATGGAATGTACATGTGGAGAAGAAGTGTGGGGTGGGAAATTTGGCAAGAGCACCATGGTTTCCCAGGGAGGAGGCAGTACATTCCAGAGAGAAGCCCAAATTAAGAGACTGTGTAGTCACAAGCTGGATGGGGGAGGAAGGAAGAGTTCAGGATAGCCAACCCTTGGAATCTCTCTGTTAGGTTAAAATGTTATAGCATTAATCTGTCAACAGTCTGTCCACTAGGTGTAAACAAATAGAATTTGTTTGTTTTTATTTTATTTATATGCCCCCCCATCTCGTCTTGACTACTCGATTGGATTTCACTCTGTCGTCTTTGGGCTAAAGCTTGACAGTATCAAGTTCAGATAGGATATGCCCTAAAATATTCCCATTTGGTGGGACCTAGGAGGCATACCTTTTCAGTGGTGGTCCCTACCTTATGGAACATCCTCCCCTTTCTAGAAGGCCATAAGACCTGGCTCTTAACCCAGACACTAGATTAAAGGGACCATGATATAATAAACCTAAAAGCTAAAATGTGGTTATTTACAATTGTATTGCAAGAAAAAGGATCAATTGTTGCTTGGCTTTTTATATCAAAGATCCTTTGCCTTAATATTGATATAGCTGGTTTCACTGGAAAAGCTATATTGGCTCGGGTTTGTGTTTTTTTTGAATAGCTGCTTCCCAAGATTTGAAGTTATCTGCTAATATTAAATGGGTCGGTCCACTAGGGTAGTTTTACCTAGGTCGCTCTTTTGGTTCGTCATTTGTTCATCCCTTTTAATTATTCAGATATCAGAAGCTTCATTTGTATGTCTAGTGTAGCATCATTTTCCATATCATTCTTGTAGTCTATCATTTTTAAATCAATTTTCAGATCAGTCTCAGTTTTGTCCAGTAAAAATTGTTTCTCTTCCATAACAGCTTTTAAATACTGTCCATCCATCCCTTAGTCCATTTGTAACTTTTCCAAATTAAATTTTTTTTAATGTCCTGAAACTTGTATTTAAAACTTCTTTTGCTAAGGACTATGGGTAACTTACCCAATGCTATAAATGTTGTCAATCCAAAGGTTCCTAGTAAACAAGGAAGTGATTAGAAAATGGAGCGTGAGAACCTACTGGCCTTTTGATGGCACTGACTGCAGTTTGAGGAAGAAGGTGATTATGCCCTTGTCTCTGAACCGCCGTCTTGCAATCTCCTCGTGAGGAGCAATTGGCTGGAGCCCTTGTGGCAATCTCAAGTCTTTCCTCATCCAGGAGAGAGAGAAATTATCAAAGAACTGGTCTTCATTCCACCATGGTTATTCGCTCCACTTTTAGAGAAGCCATCTTCTGTTTGCCATTTCTCCCCTGGAATTCCAATTTTATGGGTTTTATTCTTGTGAACCACCCAGTGGTGTGTTCTGGATTGCCGTGTAAGTCTAATAAAAAATAAAATTAATTAATTAAAGTCATGGAGCAACAACTCAAGCACCTTTGGATAACTGGATACAGGTAGTCCTTGATGTACAACCAGTCACTTAGTGACTATTCAAAGTTACTCCCAAAAAGTAGTCACAACCCAATTTTGAAGTTACAATAGGTGCACCCCTCTCCCCCAACCACAGTCACATGATCACATTTTGAGTTGCTGGCAGTCAGTTCATCTTTAGGACCATTTGCAGAGTGCCACAATCGTGAGACTGAAATTTGTAAAGATTTTTGGTTGGTTTTGTAACTGTGTTCCTTGATGTCTCTGCAGCTCTTGGCATGATTGACTGTAGTATCTTCCTAAACTTCACTTTTAGCCTATTGTAATGTGCTCTACATGAGGATGTTCTTGAAAGAATCTTGGAAGATTGCAATAAGTCCAGAATGCAGTTTCCAGGTTTCTGTCTTATATCTTCAAACAGAAGCCTGTAACACTTGTCTTGACTAAGCTGTACTAACCCAAATAGATTTCTGAGTTAAGGTGTTAATATATATCCTGGTTTGCTCCCCTATTTTTATAGAAATGGCTGTTCTCATCTATTGAATCTCTGGAGTTAACAATCAGCAGCCAAAAACAAACCTAGTGTGCCCTAGAGGGATTACTAAGGGTGGCAGCTACAAAGACTAATACTTTTAATAATTCTATGAGCTTTTTGCTTCATTAGCTTAAGTGTAGTTTGAAAATGTATTTGTTTGCTTTAGTCTTTCACACGATAGTCTTATAATATTTAGTCTGCCATCTTTTTTTCTTTGCTGATGTCTTGTAAGTATATGTAGGTGACCTATAAATATAATACATATATTTTAATTTTTAAAGCTTCTTGCAGTATTAATTTCTGTAAGATAATAAAGAAATTATAGTCACTATAATGGAAAACTTTACAAAAGTCAAAATAATTGAGTGCAATTTGACTCAAAATGGAATTCTTCCCAGTTGGTTTGACTTTTTTAGTTCTAACAGATAACTTTCCTCACCCTGGAAATAGTAGAGCAGACATGTCAAACTCATGATGTCATGTGACATCGTGCAACATATCGGGACGGTTTTGCCATTGCTGGCAATAGGGTGGGTGCGGCTTCTGTGTGATGCGTCCGGCCCATGGGCCGGCAGTTTGACACTGCTGTTGTAGAGCATAAGCTGGCTTCATAGGGCTCTCTCCACTATTCTTAATATCATTTGATTATGATCAAGCTAAACAATTAATTATTCAAAGAATAAGGGAGGTGAAGTTTGAGATTGAAGTTAAGAGGCTCCCCCAACACAATGGAATTCGAATAAACGCAGGTGCATGGAAACAAGCAACTTATTTGCTAAATCTACCTTTCCCTAAATTGAGAATCCATTCTTTAAAGCTAGATTTAACATTCTTCCATCTGCAGTTCTTCAAGGCAAGTATAGTAAAATCCCTGTACCTGAGTGTATTTGCCCATATGGTGAGAAGGAAGTTGAAACTATTTCACACATATTATTCATATTGTAAACTTTATAGAAACATTAGGTCAATGGACATTGTGCCCCTAATAGATAAATTCTTTAGGAGATCAGATAAAGTTTACATGAATCTTCTTTAGGATTTAGAACTATTCACTATGTGTACAGTAGCTACATTTTGATATAATTGGTTAAAGAAATAATTACCTTTGGTTTAAATATTACTTTTGGTTTGATACATCTTAACTAATAAATTGGGGTTATATAGTTTTTATTTTACACCTATTAATGTTTTATGTTTATATCACCTGGGTAATAGCGGGATTAACATAAAAGAATGAACGTTACATAGCCTGATTTATTTTATCAGTGTTTGTTGTTAGCTGCGAAGTCGTGTCCGACCCATCGCGACCCTATGGACAACATTCCTCCAGGCCTTCCTGTCCTCTACCATCTTCTGGAGTCCATTTAAGCTCACGCCTACTGCTTCAGTGACTCCATCCAGCCACCTCATTCTCTGTCGTCCCCTTCTTCTATTGCCCTCGATCTTTCCCAGCATTAGGCTTTTATCAGTGTTAGTATATTATTCTATTTGTTTGCTTCACTATGTTTTTGTTATTTTAAATTCTGCTAATCATTGACCAAATAATTATTAATTGATTGATTCGACTGATTCAAATTATACTTACAGAAATACACAAATAATTATCTAAATATTCACAGTAACTGTTGCACTGCATGTTACTTAATTTCCAATTTATGTTTCAAAAATACCAAAAAATTGTGTAACTTAAACTGGATTACAAAGCGTTATTTAAAAAAATGAGGAGCAGCAAAATTATTCCACTCACTTGCTTAAAATATTTTCAATATTTTTGTTGAATACTGGGCTAATTTAGATTAAATAATTCTTAGGGGAAGATGTCAAAATTTGCATTTTGCATGCAAGAGAATTAATAACTGATTACTTGCCAATATTGTTGAATACTAACTATTTGAATAATAATAATCTAATAGAATTAGTATTTATTGCTATTTGGTCTATTTGATAATTTTTGATTTAATGTATATACTATATATTCAGTAAGCTACTTAGAGTCCTTCGGGAGAAGGGCGGTATAGAAATTCAATTAAATAAATAAAATAAATAATAGAGTTCCTTGATGGAAGCGGCATGTAGTAAAATAATCATTAACCTCTTTATGGGATATTCATGAGTTGTGTTCAATATACCCTAGACACCCACCTGCAGAAATTAAATTAACCAGTCTATCATAATAGCAAAGGTAATATTGCTAAGTAGTTGGTGTTTACCATGGTAAGCCTTATGTATAAGGAAGTAAATAATATTTAAAACTGCCTGAATCTATCTATCATAAAGAAAATATTCTGGGTAATTATTCTTGTTTTGTTTCCGCAGGTTGCCTTTGACACAATGACGGCACGTGATGGCTCAGGAACCTCAGTTGCTCATCAGTCGCTCAGTAGTCAGTGTAGATTCTGTTTCTTCAGTCAGCAGCTACATCTGGCTACTGGGTCTCTGAAGGCGTCTTGTGGCAGCTTGTCACTGTACTTCATTCCTGACTGTTGGATAACTTGCATTACTTTTTAAACTATCACATATAAGAAGATAAAATTATTCAAGAACAATCAGAATTTATCTGCAAGACACACACACACACACACACACACACAGAGCGATACTTCTGATTGAATTAAACAGAATTTTCTTTTAGTAATGCCCACTATAACAACAGATTGCAATAGGCAGCGTCTTTAAAAATGCTTTCACAATTTATTGGACACTTATGTTTAAAAGAAGCACATATGGATAGAAATTTAGGCAAAACGTGAAAGGATCAGAGAGAAACGTGGCTCGGACCATCCATTTATACTGTTTCACATCCCAACATTTCTCTTTTGTACTTGAGATTGTCCTCCTCCCCAAGCATCTAGAACAAGAATGGTTCCCAGAAGGTTTGGGGGGCGGGATTGCAAAGGACTTTTGAAATGAGGATGAAACAGCATGTGTCCTGAGGGCCATAGGTTGCATAGCCCTGTATACACTTAACATATAGGGACAGAAAGGAAAAAACACACTACCAGGAATCCTTTTAAGGACTTTGCATGTAAATATTCCTTCAGATCAGAAACTAAAAAAAAATAATTGGAACAAGCCCCCTAATCCAAATTTTTGCACTTAGGGACATTAGAAAATGGGAAGCGGGCATTGCTTCTGTGGTGAATGGAATTGATTCATCTACTTCAAATAATAGTAGTTGAATGGGCTCTGAAGATAATATTGGGAGTGGCTCCATCGGTTCTAGTTGGCCTACTTAAACAACATCCAGTATCATGATGAAGGTGATCCAGCTTTTTGGCCTTCACCTGGCATACAATGTAGAATACTGTGTTTGTTAAGCAACAGCTACATTGTCTGCTGGGTTTCAGGCTGTCTGGAAGTACAAAAGGAAATTGTCATGACACTGTTTTATTTTCTGTTGCTTAGTTATCAGCACAAACCAAGCTTTATGAGAAAAATATGCTGGAATCTTTCTTAATATTAAATAATTTAAATACTTCCATTATGGTCTTTTATCATTTTTATTTCAAATTGTAATGCATTCAAAGGGATACATTTTACATTAGCTGTGTTGCATTTTATTGGGAAAAAATAGAGGCGTGCTAAATAATAATTGAAACGTATTTATTACAAGACCATCTAGATAATCTTGTGGCATATACGTATAAAGATTATGTGGTAGAGTTTCCTGGGAACTCTTGTGTTTTTTTGGAGTGTAGGCAAATAGACTATATTTTTAGATGCTTCAGACCAGAGACATCAAGCCTATAACAAGGCTGTTTCTTTCCTTGAAGAAGACTGCTTTCAGTGCAAGGATGTTGTAGCTGCATCACCATTCTGGTATAAACCAAGCGGTTGAACCAGATTATCATATTTTGGAATGTATCTTTGCAATTGGATTCATCCTTAATATTCCACCATGTTTTTAAAACCAATATACTTTCTTTAAACCATTGCTCCATTTTCTGGCAACACTATAAGAACTATATTGAATTATTAAAGACATATAAGCCACATTGCTTTATAAAATTAATGTCAAAAAAGTAGTCATTTTAATCTGTGACATTTGCCTGTCTTTGTAAAATGTGGTTGTCATGCAATGGCACCTGAGTATTAATGCAGCAGAAGTGTTAATGAATTATTGGTAGATCAGTTGTGCAATAATATTGCATACTGCCATTTGCTTAAGTAAATAAGAATGCTGGCGTTTGGGAAATTTAGTTAAATTTTCTACATAGCATTTTGCCCACCATGGTGCCAGTTGTGGCATGATTTCTTATTTTCTAGTAATAGAAGCTTTCAAATGGAACACAGTGAACTAAGAAGCAAAAATTGCTGCTTCATTATCTGACCACAAAATATTGATCTCTGCAAGCCAAAACTATGTCTGCCTGGCTTATTGTTTACTGGCTTATTGGCCCAGAAAAATAAGCATTTGATTTTAAAAAGTGCCAACATGTACTGTGTAATATAAATCATATTTTCCCTTTCAAACACTCTCCCTGAAATAATACCTTCACTGAGTTGTTCCATTATAACTTCCTCCCTCCCTCTCCTGAATTAGAAACAGCTCAGATCCCATCAGTTACATATGTGGAGTGCCCAATGTACAATACTAGCTTAAATAGTATGAAACTGAATTTGCCACTTGGATAATGATTTAACAGTATAAAGAGATCTTCTTGGACCTTTTTACAATCCTGCTGGGATTTTATCACCATGAGTAATTGATATTCACAAACCTGACCAAGTTGCTACTTATCCCTAGGTCACTTTAATTCGGGAACAAGTTCAAAAACTTTAAAAGAATTCCATTTTTCCCCCCATTGAGAAAATTTGTATCACATAGGCCACCTTCTGAACTTACAATTGCACCTAAATTTGGGGTCAAGTAACATTCTGGAATTGAATCAACTCTTAAAGTTGCTGAAATTGAGAAGCACTCCTAGGATGTCAGCAGTTTCACAGTTGTATTCTTTTAAAAAAATAATTTGGGGGAAACACCATTAGAGCTCAGTGATTTCTTCGGAGCTTCTCTTAAAATGTTCTATAAAGTGTACAATATGTATAGTCACCTCAATCCACATCTTAGGAAATAAGAACTCTTGGATGCAAGTTTAGTCCAAAAGGAAAATGTTTACTAGGATGGAATCGATTATGGCAATACAAGATGGAATCTAACAAAGTTACATTTCAATCCTATATAAAGCATTCCCATTTCAGCCCCTCCCCTCATCCATTTGGTCAGGCTCTCATCATTTGCTTAGGTGTCAGGCCCTTCCGTGGGAAAAGGAACTCTCCTTGGTTTTATGGTTATTGCTTTCCTTTTTCAGTTGTAAATGAAGATGCAATCCAGATCTGTCTCTCCCCCTCCCTCCCCCAGTTCAAATGTTCCCTGTTGTTAGAAGATCACCTTAAGTCTATCCTCTCCCCCCCCCTTCGGAGAGATGGCAGAATCCCCAGAATAAGCACATTGTTCTACCTATACATTTATGAAATGTGATATAAATGGATTCTGACACCCTGGGCATCCCTTTTCACTCCTTTATTGTATAATACTCCAACTATTCCCCTGGCTGGTTTTCTGCTTCAGTTATTTATTTATTTATTCAATCTCTATAGTCGGCCATCTCAAGCAAGTGACTACATTTAAAGCACATTGTGCCATATACAACTTTTTTCTTCTTATGTTAATTCATCATACACTTTATTTTGTTACTTGACACAAGCCTTGTTAATTTTTACAGCTTCCTGGGTGCTATTGGAGAGCCATGCTAGCCTCTTCCTTGACTTTGCTGACCCTTTCTTACATATGGAGGCATTCCAGATGAGCTTCAGTTTTAGCATCTTTTTATATAACAGCTAGGGATCATGAATAGATTTTGCTTTCTTGACTTTTTCTTTCAGTCTCTTTCATTATCCTCTAATTCTGGGAAGCTTTCCCTTGCACAGACACATGTAGAACTTTGGGCCCTTCTGGCAAATTCCCAGTTGCATGTGTGCTAAATGTGATAGCATTACACTCACTGTTTTCTATCAGATCTACAAATTATCTCTCACCAAACCATGATAACCACGTAGGATTAAATTAAGACCAATTCTTTTAGAGCACAATCATGTATGTTACCTAGAAATTGGATTTTTTAAAACATGCTTCAGTGTAGTTTTTTTTCCTCGCCATGCACATGTATACATAACCCGAACTAGACTGTTGTCTCTCTGTGTCATATAATATATGTAGATATATGCATAATTCTGTATTTATTTATTTATTTTTGTCATATTTATATAGTATATTTCAGAGGTGGTGACCCTTTGAGAGCTGAATGCAATGAAATTTCATTTTAATGTATGCTGATTAGTGTACATTCAAAGTGACAATAAAGTTGTTATTATTCATGAATGTACCCACTTTGTGAGGGTCACTGAAGAATTGTTACAATTCTTCCTTTACTTATGCCTCTGATTTTTCACCAGTAGCATTTTGCTCAGGTTGGGAATAGCAGATGCTTAGATCCAATTTGCATTTATAGCTGCAGATAGACCTCAACTTTGGTCCACAACTGGGACCAAGATTCCATTGGTAAGCAAGATAGTTATTGAATTTTATGTCTTTATTTTGCTGTAAAGTGAATCTTCATAGTCATTAAGTGAATCATACAGTCATTAAGCAGGCCTTCCCCCATTGACTTTGCTTGTCAGAAGCCAGATAGGAAGGTCACAAACATAATCCCAGGACAATACAACATCATAAATACATCCTGGTTGCCAAGTGCTTGAATTTTGATATTGTGGGAATGCTGTGATGGAGTGTGAGGACTAGTTGTAAGACACTTTCTTCAGTGATGGTGTAACTTCAAACAGTCACTAAACAAATGCCTAGTAAGTCAAGGACTACCTGTATTGTCATCCTTATTGATTCTGTGGACAAATTTTAACTTCCAGTGTTTAAGAACCACTTAAATATAAATTTTCTGTTCCAGATTGTGAACTTGTGAACATAAAGACTACTTGCAAGCAATTGTTACATGATCACTGTTTGGAATTTACCATCAGTACTTTTAGGTAATTATTGTCACTAGGTACATACTTCATTTTTATAGATATTAAATGATGGCCTGTTATATTGTGAGAATTGGGTTTTTCTCCCCTATTTTAAATTTAAGCAAGATTTTTATAGTTTGCTAGTGTTTTTTTTTAAATAGAAAGTTAATGCACACAATTATACATCCTAAAAATCAAAATGAAAAACGGAGAACCAAATATAAAAAGGAAAGACTCAGATGTATATTGCAACTGTTACATAAAACTTAAGAATACACCTGCTGTAATTAATTCCATAGGTTAATTTCCACTCAAGAAATACATTATGGGAAGAATTTTCTAGTCTCCTTCCAGACAGTTTCATTGGATTATTTCTGATCCTAGTATTTTGAAAGAAAAAAATGCTTCCTCTTTTCTATTTTTTTCCATACCATGCATGATTTTGTACACAGTGATAATGTCTGCTCCCAGCTGTCTTTTTTCCAAGTTACAATCCCAAACATTTCAGCCTTTTCTGGTTAGTCTCTTCATATTTTACAGCTGTTACCATACAGTAGGTCTCCAGGGGAGAGGGGGAAGTGATAAAATTTGTGATGAAAATCCCTCACTTTGTGTCCTTGTGTACAATGTCACAAAGCAAATTTGAAAGGGCAGAGCCTTTTGTTGTTTTAGCTTAATTGTTGTTAGGGACCACACCAATATCTGCTCCTTTCTCAGCACTAGAGACTGGTACTGCATGTAGTATTTGCTGAGAAATCAATTTTCCCCTTGTTTCCATGACATTAACTTATTTTGTTGAGGCTCATTAGTGGAGCAGCTTAAGTTGTTACCTATATCAATATTAAAATAGCATTTCCCCCCTTAATGTTAGATCATCCAGGGGTTCCATCCAGCCTCAAGATTTATTTTTATTTATTTATTTCATAATTCTTACAATCCGGTCCCAGGATTTGGGGCAGTATGCATCATCAAAAAACCAAATCAACAAACTATAAAACACAAAGGAATATTTAAAAAAGAAAAATCTAGAAAAACTGCAGCCTATTGGTTCGAGCCCAAAGCCCATTTCAATAAAACAGCTGTTGGAAAAAAAGTCTTCATCATGGTTCCATCCAAGCTGGGAATAAACATGGCGACTGCTTTAGGAAGAAGGTTGTAGTTTATTGAAGAGGAGAACCAGACAGGAAGATGGCTGGCAGAAAAAAAGGACTGAACACATGTAGGGAGTGGGTTTTTATACCCTCTGGAGCCTTTTGTTTGGAGCTGCTTCCTGTTCCTGTTTGAGGCTATTTCCTGTGTCATGAACTTTTGACCTGAGTCTGAGTGTGCTTTTCTGGTATTCTGATGGTGATGGGTTAATCCTATTATGCCCAAAGGTCATGTCCTGCTTCCCTGGGGTTGGGCTGATGACTCTGGAGTTTGGATGAGGTATGCAGATTTTAGGTGTCTTTGTCTTCTTAATCTCCCAGCTGGGGGCCTGCAGTTTTCCTGGATTTACATCTGCACTTGTACAAAACTGGTTTCTGCTTGGGGGAGGGAGACCTGGGGCTATCAAGAAAAACTGGGCATGTTTTCTTGCCTCTTTAAGATCCTTTGAGGAAATATATTTTTCTGCCCTTTTAATATTTCCTTCTCTGGGGAGCTGAATTCCCACACAGCTGTAACTTCTTTACACAATTGCAGCAAGGTGGGGGCTGGATCTTCTTCTGGGGAGAGCATTCCATAAGGTAGTGTTACGACAGAAGGAGTAAAATCTGTCACCCATTACTTTGCAGGGCAGTCAAGTGACTGGCAGTAACCGAGGATGTAGAGGCAGAAGGGGGATCAGGTCTAGAGAGCAGTTGGAGGTCCAGCCGTTCCGAATCTGACCGATTGCAGTTAAGAACCTTCATAAGGTCTTATCTTGCTGCAATGAGGACAGTGAAGGCTAATTACTTCGCTGCCCTCATTGCGTCCGCAGATAATCGCCTGATCGCCCTGTTTAGGGTGACTCGCTCCCTCCTCAATCAGGAGGTGGGAGATGAGCCCTTGCAGGGGCGAGCCAAGGAGTTTAGTCATCATCTGACGGACAAAATCGCTCAGATCCGGGCCGGTTTGGACTCTAACTGAGCAGAGTCTGATATGGAGGAATTGGACGGTCTTGAGCATGTTATCTGGACTGAGTTCAATCCTGTTTCCCCTGATGATGTGGACAGGATTATGGGGAGGCTGAGTTCCACCACCTGTTTATTGGACCCGTGTCCCTCTTGGCTAATTTATGCGGCTCGGGAGGAGACACGAAGCTGGTTCCAGGCAGTAATATCTGCCTCTTTGAGTGAGGGTGTCTTCCCTGCCGCTTTGAAGGAGGCGGTGGTGAGGCCCCTTCTCAAGAAGCCTGCCCTGGACCCAGCGATTTTAAACAACTATCGTCCTGTCTCCAACCTTCACTTTCTGGTGAAGGTTGTTAAGAGTGGTGGCGCATCAGCTTCCTCTGTTCCTGGAGGAAACTGATTATCTGGACCCGTACCAATCGGGTTTCAGGCCCGGGCACAGCACGGAGATGGCATTGGTCGCGCTGGTGAATGATCTCTGGTGGGCTCGGGACAGGGGTTGCTCCTCTGTCCTAGTTCTATTAGATCTCTCAGCAGCTTTTGATACCATCGACCATGGTATCCTATTGCGGCGTCTCAGGGGGTTGGGAGTGGGAGGCACTGTCTTGCAGTGGTTCTCCTATCTCCTGGGCCACTCACAATCGGTGTTGACGGGAGGGCAGAGGTCCGCCCCGAGGCCTCTCGTTTGTGGAGTTCCTCAGGGGTCGGTTCTCTCTCCCCTCCTGTTCAACATCTATATGAAGCCGCTGGGCGAGATCATTCGTGGTTTCGGGGTGGGGTATCATCAGTACGCTGATGATACCCAACTTTTTTTCTCAACCCTGAACCAACCCAGTGATGCCCTCACCGTGATGTCCCGCTGCCTGGAGGTGGTCCAGGTCTGGATGGGGAGAAACAGGCTTCGTCTCAATCCTGCCAAGACTGAGTGGCTGTGCATACCGGCATCTTGGACTAACCAGTCCATTCCATCTCTAATGATGGGGGGTGAGGTGTTACCCCCCGTCGATAGGGCTCACAACTTGGGCGTCCTCCTGGATTCACGACTCAATTTTGAAGACCATATAGGAGCCGTGACCAGGGGGGCTTTTGCCCAGGTTCGCCTAGTGCGCCAGTTGCGGCCCTACCTGGACCGAGATGCCCTGCGCACAGTCACTCATGCGCTCGTGACCTCCCGATTGGACTACTGCAACACTCTCTACATGGGGCTGCCCTTGAAGACCACTTGGAGGCTCCAGCTGGTGCAGAATGCAGCCGCGCAGGTTGTGATGGGGGTTTCCCAATACTCCCATGTAACACCTCTACTCCGTGAGCTGCATTGGCTTCCGGTTGCCCTCCGGGTGAGATTCAAGGTGCTGGTGATGACCTATAAAGCCCTTAATGGCTTGGGTCCGGGATATCTGAGGGAACACCTGCTGCCGGCATCAAGCTCCCTTCGTCCTGTGCGCTCCCACAGGGAGGGTCTTCTCGGTACCGCCGGTAAAAGATTGCCGGTGGACAATACCCAGGGGGAGGGCCTCTGTGGGTGCACCGGCCCTTTGGAACCAGCTGCCTGTATAGCTTAGGACTGCCCCTGACCTTCACTCATTCTGCCAGGACCTGTTTTTAGTTCAAGGTTAGTGTAATCATTTTAATTGTTTTTAATTTTTGTAACTTCTTGTATTGTTTTTTAAAAAACCTTGTGAACCGCCCTGAGTCCTACGGGAGAAGGGTGGTATATAAGTCTAATAAAATAAATAAAAATAAATAAATAAGAGGGCAGCAAATTTTGTCCCTAGATTTTCTGCCATCTCAGGGATGGGTGGAAAATGCTTTTAGTTAGTGGTGGAGAAAAGTTAAAGTATTCGTTTAACTTTCTGGAGAAGTCTGTAATGCCAAGAAAGGCAGACGGAAAGAGAGCAAACAGCAGCAAGGTGAATGGACTCAATTACAGCTAAGGTATCAAATCTTTGGCATCCAGAAATTGACTTAATGGCTCAGAAGTGCATTTTGGTGCTGATGATTACCTGCCACCAAGTCATTGTCGACTCTTAGCGCTATATAGATATTCTCCATGATGACCTGTCCCTAACAGGTTTCTTCACTTCTTCCTATGGTGCATTCATCACTACTGTAACTCAGACTGTCCACCTTGCTGCTGTTTATCCTCTTTCCTTCCATCTTTTCCAGCATTGGAGAGAGCTAAGACTTTGCATACGGTAGTTTAAACTTGGTTCTTTGTGTCTTGAGTGAGAACTCTGGTTGATTTGTTCAATGATATGCCTGTGCTAAACCTAAGCAATAAGAGCTGTTCTCTCAAGTGGCATTCTCTTTCAGCAGTCTATAACAAAGTCAATAAAATGACCCTTTTCAAGTTTGGAACACATACAAAGACCAGTCCACTACAACGTTATCCATCAGTATTTTTTTTAAAAAAATATTTACAGCTGATTTTTACCCAAATACATTAACTAAACTGGTGACTTTCAGCTTTTGCTGAGGTTTTGCTAAGTCTTTTTTAAGTTATGGCTTGTTTATACAAGATGTAATGGCTCTACTTGGTAATACTTGTGTGGTGGGAACACACTTTCATTTGCAAGGGTGTGTACTGAATGCCACAGAATGAATGAAGCAAAGAGTGAGGGCCAATCTGGTGGTGTGGTTAAGGCATCAAGCTAGAAACCGAGAGACCGTGAGTTCTGGTCAGCTGGGTGACCTTGGGCCAGTCACTCACTCTCAGCCTTTGGAAGGAGGCAATGGCAAACCACTTCTGAAAAATCTCACCAAGAAAACTGCAGGGACTCCAGGCAGTGTCTGAGAATTGGACATGCTTGAATGGAAGAAAAAATTAAGAATTGACAAATAGATCCAATTGCAATATGAAGGTTGTAGTCTGCAGTGAATGGTAACTTTAAAAATAATACATCGAGGTATCTGGGTACACTGACTTCATTGTGTTTTTATTTTACATTCCACATAATTGCATGTATTGATTTAAAACCCTTATTTGCCTCCATCTCCAATTTCTGATGTTTTTTGTTGATATCTTATTGCACTAAGTGAAATCTCTCAGCACTAAACATTGTTCATAAATAGTAATATGATATGTAAGTTTTAATCAAAATGTTAAAAATAGCATACAGTAAATACAAATTATATTAAATAGCCTACCCTGAAATAATTTAAACAGTTCATGAGGTTAGCAAATAAAATTATTACCCTATGAACACATATATATGCTCTTACAGAGGAAATTCTTTGTTTTTAGCTTGAATCTTCTTCTGTAAAACTTCCATCCATCAGATCTTTTTTCTAGCCTTAGGCACTAAGAGAAATGAATCTACTGTCTCTTCTGTGACAGCAGTTCAGGCATTCGCAAACTCCTGTTAAATCTCCCCTTAGCTTTAAGCAAAACATACTCATTCTTGATATACTGTAAGCACTTCAGCATCTTTGTTCCTCTCTGCTTGTGGCCTGGACAATGCAGCACAGAATAGAAATATCACTTTCCATAATCTCAGTACTATACCTTTCTTCATTGCTTTGGCTTTTTTGGCAGCTGTAGCACAGTGCTGGCCCATGTTTAATCTGTGGTCTAGGACAGGGCTTTTCAACCAGTGGTACAGGTACCACCTGTGGTACATTGGCACCTGGCAGGTGGTACGCCACCATCCTAGAAAGTGGTAGCAGGGGAGGGGAATGAGCTGAACCGGTGGCAGCACCGCACAAACGTGAGCGAGAGGTGGCTGGAGCTGCAGGGCTGTCAGGGCTCAGTGGAAGCACCAGGATCAGCGCTTCTTCGGGGCTGTCGGGGCTCAGCAGAAGCACCAGGATCAGTGCCAGTCTCCAGCTGGAGCTTGGCGCTGATCCCAGCGCTTCTGCTGAGCCCAGAAGAAGCGCCAATCACCTGGAATGTTGCAGCATCCTCGGGGTCTTGTGATTTACATTCAGATGCTTGGCAACTGATTCATATTTATGATGGTCACAGTGTCCCAGGGTCATGTGAAGTGACCAAAACCTGCTGCAACCACCCAGCAGACGGGGGGAATAAAAACCAAACACCCACCCCCACCCCACCCCCACTGCCAAACTTCAACAGAAAAGCTCACAACAACGAAAACCTTGGACAGGAGGAAGAGCGCCGCTGGTCGGGCAGGCAGGTGTCTTGCTCGGCTGTGGCTTGGGGGGCACTTTTTTCAGTACCTTTGTTACTTCAAACAGTCACTAAGCAAACTTTTGTAAGTCGAGGACTACCTGTACTTCATCACTTTTTTCCTCTTTTTTTTGGTCATCAAGTTTTTGACACCTTGCTAGGCGACTGGTGGTACTTGGATGTTTCCATATCCTAAAAGTGGTACAATGGGTGAAAAAGTTGAAAAGCCCTGGTCTAGGATACTGAGATTCTTCCCATGTGCCAAGCCAAGCCATGTGCCACCTATCTTGTACCTATAGCTTCTTGTTTTTCTAGCTTAATTTACATTTCCCCCACCCAAAGTTACATTTATTACAGTTGAATTTTTAGATTTGATCCAATGTTCAAGTCTATCAAGAAACTTTTGGTTCTTAAGTTTGTTTTTGCTTGTTTGTAGCTTTCTGTCATCTGCAAATTTGTTGAGCTTCCCTTCATCTAAGTTATTTATGAAAATGTTGCAGAGCAGAGCCAAAGATAGAACTCTGAGGAACATCACTGCATCTCTCCCTCCTTACAGATTGCTTAACCACCTGTGAGTCAATCCCACATTGTTTCATTTTACCAGGAAGGAAACTATGGTAGATTTCATTAAATACCGTATTTTATAAGTATATTACAGCCCTGGTATTCTCTTGTTCTACTAATATAATCACTTTGTCCAAAAAGCGCTCCACATGGGCCACCCTTGAACAGTATTCAGAAGCTACAGCTGGTGCAGAATGCACTGGCACACACAGTTCTGGGGGCCCATAGAATGGCACATATAACACCATGTTGTGTGTGAGGTGCACTGGTTAGGAGCTTGCTTATGGGACTAATTCAAAGTGTCGGTTATTACTTTTAAAGCCCTATGTGGGAAGGATCCAGGCTATCCGAGAGAGCCGTCTCATCCCATGGGACTAGCCCACCCCACTTGCACCAGTGGAAAAGGCCTGCTATGGAGTCCATCTGCTAAGGAATTCCAGCAGGTGGGGTCAAGGAGAAGAGCCTTTTCAGCTGTGGCCCCAACCTTGTAGAACACTCTTATCACCAGAGGCGAGAACTGCTCCCAGCCCTTTGGACTTCTGGAAGGGTATTAAAACTTGGTTTTGCCAGTTGGCTTGGAGCCAATGGGTGGGGCACTCAGTGCCGGAAGTGGTTAATGACAAGTCCTCATCCCTGTGCTATCTCCTTGGTTCTGGGTGGGTTTTTTTGCCTAGTTTTAAACTTTTAATATGGATAGTTTTTTTAATTGCTTTTTATTTATATATTTATGGATTAGAAGCTGCCCAGAGTCACCCTATTGGGGAAATGGGCAGAATATAAATTTAATAAATAAGAAGCAGAAACATTTATCTGACATGATCTATTTAAATAAACCCATGTTTGTTTGTTTATTTAAACCCATCTCTTTGTTCCTTTCTAAGTAAATCCATTGCTTTATTATCTTTTCTAAGATTTTCACTGGTACTGATATCACACTGATCTGTATTTCCTGATTCCATTTCCCTGGGGTGGGGGTGGGGGAGAGAGAATGACATCAAAGTTCTTATTTTCTGTTCAGTGTTAAACCATTAAGATTTTCTTATTTCTTCACATGCAACCTTTGTTTCCATCAGACACCACTCTGACTTCATTCAGCAACAACCATAATTCCATATTCATACAAAAGGTTTTATATTTCAAGCGCATTCCCATTATCATATGCTTTCTATAAATAATAAACATCTAATAAACTTGCTCGTGTTCTGAGTGTCTTTGCTGAAAAAACTACACTAGACAGAGGTGTAGTTTTACACCTCTGCCTGGTGTAAAACTACAATTCACTTCCCAAATTTTGCTCATTATCAGTCATACTTAATAAATCTGGGTGTAGTTATCACATTCATTCCTATCTTTTTGGTAAAAAGGGACAAAAATGGTATTCTTAAAATAATGAGGCACATATTCATTTTGCATAGACACTCCAGAGTTGGAACATTCCTCCAATTATGCTCTTAACACCTCCAGTCTTACATATTTATTTTCAAAATTTTTACAGCATTTCATTTTTTTTCCTTTTCCTTTTTCTTGGAAACTAACAGAAAAATCATTTTCATTCCATTCATCTATTTATCACCACAATTCCTGCATAAATTTATAAAATATTCTTTCTAGCATTCCCTCACTTTAGTTTCTTATCCTTGCTTTTATTCTCATCTCATGCACTCTGCCTGAGGCCATTTATTTAGCTGTTTTTAATCTATTTCCAAACATTTTTTGCTTTTATCAAAATCACCCTACATTTTAATCACCCTGCCCCTTTTAAACTGAACAGTTTCTTTCCTCTCTCTGGAACTATGTTTCAGATTCAAAGAGAAAATTTAACCTGGAGTATGCAGAGGTGCACATGTAGCCACTTGGTGGAAACATGTTAGCTCAATTGCACCTGCTCTGAACTATCTTGTCACTTCTAATCCAAAGTGTGTCATTATTTTAACAGCAAATTTTCATTTAGTCATTTTGCTTTCATTCATATTTGATTTCATCATTTCCCAAACATTCTTTTTCATGCTTTCTATTAGCATAATCCCACCCATCTCTGCATCGTTTCGGACTGTAATTATTTTCTCTCTGTTCCATACAACTTCCACATTCCCCCTCATTATGTCGACTTTCCACTCATTCTGTTGGAAAAACAATTTACCTTCTAATATTTTTTAAATAGAAAACTTATACTTTCTCTTCCTGTAGTCATTCTGCCTTCACTCTCATTTCTTTCATATCCATTTTCTCCTAAGATCCACTTTTGACAGTAATCACAAATTATCTTCCCATGTTTAGGACCACTCATAACCCTTGTATTTTTCATTGACTCTGTCAATTCATCAATCATTCACCACTCTCATTCATTCTTACGTCCCAAATGGCATAGCTATTGTTTCTGTAGCTTTTCACCTTGTTCATAACATCCATCCCTTATGCAACAGAATATATATTTTAACCCATATTATATTCATTCAGAATATTGAATTTTTTTTCTCAGTGTTCATCTATGGTTGTCTCATTATTGCTATTCAGTGGAATATAACATGCAACTATTACCAACCTATGTGTTACTTCTTTCATATTTATCTCACAACTATTTTGATGTCCCAAATCATATTTCCAACTGCTTTTTCTTATTTGTAAAGGTAAAGGTAAAGGTTCCCCCGCACGTGCGTGCTAGTCATTTCCGACTCTAGGGGCCAGTGCTCATCTCCGTTTCACAGCCGAAGAGCCAGCGCTTGTCTGAGGACGTCTCCATGGTCATGTGGCCGGCATGACTAGATGCCAAAGGCGCACGGAATGCTGTTACCTTCCCACCGTAGTGGTCCCTATTTTTCTACTTGCATTTTGACGTGCTTTCGAACTGCTAGGTTGGCAGAAGCTGGGACGAGTAGCAGGCGCTCACTCTGTTACGCGGCACTCGGGATTCGACCCGCCAAACTGCCGACCTTCTGATCGACAAGCTCAGCGTCCTAACCCACTGAGCCACCGCGTCCCTTCTCTTATTTGTACAATGTATCTATTTCTATTCCATTCATAATCTTCCTTATGGCATGGTTCTATCTTTCCTCATTGCTTTTGTTACAGGAGACTTTTATATAATGCTTTTTAGTAAGAAGAGTTTAGTCTTAGTAAGTGGCATGCAGCACTTTATAATAGTAAAGTATAATAGTATAATAGAAGAAATAATGCTAGTTAGTTTGGGTAAATAGTGGCCCACACTATAAGTACATGCTTAATCAAGCCAAGTTTTACTCCAAGTATACTTCCCATATTCTGTGCCAGACAAAATCTTTAATATCAAGCATATATACTTGCAAGCCCACATCTGTATAGTTTCATCCCACCAAATAAAAGGTACAGTATGTACAGTATGTATGATGTACTGACACACACAGGATTTAAGTATTAAGTAAAACTATGGCTAGGAAAAGAACTAGGAGGAGAAATCACTGTGATTAAGGGAGCATACTAGTTGGCAAATAACTTGTAAAATGGGAAAGAAATTCTAGTTATATTTCTAAATTTAAGAAATAAAATAAAAGCCATATTTGTAATTATATTTTATATTAATGCCATTTTATTTGGTACAGTCACATTACCCTTTGGCACAGTTTTGATACAATTTGTCAGAAGAGTCCTTGCATTCAGTTTCATATCACATAAAAAAAATTAAAAAAAAAACCTCCCTATGACTTAATAAAAATTCTGGTAATCTTATTAATACATTTGTTTTCATTTCAGAGCACAACAAACAGAAAATTTTTACTAGTTTCTGCATTTCCACGAGAAACAATTATTTTCAATGAGGAGAAAGACATTTTGTTTGTACCTGTCAAATCTATCAATTTACAATACAATTTTGGAGATGGGAGGACCAACTGAAAAAAACGAATGCACAACAAACAAAATAAAATAAAAAATCTTGTTTACTTTTGCATATCTCTCAGTAAGGCTTAGATTAATGAACTTAGATTCAGATTAAGAGGAAAATGTTTCCTGTGCCGAATCAATTAGCATTATTCCAGAACAGGCACTTGATCTTTGCAGCATTAATATAAGTGCGTGTAGGAATCATGTTTTCAAAGAAGACAGAATGGGTCTTTCTTACATAACACTTTTATATTAGAAGTGTTGATGAGATACAAAATACTGTGGGGCTAACTCTCACTTCTTCAGATTTACAAAAACTAAATGTAAGGAAATGCCAGATCAGAAAAGGATCCTGTAAGGTTAAGATAAATAATGAAAAATTATAGACAACTTCCTATAACTAGGAAAATAGTTATACAGTTAAATGAAAAGAGAGTTAAATGAGTAATATTAGTAATAAGATTGCAGGGAAGATAAATTACTTCTGTGTTTCTGCTTTCATAGAAAACAAAATAGATATTTTAAAGAAGATTATTGGAAGAAAATAGTTGTGGTCACTTTACTGACCAACTAAAAGCAAACAAATTACCAGATCCAGATGGTATCCATCTGACAGTTCTTAAGTAATGTAAATGTGAAATTGTTGATCATCTGACCAAAAACATCACATTTCTTTAAAATCACCCTCCTGTTAGAACGCCAATAAAAATGGCCAATATAAATTTTTTAAGAGATCCGAGATATACTTAAGATTTTCTGAAGAAGAATCTGGTTCTGGAACATTTGTCACATTAGTGTTGTTTGAGAGTATCCCAAAGTCTGCAACATTCTTGCTGTGGAGATCTGTGACTTTCTAGTTGTTACTGAGATACTACAATACAGCACTCCTTAAATATAGTATTATTGTGCTAAAGATGCTGAAAGGTATCGCTCAGCAACATCTGAGGTCTTACAAACACTCCCTGATTCAGTTTCAGACATTTTTGGCAAATTCTGTCACAAACTTGCCAGTCATAAGAGGAGAGGTCCTACTGTGGGTGGATAGCTAATTAGAAAGATATTATGAACACAATGTGGATTAGAGTTGTGAACATTCCACAAATCAGGGTGAGAGTGAGACTGTAAATAGAATATGCTGCAGCTCTAAAACATCTACTCACACGCAAAGTCCAAAGCACATTGTCTGAATCATCTCAGAGTTTGCCCAAGCCTAATATGGATATTTCTTACAATAGAGGATTTAACAACAGCATTCCTCAAACATTTATATTGGGATTTTAAGATGATGACACCACTTCTATTAACTAAAAATAATGAAGGCTTAGAAGAGTCTCTTAAGAAAGTAAAATCTGAAAGCAAAACTCAAGGGTAACGTTAAATATTAAGACTATGATAATGCCAAAATGCATACTTAGCTGGACATAAAAATAGAAAAAGATGCACAGAATGCTGGAAAAATAAAGAAGCAAATCTCAGGGGGAAAAAGTCAATAACAACTTAAGATCAAGAAAGATAAGGACATTTGAATGACTACAAATATTAGAATAGTTAAAATAATAGAGTATCTGAGTGAAGAAAAGAAGATAGATACCTTTAAATCTTGGGTTTTCATAAAGTATCAGTGGATTGTAAAAATTAGTTTCTCGCTCCTGAACTGGTTTAAAGATTTAAAGCAAGCAATGTTTCTTATGATTTAAACATAAATTAATAGCTGGTGATTAGCTAGAAAATATATTAGCGCAATAGTATGATTAAGTGAAATAGAAGGGGAGAGACAATGGCTAATATATGCATACAATTAATGAGATTACTGAAATGTCCTTGGAAAAATTGGAAACTCACAAAAGGCAAGTTAAGATGACAAACATTTGTCCATTTGATCAGTAGGAGTTGAACATGTTTCACTTGCAACTAACAAATTATTGTTTTTTAAACAGTTGGTAAAAAAACAAGTGGTAATATCTGGCTGACCTTGTTTGGGTCCAGAAACTAGATAGACTGAAGCCCAGTTTGTACATGGATGGCAAACCTCTAGACAATATTAAGAGCTGTATGATAGTCCTAATTGTTGCTAAGGATCCTGAAGCTTGACTGTTGGGGAGAAATCCTCAAAAGAAGGAAATGGCAAATAGCTTATTTATTACTGTGGGACCTGTTTTCTTGTGGAAATTTCATTACCAAACTAAGTAACATCATCAGTGCTACTAGGAAGTGGGGTCTGCTCTCATTTTATATATTAGTGACCATTAGTATGTAACCTAGTTTGGTCATGAAACCTTTGCAAGAAAACACCCAAGGACACTTCAGTTACAAATACTCTTTTCTATTGGTTATTTATTACTGCCGAGAAAATGACACATACATATACATGAAATCACTGGAAGTCCAAATTGATGTCAGAACCCTAGCAACAATTAGAACTGGAGGACAGCAAAGAAGAATTCTTTCTTATCTGGTTTAAGAAGATTCACTAAGAGTAACACTGTAGTGATGTGCAATAATTTTAGCAAAGTAACTTTGCTTTAAAATGTTAAACTATTTACTGGCAGTTCAAAGCCATTAAGATTCTGGTTTCCCCCCCCCCCCCACCGGTGCTTTTGATATAACAGCAAGCATGCCAATCTCTTCTAAGAATCTATTCTTGTGCTTTGTTGACGTAACAGTCACTAGCCTCATTTTCCTTGTGAGAGAAAAATCCTCTTTTCTCTCCATTTGAAGAAAGCTGTACCTTTAAATACAGTTAGAAATCAGCACTGAGGCCCCATCTTTGCTGATTACATCAGGTTTTATAGGATAGTTTTAAAATGGGGTGTTGAAGCATTCAAGAAATAATCTTTCTGGATTGGCAGAAAGGCATAGAAATGGAAATTGGGTCAATGTCTGTTGATGAAGAGCAATGTACCCTGGATGAAGCATCCTAATTCAGGACTACTATAAAAGTAGTGTGGGACAAAGCAGCATTTGTCCTACATACTTTCATATCCATTCAAAATATAATTTAGTATTTGAAATTATCTGATAGCTAAGTGTGTTTTTTTTATTTGAGTTGGCAAAACTAATAAGGTAAAAAGCAGTGCCAAGAGTTATAATAATAAATAATAATAATAAACCTTTATTGTCAAAGTACAACATGTGTACATTGAGATTAGCTGAGCCTCTCCCCGTGCTCCCTCCCCCCAACACACAGTGACAACAAACCCTCCATCCTACCACACCATGTGAACCAACTACACCACACACCGGCCTCCCAAGTCAATTCTGCATAAATTCAGAGATTATATCCCATTCAAAAGCCTAACAGCCCACGGATAAAAGCTGTTTTTCAGCCTGTTGGTACGGCTGGCTATACTCCTATATCTCCTACCCGATGGTAGGAGAGTAAAGAGATACTGTCCAGGGTGTGAGTCATCCCTGAGAATTTTCCTCACTCTTCCAAGGCAACGAGCCCTGGCGATGTCATCCAGTGGTGTCAGGGGACAGCCCACAATGTCTTGTGCTGTGCTCACCACCCTCTGTAATACTTTCCTGTCCGCGGCTGTCAGACCAGCATACCAAACCACAATACCATACGGTAAAATAGGGTCATTAGCCGTTGTTCTACCCTGTTCTTCCGCAAGACCCTAAGAAAGTGAAGTCTAACACCATCTCTTTCGTCTTGCCGATGTTTAGGTGCAAGTTGTTGTTACTACACCATACGGATAGTTTTTGTACCTCCGCCCTGTATGCTGTCTCATCCCCACATAGTCCCAATTAGTGAATTATGAGAATTAATGATGATGGTGAAATATTACTAGCATACAGTAAGAAAAATGTGTGTGCATTAAGGTTGATGGGGCCTAAATTTGCAGTTGTATGAGGAATTTTAGGATTATGGCAATTTAGTGATAGCAGTTTAGTATACAGTGGTTGTGACAAGTCAAATTTTATGTTAGAGAATAAAAGAAGTGATTTTAATGAGTTTATTCAAATAGTAATGATATTTGAATAAATATTAGTGTGTTAGCAAACTTGAAAAAACATTAAGTGTTTATTGCTTCATATAAAAGCTGTAGAGCTGAAGAAGATACAAAGATCAGTCCAAATTATTAGGCAACTCTGCTAGACTAGCTCACTTTTGAGGAATGATTATATTAATTGATGTTTTTATCTTGTAAATGAAGGGGGAGGGGGGAAGGAGACACCACACGTAAAATTGCACACAGTGTGTTAAAAGTGGGTGCTTACCTTTTTTCTTCATCACATACTCATAACAAAAGGACATGGGGTTCATTTGCTGTTGAATCATAAGGATAAAATAGCATATTTCTTCGCATAAATCATTAAATTATAGGTTTTTATACTGGTTTTAGAGGTGGGCTAGGGGAATTAATAGGGGAAAGTAGCAGTTAATTATGACAGCAATATCCATTAGTAGCAGCTGTGGAGGAAAGGCATAGAAGAGTGCTAGTGCACTATTCCACAGGGAACTAATGACCTAAAAAAGCTTCAGTTTAATCTATCATAACTTTTCAGCCAGCATAATTATGAAAAAGAGCCGTGGTGATGCAGTGGTCAGAATGCAGTATTGCAGACTAATTCTGCTGACTGTCAGAGGGTCGATCCTCACTGGCTCAAGGTTGACTCAGCCTTCCATCCTTCTGAGGTCAGTAAAATGAGGACCCAGATTGTTGGGGGCAATATGCTGATTCTGTAAAAGACTTAAAGAGGGCTGTAAAACACTGTGAAGCAGTATATAAGTCTAAGTGCTATTGCTATTACTGTATATAAACAATAATTACATTAAGCTCTGTATTAAATTATCTTTGGGATATTGCTGTTGACAGGACTCTCCACTGAATTTGATCCAATCTGGCTCCTTTTGTTTTAAAAGTTTAATGTATTTCTGTTACCATCTTTTTAACGGAGTTATTTCTTCCCAGAATTTATATATACATAATATTTCAAGGGTAACAAGTATATTATTTTATTTTATTCATGCAGTGAATAGTATTATGCTCTCAGAATGCTTTGCCACATGAAGAAAAAGTGATGAATAAGAAACATGAATTTTTATACCTTTCAAGTAAACTTCTATATGTTCGGTTTTTAACAAGCCAAGAAAATCAAGATCTAAATCTCAAAAGGATAAATAAGTGCAAACACTAAGTACGTTTAATTTTATATTTGTACTATGACTAAGAGAGGCAGCTAAACCTGTAAGCAAGTTTTTTTTAATATATAAGACTAATTCTGCTTATTAGACAAGATGATCTGGCAACTTCATAGAGCAGCTTTTTGCTGAAGATCTGGCACTGTTTGATTTACTGTTTCATCCTGCCTATCTTGTCTCTTCTATCTGTTGGTGTTCTGTGGCTCTTCCTTATGATAAATACTTGCTCATTAACTCCACGCCCCTCTTTTTAGCTTCCTTGTTTTCAGCTCATCCTTTACTCTGCCTGAAATATTTTCTCTTTTGCTGTCCAAGCTGCTCTTCTGGGTAAAACTATCTACATTGGAGAGAAGGCCATAGGAATGACCAAACCACCTTATTTGTAAATGATTCCATGGCAGCCAAAATCAAGCTGTTTCATTAACCAGGCCATATATACATGGCAGTTACAGCCCTAATACCAATTGCATTCATGTGAGGATATTCCGATTTTTGAATCTGTTTTTTTCCTATGTTTATGTTCTTTAATTCTAACAGTGTTTACACAAATAGAAAAGAGAGTGATCTGCTAAAGCACTAGTCTAAATTTTGCTAAATCTACTAGAATCTACATTTTCAAAAATCAGTTATTTAATAAATTTAATAAATAAGGAGTCATTTGCTCTTAAATATCAACTGTGTTGTCAGTATGCAAAATATTGTAAGAAAGGTTGTGTCACATTATCTCTCCACCTTATTATGACATGTGATATGTCATAACATGAGACTATATACTATGAGATTATAACATTTTAGGCCCAGCAATCCAAGACTTAATTTTCATATATGAAATTGGGTTTACTCACACTACCTAATCTAAAATACATTGTTTCATATTCTATCCTTTGAAAGTTGTTGAAAATATAATAACAGTAAGAAGAAAATAATATAATCCATTTTGAAATCTGAGCATAAAGTAAGAAGGAAATTGGCCACATTCTTATTCTACTCAATAAGTGCCCCAAAGTAGCCCCACTAGATTCCATGGCATTTATTCCCATATCTGTAGAATTACAGACTAAAATTTCAGTAGCATTTATATATTGAGCATTCAGCTCAGACAGACTGAGAGGAGCCATGCATAGAAATCGATTGTACTGGCCTTTCTAATGTCTGAATATCCAGTGAATGTCAGGAAATGTGTTAATATGGAACAAGACTGAAGCTGTACATTTAATACATATTCAAATAGTATTGTACACAAGCTAATGCATTGCTCTTTTTCTTTTATCTTAAACATTAAAATAAAACAATACTGGTTTCTCCAGATTTATATTCCTGTTGTGCTGCTGCTGAGCCTGTGAAGGAAATTAGCTCAGCAGTTGAATTCAGAATCATGGATCCACAGAGGTCTGGAGCAGGTCCTGAGCTGTTTCAGAATCCTTGTGTGGAAGTGCCTTCTCCAGCAATTGAAGAGTTGCAGTCTTGCACAGACTTATGATTGTTCTCTTTAGCCATCCCTTAAATAAGACAGGAAATCTTGTCTCCCCAGACACTGACCGTCATTTTTGAGTCTTCCCCTGATGCTCAAATATACCTGAATTAATTTAGATCACTGGCATGCTCTGAGAAATGTGTCTATCTTAGACTTCATCTGATAGTCCATATTTGAATTGGTTAATAAGTCCTTTTACAACTTTGCAGACTACATCAAGAGTTAACAGCTGAAACTCAGCAGCATGCTCATGCATGATATGCTCTCTTTGTCTTTGGCAATGAATTTCCTGGCTGAAAGTTACCAGCTTGATCAGCTCCTCAAAATTATCTACACATTGCAAAATTAGTTTGGCTGTTCAAGGGTGTTCAAGGTCAGAAGGAGGGTTGCCGATTTTTCAGTTTATCCAATCATTAAGAAAATTACAAAGTTTGGTTGGTGAGAAAGATGTCAGGGAGATGCTTCATATATTATGCATTTATTTTTATTTATTTACAGTATATAACGTAGAGAACTGCTTGGTCCCAAATGATTGGACAACTTATTCTTTAAAAGCAGGAACAGTACAATAATTAAGACACACATTACAGTTTTCCAGAAGAGGGGAAAAATAAACATAACGAAAGAACAAACTAATAAACAATATTAAAAAGTTATGTTAAAAAAGTAAAAAAATGTGCTTGGATTCCCACATATTTCTCATACAAAAAGGTAGGTACTTGATTCTGGAGTGTTGCAGCTGCTGCAGCTGCTTCACAAATAACTGCTGGGTGTTCCATGACTGATATCAGGAACACAAGTTTCTATTATATATATATGTATGTATGTATGTATGTATGTATGTATGTATATATACTGCTGAAAAAAATAAAGGGAACACTTAAACAACACAATGTACTGTATTTAATAGTAGGATGTCTTATCTTGTGTTCCCTTTATTTTTTTGATCAGTATGTATATATATATGTATGTATGTATGTGTGTGTGTGTGTGTGTGTGTGTATATATATATATATGTATATATGTATGTGTACACATGTGTGTGTGTGTGTATTTGTTTTCGTAGATTTTCACGGGTATAGGTATGTAGGTCTTGGCGTATTCGGGTCTTTTCCCGTGTAGGATTGAGGGTGTCTTGGCGATGTTTTGACGAGGTCCCACTCATCATCTTCAGGGTGGTGTCTTCGGTTTCGTGCTTGTTATTAGACCAGGGGTCCCTGACCTCTGGGCTGCAGCCCACTAGTGGCCCGTGTTTGCAACCAGGCCACGGAAACAGCAGGTGAGCATGAGTGCACATCCCCACTTGCATGAGCAGCAGGCAAGCGTGTCCATACGCACTCCATGTGCATGAGTGGCAGGCACATGTGCAAGCTGCTTGTGCAAATGGAGCTGCATTCATGTGCATGTGCTTGCCAGCCGCTTGTGCGGAATCATCCCCTTTCACACACACACACACCCCGGTCTGCAAGACTGGAAAGGTTGGGGAACTCTGTTCTAGCAGAGAAATAAATGAATGAAATCTCTGATTTACAAGGCTAGGCTTGGCCTTCCTCCAAATCAGGGGTCCACAACCCTCAGGCCATGCAAGCAGGCAAGCGCATGTGTGCAGCTCCATTTGCACAAGCAGTGAGCACTCACATGTGCATGAAGCTCCATTTGTGTGGACAGCGGGCACCTGCTACTCACGCAAATGGAGCTTCGCACACAAGTGAGAGTGCTCACCATTTGTGTAAATGGAGCTGCATGCGCCAGTGCACACACCTGCCACTTGCACAAAACCGTTTCCTCTCCCCCCCCCCCACTGGTTCACAAAGCCAGAAAGGTTGGGGACCACTTTGCTAGACTGTCTAGTTCATTATGTCTGTCTGGGGATGCCATTTCATGCTGATACTGAAGCAAAGTATTAGGAAGCAGTGATTAGCAGGACAGTAAGAATATGTAGCCATATTTTTCCTTCATCTCTAAATAAAGGATCTCCTCTTATGACAATGGGAATAAGGAGTAAGCTGATCTGCCTGTCAGACATCTTCTTGAGCATGGCAAAAATCGTGGCTCTCCAGACGGTGACCTCTAATTGAGGGACGCATTTATTCAGCAGAAGATTCATAGATATAGTTTTACTGGATCATTTTTTTAAATTGGAGTGCAGGGGGGAAAAACATATTCACCAGCAGTCCCCAACCTTTCTGGCTTTGTGAGGGGTGAGAGGAAATGGTTTCATACAAGCGGCAGATGCATGTGCTTGAGCACACAGCTCCATTTACACAAGTGGTGAGCACTCTCACTTTTGTGTGAAGCTCCATTTGTGTGAGTGGCAGGCGCCTGCCATTCACACAAATGGAGCTTCACGCACATGTGTGAGTGCCCACTGCTTGTGCAAATGGAGCTGTACACACATGCTCACCCACTTGGATGGCCCAGGGGTTGTGGATCCCTGATTTAGAGGAAGGCCAAACATAGCCTTGTAACTCAGAGCTTTTATCCACTTTCCAGCCTTGGGGATTGGCATGGGGGGGGGAGGGGGTGTTTCTGCACAAGCACCTGGCAGGCACATGCTCACGCACACAGCTCCATTTGCACAAGCAGCATGTACATGTGCCTGCCACTCACGCAAATGGAGCTCATGTGCACGTGCTCACCTGCTGCTCATGCAAGTGGGAATGTGCGCTCACGCTCACCCGCTGTTTCAGCCCAGAGGTTGGGGATCCCTGATATACACAGAGAAAATAAGATTACTTTGTACATTAGACCATATTAGTCTGTCTGTCTTCCTCTTCTTTCCTGAGACAGGAGATATTTTTGTTGGCCTTGAGTGGTATCTGAACTACGTTGACACAAGGGATTTTTTTAATCAGGGTTCTTCCAACCTGCTTCACAAGCTTTATATTTCTAAGTATAGTGAGTGACCAGGATAGTTTCTGTGTTTAAATTAAAGTGTTAGCAGTACAGTCAAAGACAGCCTGACTAGGCACTGTGTACTCAAGAACTGAACTGTAACAATTCAGATTTGAGGACAGGTTTAAGAAGTAGCCGTGAAAGATTCTCTTTCAAGGAAATGTGAAATTACTTCCTTTTTAATCAGGCTTTCATATTCTTACAGACCCACTCCTTTATACTGAGCAGTTGGTAAACATGCTTTCCAAACAGAAAGTTTGAGAGTCTCTGTGCAACATAGATATTGAATGAGGACTGTATGTTTAATGTATGTTGTAACAACTTGTTATAAATGTTCTAACAGTAAAACTATTTTAGAAAATGAGACATTGGTTAATGATTACTTACTGGTCATGGTTACTTACAAAATGTCCAATGCATTCCCCTAAATGCTTGGGGGTGTTTGTATTACTCTCATAGTTTACATGTCTGCTTGTAAAATCAAATTGTTTTCAAGGATCATGATTGCTATATAACATTCTTAGATGAAAGACTGGGTTTCTTTGCTCCCCTGTGGGTGGGTATACTGGTATTATAGTATAAGTAAAACTGATTTTATTCAGGGAAACAATGTATACGTCCTATGTTTATCTTAAATCAGGAAATTACTTTCCTGACATGGATTTTCTGAGTACAGTGAGCTTTTAGTTTATACTGAAAAGTAGTGTGGCCAATGAAAATATGCATGGCTAACTCTGCTTGGAGAATGACATGCATACTGTTTTATCAATGTCCTGGATCTGCTTGAGGAGTTCTTCCATATAAATAGAATCTTTTTAGAGGGATGGAAATTCTGATTGGCCAAGCTTTGCATTAACATTAAGACAATTCTGCTCATATTAGAGTGTCTCCCTTCAGCCTGAATCAATCTGTATTGTCAAAAAATGTTCCAAGCACATATTTTTAGGAGATATGTGTAGACCAATGGATTTCCTTTGACTCCTTCATACTTTTGTTATACTTGAACAAAGCTATGGCATAATTTAAGAGACTAGCTTCATGGAAAATCCATTTCAGTTGTGCGGTTTGCAAAATGGTGAACTATGCAGAAATTGAACAACTTAGTGATTTATAAGCAATATATCATGTGAGATATCTCATGATTCTGGTATTAAATTTAGTCCCAAGCTTAAAATTATTAGGTAACTGATCAACATTCTTCTACTGAGTGTATTTTCAGAAAATAGACTATATTTAGAGAATACCTAACCACAATAAGTATCTGGAAATCTACCACAGAGTCTTGGGAAATATTCTAGTCTGATCTTAGAATGATAGTACTAATGATTCCACAAAAGCTCTAATTTCTTGTATATACTTTCACATTTTAATAAATCAAAATAGCCTATTTTGTCAAAAGCCATTGACCATAGCTTCCCTCTCAAATTAAAACCCACTTTCTTTTGAACTGGTCTCAGTTTTGCCTTAATGAACCAATACTGAATACCAACATAATTATGTTAGTATTCCTCAGGAAAAAAGAACCAGTATTTATATAACCAAAATAGCATCAACCAAGCCCAGACAGCAAAGCGATATTGGAAGAGAAGAAGTGATAGAGGGAATTGAGGTTGCCGGAATCTTGGTGAAAGTGACCACGTCATACTGGAATTTAATATAATGCAAACACTAGCAATAGGAAAAAAACCCAACCAGGGTCTTAAACTTCAAAAGAGCTGACTTTAACAAACTCAGAGAAAACCTAGGAAAGATCCCATGGATGAAAATCCTAAAGGGGAAAATAATCCAAGAAGCGTGGGAAACTCTGAAAAAGGCGATCATAAAAGCCCAGACCAGCACAATATCACTGAAAAAGAAAAACAAGAAATTTAAGAAGAAACCAGCATGGCTGCACAAAAATCTCTCTGAAAAACTTGAAGACAAAAAAGGACAAATACAAAATATGGAAAGACGGGCACATAACTAAGGCTGATTATCAGCAGACAGCCAGAACATGCAAAAATGAAGTCAGGAAAGGAAAGGCTCAGAATGAACAAAGTCTTGCAACTGAAATCAAGGATAATTAAAAAAAAGTTTTTTCCAACATATTAAAACAAGAAAAAAACTCAAGGAAACTGTAGGTCCATAAAGAGAGAAGATGGCAAGGAAATAACAGGCAACAGGGAGAAAGCAGAGCTACTCAACTCATTCTTTGCATCAGTCTTCACACAAAAGGAAACTATAGCCCAACATACCAAAAAACCACTGCAAAAGACAAACTAGAAACAAAAATTAAAATAAGCAAGAAAATGGCAAGAGAACACATATCCGACCTTGACGATATAAATTGCCGGGACCCAACAGATTACATCCCAGAGTTCTGAAGGAGCTGGCAGATGTTATCTCAGAATCATTGCACCATATCTTTCATAAATCCTGGAGCACCGGGGAAGTACCTGAAGATAGGAAAAGGGCTGTTGTGGTTCCCATCTTTAAGAAAGGGGGGAAAAATGGAAACTATAGAACAATCAGTTTAACATCAATGCCTGGGGAGATCCTAGAAAATATAATAAAAAAACAGATCTGCAAACAACTAGAAGCAAACAAAGATATAACTAGTAGCCAGCACAGGTTTGTTAAAAACAGATCATGCCAAACCAATCTTATTTCATTCATTGATAAAGTGACTAAATTAGTAGACCAGCAAAATGCTGTGATCGTAGTATACTTAGACTTCGCTAAGGCATTTGGTAAAGTAGACCACAACCTACTCCTTGGTAAGCTACAAAAAGGTGGAATAGACATCACCACCACATGGATCTGTAGCTGGCTGTCAAACCATACTTAATAAGTAGTCCTCAATGGCACTACATCCACATGGAGAGAAGTAAGCAGTGGGGTACCACAAGGTTCCGTCTTAGGCCCAGTACTCTTCAATATCTTCATAAATGACTTAGATGAGGGAATTGAAGAGGAACTCATCAAATTTGCAGATGACACTAAACTGGCAGGAATAGCCACATCCCAGAAGACAAACTCAGGTTCCAAAAAGATCTTGACAAACTTGAACAATGTGCCCTATCCAACAAAATGAGTTTCAATGTGGAGAAAAGCAAAGTCTTACATTTAGGCAGGAAAAATCAAAGGTACAAGTACAGATTAGGTGAGATCTGGCTTAAAAACAGTAACTGTGAGAGGGACCTTGGAGTCCTAGTGAACGATCACTTGACTATGAGCCAGCAGTGTGCAACTGCCGCCCAAAAAGCTAATACAATCCTGGGTTGTATAAACAGAGGCATAGAATCAAGATCATGCAAAGTATTAGTACCGCTTTATAAAACCCTAGTAAGACCACACCTGGAATACTGCAGCCAGTTTTGGTGACCATATCACAAAAAGATTTACGAAGAACAGCTGCAGGAATTGGGTTTGGCTAGTCTAAAAAAAAGAAGAAATAGGGGAGACATAATAGCAGCATTGCAGTATTTGAGGGCCTGCCCAAAGAAGACGGGTTCATGTTATTCATCAAAGCACCAGAGGGCAGGACAAGAAACAATGGTTGGAAACTGATCAAAGAGAGAAGCAACCTGGAATTAAGGAGAAACTTCCTGTCAGTGAGGACAATTAACCAGTGGAACAGCTTGCCTCCAGATATCGTGGTTGCTCCATTACTGGAGATTTTTAAGAAGAGACTAGACAGTCACTTATCTGAGATGGTATAGGTCAGTGATGGCAAACCTTTTAGAGACTGAGTGCCCAAACTGCAGCCCAAAACCCACTTATGTATCATTGGATGCCGGGCGGGTGTGGTCCTTTGGGTTGGCGTGGCTGCAGTGGTAACAGCAGATTGCGTGGGACTAAAAAGTTCAATCAATCAATTCCAACTTTGCGAGAACTTTTTTTCCTGCGAGAAGTTGAAATTAATTGATTGAACCTTTTTTTGTGTGTACATGGCGGCGGAGGCCTAAAGCGAAAAGGTGAACGCCTAGGACTGGGGTGACAGTGCGCGTGCCCACAGAGAGGGCTCTGCATGCCACCTGTGGCACCCATGCCATAGGTTCACCACCACAGGTATAGGTTCTCCTGCTTGAGCAGGGGGCTGGACTAGAAGACCTCCAAGGTCCCTTCCAGCTCTATTCTATTCAAGACACAGAGGAGCCTTGAGATTTGCAAGGGAAAACAAATATAAAAAACAGAGGGGAGAAGAAAGAGTCAAATGAGGATAGAACGTTGATTAACTATCAGCAGAGGGGAAAAAACTAAAAACAAACTCATTTTCTAAGTACTAATGTTTATGCAGCCAAAAAGACCACTATTCCCACATAAAAGGACTTTTCTAGCAGGCTGCAGAAATGCAGACATATTTTAGAGGGTAAAAAAATACAATTGGTGATCTCTCTTTCGCTCCATTGTACATTGGTATAACTCAGGTGTCTATCGTAATCCCATTGACACGTGTTGTGCCACTTGGAGGAGGCATCAATAAATACAGACTAAATGATTAGATCTTTTTGTGATTTGAATAGACCATTCTCTTCTTCTCCCCTATATTTCCAGGAAGGCTGATTAAACTAAAGTTTAAAGTGGATAAGGGCAACTGACGGGTTTAATCAAGATAAGATGAAATACCATGAGTTGAAAAAAATGTCAGTCTAGATGGAATTATTAGACATGGGGTTATGGTCTCCTGAAAGATAAAGTGCATCATATGACATTTTCCTTGGTTTGTGGCTATCATGACAAATGCACTGTTTTACCAAGGCAATCGTTGAAGAATTTTGGCTAATCTATCAGCTACATCTCTTTATAGACAAAGTAGACCTTGTAGTTCAAAGTTACAACAGCCTCAGAAAAAGTGACTTATGATTTGTACTTGCACTTAAGACAATCACACCACCCCCTGTGGTTACGTGATTTACAAATAATTTACAAACAATTGCAGCATCCAGACGTCACAGGATTGCAATTTGCAACCTTTTTTCCCATTTTCCAGCAAAAAACACCCATTGGTTAAGCTGAATTGCTTAACAACTATGTGATTCACTTAGCAACTGCATAATTCACTTAAGAACAGCATGATTCGCTTAACTGCCATAAAGTGTCATAAAATTGGGCCCACTTTGACATATGACTGCAGTGATTTATGATGGAAATTCCAATCCCAATTATGATCATACACTGAGGACAATCTGTCATCATCTGACAGTATAACCCAAACTTATAGTCTATGGATTTGTGTTTAGTCTTTGTTTTATTTGTGGGGGGGTCTAGGGAAACAACAGATTTTTGTACCAGCTGCACTAGATACAAGATTTATAGGAACTACTCCCACACAATTCAGCTACTAATGTCAACTGTAGGGTTCCTCTAGTGCTCCTCCTCAGTTTGATCTCATCCACATGGTACTACAATCTTTTTCTTCCTCCTTATTTTAAAAGTATCTTTCAAAGATTGCATATATCTGTTTTCATTTGTTACTTTTTAAAATAAGGTTCAACTCCACCCCAACGATGGGAACTCACCAGGTGATTCTGGATTGCAATCTATGCCACAGATAATTTTTTTTGGGGGGGGGGGTAAATAGAAGAGAGAATGTAATGTAGGCTACCTTGAATTTCTGTAGGATATGCAGGATAGAAATCTAACAGTAAAACAAATAAACCAATATGGTTGTTTTTAAAAAAATAACAAAGTGGTGCCTTGAGACTGCCTTCAAAAGAAGCATAATTTTATGCGTCTTTGAGGGCAAAACCTAAAGGCAGCATTTTACTAGATTTTTTTTTAAAAAGTACAACATTGATTTTTTTAAAAATTGTTAGATTTATATAGCACCTTTCCTCTAGACTAGAGCAATATTAGGCTTTAATATGCATACTTACTTGGAAATACATGAATGGACTTTAAAAATTCTTTTTCAAACAAGCATAAAGGCTTCCTAGCAGTGTTCTTTCATCTTCAATTATTATTAAAATATTGAATATTCAATGAATATTTAATACTCATTTCACAGAAGAAAAATTGTCAGGATGCCAAAAAGCAGATTATACTACTACAGAATCGCCTTATCTAATTACGTATATGAGGACTGAATGTTTACCAGTAAATAATGCTTAAGAAAAAATAACTTACTGATCATATATTAAAAAATTCTGTACCAGATTCAAGTGCTTTCATGATACAAACGTGTTTGTTGCTGTTGGGGTAGTATGCCATTTTGGAATGGCATATTGTATACATAAATGTGCTTGGTTTTTTATCCTGATGTTGCCATTTACTTTAAAAACTAAACAAAGCAAAAAGGCTATTGCATTCAATACTGTGACAAAAGCCAAATTCTTTCTTTCAAGGCTCTTAGCTGTACATATCATGAAATAATCAATGGGTAACTTTAGCTTCAAGAAATTTTTGAAAAGAAAAAAAAAAGAAACATTGAATGTTTATATTTAACAACTTACTTATTACCACAAAACCCAAAAATGCATTTATTTATTTTTAAAAGATCTAGAGTATGTTTGAGCCTTTATGACTAAGGGATTTTTCCTCAAATGTAATTAAGATTTCCTTGGTCATTCGTAGCCATAACCACAAAGTTAAACTGTCCCTTCTGTTCTTGGGAATTTCATGTCTGAAAAATGCACTGAACTTCAGTTCCTGCCAAACACAGAGATGTTCAGTCCAGTTCGAAGCCACAGCCCAGGTAGGTGACTAAGTGCTTAGTCATATAAACAGAAAATACTCATGCTGTATTACTAATTGTTATCTTTCAGGCCAGCATTAGATTGCTTCCTTTTATGACCAGACTCCAGAACACTTCAGCACTGCTACACAAAGTGAAGTCTATTTATTTTATGAATTCAGAAATACAAAGCACAGAAATCCTGCCATTAAAAGCGTGCTTTGCTTTAAGTGAAAACGCCACAAAACTCTGGAACAGTGTTTTTAGGGAGTTAGAACAGAGATTTCAAGAAAGGCAGTTTTTTTATTTACTGTGAAATTTTATAAACATGCTGAGAGATCTGAGGGTAACGTATTCTCAATTTGTATGAAATAATGAGACAAAATTGCAATAAAAGTAATTATGTAGTGAAATATGGAACTCTATAAAGTGGAAATATTAACATTTGATGTCTATATTATTAGTCAAGTACGATTTTGTTTTCTCCTTTTCCAGATCTTAAGTACTGAGTAAGGAAAAATAATCTATCAGAAAACGAGAAATTATGATGCCTGCTGGACATTTTTAATTTAAAAATGAAGAAGAAAGCTACCTTTCCATCACTTAGATTTCCAAGGATGGACCAGCAGGTTAAATTTAGTAATAAATAAAGAGAAATATAGTCAAACAAGTGTCATTCTTAAGAGATAATTTCAGTCCTAGCATGAGCTGAGCTACTTACTGTAGTAAATCACGAGAATCACAAAGAAAGAAATGAAAATAAAAAATTACAATCTTCTTTTCATTTTAAGTAAAATAACCTATTACTCTGGTTAGTAGTATAAGAGTGTGTGTCTGTCTGTCTGTGTGTGTGTGTGTGTGTGTGTGTGTGTGTGTATTCATTCATTTTTTTCATTTGTGGCATATACAGTAGGCTGTGTAAATAGATGAGGAGGAGTTTTTTTCATTGCAGTGAGTAAATTCTTTTAACAACCTCAGAGGAAAAGAAAACAAGTAAATGTGTGTTTTGATCATGAAGCTGAACTCATCACCCAAAAATACTCTCCTTCTACCCTATGATGGAGCAGGAAAAAAAACATGTCTAGACATGAAGCCTATCTAATACCTGATCCAATAACTTTCTTTGCCAAGCTTAACCAAAGTGCTGAAGTAACATAGCCAAGAAGCAGGAAAGGAAAGTTTTGGAATCCTTGACACTACTAAATCAAAACTTAGTAAGTTGAGGGGAAATAGACTGCCTTTGGCACAGGAACACATAAGAAGTCCTCTCAGCAGTCAAAACCAAAATGCTGCAGACTTTTTCTTTTACCTTTTACTTTTATAAGATTTATCAGGTTAAATTGTTCTTTCCTTCCATCCGGCTTTCCATCCTAACCATCGTTAGAAGCGTTAAGCCAAGAAAAGTATTCTACTCACATAACAATTTTCATTCTTGGCTTCAGTTAAATTTTAAAGTGAAAATTTACAAAGTTTTGGCAAGGCAAATAAATGCCTAGGTCCTGGCCATGAAATACTGAAGTCAGATGATGAAGGCCAATATATTTGGGGATTAAATAAGAGCTCTTAATAAATGAGAAACCCAAGAAAAATCAGCTGATTGAGAACATTTTAATCTTTTCTTCTTGCCTTTCTTCTATCTAAACTTGCTACCCAGCACATTTAGACAAAAGACAAAATGCAACAGGAATGAATCCTAATAATCCTACAGCAGTGCATGGAATCGATCAACCTCCACCTTGTCTTTTCACTACCATGAACAAAATAATTAATTAATACTTTCACTCTGTATTTTTATTTTAAAAAATTATTAGCCACCCATCTTACCACAAGTAACTCTGGGCGGCTCACAATATTAATATAATACAATACAATACCCCCTGCAAGCATGGGAAGAAGAAATAGGTTGCCAGCAGAGCTAGCTCAGATTTCAAATGCAGAGGTTCCCCTGGATGGAGGGGAAAGGCTGCTTTACTGGTGAATTAAATGTTTTTTTGCAAAGCATAGGACTTACCCTGATCGTGCTGCTCAGCCACCTCGTTGCTAGGCTGCATGGGTACCTCGATTAAAAAGGATGCTGCTTGTAGACTTCTCCCAAGTGTCCCAGCAAGAGAGGCCTGCTCTCCTTCCCTTCCTCTCCTCCTTCGCTCTTCAGATCTTCGCAAGAAAAGCAAGCAATTGTGAGGGGTGGAGGAGGATCCAGTGTCTGTGGGGACCCCAAGGGGTGGAAAGCAGACCATGGGATATCTCAGGGGATGGGGAAAAGCCTTGGGAGGCCTAAAGCAGGTGGACTTGTGCCTCCACTAGGCCCTCCAGGTCATCCTCGAGGCATCCTATGCGCACTTAATGACTGGCACATTTGTTTAATGAATGCATTGGGGAAAGTAGGGCTGGGAGAGTCATTGATGATGTTCATTTAAAATTTAGTCCGATTTTCAACAGTAAAAGGTAGGCTGAATTACTGTCATAACTTGAGGACTACCATTAGTGAAACTTTTCCCTGGTCCGTATACACAAGCAGACTCAGGTAGGCCACATAAGTAGATTTATTGCATAAAATTGAAAATCCTGCATACAAGAAGTTCTCCATCTAACATACAAAGCAATCTTGTTATTTATATAGGTTACTCCCAAGATTCAAATCCTGCATTTCTCCCTCCTGTTGTTTTTTGTGGCCTTGACGTTTTTCTGCCATTTGTCTTTTCTTTACAAAATAGTTTTCTCTGGCACGAGAATGAGAGATTCCATCTCACCAGCTTCAGACTTTCTTCATTGTGTATTGCTTGGTGCAGCTTCTTACCCAAAAATAATTTGAAGAGCCATTTGTCTAATAGGCAAAAAGAAGTTAGAGATCACTTCAGCAACCACCTCTGCTATAATTTCCATAATTACAGCAGTACTGGAATCATAAAAATCACAACAGAATCTTATAAAGCTGTCTTTATATGACATATCAGCAATTCTTTATTTCTCTTGAGTTGCCATTAATCAAATTAAAAATTCCATATATGGTTCCTTGTAGATCTATTTAGGATATTGTATTAACAAAGAACATATCTCAATCAGTGGGTTCAACCTATATTGTTAAGCTATAATTTGATAAACCATGGTTTGTTGAATAAGCTATAGTTGGCTATGGAATACCATATGAAAAATGCTGTTGTAGAGCAATATCTGAATCCAGCAATATTGAAAATTTTTTAATGCTTATGTTAGAGGACTGAGATCCTAGATTTTGTTGGAACTTTTCTGCCAGTTATTCAAGGTTTTGATGATATTATCATTCAAATAAATAGCTGTTTATAAGGAAAAATTTGCAATATTTTTATTGCTTGGCTGGCAAAAAAAAAATACTGAGGACCATCTCATCTCATTCATCACCATTTATTTATTAAGCTCTGCCTTATTTTTACTGTTTTTGTTTATAGCAGTATTCCCAATTTGATTCCAAATATTATCTGACAATACTTGGGGACCATTTTCAAGTTACAAATTAAAAGAATATATTGAAGATTAAAATGAATTACATCTGACAAGAGCTAAATAAGGGAAATAAGTGAGCAAGTAAGTGAAGCAGGAGGTTTGTTTTAGAAGAATACAGTTCCCTAAAGGAATGTTGATTTTTATCATTGTTATGGATTAGGGTCAATCTCTTTGGACCTCTACTGTATATAGCATTTAAAATAAAATATTCATTTATAGCATGCTATCATGAGGGTCAAACAGTGGCTGAATTTAAATTAACATTTGATAACTATTGTCATAACACAGTAACTTCATGGGAGACTCATAATTTGAAATAGCATAACAAAGAAGAAAAGATTTTGACCGTTCCTTAGTTTTATATCAACTAAGATATCAACATATCTTTATGATCTACATATTATTATATTTATCATTAAGTATTTCCAATTAGGAACTTGTTAGCTTTTCTTTCAACAATTATGAATTTTCTACATTGCTCTTTCCTTTGTTTTAACTTAACAGAGTATCTAAATCAATGTGAATGCCATTTTGTAGGCAAATATTTTCTCACTATTTTCTACATTTTCAGCTAGAATGGAATATTTCCAGATGCTGTTTTGGAAGCAACGGAATATAGAATTTTTGTAAGCGGTAATTTTCTACCAGGATTGTCTCCTGTCCAGAAAGTAGCAGGGTTGGCCTATTCTCATGCCTTTAGGTAAAGGTAAAGGTTCCCCCGCACATACGTGCTAGTCGTTTCCGACTCTAGGGGCCGGTGCTCATCTCCGTTTCAAAGCCGAAGAGCCAGCGCTTGTCCGAGGATGTCTCCGTGGTCATGTGGCCAGCATGACTAGACGCCAAAGGCGCACGGAACGCTGTTACCTTCCCACCGTAGTGGTCCCTATTTTTCTACTTGCATTTTTACGTGCTTTCGAACTGTCTAAACCTGTGGAATAGTTCATAGAAATATTATATCCTATCCACTAAAATTAAAATTGCTTTGGCCATGTTTAGCTTCCCAGTAAAGAGAACATAATTTGGCAGTGAACAAGACTGCATTTGTTTCATAAGAAAACACTAATTGCTGCAGAGGATGGAGATCAAACACTACACATATTCTTGGTAAATATGCATCATCTAGATCAGGGGTGTCAAACTGCTGGCCCGCGGGCTGGAGCGTCACGGAGAAACCGCGCCCATCCCATTTTCGGCAATGGGAAAAAGTTCCGATACGTCGCGCAACGTCACGTGACGTCGCGAGTTTGACATGCCTGATCTAGATCTAATCTATTGTCTAGATGGGAGTAGTTTGTTTTGTTGTAGAGACATGCTGCTTACAAAAATATTTGAATAACAGTACTAGAAGAGATCTTGACTTAGGTCATCTTAATTAGCTCACATGCCCAATACAGTGGTTAAAAGATGGTTTGTATTGCCACGTATTTTAGTCCTGAAAAATTCTCGGTTGAACAGTTTGGCCTCCAGAATGAGGTTCCAGTGGGGCTTTGCTCCAACACACACTTTCCTTCCTCTTTAAGCTGGCTTTGGGCAATAGTTCTATTTGTCATTTAGCTCCATGCCAAATACTAATTTTCAGTTTGTCATCTTTGACTCACAGAAGCTCTTTCCTCCATGAAAAGGATGCAACTCCCAGCTGATCATGGAAAAAATTTAACAGGCAATTCATTTTTTTTCCTGATAGCACCAAAGATGAGAAGTGGGCAAATTGGAACAACTTGCTGAGGAAGTCCTGTCATTTCCAAAAGGAAATGTGATTCACTACGTAGGGCATTTTTGGGAGCTTGAATCAGAGATATCGAGGAAGTGAATTCTTGGACAGCTTAGCCTGAAAAAGATCACATGGCTTGTGGGTTAACGGTGACTTTCCCAACAAATATTTGTGACTTTCTCTGGTACACAAAGGAAGCAGCAAAAACTCAGATTACAATGCAAATGAAGAAGCAGAAAGTAAGACAAGCAGTTCAGACTCAGAAATAGGGGGAGTGGGGGTGGGAAACGAACTGAGCTCATTTTGAAATATGAAAAGCCATTTATTTTTTTTATAAAAACCAGAGAATATAAAAAGCTAAACTTCACATTTGCAGTGCTACAGAAAAGTTTATAAACTGCTATATTACAGCTCCATAAAGAAATACACAAATAGAAAACTAGGTAACCAAAAATGTAATGTAGTATTTACTGTATGAATATTTATGTATAACCCAACCTCTTTCACTATGCTTTTATTTATTTTTATTCTAGTTTAAAAATCTTTTCAGGTAGCTGAACCGTTGTAATACAATTCTGACTTGCTCATGATGACTAACCTGTGAGAAAGAGACATTGTTCACTGCCAGAATCCATCCCTTGTGTTTAGAAGATCCAGAGTCAATCTTGTAATGTATTGTAATGTTAAACAGGGAGGAAGAATAATGTGTTTGTTTGAAACTGCTGTAAAGGAGGTCTGGAGTTGCTTCAATTATCTCCTCCCCTTTCTTTAACTATTATGGTCTGCACTTTTTCTTTCTTTCCTTTATATATTTCTTTTATCCAGGTTAAAAGTCCCAATAAAATTATATTTAAAAGGAGACATATCTAAATTAGATTAGACTTCTATCTAAAATTCTGGAGAGCAGCTGCTAACTTTTAAATAATGTTAAACTACACAAACCAATGGTTACAGCATCAGCTGTAAATGTATGCAATCAATACATTTTTCAATGAGGTTGTTTTTCCCCCCCAAATTTCAGCCCCTGTCTCAGGGGTGTCAAACTGCTAGCTTGCAGGCCAGATGCGTCATGCCAAAACCACGCCCACCCCATTGCCGGCAATGGGAAAAAAAGTCACGATACATCGCAACACGTCACATGATGTTGCGAGTTTGACACCCCTGCCCTATCTTATACACAAAACCTGCTTCTCAAGGTTTTTTTTTTAACAAGGTGTCATTTTAAGGGTTAGAGTTCCTTTACTTTCAGAAGCTCATATTTTTTTTTACTCATTTGTAACCATAAGTATGTATGGCACATGAATTAAATACCTTACTCATTTATTAACATATGAAAGAACAATTGGAGGATAATAGCTCAAGAATCTGTTGAGCTGCAGTTAAGCTTGGAAAAAAGCTTCTAGTTAAACTAAAAGTACAGTTTATTACCTGGACAGCTAAATGCATAGAGTGCAGACAGGGGAGGTAAGTAGTATAGATCCCTGCCCTGATTTAGGAAATCCAGAACGTAAGCCTCCATAGCTTGCTTTTTGTACTATCTCTGACTGAAAGCTAAGGATGACTGATTCTTTTTTGTTTTTATTTATTTATTTATTTATTTATTTTATTAGACTTATATACCGCCCTTTTCCTGTAGGACTCAGGGCGGTTCACAAGGTTTTTTTAAAAAACAATACAGCAAATTACAAAAATTAAAAACAATTAAAATGATTACATTAACCTTGAAATAAAAACCCCAATTAAAATACAATTGAAACCCCAGTTAATCCTCTCAGTCCAGGCCAGAGAGCTCAAAGAGCCAGGTCTTCAGGTCCCGGCGGAATGAGCGAAGGTCAGGGGCAGTCCTAAGCTCTACAGGCAGCTGGTTCCAAAGGGCCGGCGCACCCACAGAGAAGGCCCTCCCCCTGGGTATTGTCCGCCGGCAATCTTTTACCAGCGGTACCCTGAGAAGACCCTCCCTGTGGGAGTGCACAGGACAAAGGGAGCTTGATGCTGGCAGCAGGTGTTCCCTCAGATATCCCGGACCCAAGCCATTAAGGGCTTTATAGGTCATCACCAGCACCTTGAATCTCACCCGGAGGGCAACCGGAAGCCAATGCAGCTCACGGAGCAGAGGTGTTATGTGTGAGTATCGGGAAACCCCCATCACAACCCGTGCGACTGCATTCTGCACCAGCTGAAGCCTCCGGGTGGTCCTCAAGGGCAGCCCCATGTAGAGAGCGTGGCAGTAGTCCAATTGGGAGGTCATTTATGGTGAATATTTTTAAATATATTTGATATGTCCATTCAAAATAATCCTCCAGGTATCTTACAAAATTTAGC
Organism: Vipera berus; assembly: GCF_964194415.1. Classification (NCBI taxonomy): domain Eukaryota; kingdom Metazoa; phylum Chordata; class Lepidosauria; order Squamata; family Viperidae; genus Vipera; species Vipera berus. The sequence continues at coordinate 59,425,075 of NC_138206.1, forward strand.
ATAAAAACTAAAATATAAATTTGAGGATTTCTCAAGTTCTTCTGGCTCTATTTTGTTTGGTCCACTTTCTCTCCCATCCAAAAACGTTCATGCATATCTCCATATATGTTGTAGCAATAGGGTTAGCTCAAATAATAAAAGATGGTCCTTCAGAGTTGGCATGCACTTTTTGGCTTTGGTGGAGTTGCTTCACTGCTGGTGCCACCTATCTTCCCTAAAGATGCCAGATGAGGCACTATATGTGTGTGTGGACTCCTACAACCTGTGGCCTTATTTGGCAAGTATGAAAGAAAAAAGATGAGCAAAATGTGTTATCTCCTAGGCCTGAAGCCTGAGATATGAGACTAGAGAAATCAGCCCTCCTTCTCTTGAGATAGATTTATCTCACAGGGGATAAATAAAATTGCAATATATTCAGTGGCATCTATGGGACATATAGGGCATCTATTTCTCTGAAAGATGTGAATTCAAACCCAGGTGAGTGAATGTGAATTCAAAATGTTTACAGTTGACTTGACATATGCCTGGCATTCTGGAATACTGTGAAGGCAAGTAGGATTCACAATGTACATTTTCATGCCCTCATCTCCAATCTCCATTTTAATACATACTTTCCTTCACACATATATTTTTAAACCAATTTTCCACAACAAAATTAAGCTTTATGGTGAATATTTTTAAATATATTTGATATGTCCATTCAAAATAATCCTCCAGGTATCTTACTAAATTTAACATAAAAACTAAAATATAAATTAGCAATAAAACAAATCAAAAGAACAGCTTAGGTATTAGACCTGTTCTTACCCTAGGAAGCAACTGCAAAAACAAATAACAGCATTTTTCTGCATGCGCTGTCATGCCTTCATTCAGTTTTATGTTTTCCAGATTAAATATATTACCTTCCCTCCATTTTTCATCAAAAATATTCCATTCAGCTATCTTTGCTGCCTACTCCCCCCTCCCACTTTCCAATTGCCCTTTCTTTCTTTCTTTCTTTCTTTCTTTCTCTTTCTTTCTTTCTTTCTTTCTTTCTTTCTTTCTTTCTTTCTTTCTTTCTTTCTTTCTTTCTTTCTTTCTTTCTTTCTTTCTTTCTTTCTTTCTTTCTTTCTTTCTTTCTTTCTTTCTTTCTTTCTTTCAGAAGAGTCCAGTAGTAAATTCAGTTCTCCTGTTCAAGTCTGAAGAAGAAAAGTGAAAATTGAAAAATATCATGTCTGATTATTTGAAAGCAATGATTTGACTAATACACAACCTAAAGTCACATAAACCATTTCTATAGCTTTATCATACTGTGGATATGTTTGTGATTGTATTGTTGCAAATCCAAATGTCCCAGTCTAAAGCTCACTTATTTATTTCCTTGTCTGAAATTTGCATTTGTCTGTTTTAAATTTCATTTTGCTATTTGCTTTCCAGTTTCCATTCTATTAATATCACTTGTAATGCTATCCTGTCCCATAATGAGTTAATTATGGTTGCCAGTTTTGTGTCATCAACAACTTCTTTCCATCTCTCCATCTAATACAGGGGGGGTAAAAAGATGATTTAGATTTCCTTATGGGTGACAGTACTGACAATCCTCTGCCTAATGAAATAAAGTAAATTTAGCAGAGGAATATTTTTGTGTATGAAATGCCTAAGTTCTAAGCTTGTGTGTGAAAGCAAACTTTTGATCTGGGCTTCTATGTTATCCTTTTCTATCCTTTAATTTGAGTGTACATCTACCCATGAAAACATCCTGTTCCAGCTGGTAAATCTTCTGGATCTAGTACAAACAGTGCATATTTCACAAGTTTGAAGTCAGTCTATTCTTTAAGCTATTAATAATAAAAGTGTACCAACATAGGGGGGAGTATTATAACAGAAGCTACATTCTACTTTGATATGGATCCCTTGATAAATCAATAATAAGTACAGTTTTACAACTGTATTTCAATTTAGTTTTTCTTCATAACCTTTATGTATTTACACATATGGGAGAAGCACCGCCACAGACCTCCACATCAGAACCTTCTAGAATGGACCAAATCTCTTGTTAGTAAATTCAACCTCTATTGCACATGTAATGGCAGATGCTCTCAATGAGTCCCTTCAGTTAATTTTTAGTTTCCATATTGGCTTTAGTATTTAAGAGCCTTGGTGGAGCAGTGGGCTAATGCCTCCTTAAGTAACACCAGCTGTCTGCAATTATTGCAGGTTCGCATTCCACCAGGCTCAAGGTTGACTCAGCCTTCCATCCTTCCGAGGTAGGTAAAACGAGGACCCAGATTGTTGGGGGCAATAAGCTGACTTTGTAATAATGCCGCTGGGGGGAGCCGAAAGCCCTAATAAGCAGGCATATACATAGAATGAAGGCTACTGCTAAGCACATTTGATTTGTGCTTAGATTGTAAGCCGCTCTGAGTCTTCGGAGAAGGGCGGGATATAAATGGGATTAAAATAAAAAAAATAAAAAAATTAGACAATGGATTTAATTAACCTAACAATATCATGTGATGTTTTGCTCAAATCAAAATAAATGATGTTCAAAGAATTCCCACAATGCATTAACATGGTGAATCAATTTTAAAAATGAAAGATGTTACTTTAGCAGGGTTTATTTTCAGCAAATCCATTCTGGCTCCTTTTAATCACTGCATTGTTACCAAGATTTTTTTTTCAAAGAATCTGTAATGACTTCCCTAAGAAGGCTAAACAGTTTATAGTTTCCTGGATTCCCTCTCCCATTTAAAGGCTTGAAACATGCTCATCTCCAGTCTTGTGGCACTTCATCCATTGTCTGGTCTGTCTCAAAACTGTGCTGAAATAATCCAGGCAAATCTGAGAAACTCCATGTAAGAGCAATATTCTTAATATAAAAAGTGCCTTTTGGATTGAAAAAAAATCTTGATTGTATATAAGCACTATATTGTATATAAGCAATAAATATGGCATTTGATGAGTATGAGCTTTCATGTTATATTGATCCTGACATTCAGCAGTAAATCTCTTAAGATGTAATATGCCAGAAACCAGAAGCCAGATATCAACAAATATAAACGCTGGAAATAAAGATACATTTCCTTCTGTTTTTCCCTGCACCATTTAATTCCAAGCTAATCTGGTAGATGGTGAGGAGGAGAAGAGGAGGAGGAGAAAAAAATCTTGCTAGGCTTTTTCAGATTGTTTTGGTGCAATAAGGACATAGCTAAGCATTTGTATTTCAAAATTCATTTTTTTAATTTCCTCTTATCACATATATTTCGTTTTCCCCTCCCCTAAGGAGTTTGACTGTGCTATGCCACTCCTGCTTTACCTCTGGAGAGTTGAGCTTGTCGATCAGAAGGTCGGCAGTTTGGCGGGTTGAATCCCGAGTGCCGCATAGCAGAGTGAGCGCCTGTTACTCGTCCCAGCTTCTGCCAACCTAGCAGTTCGAAAGCACGTAAAAATGCAAGTAGAAAAATAGGGACCACTACGGTGGGAAGGTAACAGCGTTCCGTGCGCCTTTGGCATCTAGTCATGCCGGCCACATGACCACGGAGACGTCCTCAGACAAGCGCTGTCTCTTCGGCTTTGAAACGGAGATGAGCACCGGCCCCTAGAGTTGGAAACGACTAGCACGCATGTGCGGGGGAACCTTTACCTTTACCTTTATAGCATGTATAACAAGCATAATGCTAAGAAGTGGCATTATTTATAACTGTTTAGCCCAGGATCCAGAGAATATTCAGCTGATTCTTTTTAGTATGGTAGAAGTTTGGTGATTAGTCTTATTAGCAAGTATATATACAGGTAAAAAGATAATTGAGATTAATGAAGATCTTGTTGCTGCAGCACAAGAAATTTGTAAAACAATGGGAAGCAAAGTATGCATCTCGAGGTCAGTTGTAAACAAAAATTGTGCATCCAGGTGAAAAGAAATAAATAAATAGATCTGATCTATATTTGACTGCACGTGGCATAGATGCTTGCTTTTTCTGCCCATATGACAGAAGAGGAGGCTTTTGATGAGAACTCTGCCATTTCCACAGGCCAGTGCCAAAGCAAATGGGGAGGGGGAGAGATATTAGGTATATTCGGTATAGGCAGGGCTTTTTTTCTCATAGAACGCTCAAAATGGAGTTCCGGCACCTTTTTGGGATGGAACCTTGTAGGGTAGGCAAGGCGGGTTGTATGACATGTGTGAGTTCCGGCACCTTTTTCTTTTACAAAAAAAGCACTGGGTATAGGTATAGCTCAGAGGCTAACAGGGCCTGGCCCAGGTTGAAATACTATTACTTAGAGAGAAAACAATGGGATTAAAACAGCCATCCCCATTCCACACTCTCTAGATATATTAGGAGTGCAATTACCAGGAACCCAGTTATATATGTTGGACACCTGGGGGCTAGTAGTTCCAAGTAATCCCCTGCTTGAGAATATAGTTGTATTCTTATTTTTTCCTTTATAGAAGTATCTATTTTCCAGATTTTCTGAGGTCTATTAAAACAGCATTAGAACTTATAGAACAAAGAGATGATCAGTGAGCTGCTTGGGCCAGACAATCTCTAGAACAGGGAAAGCACTTATTCAGTAAATCTGAGAGACAGACAAATCTGTACTTCACTACCTTACATGATTTTCCAAAAAGTTTCCAGTTCCAGAATTTCTTGTCTAGTGGCAGGATTTTTGGAGAGTGATTCAAGGGAAAACGAGAGCCAGTGCTGGTGCATTATTGCCCCCCAAACATAAGTGCCAACAGGAGTCTACGTAAACATATACATTATTTAAGCAAACAAGCAAATATAAAGCAAAAGACACCTGGGATGTGGAAGCACCAAAATCTTGGTCACTATGCAAGTTTAGAAGTAAAAATATAAATGATTAAGACTGACAGAGTTCTATTTTATGCACTTAGCCCTGACCTAAAGCTAATTGACAGAAGAATCCAGGTAGGGAAGGAATAGATGCTCCTTTGAAAAAGTGTTTCACGCTTTTTGGAATTCTAATCCCATAAAGATCAAAACAAAACTACTCAGATGTTTTAATTCAAAAATCTGCCTCGTTTGCCTTCCTCATACGTCACTCTCATCCTGCTGCAGCATACGTACAGTATAAAGAAGCAGCAAGGCATCACATTTATCTCTGATCCCAAGTCACCTGGGCCTTTGTGCTTCCAATATATTCATGGTATATATACTATATTTACAAGAGGGGGAGGGGGAGGGGAGGGAGAGAGAGCACTCTTCAAGGGTTTAGTGCTATAGTCTCCAGTTGTAATGGCTTTTAAAGGAGCTTCCTTGTCACATGGCTCTCAGCATGTGGCAGGAGTTATGGGAACAGCATAGGAGTGATCATGAAATACCAGGATATATGATGCATTCTGCAGCAGTTTTTAATAAGGAGAATTTTGAGGAAGTTGTTCTGTTCTGTTCTGTTCTGTTCTGTTCTGTTCTGTTCTGTTCTTTCCAGAGTTCAAGGTGACTTACACAGCATTACAACACAATGCTAACTTCCATCATTTATATCATCTATTTTGTAAGCAGAAAATCTTTTTACAAAAAACCAAACCCAAAAAAAAAACCAACATCACTTTAGAAGAAAGAAGTGAAGGGATTGTTTCTTAAACCTAGAATAAAATTTTAATCTAAAAAAAAAATAAACTTGAATTCTCCAGGTATATTCTTCGTTTTCCCAGAACACCATTTTATCTTTTAGAAACACAGGGTTTTCTTCTTGCATCACTGATATTCTCTTTCAAAATATTTACTGAGGATAGATTTAAGAATAACCCATGGGAAATTGAATCTACCAATCTCCATCCTGTATTCCCCTCCTCCTCCTCCTCCTCCTCCTCCTCCTCCTCCTCCTCCTCCTCCTCCTCCTCCTCCTCCTCCTTCTTCTTCCTCCTGATCATACTATATTGCAGAAATGCAGCCCAGACTGTAAGTTTGGCAAAAGGTGCATGTTGTGCTCTGTAGCTCTAATATGCTCTAGAAGCCTGAGTTTTAACTTTTGACAAAGCAACCCAAGAAACATGTTGAATATATTTGGAGGGTGCCAGATTTTGGAAGGTTATGTAAAAATCATCCAGAAGATTACTTATTACAAGCATTATAATTCCAGTTATTATATTCAGAAGAACAAAAAGGGAAAAATATTCTGGGTTTTCCAGAAGGTGTTGAAGATATGAGTGATAATTAGACAATCTTAGCTTTAATAGTAATGGAGTAGAGCATATTTCTTCTAGCCTTTTACTTCAATCTCCTTTCTCAGAAAATTCAAATCTATGGCTATTTGTGGGGGGAAATTGGCAGGAGAGAAATGCAGAAGCCAAGCTATAGTTCCTGGTTAACATCCTGGCTGATCTTCTGCCGGACACAAGATGCCTACCATAATAAAATCTGAAAGTATTTGGAAAGAGGCCTGGACTTAGTATATATTTTTAAAAATAGCAATAGAAAATTCAAAGCATATTGCCAACTTGTATGCAACTTTAAAGTTATTTTGGAAAATATACCTTCCTGTACATTACCTTGTGGAATATTTCCTGACTTATTTCTATATTTGTTCCAGGAATAAAGACTACAGTTTCATTCAAAGAAATGACCTGCCAGCTTCAACTCAGTTCTACATTCTAGGATATTATTTAATTTTTGTTGTCATTCATTGCCTCTATATAATATATCTTAATAGTGAGCTTTCCAGCCCATGTTGCAGCCCTGAAAATGGTGTAATAAATTGCACTTCTAGCAGCATATAAGTCACTTTGCAGGAAAGAACTAACCTTGTCCTCATATAGTTTGTAGTCAAATGGGATATGGAAAAACTGTTGGACTCAAAAGGTTTCTGGCCTTTCATCTCAATGGGGTTTGGAGCAGGTGACAATGCCTAATCATTTTTGGGTGATTGAACCTGGAAAGCTAAATACATGAATAAAACATTTAATGCTTGTCATTTAATATTTGTAGTTTTGTGGGTCAGGTTTAGTTGATCCACCTGAAAGGGCAAGTTGATAATCATATGTGAAACTTAATTGTACAGTACTTAAAAAACTGGACAATAACTCTTTGGTAATAAATTTCAGCTCTATTGAACATTTTAAAACAAATCAACGCAGAAACCTTCCTAATCCTTTATTGAGAAGTATGGATGCAAATGTGAGCAAAACTATATATTTTAAAAGTTCTCCTACCTTTTGAAAGATAATGACAATCTAATTGCTCTTAAATTCTAAATGGCGATAGATTTTTGCAACAAAGCAACTTCCATAAAGCTTAATGGGAAAAGGTTGACAAGCTTGGGATTTTATTTATTTATTTTTGAAAATTTATACAGCCGCCTACTCGCTCACAGCGACTCTAGGCAGCGTATAGAAAATAAGAACACAATGTAAAAGAAATATAAAAATAATAAAAAATAATAAAATAATAACCCATCATACCAGCCATATAATGACAACACACATTCATGTCAGCCATTCAATGGGCTCCATCCCACTCTGGGTTCCCCAGGCCCGCTGGCAAAACCATGTCTTCAGGGCCTTCCGTCAGAGTGAGCACCAGTCTAATTTCTAGAGCAGACATGTCAAACACAAGGCCCGGGGGCCAGATCCGGCCCGCGAAGTGGTTTCATGTGGCCCGCGAAGCCATCCTGGAAACAGTGAGGGAACGGCCCCCACTGCCTTGGCCCTGGCCCAGAGACCCTCCTTCTGCCAGAGACCCTCAGATCTGTCCCAATCCTGCCCAGGCCCCCATAGGCACCCTTGATGCGAACGATGTAGAGCTGGCCATGCCCACCCAGTAGGCCATACACACTCTAGCCACGCCCACCCAGTAGGCCACGCCCACCCTGGCCATATCCACCCTGCCCCCTGAGGGCAACCACAATGCTGATGTGGCCCTCAATGAAATTGAGTTTGACACCCCTGTTCTAGAGGGATGATGTTCCAGAGGGAGAAAGCCCTGGTTCTGGGCCCTGCCTGGTATACCTCCTGCAACATTCCTCCCAGCTCTAGTGGGTCAGGTGGATGTGACTGGCAAGAGATGGTCCCTCAGATAACCTGGTCCCAAGCCATGAAGGGCTTTAAAAGTGACAACCATCACCTTGAATTACACCTGGAAGAAAAATCAGCAACCAATGCAGCTCTTGCAGGAGAGGTGATACATGTGCACATCGAGGTCAGCACAAAACCACTGTGCAAGAGAAAAATAAAACAAGTATGTATTGATACGTATTTGGAGAAGGCTAGCATCCCGGTTCTTACGCAAGTACAAAAAGAGGGGATTAACCAACTGATTACAGAAGAAGAAATTTTTACAGCTATTAAGGAACTGAAGGTGGATAAAGCACCAGGCACTGATGGCTTGACTGCGGCCTATTATAAAAACTTACAATTAGAGATGATAAAACCGTTAAAGGAACTGTTCCAGACAATCCAGAGGGGGGGAAAGGTGCCCCCGTCTTGGAGAACAGCTTTTATCTCTTTGATTCCGAAGGAAGACCAGGATGCTACTTTAGTTAAAAATTACAGACCGATATCGCTTTTAAATACAGATTATAAGATATTTGCTAAGGTTTTGGCTAATAGACTGATGAGGGTTCTGCAACAGGTGATTCATGGGGACCAAACGGGGTTTATTAGTGGAAGACAAATGAAAACCAATGTGAGACATATAGTTGATGTGTTAGAGTTTTTGGAAAGGCACAACCAGATCTCTGCTGCGCTAATCTTTTTAGATGCTGAAAAGGCTTTTGATCAATTGAACTGGCAATTTTTGTTGAAAGTTTTAGACAAAATGGATTTTGGGGAAAAATTTCTACAACCGATTAGGGCATTATACCAAAAACAAACTGCCCGAATTATAGTTAACAATAGTTTGACAACAGTATGTAATATTGAGAAGGGCACAAGGCAAGGCTGTCCGCTATCGCCCTTGTTATTTATATTAACATTAGAGATACTATTGGTTAAGATTCGGAATTCGGAAAAAATTAAGGGGATACAAGTTGGAGATCAGGATTACAGATTGAGAGCATTTGCAGATGATCTGGTTGTTACAGTGACCCAGCCAGAGAACTCTGTTGTGGACCTGATGGAGATAATAACACAATATGGGAAGGTTTCTGGATTTAAAGTAAATATACAGAAAACTAAAATTTTGGCTAGAAATATGACAGTTTCGCAGAAGGCTCTCTTAGAAGGATTAACTGGATTTGAGATTGTTAAAAGGGTTAAATATTTGGGGGTGATTTTGTCGCCCTCTAATACAAAGCTATATAAAAATAATTATGAAAAGTTATGGGGGAAAATTCAAAAAGAACTGGAGAGTTGGGAAAAATTGCAATTGTCTTTGTTGGGACGGATTGCAGCAGTGAAAATGAATGTCCTGCCCAAATTTTTATTCTTATTTCAAATGATACCGATTCTTAAGAAAGACTCTAACTTGGAGGAATGGCAGCGTGGTATCAATAAATTTGTGTGGGCAGGGAAAAAGCCACGAGTTAAACTTAAGATTATGCAGGATACTCGTGAGAGAGGTGGCCTTAAAATGCCTAATTTTAAATTATATTATGAAGCTGCTGCACTAGTAGGAATAAGTGATTGGATTAATTTGACACAATCGAGGTTATTAAATCTTGAGGGCCATGATCTGTTGTTTGGCTGGCATGCATATTTGTTGTATGATAAGAAGGTAGATACTGTGTTTAGGATGCATATTTTAAGACAGGCATTGCTGAGAGTTTGGAAGAAGTATAGACATAAGTTAAGCAGCAAGATACCATTGTGGGCAATCCCAAAACACGCAATAGAAAATATACATGCTGGTTTCAAACATGATGAGACTACTTACAAGGAAATTTTAAGTTTGGAAAGGAATATTTGGTGCTTGAAATCATATAGTTTCTTGCGAGAAGAGAAGGTTGTTCAGACTTGGTTTCAATATATTCAGTTACAGGCCAGGTGGAAAGAAGACCAAAAAAATGGATTTGCAACGACTGATGAAAATTTGATAAAGCAAATTAGAAATCAAGGATCAGCACATATTAAACGGATATATCTTGCATTGATAGAGATCGATTCAGAAACAGAGCTTGTTAAGGATTGTATGATAAAATGGGCCCAAAACATTCAGGAAGTTATTACAATGGACACGTGGGAAAAGATCTGGGTGAGGAATGTAAAATTCACTCAAGCTCAAAGTTTAAGAGAGAACTTTTACAAAATGTTTTATAGATGGCATCTAGATCCTAAAAAGCTTGCAAGTATGTATCCGAATTATCAGCCTAAATGTTGGAGGTGTGGTGATGAAGAGGCAACATATTTTCACATATGGTGGACATGTAAAAAGGTCAAGGCTTTTTGGATAAAAGTCTGGTGGAATATGCAGAAGATTTTTAAACGGAGGATAAAGTTTTGTCCGCAATTTTTTTTGTTGGGAATAATTGTTGACGCTACAGTTGTGGACTCTAAGTTGATGTTGAATTTAGTTACGGCAGCAAGACTTTTGATAGGTCAATATTGGAAGAAAGAGGAACTGCCGACTATACAAGAGTGGATTTTAAAGGTTTCCGACTTGGCAGAGATGGCGAAGATTTCGGCCTATTTGAAAGATTACTCGCAAGAACATTATATTATGGAATGGAGAAAATGGATTGAGTTTATCCAGAATAAGTATAGGGTCAAGAAGTTTTATCTAGCATTTGAATAAGTCTTCTTTCGTTTTCTTTTTTCTTTTTTTATTTTGTCTTCTATATATATTTAATAATGCTAAGTTTTGTTTGATCCTATATAAGTTAGAGAGTGATGGATTTTAGAATTTATAGTTGTTAGTATATGGTTGTTTATGATTGCCTTTTTATATATATATACCTTGTATTTAGCTCTGGGAAGTCCGGGGGGGGAGGGGGGTTAGGGGGAGGTGGGGGGGGAGGAGGGAGGGGGGGAGGGGGGGGAAGGGGGGAGGTAGGGAGGGGAGGTAGGGAGGGGGAAGGGGGTTTTTTAAAGGAAAACTGTATTTTTAAAACTTTTCAATAAAAAAAAAAAAAAAACAAGTATGTATTCAGTTGTATTAATAAAGGCATTTCAACTGGGGCTGCCAGCATTCTTTGATTAAATATGTCACAATATTCAGGTTAATTAATAGTTGAATAAACAGAGCAATTTTAATTCGTGTAACCAGCAAATAAAGACTGATTGGTTTATTTTCTGTGATCATTTTGGTTATGTTGAGTTGTTGTGTGTAAAGATGAGAATCTAAATGCTAGTTTTTCTTTTATTAATAAAAATACTTTGATGTTATAATTTAGCGTGTACTGTATTATGACTCCTTCAAAATCTAAGAGATACCCATATTCTGCTGGAATATGGAATTATAATTCTACTTAATTAACTGACAAATGTGTGATTAATCAAACAATGCTGCTAAAACATTGTAGGCATTTAGGTAAATTTTGAGAGCTGAAACTTTTGCTGTGCAGAATTGTTTGCATGTGTTGTCAGACACAATTTCTTCATACTTATCTGTGCGTTGACCTGTCTGCTACCTCCCTATTCTGACCCTATTCTGGTCAGGGTAAAGGACTGGGTGTGAGTTGTAGGGCTTTACATTCTGTGAAGATGCTATAAGATTCAAAGCTACCGCTGAATTCCTCTGCGATCCCACTAGATTCTTACATCCTGTCCTGTAACCTACTATGCCTTTGTTGGATATGGTCGGAGCAGAGATACTGTATAACAGGTTTTGCTTAAAGAGAAAGCAAATGTTTTTATAACTACTTTCTCAGCTTCATTCAGCCATACTCTCAAAATCCTAACGAGCTTATAAAGCTGTTTACAGATAAATCCTATTACAAGTGGTAGCTATACCACACTAGTGTTTTGGACACAGATATAAATACTATCTTCATTAATCCCAAAAGTCTTTTATGTCAGTTTATAACAGAAGAGCCTTCTATTTTTTTTTTATTGAAAAGTTTTAAAATACAATTTTCCTTTAAAAAACCCCCCTTCCCCCTCCCTCCTCCCCCCCTACCTCCCCCCCTCCCTCCCTCCCTCCTCCCCCCCTGCCTCCCCCCCTCCCCCCCTCCCCCCCCCCCGACTTCCCAGAGCTGAATACAAGGTATATATATAAAAAGAGAAAGAAAAAAAAAAGAAAGGCAAACATAAGCAACCATGTACTAACAACTATAAATTCTAAAATCCATCACTCTCTAGCTTATATAGGATAAACCAAACCTTGGCAATATTAAATATATATAAAAAACTAAAATAAAAAAAAAACACTTTCTAGCTTATATAGAATAAGACAAACCTTAATAATATTAAATATACATTAAAAACAGGAAAAAGAACCCCAAAATAGAAAGAGAAAAAAAGAACAGAAAAAAAAGGAAAAAAGAATTATTCAAATACTATATAATACTTCTCAACCTATACTTGTCCTAAATAGACTCCATCCCTTTTTGTCCATTACATGATATAACGTTCTTACAAATAATCTTTCAAATTAACCAAGATCTTCGCCACCTCAACCAAATCAGAAAACTTTAAAGTCCACTCTTCTGTAATCGGCCGTTCCTCTTCCAGCACATCTATAATTATTCCAAACAATAAAAAAATTGCGAACAAAACTTTAACCTCCATTTGGAAATCTTCTATATATTCCACCAAACTTTAATCCAAAAAAACCTCACCCTTTCCACAAAACCACCACATGTAAAAAATATATTGCGTCTACACCCAAATCTTTTCCCACCTCCCATACTTGACTATGAATACGTCGTAGAAATTCCATAGACTTCTGCAAATCCTGCTATTTTCTCTTCTTAGATCGTTTTGCAGCAGCACGCGTCACCCTCTGTTCTATTGAATCATCCGACGAAGTTGTATCTTGATCTCTTCCAACACCGTTGTCTTCTATCTGACCACCTTCGACCTCTTGATGCACTCCTTCTCCAGATCCCTTTTCAGCTTCCAGAGATGTTAATGGCGTTGCATTTAAAACATTATTATAGAAATCACGCGCTTGCATCACAGTAACCAGACGGTACCTTTTACCTTCGTGAACAGAAGAGCCTTCTATTAAAAAGCAAAAGGCAGCAAGTCACCATAGCCTAGCCCAAGGGTAGGCAACCTTGGCTCTTTTATGACTCGTGGACTTCAACTCTGGCTCAGGAATTCTGGGAGTTGAAGTCCACGAGTCATAAAAGAGCCAAGGTTGCCTACCCCTGGCCTACCCGCATCTTCTGTTTTCTCTCTCTAAAGCAACCTTGTGTCACCTTCCAAATACGTTGAGACTTCATTTCACAGCAAGTGCAGGACTGTGAATTGTTTAGTCAAAGTTATATCCCATCTTTCCTTCAGGAGCTCTAGATATAGCATTCCTTCTTCCGTGACAACAACCCTGGGAAGTGGGTTGAGCTGAGAGGGAATTACCCCAGTGATATTCAGTGACTGAGGGTAGACTTGAACCTGGATCTGCCCCGGGAAAATTGGTTTTTCATAATTTCTGTACCCTGGATTTAAGATATCTATTTTAACCACATGAAGTCTGAGTTCTGAGCACTCTTTTTTGTTTGTTTCTGTGATAATTATAAGAACATTTTTGCCCATGATGTGGCAACAAAAGGATGTGGGTTTTCTGCTGGCAGTTGGTTGTTGTTTTTTTAACTCCCCACTCTGTCAATAGTGCTGCAATTTCCCATCGCTGTGTTAAGCAAGCAGATCCTGCTTATCCTCTAAGGCCAGGGGAGGTTGGCCAGGAGAAAGAGCCATATTGAATTGTTACTGCTGTGATCCCACATGGACAACTGTTGGCTCCTTCTCATCACTGAGAGTGACCCAAGGCAAAAATCAAAAGGAGGGTAAGTTATTTGGTGCTGAGTAGCAATTCTCCACAAGGCAAAAATTGTGTGACAAATGTTGGTCTCAGATTGGCTCCTGTAGAGATGAAATTAATAAGAATCGTGGCTTTATGTAGGAAGGAATTGAAGGTAAAGCTGAAGACTAAATTATTTAATAAATTATAGAAAAATTCTGCGAATTTGTTTGCAAGGTATTATGAGCCAACATCTGTAAAACAAGCAGGAAGGAGTGCATCTTCCACTCAGCTAGATGCCTTAGAATTTTGCTTGGATGGGACTCCCTGCCTGCAGAACGTAATACTTTTAGTGTGCCTGAATTGTGTCTTTCTTTCTTTCTTTTCTCCTTTCCCCCTTTCCTTCTTTTCTTTCTTTCTTTCCTTCTTTCCTTTTCTTCCTTCCTTCCTTCCTTCCTTCCTTCCTTCCTTCCTTCCTTCCTTCCTTTTTTTCCCCATTCCCTGCTCAGTTACCTCTTTCCCTTGCAGAGATATGTCAAAATCAAGGTGGTGGCTGAAACTAAGCTCCACCACTTTTCCTATGTGTCACATGCAGAAAGGGTGGCACTTTAATCAAGTAGTCATAGCTGTCATCTTGACATTTTTTGCTTCCTCTGTAGTTGCCCCTGTTGTCTTACCTTATCTACATCCAGTTTTGTTTTGCCCCTTTTCTTTATTCCTCTTCCAGTCCATCACTATCCCATCATTCTCCCTTTTTCAGGTAAAAGAGTGTGCATATTTATTTTATTTTATTTATTTTAATTCCATTTATATCCCGCCCTTCTCCGAAGACTCAGGGTGGCTTTACAAACTTAGCAGTAGCCTTCATTCTATGTATATGCCTGCTTATTAGGGCTTTCACACACACCCCAAGCGGCATTATTACAAAGTCAGCTTATTGCCCCCAACAATCTGGGTCCTCATTTTACCTACCTCGGAAGGATGGAAGGCTGAGTCAACCTTGAGCCTGGTGGGATGCGAACCTGCACTAATTGCAGGCAGCTGGTGTTACTTAAGGAGGCATTAGCCCACTGCTCCACCAAGGCTCATTAAATGATGTGACACCACCAAATTCTTACAAAAGCTTAACTCAGTACATCCGAGCATCCAATTTACAGCAGAGGAGGAAAGCAACAATTCCTTACCTTTTTTAGATGTGTGGGTACCATATTTAAGTACATGTATAAGGGTTTTATGTATGAGAGGATGTTTTGCATTTATAGATGGGGAGCAATTAATTATGTAAGTATGATTCTTTTTTGACAGACAACTTAAATTATTAGTGATTAATTTATTAATATACCTTTATTACAGTCATTATTTGATTAACAAAGTAAGAAAGGTAAGCATTGTATTTTTTGCAGTTTTCATTTTTTTCATTTTTCATTTTTTCTTTTTTTTTCTTTTTTTCATTTTTCCTTTCACCTATGGAGATTCTCAGTCATCCAGGTCATAGTTATCCCAAAGATGCTTTTTCACGAGGCAACTGAACTTTCTTGTTTTTCTTTGAAGACGTTTTGCTTCTCATCCAAGAAGCTTCTTCAGCTCTGACTTCTCCACCATCCAGTCAGAGCTGAAGAAGCTCCTTGGATGAGAAGCAAAACGTCTTCAAAGAAAAACAAGAAAGTTCAGTTGCCTCGTGAAAAAGCATCTTTGGGATAATTTTCCTTTCCTTTCAGATAAAGTTTGTACATCTAATATTACCATGATTTCCACTAACTCTTTAATACAGCTAAAATGTCTCTTTGCAAAGATTTAACCTTCCAGAGAAATTGAGAGAGCACTACGGTTGTTTTATTATAACTTTATCGGATCAAGGTTTTATTATTTTCTGTATTAAATTAAATGGAAATTTCTTTGAAATGGATTGTTTTTAAAGCAACTCTTTTGACACTGCTGGTTATCCTATATATGTTAGGCTTCCAAAGAGGTTACCTAGAAATCTTTTTGAAAATGTGGAAATATTTTTCCATGAGCACTGATGCTGAGGATTAAGTTCTACTTTGTTTCTGATTTGAGACATCCTCTTTAATCTGCTGCAATTTCCCATCGCTGTGTTAAGCAAGCAGATCCTGCTTATCCTCTAAGGCCAGGGGAGGTTGGCCAGGAGAAAGAGCCATATTGAATTGTTACTGCTGTGATCCCACATGGACAACTGTTGGCTCCTTCTCATCACTGAGAGTGACCCAAGGCAAAAATCAAAAGGAGGGTAAGTTATTTGGTGCTGAGTAGCAATTCTCCACAAGGCAAAAATTGTGTGACAAATGTTGGTCTCAGATTGGCTCCTGTAGAGATGAAATTAATAAGAATCGTGGCTTTATGTAGGAAGGAATTGAAGGTAAAGCTGAAGACTAAATTATTTAATAAATTATAGAAAAATTCTGCGAATTTGTTTGCAAGGTATTATGAGCCAACATCTGTAAAACAAGCAGGAAGGAGTGCATCTTCCACTCAGCTAGATGCCTTAGAATTTTGCTTGGATGGGACTCCCTGCCTGCAGAACGTAATACTTTTAGTGTGCCTGAATTGTGTCTTTCTTTCTTTCTTTTCTCCTTTCCCCCTTTCCTTCTTTTCTTTCTTTCTTTCCTTCTTTCCTTCTTCCTTCCTTCCTTCCTTCCTTCCTTCCTTCCTTCCTTCCTTCCTTCCTTCCTTCCTTCCTTCCTTCCTTCCTTCCTTCCTTCCTTCCTTTTCCCCATTCCCTGCTCAGTTACCTCTTTCCCTTGCAGAGATATGTCAAAATCAAGGTGGTGGCTGAAACTAAGCTCCACCACTTTTCCTATGTGTCACATGCAGAAAGGGTGGCACTTTAATCAAGTAGTCATAGCTGTCATCTTGACATTTTTTGCTTCCTCTGTAGTTGCCCCTGTTGTCTTACCTTATCTACATCCAGTTTTGTTTTGCCCCTTTTCTTTATTCCTCTTCCAGTCCATCACTATCCCATCATTCTCCCTTTTTCAGGTAAAAGAGTGTGCATATTTATTTTATTTTATTTATTTTAATTCCATTTATATCCCGCCCTTCTCCGAAGACTCAGGGTGGCTTTACAAACTTAGCAGTAGCCTTCATTCTATGTATATGCCTGCTTATTAGGGCTTTCACACACACCCCAAGCGGCATTATTACAAAGTCAGCTTATTGCCCCCAACAATCTGGGTCCTCATTTTACCTACCTCGGAAGGATGGAAGGCTGAGTCAACCTTGAGCCTGGTGGGATGCGAACCTGCACTAATTGCAGGCAGCTGGTGTTACTTAAGGAGGCATTAGCCCACTGCTCCACCAAGGCTCATTAAATGATGTGACACCACCAAATTCTTACAAAAGCTTAACTCAGTACATCCGAGCATCCAATTTACAGCAGAGGAGGAAAGCAACAATTCCTTACCTTTTTTAGATGTGTGGGTACCATATTTAAGTACATGTATAAGGGTTTTATGTATGAGAGGATGTTTTGCATTTATAGATGGGGAGCAATTAATTATGTAAGTATGATTCTTTTTTGACAGACAACTTAAATTATTAGTGATTAATTTATTAATATACCTTTATTACAGTCATTATTTGATTAACAAAGTAAGAAAGGTAAGCATTGTATTTTTTGCAGTTTTCATTTTTTTCATTTTTCATTTTTTCTTTTTTTTTCTTTTTTTCATTTTTCCTTTCACCTATGGAGATTCTCAGTCATCCAGGTCATAGTTATCCCAAAGATGCTTTTTCACGAGGCAACTGAACTTTCTTGTTTTTCTTTGAAGACGTTTTGCTTCTCATCCAAGAAGCTTCTTCAGCTCTGACTTCTCCACCATCCAGTCAGAGCTGAAGAAGCTCCTTGGATGAGAAGCAAAACGTCTTCAAAGAAAAACAAGAAAGTTCAGTTGCCTCGTGAAAAAGCATCTTTGGGATAATTTTCCTTTCCTTTCAGATAAAGTTTGTACATCTAATATTACCATGATTTCCACTAACTCTTTAATACAGCTAAAATGTCTCTTTGCAAAGATTTAACCTTCCAGAGAAATTGAGAGAGCACTACGGTTGTTTTATTATAACTTTATCGGATCAAGGTTTTATTATTTTCTGTATTAAATTAAATGGAAATTTCTTTGAAATGGATTGTTTTTAAAGCAACTCTTTTGACACTGCTGGTTATCCTATATATGTTAGGCTTCCAAAGAGGTTACCTAGAAATCTTTTTGAAAATGTGGAAATATTTTTCCATGAGCACTGATGCTGAGGATTAAGTTCTACTTTGTTTCTGATTTGAGACATCCTCTTTAATCTGCTGCAATTTCCCATCGCTGTGTTAAGCAAGCAGATCCTGCTTATCCTCTAAGGCCAGGGGAGGTTGGCCAGGAGAAAGAGCCATATTGAATTGTTACTGCTGTGATCCCACATGGACAACTGTTGGCTCCTTCTCATCACTGAGAGTGACCCAAGGCAAAAATCAAAAGGAGGGTAAGTTATTTGGTGCTGAGTAGCAATTCTCCACAAGGCAAAAATTGTGTGACAAATGTTGGTCTCAGATTGGCTCCTGTAGAGATGAAATTAATAAGAATCGTGGCTTTATGTAGGAAGGAATTGAAGGTAAAGCTGAAGACTAAATTATTTAATAAATTATAGAAAAATTCTGCGAATTTGTTTGCAAGGTATTATGAGCCAACATCTGTAAAACAAGCAGGAAGGAGTGCATCTTCCACTCAGCTAGATGCCTTAGAATTTTGCTTGGATGGGACTCCCTGCCTGCAGAACGTAATACTTTTAGTGTGCCTGAATTGTGTCTTTCTTTCTTTCTTTTCTCCTTTCCCCCTTTCCTTCTTTTCTTTCTTTCTTTCCTTCTTTCCTTTTCTTCCTTCCTTCCTTCCTTCCTTCCTTCCTTCCTTCCTTCCTTCCTTCCTTCCTTCCTTCCTTCCTTCCTTTTTTTCCCCATTCCCTGCTCAGTTACCTCTTTCCCTTGCAGAGATATGTCAAAATCAAGGTGGTGGCTGAAACTAAGCTCCACCACTTTTCCTATGTGTCACATGCAGAAAGGGTGGCACTTTAATCAAGTAGTCATAGCTGTCATCTTGACATTTTTTGCTTCCTCTGTAGTTGCCCCTGTTGTCTTACCTTATCTACATCCAGTTTTGTTTTGCCCCTTTTCTTTATTCCTCTTCCAGTCCATCACTATCCCATCATTCTCCCTTTTTCAGGTAAAAGAGTGTGCATATTTATTTTATTTTATTTATTTTAATTCCATTTATATCCCGCCCTTCTCCGAAGACTCAGGGTGGCTTTACAAACTTAGCAGTAGCCTTCATTCTATGTATATGCCTGCTTATTAGGGCTTTCACACACACCCCAAGCGGCATTATTACAAAGTCAGCTTATTGCCCCCAACAATCTGGGTCCTCATTTTACCTACCTCGGAAGGATGGAAGGCTGAGTCAACCTTGAGCCTGGTGGGATGCGAACCTGCACTAATTGCAGGCAGCTGGTGTTACTTAAGGAGGCATTAGCCCACTGCTCCACCAAGGCTCATTAAATGATGTGACACCACCAAATTCTTACAAAAGCTTAACTCAGTACATCCGAGCATCCAATTTACAGCAGAGGAGGAAAGCAACAATTCCTTACCTTTTTTAGATGTGTGGGTACCATATTTAAGTACATGTATAAGGGTTTTATGTATGAGAGGATGTTTTGCATTTATAGATGGGGAGCAATTAATTATGTAAGTATGATTCTTTTTTGACAGACAACTTAAATTATTAGTGATTAATTTATTAATATACCTTTATTACAGTCATTATTTGATTAACAAAGTAAGAAAGGTAAGCATTGTATTTTTTGCAGTTTTCATTTTTTTCATTTTTCATTTTTTCTTTTTTTTTCTTTTTTTCATTTTTCCTTTCACCTATGGAGATTCTCAGTCATCCAGGTCATAGTTATCCCAAAGATGCTTTTTCACGAGGCAACTGAACTTTCTTGTTTTTCTTTGAAGACGTTTTGCTTCTCATCCAAGAAGCTTCTTCAGCTCTGACTTCTCCACCATCCAGTCAGAGCTGAAGAAGCTCCTTGGATGAGAAGCAAAACGTCTTCAAAGAAAAACAAGAAAGTTCAGTTGCCTCGTGAAAAAGCATCTTTGGGATAATTTTCCTTTCCTTTCAGATAAAGTTTGTACATCTAATATTACCATGATTTCCACTAACTCTTTAATACAGCTAAAATGTCTCTTTGCAAAGATTTAACCTTCCAGAGAAATTGAGAGAGCACTACGGTTGTTTTATTATAACTTTATCGGATCAAGGTTTTATTATTTTCTGTATTAAATTAAATGGAAATTTCTTTGAAATGGATTGTTTTTAAAGCAACTCTTTTGACACTGCTGGTTATCCTATATATGTTAGGCTTCCAAAGAGGTTACCTAGAAATCTTTTTGAAAATGTGGAAATATTTTTCCATGAGCACTGATGCTGAGGATTAAGTTCTACTTTGTTTCTGATTTGAGACATCCTCTTTAATCAGACAGAAATGCTTCTTTCTCGATCTTTCCAGGAACAGGAGGGAAGTTCCTAGGAACTTGAATATCCAAGTGCAATTAAGGAACTTGTGCCTTTTTGTATAGGAAGCCTTTCTTGATTTCTGCCTAAAAGTGGCAACCTAACAGGATATTAGATTCAGTTTGTATATAGATATCAAATAGAAAACATATTATCTAACTGATTCTCAAGGCTGCTTATGTATTGTGTGAACTAAAAAAATCTGCTCAGAAAAGGTAATAATCCATGGAAAATACTATAAAAATAAGAACCTGAAAATGGCAGCTCCCAAATGTTGGAAATACCAGATTATTTGCAGTTTACTTGGAAAAGGAAGAAATCTCAGCCAGTAACCTAATCCAGGATGCAGTATAGTCAGTGAGTATGAAACTTCAGTTGCTTCTCTCGAGGCAATGTCAGCACTTAAGTGATGTTGCTGAGTTACATGATGCTACAGTAGGTATCTTTTTACCACATTTTATTGCTTTATAGGCAGTAAAAAGGTTGGGGAAGGTGAGGAACCTTCATTTTAAATTATTTTTCACCTTCCCTAGTGTATACAATGATACAGTGTCTATAGAATGCTGTAGCTGTGAAGATTGTTCAAACCAGAGATATGTGGAACAAGGATGAACATCTCTTACAGGCTCCTGATGTGTTTGCTCTGGCAGTTCTGCCTTGATTCATGCTTTTTTTTTTAAAAAAATGGTCTTTTTATTTTATTTTTGCAGCCAATGCAAACACCTAGGGTAGCAAATGATGCTTATGGCTTTGATTCCAAACAGAAAGTTGGATTTGTACATGAAAAAAGCCAATTCCACTACTTTCATTCCTAGTAGAATCTAGATTCTAATCTGATCTAAAATCTGGAGCTGGTGGTCTATAATTCAGTCCCTAAATAACTTCCTTTCTGTACAACCACCATCCTTGACTTTGCTATTCTAAGAGGATATATTCTATCCTATTACTTTCTTTTCCATAACATCCACATGGCAAAATAATAATAATATAAATCAGTATATGAGGAAATGGTTATCAGTTTCCACCTATGAATTTGGGAAGGATAAGGTGGACCTGGAAACACAAATCATTTGGAGAGAGGATTCAGAGCAAGTTTGTTGATGCCCTGAGATCTGTCCATGGTCCTGCAAGTTTTTTGTCTGATCTCTTCAACACTGGGTTTCCTGCTTCTGGGCTATCCTGTTCACTGATTATAGTTGTTGCTACCACATCAAGCTGATTAGTATCTTTTTGCCTCCAGGCAACTGTGGAGATTTCCTTCTTAGGAAAGGACCTTAGGTTAAGGACATTTCTGGATATTCTGAGATGGCCTTTCGGTTTCTATTACGGTTGTAATGTTAGGTTTCACTTCTAGTGCATGTTACTCAGTGCTGAATATCATGCCATTGACTGTGCATCTTAATGACAATCTTCTCAAATGTATTTTACATACCTATGTATAGATCTGATTAAAAATGGATATACGCTTATGAATTGGAAAACTCATTGTGGCATTAATTATTTGTCTCTATATCAAAGAGCTCCAAACCAGTCCATCATATCTAACCAACAGGATTTTTTTCCCCATAACTCAGTTTGAGAGGCTAAATGGAGATTATTTTAAGACATGTGTGAACTATTTTTGCAGGTTATTTCTATATACCATAGGACAGTATCTTTGTAATATTTAGAAGAGATCCAGCTTACCTATAGTCAAGAACTGTATTGATGTTAGGAACCAAAGTGATTGCCTGCCTTGATCTATGTTTTCTTGGTAGAAAAAAAAAGTAATAACCCAGATAATGATTCAAGAAACAGAGTAATGCTCATAGACAGATAAAATTAGTTCGATGACTTCCTAGGAGATATTAACTCATGAAAGAATGGACAAAAATGCATAGTGGGCTGTAAAACTGCTGCACCTGATACCAGGCCACAGCCCGTTCAGAACTGGGCCATGCCAGCAGCAGGCGAGCATGCATGCACACCTACAGCAGCAGTTGTGCAAGCGATAGGCACTTGCACACATGCATGAAGCTCCATTTGTGCAAACAATGGTGGGTGTATCCTCTACTTGCACAAATGGAGCTGCGCCCACCCACGCATCTGCCACTCACACAGAATCATCCCCTCTTCCCCCCCAACCACTCCACCAAGCCGGAAAGGTTGGGGACTACTGCCCTAGAACTATTCTATGTTAGCTAAGATTCTGGCAGATACTGTCCAATAGTTTTGGAGAAATGCAGCTTGGGAAAGGTTTTATTAAAGAACATTTAAAGGTTCAATGTGAAGGAATAAAACTTTGGTGAAGCAAATCAATGATGTGGAATTCACTGAAATTAATAGACCATTGGATTCCTACAAAAAGCCATGTGATCATCTCAATGATCAACCAGAAGGTTACTCTCAGTCTTCTTCCCCAGTGCTAGTTAAAATTGTTTGCAGCCTTGTTATCAACCTTCTTATTGTGAATTCTTTGACAAAAGACCAAGAAGAGCTCCAAAGCAGATCAAAACAAAAAAACAAGGTTGCTCCTCTTTGTTATAACAGCTTTAAGAGAGTGTTTCCCTCAACTTCTGGTTGCTACCACAGCCCTGCTGGACATATGGAGGCGAGCCTCAACTCCAGCATCCAGTTTTATCCCACTGGGGGACCCTGGAAAGGGTCAAAAGTCACCCTGTAGGGGTGATGAGCAAGGAGAGGACCCCTGCTTGATCGCAGAAGGGCAGCAGCCCTTCTGCTTGATCTGGGGCAGCTCTTCAAACCAACAGAGAAAAGACCAGGCCATAGTAATATGTCTCGTCACTAAGCTGCTGACAGCTGAACACAAATTTACTGCCAAGCACTTTGAAAGCAACATGGATAAAAGTGGGTGAGATCTTCTCTTCTCTTTATCCTAAGTACTTTCTTCCTGTAAAAGCTCTTTGAAGTACTTTCCCCCTGTGAGGAGAGAGGGAAGCGATTTTTTATCCCACCCTCTAAGAATGGCGGCATCTGACTACCCAGGGGAATCAAAGCTTTAAAAGAACAATTTCAATCTAATTGGATTCATGTATTTCTGAGATTTGGGGACCAAAAACTTTCCTATCTTTACTGGAGAATTTTGTTTTTATCTACAAAAAAAGGGGGGGAACTGGAAAAAGAATTAGAAAAATTCGGGACTTTTTTGTTTAAAAAGAAAAGAGAAAGAAAATCTTAAATGGTACCAGTGACATCTTGCGGTGAAGCTTGGTATGGCAATTTGCTATTTCCTAAAAAGAGACTTGGCTCAAAGCCCAGAAAATAGATAAGCCTTTTGATGTTGGCTCCATTTGTGAGAGATTCAACTGCAAGAGAACAGCTGGGCAGTAAAATTGGTCTTCTTGAACTGTGAATGTAAACTTTTACTGACTATTGCTTAACAAACAACCTTTACTAGAACCTTTTCTATTACTAGAAAGATTATTTACAAATACCTGAAAGATGGATGAAGACCAGAAAAAAATTCTTGCCATATTGAAAATAATACATGAAACTATTCTTTCAGCTTGTGATGAAATGAGACCTAAAATAAAAGACCGAGATGCCAGCTTAGATGCACAAAGCCAAACCTTGAGTACAACCAAAGAAACAACAATGCAGAAGATAACAAAAGAAGTGGAACAATTAACTATTAATATAGAAGACTCAATTGACCAACAAGTTCAGCTGATGGAAAACCCAGACAAGGAAGTGACTGAAAATGGAAATGACTTTCTATATAAATCAGAAGAAATTTGAGAAAGAAGAAGAACAGATTGAATTGAAGACAAATATATCAGAGCAAACTTGGGGACTGGAATAACCGTGCGACAACTAAATGAATACAAATAGGCTAGTCCTTCCAGAAAACTGGCAATCAAATGGTTTCTGTTAATTCAACTAACATATATAAGAATGGAGGGAGATTTATTTGATGATCTAAAAGCGCTGATATGGAAGCCTAGTTAGCAAAGGAAGAAAGCTAGAATAAGGTTGAAAAAATTGGGGTTTTGATTCATTAGAGGGGATTTTATATTGTCAATTAGAGGGTTAAAGGGAGATGTTGAGATAAGCAGAATTTTGGTTATTAGATTTAAAATAGCTGGAAACCAGTTGAAAATAAGGATTTGATTTGTCTAATATTGAAAAATTAGATCTAAAAGGGAAAAGAAAATTAATTATCATGAATATGTTTGGCTTATTTATTAACCCAGGCAATATATATAATGGTTTTGATTTATTAAAGGAGATATTGTATTATTAAGTAGATGACTTAATGTGGTGGGAAATAGATACGGTAACTTTTAGAACAAGATTACATTTAAATAGATAAAATGTGTATTTTGGACATTATAGTTTGTTATGAAGTGAGATAAGGGAAATCTTGGTTATCCAAAGTCTGAAAATTATGGATACCAAAAGTTAAATTGGAATATTGATGAGAAGTTTGAAATTATGTAAAAATTAATAACAGGTTATGGATTATTCATGAAGATTGAATGTACCGTAATTAAGATATGTATTTTATTGAGTTGATATAATTAGAAATGTACTAGTTTGAACATGAGATAGTAAATGTTAAGAGAAAAAGAGAAGAAATATCTGATGTTGTAACCTGAGATTTGTACTAAAGATTTTGTTATTGAATTATTCATTAACCCAGTCACCATGTTGCTTTTTAAATGTTGTTGTTGTTAGCTGCGAAGTCGTGTCCGACCCATCGCGACCCTATGGACAACATTCCTCCAGGCCTTCCTGTCCTCTACCATCTTCTGGAGTCCATTTAAGCTCACGCCTACTGCTTCAGTGACTCCATCCAGCCACCTCATTCTCTGTCGTCCCCTTCTTCTATTGCCCTCGATCTTTCCCAGCATTAGGCTCTTCTCCAGTGAGTCCTTCCTTCTCATTAGGTGGCCAAAGTATTTGAGTTTTAGCTTCAGGATCTGGCCTTCTAAAGAGCAGTCAGGATTGATCTCCTCTAGGACTGACCGGTTTGATCGCTTTGCAGTCCAAGGGACTCGCAGGAGTCTTCTCCAGCACCATAGTTCAAAGGCCTCAATTCTTTGGCGCTCAGCCTTTCTTATGGTCCAACTTTCACTGCCATACATTGCAACTGGGAAGACCATAGCCTTGACTATACGCACTTTTGTTGACAGGGTGATGTCTCTGCTTTTTAGTGTGCTGTCTAGATTTGCCATGGCTTTCCTCCCCAGGAGCAAGCGTCTTTTAATTTCTTGGCTACAGTCCCCATCTGCAGTGATCTTGGAGCCCAGGAAAATAAAATCTGTCACTACTTCCATTTCTTCCCCATCTATTTGCCAGGAATTGAGAGGGCCAGATGCCATGATCTTGGTTTTCTTAATGTTAAGTTTCAACCCAAGTTTTGCACTCTCCTTCTTCACCTGCAACAAGAGGCTCTTTAGTTCTTCTTCACTTTCTGCCATTAGAGTGGTATCATCTGCGTATCTTAGGTTGTTGATATTTCTTCCGGCAATCTTAATTCCAACTTTTGATTCATCTAGCCCTGCCTTTCTCATGATGTGCTCTGCATATAAGTTAAATAGGCAGGGCGACAGTATACAGCCTTGCCGGACTCCTTTCCCAATTTTGAACCAATCAGTGGTTCCGTGTCCAGTTCTCACTGTTGCTTCTTGACCCGCATATAGGTTTCTCAAGAGACAAATAAGATGGTCTGGTACTCCCATCTCTTTAAGAACTTGCCACAGTTTGTTATGATCCACACAATCAAAGGCTTTAGCATAGTCAATGAAGCAGAAGTAGATGTTTTTCTGGAACTCCCTAGCTTTCTCCATGATCCAGCGTATGTTGGCAATTTGATCTCTAGTTCCTCTGCCTCTTCGAAATCCTGCCTGTACTTCTGGTAGTTCTCGATCCACATACTGCTGAAGTCTAGCTTGTAGGATTTTAAGCATGACTTTACTAGCATGAGAAATGAGTGCAATGGTGCGATAGTTTGAACATTCTTTGGCACTGCCTTTCTTTGGAATTGGAATGTAAACTGATCTTTTCCAATCCTGTGGCCACTGTTGAGTTTTCCAAATTTGCTGGCAAATTGAGTGTAGCACTTTTACTGCACTGTCTTTTAAGATTTTGAATAGCTCAGCTGGAATACTGTCACCTCCACTAGCTTTGTTGTTGCTCAGCTTTTCTAAGGCCCACTTCACTTCACATTCTAGGATGTCTGGCTCGAGGTCAGTGACCACCTCATTGTGATTATCAGGGACGTTAAGCTCATTCTTGTATAGTTCTTCTGTGTAATTTTGCCACCTCTTCTTAATCTCTTCTGCCTCTGTTAGGTCCCTGCCATTTTGGTCCTTTATCATGCCCATTTTTGCATTAAACGTTCCCTTCATCTCTCCAATTTTCTTGAAAAGATCTCTGGTCCTCCCTATTCTATTGTTTTCTTCTATTTCTTTGCATTGTTCATTTAAGAAGGCATTCTTATCTCTTCTAGCTATTCTCTGGAATTCTGCATTCAATTGGGCATATCTATGTTTTTCTCCCTTGCCTTTCGCTTCCCTCCTTTCCTCAGCTATTTGCAAAGCTTCCTCAGACAGCCATTTTGCTTTCTTGCATTTCTTTTTCTTTGGGATGGTTTTGGTTGCTACCTGTTGTACAATGTCACGAACCTCTGTCCATAGTTCTTCAGGCACTCTGTCTATCAGATCTAATTCCTTAAATCTATTTGTCACCTCTACTGTATATTCAACAGGGATATGATTTAATTCATACCTGACTGGCCTAGCGCTTTTCCCTACTTTCTTTAATTTAAGCCTAAACTTTGCAACAAGAAGCTCATGGTCTGAGCCACAGTCAGCTCCTGGTCTTGTTTTTACTGACTGTATAGAGCTTCTCCATCTTTGGCTGCAGAGCATATAGTCAATCTGATTTCTGTGTTGACCGTCTGGTGATGTCCATGTGTAGAGCCGTCTCTTGGGTTGTTGGAAAAGAGTGTTTGCTATGACCATCGTATTCTCTTGACAAAATTCTATCAGCCTGTGCCCTGCTTCATTTTGTACTCCAAGGCCAAACTTGCCTGTTATTCCAGTTATCTTTTGGCTTCCTACTTTAGCATTCCAATCCCCCATGATGATAAGGACATCATTTTTTGGTGTTAGTTCTATAAGGTGCTGTAGGGCTTCGTAGAACCGGTCAATTTCATCCTCTTCAGCACCGGTGGTTGGGGCATAGACTTGGACTACTGTGATATTGAATGGTTTGCCTTGGATTCGAACTGAGATCATTCTGTCATTTTGAGGATTGTATCCCAGTATTGCTTTTCCTATTTTTTTATTGACTATGAAGGCTACTCCATTTCTTCTGAGGGATTCTTGCCCGCAGTAGTATACCTGATGGTCATCTGAATTAAATTCACCCATTCCTGTCCATTTTAGTTCGCTGATACCTAAGATGTCAATGTTTAGTCTTGTCATCTCTTGTTTGACCACGTCCAGCTTTCCTTGATTCATGGATCTTACATTCCAGGTTCCTATGGAGAAAAAATCTTTACAGCATCGGACTTTCCTTTCACCACCAGACATATCCACAGCTGAGCGTCCTTTCGGCTTTGGCCCAGTCGCTTCATTCTTTCTGGCGCTACTAGTACTAGCCCTCTGCTCTTCCCCAGTAGCATATTGGACGCCTTCCGACCTGAGGGGCTCATCATCCAGCGTCATATCGTTTTGCCTTTTGGTACTGTCCATAGGGTTTTCATGGCAAAGATACTGGAGTGGGTTGCCATTTCCTTCTCCAGTGGATCACGTTTTGTCAGAACTCTCGGCTATGACCTGTCCGTCTTGGGTGGCCCTGCACGGCATAGCTCATAGCTTCATTGAATTACGCAAGCCCCTTCGCCACGACAAGGCAGTAATCCATGAAGGGGGCTTTTTAAATACTCAAATGTAAAACTGGAAAACTAATAAAATATTATAAAAAAGAGTGTTTCTCTCAAAATTTCATCAGAGTAAATCATCCTTTCAAAACTTTGCACTGTTCTAATTCTATAACCTTATGTTTTTTAATCCAAATGACTAATTCCTAATTTTTTAGCTTCAAAATAATGATTAATAGTAAATATGTCACATAATGTCTGAACTTGCCAGTCCCATTTTTCTAACAGCCTTCCCCAGTGCATTATTGAATAAATAAAAATATATGAACAGATACAACATATATGAAATAAAATATATGAAAAGATACAAAAATATATTTACAATTGTATTTCCAATGATATCTAAACATTAACTGAGTTTCTTGTATTATGTGGTCTTATAGTATCTGCCATTCTGGGCTTCTGAAAACCAGACTTCACAATCTTCTAGATCAGTCTGGGTGTAACATGGCAGTACATATACACATGTGTTTGAACATTACTACAAGATTTTAGAGGGATATAATCAAACTCATGGTTGATCTTCAGAATCTAGATGGATCAGAAATATGTTTCTCATAAAAGAAAGCAATTTATTTTTAAAGAATTTGTTTTAAATGTTATTCATTGCACAAAATGCAAACATGAATATAAATGCTACTTATTATGAAAGTAGTTTCCCGTTGATAGCCTGACAGATGCTTGACTAATGTCAATCTAGACCTTAGCCCATTAATAACTTTCCAAAAATAACATTTTTGCCATTTAACCTTAAAAATTGCTAAATCCTTAAATTTGTTCTTAAATTTTTATTTGTTAAGGACTGAAGGAAATTCTCCAGGTGAGTGCTGTTCTGATTTTTTTTAATATTTAAAAAGCAGAAAAAAGCAATTCAGAAAGTAACTAAAAATGATGCTTGGCCGAGCTTTATGTCCACATAGGCTACATTACAATTGTGGGCATAGATTGAATCCTTTGACTTCTAGCCATACAACTCACCAGTTGATTACAAAAAAAAATATTTCTTGCAGCCTGTTCACAAAGAACAGATGTCCAGAGTACATGTAGCTAATCCCACAAAAAAACCCTCCTTTCTCTAGAGCAGACATGTCAAACACAAGGCCCAGGGGCCAGATCCGGCCCGTGAAGTGGTTTCATGCGGCCTGCGAAGCCATCCTGGAAACAGTGAGGGAACAGCCCCCGCTGTCTTGGCCCTGGCCCAGAGACCCTCCTCCTGCCAGAGACCCTCAGATCTGTCCCACTCCTGCCCAGGCCCCCATAGGCACCCTTGATGCGAACGATGCCATGCCCACCCAGTAGACCATACGCACTCTAGCCACGCCCACCCAGTAGGCTACGCCCACCCAGGCCACACCCACCCAGCCCCCTGAGGGCAACCACAATGCTGATGCGGCCCTCAATGAAATTGAGTTTGACACCCCTGCTCTAGAGAGATTTTGCTTGTCAGAGTCTGTCCTCTGATCAGCAATCTAAGCCATTTCACCACGCTGACTCCTTCAGGGATGTCTACTTTTCCATGTCTTTGCCAGAAGTCCCATTGCCACTGAAACGTTGTGCCAGTTTCTGAAATAAGAAATGCACAGGAATAGATTACCGGTTTATCTTTCACATCGCCATATCTTAGCTGCAAAAATGCCAACAACCACTGAATGGTAGCAAATAATGAAGATCTTCCAACTGGATGTCACCAATAGCTTTGCAGCTCAGATTTGGTAGCCCTAATTGTGATGCCTGCTTGCTTTAAAAGAATCGTACATTTTACCAATCCTTTTTCCAGATATGACTGCAACATAAAATACAATTTAGATTGCTATGCTTTTTTAAACTGTAAAAATACATTTTAGCTGTGCTTTTTCAGAGTATTAATAGAATGTCATCAAATGTTCCAACTCACACCTATGCCAACATTTTTCTCACAGGAACACATGTTGCAACCTAGGTACTAGTTAAACCTGTACATTTAAAAATGCTTTTGCATATTAATTCTTTTGAAGACTGTTTTGCATAGCTTCCTCCTTTTGTTTATGTAAGAACTGTACTTGATGAAAAATTTCCCTCATCAATGAAGCTAACATAATCCTTACGTTACGCTCAGAGGGGCTATTTAGGATGATCTAACAATTGTCCTTAATTGTAACAGCAAGTTTGGGCATTGTTTCTAAACAGAACCTGATCTTCGTGATGAACAAAGGCAATGAAAAATTGACATAACTAAAATTGAGAATTATTCTCCTTCGCGTATTTCTGTTCTCAAACTGCAATAGTAGCAATTATATAAAGGTAGTGTAAGTTTATTTCCAACAAAGTAAATTAATAGGAAATGGTTTACACCAAGTCAGATTAGTAATTCAGTATTTTAGTATTGTTTATTCACTGTAAAGCAAGAGTATTTCTTCAGGCTTCACAATAGAAGATTAATTTCTTCCTGGAAATGTGAATTTTCTCTGTTCAAAATAAAGTTCATACTACACAGCTAGCATCTCTAATTTAATTTAAACAGATAAAATGAGGCCTGGTTAAAACTGCACATCCACATTTTAGGTAATTTCTTCAACTAGAACTACATCTATGTAGATCGATGCATGTTAAAGATGGAAAAATTCCAAGGCAACACAAAGTTTGTTCACCTGGAAAACCAGCTTTAATTTTTCAGCCATATAGAAAACAGTGACATGAGTATATTAACTATATATTTACTACATAAAAATCATACTCATATATGCTTCTCAAGTTTTTTGAATCTACCTATTTAGCTGGATACATTGACATCTTTCAAAACACATCTTTTGAGCAAATGGTGCATGACTGTGTCAATGTAAAGCATAAATGCTCCAAATCAATTGACAATCTACATAATTTGGGGTAATACAATCATAACCACCACTACAACTGTATGAGCTTTATTCTACCTTGTTCTGGTGAATCAATCGATCATTTTCTTGAAAATTCCTAGTAAGGTCTATTGTGTTCTGAAAGTAAATGTGCCTGTTCCTTACAATCAGTACTAAACTAATATATCACAACTCTCCCCCCTCAAAATGGAAACTGCGAAAGTGATTTCATTTGAATGTCTTCTCTACATTTTAGCAAGCTATTTTAAAAAGTAACATAATTTAAATGTGAGAATAGTTCTCTTCTCCCTGAAGAAATCTTCAGTTTATTTCAAGTTGTTAATGCAGCTATTTTACAAGGCAATTTTCAAAGTTTTCTATATCTTTTGTTATTGTCTTCTCAGATAAATTAAGGAAAAAAATTACATATTTTTGCTGCTATTTTGGTAGGTTTATAAAAAAGTAAAGTAAGACCTCTTTTGAATCAGACCAAAAGGATAATAATGATAACAATAATCCCGTTACCAAAACAGAACTGGATAAAATAACAAAATGCAAAGACCTGAAAACAGAAGTAGAACAACTGTAGCAAAAGAAAGCAAAGATAATACCAATAGTAATAGCCACCTTGAATGCAACCCACAAACCTCTGGAATACAACTTGAATACTATTGGCATTGACAAAATCACCCTCATTTGATTGCAAGCTTTACTTGGAATAGCTTCCATCCTTTGACAATACCTTTAACAACATCAATCAACATCTGCTTATCCCAGATCCTTGGGAAGGACCCAATAGGTCAGGG
Source organism: Vipera berus (assembly GCF_964194415.1). Lineage (NCBI taxonomy): Eukaryota > Metazoa > Chordata > Lepidosauria > Squamata > Viperidae > Vipera > Vipera berus. The sequence goes on from NC_138206.1 coordinate 59,456,950, forward strand.
CTCTTCAAACTTGGCCCTTTTATGACTTGTGAATTTCCACTCTCAGAATTCCTCAGCCAGGCATGCTGGCTGAGGAATTCTGGGAGTTGAAGTCCACAAGTCATAAAAGGGCCAAGTTTGAAGACCCCTGCTATAGGTGGATAAAAATGCCAAATCTAGTCTAAACATCTGGCTGACTTTGTGACTAACCATAATCTAGCATTATTTTTAAGCAAGCAGCATCCACAAACAGCTTCCTGGCCACAGGTGTCTGTAGTGTATGCTGCTAGCATACACAGGAAATGCCAGCGCAGCAGGGGGCTGGACAGCTCCAGGCGATAACCGCTGAGGCGGGAAAAGCCGGACGGAGCAAGTTTGACAGCCCCCGGCATGGTCAGCTCTGGCGGGAAGCCAGGGTTTAAACCTATTGGCCACATGCACTGGCGGGAAGCCCACGTTCAATTCTATTGGCCATCATTCACCTGGGCAGGTATAAGAAACACCAGGTAAACCCCTTTGTCTCAGATTCATTCCTGATCCGAATAAAAGAAATACTACCCAGCTCAAGTGTCCGTCTCTCTGTGCGACCACGCGACTTTGCACTGGCGATGAAGGTGGGATCCTGCATCGGACAACGCTAGCCGCGGACAGAATCCAATCGGCAGCCCCGGATCCAGACGCAGGACAACCGAGACGACGGGATGACACAACTGGGTCAGTATCCCCTTTTCAATAGCGGCCACCCCGAGGAGTGGGAAGCCTTCGTGGGGCAGATAGAATGCTACCTGAGGGTGAACGGGGTGAAGGAGGACTGGCAGAGAGCGGCGGTACTGCTCTGCAGCTGCGGCACAGAAACCTACCAGCTGGCGGTCGGTCTCTGCGCACCCGATGACATCCACTCCGTCGGCTACAACGAATTGCTGGCGAAGCTGTCTGAACATTTCAAGCCCGAGACGTCTGAGATCGCCTGGCGGTATCGTTTTGAAAAACAGGATCAGCGACCAGGTGAGTCTGCCAAACAGTATATGGCAGCTCTGAGGCTGGCAGCTCGCCTCTGCAATTTTGAAAATCTAGAAATTAGGCTGCGGGATCGGCTCGTTTGTGGGGTGAGGGACAGGAAGCTGCGGCAGAAACTTTTTGCTAAGCAGAAACTGACCCTGAGGGATGTCCAAGATGAACTCCTAGCCTGGGATGCAGCCGAGGAGCCCGAGACGAGGGAAGGCGGATCCATCCACCAGGTGAGAAGAGGCACCGACGCAGACGGGGCATAGCTGGAGGTGGATGCCATCAACCGACCTCAGCGATCCTTCAACCCCGACCGAGACAACAGAAAAGAACCGAGACCAGCCACGGCAGGCGAGAGAGACCAGGAGTGCAGATGTGGAGCGAGCTGACCCCGGTCTACCCAGCCTCATGGCCACAGCGCGAATCGCCCTCGGTCTACCCAGCAATGCGGCTGCAACTCCCGGTCTACCCAGAACAGCGGCTACGGACAGCCCCGGTCTACCCAGTGCTCCGGCTGCGGCGCGAGCGGCTCCCGGTCTACCCATTGTGCAAGCTGCGGAGGACAGCATCCCCGGTCTACCTGCCGTTTCAAGTCGGCGAAGTGTCGGTCGTGCGGAAAAACGGGGCACATTGCGGCGGTCTGCAGAAGCAAGCAGCGGGACAGCCTACACGAGGTGGAAGCCGAGTTCCAGTATGCCACAGGTACTGGGAAGCGGTCGCTGGGGCTGACTGTGAGTCACACGTCGGGACGGCCGGGCGTTTTCAAAACAGGGGCTCCTGCGGCACTAGCCCGAAAAATAAAACTGAGGGTGAGGTTGCAAGGGGTCCCCTGCTTGATGGAGCTGGACTCAGGGTCAGCCGTATCCATCGTCTCCGCCAGAACGTTTTTAGACATTTGCAAGCAGAGCGGCCAACGGGTTCCCTTGAGGACATCCAGACTGACCCTCTCTGACTTTCAAAATTCACCGATCAAAATCCGGGGGGGAGGCATTGTTGTGGGTGCAGTACAAGGGATTCAAGGGTAAATTAAGTGTGTTGGTTGTCGAGGGCCAGCGGACTAGCCTTGTGGGGTTAGGGTGGTTTAACGCCTTGGGCATCAAAATCACAGGGATTAATCAGACACGGAGCCATTTGTCCCTAGAAGCAGTCTGCGAGGAATTCGCGGACGTGTTCTATGGGCAGTTGGGAAAGTACACGGGTCCCCCAATCTCATTTAGACTAGATCCCCAGGTACAACCCATAAGGATGAAGGCGAGGCGTGTTCCATTCGCGTTAAAGCAAAAGATAGAGCGGGAATTGGATAAGCTGGTAGACCAGGGGGTGTTAACACCAGTTGATGGAGCGGATTGGGAAACTCCCATCGTAACGCCAATTAAAGCAAATGGGGAAATTCGTATCTGCGCTGATTATAAAGGGACTATAAACCGAGCTTTAAGTGCCCATTCCTATCCGGTCCCTGCAGTCAGCAGCATCTTAGCGTCCCTACAAGGCGGGTCGGTGTTCGCTAAATTAGACCTTGCCCAAGCTTATCAGCAATTGCCGGTAGACCCAGGGGCTGCTAGAGCACAAACGATCATCACTCACAAGGGAGCGTTCTGGGTAGACCGGTTGCAGTTTGGGGTTAGCGTAGCGCCGGGGATATTTCAGGAGGTGATGGAAAGGACGCTTAAGGGAATACCAGGGGTTTGCCCTTATTTTGATGACGTCCTGATCGCAGCCAGCTCCCCGGACGTGCTGCCGACCCATTTAAGGACGGTCCTTGAGAGGTTCAGGGGGGCAGGTCTCAAACTCAAAAGGGATAAGTGCAGGATTGGGGTCCCAGAAACAGAATTCCTGGGGTTCAGGATAGATGCTCAAGGCATCCACCCATCTGCATCAAAGGTGAGGGCAATCAAAGAAGCCCCTGCTCCCAAAAACAAGCCTGAATTGCAGGCGTTCTTGGGGCTCCTCAATTTCTACCACACATTCCTGCCTCACAAAGCATCAATTGCAGAACCCCTACATAGGCTACTTGACAAGCAAGCACCTTGGGAATGGACTGACAAACATGCAAAAGCATTCCAAACACTAAAAAACATGTTAGCAAGCGATGCCACTGTCACCCATTTCAGGGAAGATCAGCCAATCTGTCTTGCGTGCGATGCATCCCCTTATGGGATTGGAGCAGTGCTCAGCCATCTCAAGGAGGATGGAACTCAGGCTCCCATCGCCTACTATTCCAGAACCCTGTCAGCTGCAGAGTGGAACTACGCCCAGATAGACAAGGAGGCACTGGCAGTGGTTGCTGGAGTAAAGAAATTTCATGATTACCTGTATGGCAGAGATTTCATAATCTTCACAGACCATAAACCTTTATTAGGACTATTCACAACAGAGAAACAAACACCACAGATTTTGTCACCTAGAATGCTAAGATGGTCAATATTTCTCTCTGCATATTCTTGTAAATTGATACACAGACCAGGGAAGGAGATCGGGCATGCTGATGGTCTCAGCAGACTGCCCCTAATGAACAGGGAGCCGGACCCAGCACCGGCTGCCCAAATCCTGGCAATCCAAGAACTGCCAGAATGCCCCCTCAACGCGAAGGACATAGCCACAGAGACACCAAAAGACAAGGTTCTGAGCAGGGTTCATTCGTGGGTGAGTAGTGGGTGGCAAGACAAATCACCAGGGCAAGAGTTCACTGCTTACTTCTCAAGAAGGTTTGAACTGTCCACACACAAAGGGTGCCTTTTGTGGGGAAACAGAGTCATAATTCCCACAAGGCTCAGGGAAAGAGTTCTCCAATCACTACATGAAGGACACCCAGGGATAGTAAGAATGAAGGCTCTAGCAAGGAGTTACCTGTGGTGGCCAGGGTTGGATAAGGAGATAGAAGCACAGGTAGCGGGGTGTTACACATGCCAGAGGACACGGCCAGAACAACCACATGCACCAGTCCATAAGTGGGAGGAAACACACTCACCCTGGTCCAGGGTGCACATAGACTACGCTGGCCCATTCCAAGGTCACACATTTCTGGTAGTTGTGGATAGTCATTCAAAATGGCTTGAGGTGGTACCTGTAAGCAGCATGACATCAGCAGGGACCATCCAAGCATTGAGGGGGATATTTGCTACACATGGGTTGCCTGATGTAATCGTGTCAGATAATGGAACGCAATTTACTTCCTCGGATTTCCAGGTGTTCCTGAGGACCTTGGGGATTAGACACGTCACCTCGGCCCCCTTCCACCCTGCCAGTAATGGATTGGCAGAACGATTCGTGAGAACAACAAAAGATGCACTCAAGCGCATAGTACAGGGAGATTGGAAGCAAAGACTAGCCACATTCCTCCTTCACCAACACGCAACACCTTGCACTGCCACAGGCAAAAGCCCAGCGGAACTCAGATGGGGGAGACGCCTCATTACAACTTTAGACAGGCTCCATCCAGACAGAGTAGCTGCAGACACGGGGAACCCCAACATCAAGACACATTTTACCTCAGGGGACCTCATTTGGGCCAGGAACTACAGTACGGGTTATCCATGGGTGCCAGGGGAAATTATAGAGCAAACAGGGCCCCTTTCCTACAGAGTAAGGGTGGAGGGGGGACTCCTGTGGAAAAGGCATCTGGATCAACTGAGGAAAAGGACTCCTGAAAGGGGGGCAGAGGACACACTGGGGGGTGAGGAGGAAGATCCAACACAAAAGCCAATACAAACACATCCACCAAGGAGGATGGTTGGGGGGGAGCAATGGCAACCCCTGTACAGGCAGGAGTCTGATAGAGAAACCAGGCAGTCACCAGGAATCAGCAAATCACACACACAGACACACAGCAACCTTCCTCAACAGGAGCTTCAGGAAGGAATGAATAGCCACGTCACCATACCTCCGGAAGAACATGTACCAAGAAGGTCAAGTAGGCCACACAAAGCGCCAAGCTACCTCGCTGACTATGTACGTTCATAAAGGGGCAACAGATCAACAAGCGTATCCATTGTAACTATGTTTTGTAAATATGTGTATATAGTTGGAGATGGTATGACAGAGGAAAATCCTCACTATGGGGGAAGGGGTGTAGTGTATGCTGCTAGCATACACAGGAAATGCCAGCGCAGCAGGGGGCTGGACAGCTCCAGGCGATAACCGCTGAGGCGGGAAAAGCCGGACGGAGCAAGTTTGACAGCCCCCGGCATGGTCAGCTCTGGCGGGAAGCCAGGGTTTAAACCTATTGGCCACATGCACTGGCGGGAAGCCCAGGTTCAATTCTATTGGCCATCATTCACCTGGGCAGGTATAAGGAACACCAGGTAAACCCCTTTGTCTCAGATTCATTCCTGATCCGAATAAAAGAAATACTACCCAGCTCAAGTGTCCGTCTCTCTGTGCGACCACGCGACTTTGCAGTGTCTCTCATTGATCTTCCTAGGCCTGCTGTTCTGAAACTTTCTGGAGTACTTTCTCGATATTATGCCTAAATCTATTCAGCTTGATGTTTCTCCTCATATTTGTTTCCCCCCCCCCCAAGCTTAACTGCTCCTTTCTATAAAGAGGAGGTTGTTCCATTCACCCAGTTATTTTTTTTGCACCTTTAATGTAATTATGCTGTATGCCTTTAGAAGTGTAACAACTAGTACAATAGAATAGATGTTAGTCTAACAGTGATTTTATTACAGAATTGCCGAAATGCAATTGCTGAAAATTCCACTTTTAATTCCTTTATAAATAGTTCCTAACATAAAATCTGCAATTGTCACAGCATCACACTGATTTTGTTCATTGAACTCTCTATTGTGACTAAGAGTTCTTTTCTGATCAGTGTATGCTAGGTTAAGCCAATTCCCCTCAGTCCATTTTTAAGACACACCACGATGCTGCCTTGACCTAGCAGTATTCCAGACCCAGGTTTCCAAGATGAACATGTTTGTGGGAATTACAGAAAGAACTCCTTTCATAGTAGGGGGAGTGGAAAAGAAAGTGATAGAGAAAAGCTTATGATCCTTTCCACCTTCTCTGCAAATTTTCTCTCCCAAGGTTGCTTTGTAAGTGAGAAACAGTGTCACATTGGTCCCTGTAGTAATGTTTAATCCCACTTCTGTTGAATTTAAATTAGTGAGAGTAATACCTGTTACAATGGATATGGCTGTACTTCTAAAATCAATTCAGAGTTCACCAAGATTTAATTTCTTCAAAACTGGCTGTTGGTAAAATGATAAAGCATATCCAAATTCAGAATTAAAAAGGCACTAACCAGCCCCATGGCCACCAATATTAATAGTGTATGTTAAAAATCTTCCCCAAAGGGCAAAAATCAATAATAAAGGGCAAGTACAGTATTTTACTGCAGACAGGACCTTAATCATGGGTGACAGTATGTGGTCATATCTTCTCACTCTCTCCTACAGTTATATGCAAGGCCGCTCCTTTCTATGGCTCATTGTCTTCTCCATATCTCTCTCTCCAGGAAAACTGAGCTAATGTCATTTTTGAAATAGGAGTCAAGTCAATCTGACTATAGCCAGAAGACTGCATTATGGTTCAATTAAAATCAGCTTTCCTCCATATAAGTACCTGCACCCAGCTGTGTTGAGTCATTGAAGAATGCTCCTCCCTCAATGACTCAAACATACAGCATTCAGGGGATTCGCCCAAAGAGCTAATGCTCCATCACAAACTGAAGTAACAGCACAAGGCCCTTTGCTAGGGTGGGCCAGCATCATTAATGAATGAACAATGGGCAATGTAAGTTCCTGAGTGAGTCATGTACATGAGTGGAATAGCATTAGGGGAACTGAGAACTGAGGTGCAATGAGCATACACAATTGTTATCTGTATTCCTGCTATAACTTAAAAATTAAAGAAAGACCTATGGCTGTATTTTATTATACCAGAACATTCAGGAGGTACAAGTGTGAACAGAGACTATGTTACATTATAGTCTAAAACAGATGTTGTTCTATCCCAGAGTGCAACATTGGCAAAATACAGTGATTCTCTAATCAAAATGAGTCAAAATCTGGATCTTCTTTGATCCACCTCTTTGTAGCAGATGAAGAAAGATGTCAAATTGAACTCTATTGGCAAATCAGGATATGAAGTACATCTTCGGATTGGTGGGTACCATTGAGTTGTATAACTATGTTGTGGCACTATAGTTCTGGTATAGTATCCTGCTATAACTGTTCAGGAAGACAAATACCTGCTAAGCTGTGGAAATTTTTAAGATCCATACAAAACAGTGAAATGAATTTTTACCAAAGAAATTGCATTGACTGATGCAGTTTTTCTTGTGTATGAGATTCTAAATGCATATAGTAGTGTGTTATGTTCAAGCAGCTACATTGCAGTTTTCCTTGCCAGTCGAAATGTGTTTCTATTAATCAGTTGAGAGAAATATTGGAATAAGGTGTCAAAACAACATTTTGTATCATTTTGTACATAGTTACTAATCTGTTAGGTTGCATTTTGTAGTCACATGTTTCCCCACAGGGTTAAAAACAGCCATACAATCACTGTGGATTTAATATGTTGTAATTTTAAGACAACCTTCTCTATTGAGGTTGGGAGGGCAGACAAAGAGGGCAGAGGAAAGGATGTGAAGAAGAAAAGAAGAAAGGGATCTTCAAGGAAAGGAGCTGTTGACATGGAGCAGTACAGCCAGAGTGACTGTCCTCAATAGATTGTCCACAATAGAGGACAAACATTCTGACTGTTCTGTTCCATATCAACAGCACTGTATTTTGCCAATATGGCACTTTGGGATAAAACAAAATATTTTCTTCTTCACATCCTTTCCTTTGCACTCTTTATCTGCCCTTCCAACAGAACATCTACCATCATGACAGAAAAAAGTAAACATTTTTCCAAAAAAAACACACAAAATTGCAGAATTTTAATAAACATAAACAACTTGCTATCCTATTATAAATAATAATAATTATTTTTCAAAAGTAGCTACAAAGTAACATTAAATATTCTGATCTCATCTGATTTTGCTGGTATACTGTAAGCTTGCAGGTTATTTGGTCTAATATTGCCCTCTTGAGGCTCCAATATTTGTATGAAAAGAGAATGGGAGAGAAAAAAAATCATGGTGATTAAAAACCTTCAATTCATTGTGACTCCATCTCTGAAAATAGTTTTGATCTTTTCCAGAGGCTCCTTTGGAGTTACTACTGAAGCTAAGTTGGTCTGAATGGAGGGTTGCACAATGCTACTCCAAACTCAGATGCATAAACTGTAGAGTGGTCCTACACCTTATTTTACAGCAAATTCAGCTATATGTGTATTTATACACATGTACTGCATTAGAAGGGACGCGGTGGCTCAGTGGGTTAGGACGCTGAGCTTGTAGATCAAAAGGTCGGCAATTTGGCGGGTCGAATCCTGAGTGCCGCGTAACAGAGTGAGCGCCTGCTACTCGTCCCAGCTTCTGCCAACCTAGCAGTTCGAAAGCACGTAAAAATGCAAGTAGAAAAATAGGGACCACTATGGTGGGAAGGTAACAGTGTTCCGTGCCCCTTTGGTGTCTAGTCATGCTGGCCACATGACCACGGAGACATCCTCGGACAAGTGCTGGCTCTTCGGCTTTGAAACGGAGATGAGCACCGGCCCTTAGAGTTGGAAACGACTAGCACGCATGTGCGGGGGAACCTTTACCTTTTTACTGCATTAGATAGAACTTCCAATTTATTGATTTATTACAGTGGCCTCTTATTATTTTTGCCTTTCCTTTGAAAGCTCAAGATAGCACACACTGGGAGTCTCATTCTGTTCTCATAACAACCATTCATTGCAGCAGTAGAGTCTATTGAGAGATAGTGAGGAACCCACATTGCCTACTGAGGGTGGACTACATGGCTGAGTCTTTACTAAGATTTGCTTCATCCTTTTCCAGTTCTTTGACCACTACATAACACATGTTCTTTTAGAACAATATGCAGGATTATAATCTAAGTGTGTAAGCAGTATCAATTCTTCGCAGGATCAATGTGAGTAGAACCATTTTGAGTAATGTTTTCCAAGAATCTTAAGTTTTACTTCCTGAATTTCATATCAAATAGCATGTAAGATCCCAATGATCTAAAAGTTTTAACCACCTTTCCTCCATAATGTTCATAGAATTTCTATAAGGCAATGCCTACTTAAACCATAATACATTTTAATAATGTAGAAAAGAGAATGAATTTGGGATTTTTAGTATCCATGCATGTGAAAGAGTGTGGAGGAAGCCCTGTATAAGAACATAACAAAAAATAAATATATGGATTTGTTTTCAATTTTTATTTATTTATGTTCCTCTCAAAGTATTTTTGGAAAATACCACCAGCCCCACCTTATTCTTGTGATTCATTTGTTTTATGGAAGATAGTAAATCACAATTTGCATTTAGTAAACTAACAATACTGAGTTAACAATTACAAATTAGGCCAGAAAATTTTTGAGATAAACTCATGGGGTTGGAAAAAGCCATCTCTGAATGTTGGCTGTCTACCATCCACTTGGATGCTTGCAGTGAAAAAGAGCCCAGTATTTTTATGAATGATTGAAACACTTGTTAGGAAGTTTTATTTTTAACACTCAATTGGAAACTCCTTTCCTGTTTAAATCCAATGGAATTTTAAAAATCCATTTATCAGTTTAAGGCAGGTGTCTTCAAACTTGGCCCTTTTATGACTTGTGGACTTCAACTCCCAGAATTCCTCAGCCAGCGTGCCTGGCTGAGGAATTCTGGGAGTTGAAGTCCACAAGTCATAAAAGGGCCAAGTTTGAAGACCCCTGGTTTAAGGGGACACTGGGAAATAATGACTTGAAGGAACTTCTAAAGAACTATTGGGAAAACAATTCTAAACATCTGTTAGATGAAGTTGCTTGGATCTACTTTGAGTCTGATTCTACATATGTCCTGTAGAGTTGAGTGAAACACAATTTAGCATGATTATCTGGGAAGAGTTCAAGCTTGTTGCTCCTGAGTCTATCCTCCTGATTGGTCGAGACTGCCTGAGAGAGAACGTATGAATGCATCCTTGAGAGAACGAATGGTTCCACTGGGTCCTCAAAGAGGCACTCTTCCATTCCCTGTCTTTTTAGGAAAGATTGATGAGAATATAGTCAGTTTGCAACTGCAGAGAATCTTGGAGGAAATGGTTCATTTGGATCCTTTTCATTTGGGTTTTAAACTGAGAGGCAATGCGAAGATAGCACTGATCATACTTGTATATGATCTTTGGTAGGACTTGGGATGTGAGTGATACATCCATTTTAGCATTCCTTGATCTCCCAGCAGTTTTTCATGTCATCAATTACAGTATTTTCTGGCCTGGTTTCAGAGGTTAAGTGTGGAAAGCACAATGTTGCAGTAGTTCTTTTTTTCCTTCTAGATGAATTCCAGTTGTTGTTCATGGTGGTAAGATTAAATCTGCTTTCAGGTCTAGCTTCTTCTAGCTTCTATTCAGCATCTGTATAAAACTATTAGGGGATGGCATTGATTGATAGCAGGGGGAAGGAGGTAGGTGATATTGGTATGCTAATATTATCTAGCCATACACCTCAGCTGGGGTCAAACAAATTATGCTATTAAAGTTATTTTTCAGTGGGTGGGAAAGATCAGGCTATGGTTTAACAGAAGCAGGATTGAATGTTTGTGGGATTTGGGGTTCCCGTGGTTCTAGGAATTTTCCATCCTTCATTCTGGATGAATGGACCTCCCTGGACCAAAATGGTGCTCTATTTGGAGATACATTTGGACTCACAGCTCGTGTTGGAAAAGTGTTTTTGCACAAATCCATGTTGTACACCAATTGCATCCATTTGTGGATCAACAGGACTTGCTCACAGTTGCTCATGCCTCATAACCTTCTGACTATTTACTGCAATGCACTGTAATAATGTTGACTCTTAAAACTATCCTGAATCTTCAGTTGGGTCCAGAAAGTAGCTGCATAGGCCATTCTAAGTACACTGTGGTACACTCATGGAACACCACTACTCCACGAATTGTATCAGATCGTGGAGTCTTCTTGATGCTGAATATCACCTATTAATCCCTATAAGTCACAGGGCCAGGTTATTTATAGGACTCTCTAATTGTCCCTGTGCTTTAATGTTTAATTAAAAAAGAAAAAAAAGCTAAAAGAGAAGTTCTAGAGGTGCCATTTTCAAATATAGTTCTAGGAATCTAGGTAAATCCTATGCATGTTTGTTTAGCTTATGGAATCCAGTATTATTTATTGCCATGTAATTTGATAGCAAATAATCTTGGCTATATACAGTACAGATAGTCCTCGACTTACAACAGTTCACTTAGTGACCTTTCAAAGTGCATGACACTGGAAAAAGTGCAGCATCCTCATGGTCACCTGATCAAAATTCAGATGCTTGACAATTGACACATATGTATGACAATTGCAGTTGCAGTGCCCCAGAGCCGTGTCATCACAATTCACAACATTCTGACAAGTACAATCAATGGGGAAACCTGATTCACTTTACAACCGTGTTACTACCTTAACAACTGCAGTGATTCACTTAACAACTGTGGCATGAAAAGTCGTAAAATGAGGCAAAACTCACTTAAATGTTTCACTTAGCAACAGAAATTTTGGGCTCAATTTTGGTCATACGTTAAGGAATACACAGCATATGCACATATAGACAAGATTATTTGATATCAAATTATTGATTTGAATTTCTGAATCATTTGTCTTCAGGTGAACATGGGAGCCTTGACTTATGACTACAATGAACCCAAAGTGTCTGTTCTAAATGAGACATTTGTTAAGCGAATTTTGCCACATTTTACTACCTTTCTTGCCCCAAGTGAATCACTGCAGTTGTTAAATTAATAACATTAAGTTATTAAGTAAATCTGGCTTCCCCGTTGATTTTGCTTGATAGAAGTTTACAAAAGGTGATCACAGTACCCCGGGACACCGCAACCGGCATAAATATGAGTTAGTTGCCAAACATCTGAATTTTGATCACATGACTATGGGGATAGTGGAAGGGTCTCAAGTGTGAAAAATGGCCATAAGTCAACTCCCCTCCGCCCTGTGCGTGCCCACAGAGAGGGCCTCCTCAGGGTGCCTCCGGTCAGGGAATGTCGACTGGTGGCCCCCAGGGGGAGGGCCTTCTCTGTGGGCGCTCTGGCGTTATGGAACCAACTGCCGGTTGAGCTCCGGATGGCATCAGACCTTCGCTCCTTCCGGCGCGGTCTGAAGACGCACTTATTTGAACTAGCTGGTCTGGCCTGATGGGGAACATTAGGGTTTTTTAATGGGTTTTTTACTGTTTTTATTGTTATTGTATTTTAATCGGGCATTTGTTTAATTTCTTTTTAATTTTTGTATTGTTATTTATATATGCTCTGTTAACCGCCCTGAGTCCTTCGGGAGAAGGGCGGTATAGAAATTGAATAAATAATAATAATAATAATTTCAGTGCTGCTGTAACTTTGAACAGTTACTAAATAAACTTTTGTAAGTTAAGGACTACCTGTGTTCTGCAAGAAGTCACAGACTGAATTCCCATCATTTCCAAATAGATCTCCAAAAGTGTTGTTTAGTGTCTTTTAGGTAGTACTAACCTAAATGGAGTAATGGTGTGATTCAAACCAAATTAGCTTCATAAATAAAGCCTTATCACTTGATTGCTTTCACTGTGCAACTCAGCTTATTAGGTGGAAAGCTGATGTTAAGCTGATATTAAGCTGAATAGTTTAACAAGTTAGCCAAGAATTTGCCGTTGGCAGCAGAAACATTTTAGAAACACTCCTGTTACTAGTCCTAGCATGTAACTAGCTAATTCATTTGTATTTTCTTTACCTATCATTAATGTTGGGTGAAAAAGGAACATTTTAGGATGGCAAAACACTATCCTCCTAATGATGGAATGAGACAATCCTGCATTTAATTGCCCATCTTTCCAACAATTTTTGAAAATCCATTCATTTTACAAACATAATACTTTTACTAGTATCTCAGATTTTGATGTGTTCCTTCAAGATAGTTTGCTTCCCATCACCAGGATTATATTGCTTTGTTTTGTTTAATCTGATTACAATGACACTTTGGAGATTTATGTTAGTTTTGCTTGAAGGTTCGACTTCATATAAGCCAACATGCAAAGGGACATAAGCAACAGTGCAGGGTTTGTTTTAATTGCTAATAATTATATGGCAGCCTCTAATGAGTCACTGGAGGACTTTATCCCTCCCTGCATTCCAGAGAGAGCTCATATTAGGCGTGGAAGGGAAAGACAGGCTTGTGAAACAGAGATTCCTGGCAGCAGTCAACAAATCTTGATTCTAAAATACTATTATATAAGATTTCACAGATAATCGTCTTTTTTTATGCACTGATTTTTTTTTAGGAACTAATCACATTTCACCAAAGCTAGTTCTCAACAGAGTGCTGGTCATCTGTTTTTCCAAATTCCAATATTAAGTCTGAATGTTTCATTTTGTCTCGTTTTGCCTTTAGTTTTCTTTTTAAAATGTATGGGACATTTTTTCCAGCCATGCTAATTGTTTTAAGGCATTAAAATGTAGAAGCTCTCTGGAAGTTGCAACACTTTTAAAAATATGCCAAGAGTGTTGTTCTATTTGAGTTTGCTAATAATTTCACAGTTTTCCAGTAGATGTTTTATCTTGCTAGATTATTCTCTAAAAGGTAACCAGCTCTCACTAATTGGAAAAAAAAACCCAACCTATAAAAAGTTTGCCTTCAGGCACAGTATTTGTCTCCACCATCAGAAATAGAAGCACATATGTTAGTTTCTAAATAAACAACATGCTGTTTGCATTTATCAAATAACAAAATGCAAGCCATTTGCATCTCTTTGACATAACATGTGAGAATTCAAAACTCAAAGGTGTGCCATGGTCTTCCCTTAAAATCCATAAGGTTTAGTAAAAGTTACTTCTAGATAAGAATGTATAGGATTCAGATTTCCAGTGCTGTATGTTGTTTCTGTTTCTTTCTCAATTCCTTTTACTCAAAATTGAGCTTCACTGTATTAAATCCATGTTTAGGTTAGGTAACCTAATACCATCTAGATTTTTGGAAGACATCTCCCTTAATGCATATAATAGCCACAGAGGATAGCAAGCTACTTAAAGCAGTATATCCTTAATCTTTTTGTGCCATGCCCCTGTTTGAGTGTCTGATGAAATCCGTGGACCTCTTCATAAAAAAGTTTTTTGCCATTTTGATCCTTTATCATGCTCATTTTTGCATGAAACGTTCCCTTCATCTCTCCAATTTTCTTGAAGAGATCTCTGGTCCTCCCTATTCTATTGTTTTCTTCTATTTCTTTGCACTGTTCATTTAAGAAGGCATTCTTATCTTTTCTAGCTATTCTCTGGAATTCTGCATTCAATTGGGCGTATCTTTCTTTTTCTCCCTTGCCTTTCGCTGCCCTCCTTTCCTCAGCTATTTGCAAAGCTTCCTCAGACAACCATTTTGCTTTCTTGCATTTCTTTTTCTTTGGGATGGTTTTGGTTGCTACCTCTTGTACAATGTTGCGAACCTCTGTCCATAGTTCTTCAGGCACTCTGTCTATCAGATCTAATTCTTTGGCTGCAGAGCACATAGTCAATCTGATTTCTGTGTTGACAGTCTGGTGATGTCCGTGTGTAGAGCCGTCTCTTGGGTTGTTGGAAAAGAGTGTTTGCTCTCACCATCGTATTCTCTTGACAAAATTCTATCAGCCTGTGCCTTGTTTCATTTTGTACTCCAAGGCCAAACTTGCCTGTTATTCTGGTTATCTTTTGGCTTCCTACTTTAGCATTCCAATCCCCCATGATGATAAGGACTTCATTTTTTGGTGTTAGTTCTATAAGGTGCTGTAGGGCTTCATAGAACCGGTCAATCTCATCCTCTTCAGCACCGGTGGTTGGGGCATAGACTTGGACTACTGTGATATTGAATGGTTTGCCTTGGATTCGAACTGAGATCATTCTGTCATTTTGGGGATTGTATCCCACTATTGCTTTTCCTACTCTTTTATTGACTATGAAGGCTACTCCATTTATTCTGAGGTATACCTGATGGTCATCTGAATTAAATTCACCCATTCCTGTCCATTTTAGTTCACTGATTAGTAAGATGTCGATGTTCAGTCTTGTCATCTCTTGTTTCACCATGTCCAGCTTGCCTTGATTCATGGATCTTACATTCCAGGTTCCTATGGAGAAAAAATCTTTACAGCATCAGACTTTCCTTTCACCACCAGATACATCCACAGCTGAGCGTCCTTTCGGCTTTGGCCCAGTTGCTTCATTCTTTCTGACGCTACTAGTACTAGCCCTCTGCTCTTCCCCAGTAGCATATTAGATGCCTTCCGACCTGAGGGGCTCATCTTCCAGCATCATATCTTTTTGCCTTTTGGTACTGTTCATAGGGTTTTCATGGCAAAGATACTGGAGTGGGTTGCCATTTCCTTCTCCAGTGGATCACATTTTGTCAGAATTCTCTGCTATGACCTGTCCGTCTTGGGTGGCCCTGCACGGCATAGCTCATAGCTTCACTGAATTATGCAAGCCCCTTCACCACAACAAGGCAGTAATCCATGAAGGGGACAATTATCAATGCAATTATCAAATACCAAACACTAAAAAGTAACAAATATATGATGCAGCAATGTATGCCTTTCATTAAACCATTAAATCAACAACAGGTTAAATTTCAATTAGAGAATGGTGAAAGTAATGTTATAATTTTTTCCCCATTCAAGTTCACAGACCCCCTGAAATCTATTCATAAATTTCTGAAGTAGTGCAGGTTAACAACTCGATTATTATTCATCTTAAAGTGAACTAATCCTATGCACCTAAGTGATAGGTCTAGCACAAAGTAATGGTATGGTTGCTTCTATTCAGCAACCTTGAAATATGAGCTTGGTTTTAAATGTGCCCACAATGAACAAGAATAAAAAATATATGATGATGATCATGATGATGATGATGATATCCGTTCAGTTGTGTCTGACTCTTGGTGATTCTATGGGCCAAGAAGTCTCTTCACACCTTTTGAACTTGCGCTACTTCTTTGAGTTGTTCTACCCATTGGCTGGTATCAGCTTTGATGGTGTCCTGTTTCTGTATTCTTTGATGGATCAAACTCAGTCCAGATAACATGCTCAAGACCGTCTGATTCCTCCATGTCAGACTCTGCCCAGTCAGAGTCCAGACCGGTCCGGATCTGAGCGATTTTGTCCGCCAGATGATGACTAAACTCCTCGGCTCGTCCCCGTAAGGGATCCTCCCTCACCTCCTGATTAAGGAGGGAGCGAGTCACCCTAAACAGGGCGGCCGGGTGATTATCTGCAGACGCAATGAGGGCAGCGAAGTAGTTAGACTTCGCCATCCTTATCGCCGCAAGATAAGACCTTATAAAGGTTCTTAACTGCAATCGGTCAGATTCGGATCGGCTGGACCTCCAACCGCTCTCTAGACCCCGTCTCCGACGCTTCATCTCCCGGAGCTCCACAGAGAACCACGGAGCCCAACGGGATCTGCGCCGGGTCAGAGGTCGCAAGGGTACAACACAGTCAAGTGCCCCGGCGGCCGCCCTTTCCCAGGCATCCACCAGGGCATCGACTGGGCTGTGGGTGAGGGCGATGGGTATAGACCCAAGCACCATCTGGAACCGTTCTGGGTCCATTAGGCGCCTGGGACGGAACCACCATTACTACCAATTCTTCCAGACATAACTGCTGCCTCCAATGAATTGCCCTGCATGACATCGCCAAAACAAACTAAAGAATAAATTAACTATCGTAGTATTTTTAAAGCCTATTCAGGAAGTGTACAACTGAGATCAATGTATTGTTTGTCTTTTTCCCATTTTCTCCTTAAGTATCAAACACATGCATTTGAGTGTGCATGTATGGATAATGAGAGTGCTTTAAGTGCATGTACTAAGAACAGCACCATTTCTACGACTCTAGCAGCTTTTTTCTCTTCCTTCCACAGTGTAGTTACAAGGTAAAGCCTCTTGGCATTCCTGGGTCTTTGCTCTCCACAGAATAGAAATATGTAAATATTGTTGCTGACCCAGCAAATCTACCAACCTCCATCCTGTATTGGCCGCCACCTCCTCCTCCTCCTCCTTAATGCCAAGTAATTCAACTTCCATCTCAGCAAATTTGCTGTATCTGTCAGTCAATACTGTTCTAGTTTTAACTGGAGGTTAACACATTTAAACGACTCCATTTATTTTATACGTTTTGTTCAACTGAAATAAATTCTGCTCCCAAATTTTTACAAGTCAAATATATCCTTTTTTCTGAGTCTCTCGTAAAGAAATTGTGTTTTATAAAACATAAAAACTTTTTTGTCTTAATAATTTCACAACATGTACAGTATTAACACCAGTAGGGATGACAGAATTTAAGCCTTTTGCTCTTCATGTATCTGCATTAAAAAATAAACAAACACTGTGTACTCACACCAATCTCGGTAACAGCAGACGCCCCAATGTGCACCCACCCCAACAGGAAATGGAACAGAAAATTGGCATTATTTATTCCATTGTATAAGTATGGAATTAAGATATGCTGAATGGTTTAACTGGGACTTTTGAGATTAGGCTGCCAATCAGTCTCCCCCCCAATCTGGGATTCTTCAAATGTGTTGAATTATGATTTTTTTTTCCAGCCAACACAGCTGCTTGAGAGGGATCATGCAGCTGTGATCCAACACATCTGAGTGGTGAAATAACAGATTTAAAAGGAATATAAATATACTTTCTCAAAGTGCAGTTCTGAATCAAAGTGAAGCACAAAAAGGATATGTGTGTAACCAATGTGTAATGTAGTAATAGATGTCCCTCCAAGATCCATTAAATCAGTAACAATTTAAATTTCAGTCAGAGGTTAAGTGGAAAAAAAATTTTTTCCCCCACCCAAGATCACAGACTGCTAAAATCTATCTATAGACCTCTCCAGGTTAAAACTCCCAGCCTGAAGTGATACATCTTGGCACCAGTCTGTTATCGGGTAATTCTGAATTTTGTGAATACATACTCTGCTTCCTTTTATAAACTTCTCTCGTATTTCCCCCTCCTTCTCTTTTTGTCTTGGTTTTTTTTCCCTACAGTTAAGAAACAACAACACTTAAATACTTCAGATATCCCATTTAGGAAAGGTACCAAATGCCTTTGTGTTGTCATTCTGAGATGAGTTATGAGAATCTCAGAGTACTCAAGATGTCTTTCTAAAGTTGCTATTTTCTTCCCAAGGGAGGCTCCCATTGGCACCAATATCAACCAATTTTCTTGGCAGAGCAGGCAGACTAATGTCAACTTGCTTTGTTTTTGTATTGATAATTTCTGAGGTGAGGCACAAAGAAAGTCTCTGTATATCCAGAAAAGGAGATATAATTCAACCACTCTGCCTAATTTTATTAGAAGACCAGCTAACAATATCCTCATTTTTAATGTTCCTTTCTCACCATTTTTTCATTTCCTCTTGGCATGTGCATAAAAATCCATTAAAGAAAGAAAGGCACAATGGCTTTACAAAAACTGGTTGATTGTAATTCTGAAGGCACACAAGATAGTGAGTGCTAATTAAAAGGGGGGAAAAAACCACCAGAATAACAGTTGGAAGGGACCTTGGAGGTCTTCTAGTCAATCCCCCTGCTCAAGTTCGTAAAAACCTCCAGTGTTGGAGTGATTATTAAACTGCTTTGAATCTCTTTTGGACTGATTAAGGAGAGATACTTATATTTCCATCCAGCTAAAAATTTCATTTTCTCCAAACAACGTTACAGGAAAATCAGTTAGGATTGAAGATTCATGGACTAATAATGAATTATTTTGGATGTACATGCAGAGTGAAACTATCTAATCAGGTTTCAGAAAACACCAACTCCAAATATATAATCAAAAATTGGAAACTTATACATTAATAATATGTTAAATCTTTCATAATCTATAGCTTTAACTACAATATAAATTCTTTATAAAAACAGTTAAAATGAGTTGGGTGGTACGATAAAAAGGGAATAAACCCTTGGCAAATTTTTCATTCCATTTTCAGTAACATTATTATAGAGCGAAAACTCTGTTGACATCTTTTAAAGCAACCCTTATCCCCCACAAAAAAAACCCAGTAAATTTGTCCAAAATAACAACAACAAAATACATGTGAACTTATTTTTCTCTTCTGTAGTCAGACTGCTTGATACCAAATACTGTATATATTTATATGGAGACACATCGTTTAGCCAAGTTTATATTTTTCCATCCCATGTAGATCTAACAGTGAAAAGCTTATTGATATGATCTCATATATAGAACAGTTTGAGTTTTGCACTCTATTCCTTTAGAAAATATTTGATTAAACATTTCACAAGCTATGCTGACTTCTGTGAAGAAAACGCATACTGTATATTTACTTTACAAGTGCCATGTGGAATAAAACTTACATTACAATGTGTTTCCATTGGTAATTCATCATAGCAACATTTTCTCATAGAAAAATAGTGGTAAACTTTTTTCTTGATATCCTTATGATAAAAAAGCCAGGCCAGTTTTCCAGCTGAAATTTGACTTCATTTCCTGAATTTGACTTCATTTCCCAATATTCCCCATGCAGCCCTGAAGAATTACTGTACCTTTATGTAGGTAGCAGAATCTTTCTTTCTAAGTGGACTTACTGTCTTTTTTTTAACACAAAAAAACAGACTGATTTCCCTCATTTGAAGGCTGGGTGAAGAAAAAACTTTGATCTCCCTCTCTTCTCTGAGACACTATTTGCTTATATAATGAGCTATACCTATCATTTGAATATGTTCACTACAAACCTTAATAAATAAATGATTTTTCCTACTTGTTCGTAAACAATAGGAATGCTAAGGTCACAAACACAATTAGTTAGAAATACCAAAATGTATTTTTTAAAAGATTGTTAAAAGTGGTAATTCCAAATGCTGGGTTTTGTCCTTACCTGAACTACTGCATGATTGAAAGCTCAGGGGAGAAAATACAGGTAAAGGTTGTTCCTTATGCCTGATTTTGCTTATATTGTCAACCACCATGGAAAGCCTTTCCATTGGTTGCCCCATAAAAGAATCACTTAGCAGCTAGAATCACTGAAAAGTTCTGTGTGACCAATTTGTAACATTAACAGCCACTCTTTGGTTAGATAAAGCAGGCATGCCATAGTAGTATATTGAGAGTGATAGCTCAGTGAAGCCATACATTGCTAGGGTTAAAATGCTCTAATTGTTTGGGGGGGGGGGGATGGATTTTTTAATTGGATGATATTAGATTTTTTTTCCAGGCCAAAAACTTGAGAAGGCCTCACAAATACATTTGAGAAATAGATTGAAGCATGGAAAAAAACAGAAATATGGTCAGTTAGCTAATAGTGGTATACACATTTACTTTTCCCCCTCTGGGACTCTATTTTTATACTTTTATTGAGTATTTTAAAAGGGGGTTTTTGCCACCAAAATTATGACAGGGAGGATAGCTTAAGATAGATATTTTGAACAATCATTATTGCCTCAGTGGGACATAGTGGATGCACAGAGACAGCCTTTTTCAGTAGCTGCTCCATTCCTATGAGGTACTTTGTCCTCGAAATCTGGGTGGCTCCACATTGGTCTCTTCTGCCTGACAATTGATGTTTGAGTTACTTATTTGTTGGGTTATTTTAACTGTTAGGTCATTTAGCTGGTTTTTAACTTCTCATTCTACTTTTTTATATTCTCATATTTTTGGTATGTTATTATAGTTCTTTGTTTTATTTATGCATTTTGTAGGATTGTAAACCACCCAGAATCTTTTACATGTGGGTGGGCTGTGAATTTATGAAAGAAAGAAACAAAACAGTTTGCAATCTCTGTACTCTACCCGATCTTGCTCTATGCAGTATAATAATGATTACAACCAAACATACATTCTTCTTACCAACTGAATGTAGAACACTGAATCAAAATCAGAATCAGAATAGAGCTGGAAGGGGCCTCGGAGGTCTTCTAGTCCAGCTCCCTGCTCAAGCAGGAGACCCTATACCATTTCAGACTAGTGGCTGTCCAGTCTCTTCTTAAAAAATCTCCAGTGATGGAACACCTTCTGAAGGGAAACTGTTCCACTGGTTCATTGACATCACCGTTAGAAAGTTTCTCCTTAATTCCAGGTTGCTTCTCTCCTTGATAAGTTTCCATCCGTTGTTTCTAGTCTCTTACCATCTCTTACTATTCGGGGTGAGTTACTACCCCCCGTAGATAAGGCTCGCAATTTGGGTGTCCTCTTAGATTCACAGCTCTCCTTAGAAGATCATATAGGAGCTGTAACTAGAGGGGCCTTTGCCCAGGTTCGTCTGGTGCGCCAGTTGCAACCCTATCTGGACCTGGATGCCTTGCGTACAGTCACTCATGCACTTGTGACCTCTTGTTTAGACTACTGCAATGCTCTCTACATGGGGCTGCCCTTGAAGACCACTCAGAAGCTTCAGCTGGTACAGAATGCAGCCGCCCGAGTTCTTTTGGGGGTCTCCCGATACTCCCATGTTACACCTCTGCTCCGTGAGCTGCACTGGCTTCCAGTTGCCTTCCAGGTGAGATTCAAGGTGCTGGTGATGACATATAAAGCCCTACATGGCATGGGTCCGGATTACCTACGGGAGCACCTACTGCCGGTGTCAACTTCCCTCCGTCTTGTACGCTCCCACAGAGAGGGCCTCCTCAGGGTACCACCGGTCAGAGAATGTCGACTGGTGACCCCCAGGGGGAGAGCATTCTCGGTGGGCGTACCAGTCCTTTGGAACCGCTTACTGGCTGAACTCCGGATGGCCCCCGACCTTCGCTCCTTCCGGCGTGATCTAAAAACCTATCTATTCGAACAAGCCCGCCTGGTCTGATGGGTTTGGGGTTTTAACATTGTTTTTAACTAACTTACTACATTGGGCACAATCATTTAACTTTAAATCTTGTATCCTGTATTCTTATTTTTATTGCCCTGTACACCGCCCTGAGTCCTTTGGGAGAAGGGCGGTATATAAATCAAATAAATAAATAAATAAAATAAATAGTCTTGCCTTCTTGTGCTTTGGAAAATAAATTGACCCCCTCCTCCTTGTGGCAGCCTCTCAAATACTGGAATACTGCCATCATATCCACCCCTAGTCCTTCTTTTCTGCTAAAACTGAAAATGAAAGTGAAAAGACAAGTAAAGTTCAAACTAAGAGTGGGGTCAACTCTTGTTCATAATAGAACGTTCTAATTTTTAGGCTTGTAGTAGTCACTGTTTTCCTGTGCCTAAGGCCAGAGAAAGGAATCCAACCAATTTTCCTTGACTGAGAAAAATTAAGGCTGGAAACTCCCTCCTAACATTTTACTAGCCTCTAAGGCAGGGGTGTCAAACTCAATTTCATTGAGGGCCGCATCAGCATTGTGGTTGCCCTCAGGGGGCCGAGTGGGTATGGCCTGGGTGGGCGTGGCCTACTGGGTGGGCGTGGCTAGAGTGTGTATGGCCTACTGGGTGGGCATGGCCAGCTCTACCTCATTTGCATCAAGGGTGCCTATGGGGGCCTGGGCAGGAGTGGGACAGATCTGGGGGTCTCTGGCAGAAGGAGGGTCTCTGGGCCAGGGCCAAGGCAGCGGGGGCCGTTCCCTCACTGTTTCCAGGATGGCTTCGCGGGCCACATGAAACCACTTTGCGGGCCGGATCTGGCCCCCGGGCCTTGTGTTTGACATGTCTGCTCTAAGGGATACTCTTTTCAACTTCAGAACAGCAGAAAGGAAGAGAAGTGGTTAGTTAGACAAAACGTGGAAATTTTGTGCCTAGTGACATAAAACAGTCATTTGGTATCTATTATTTAGATTTAGTTTTGGAATCCAGAATATTTCTTTAAGCTATAACATAAATGAGATCTACTTTTTTCCACTTAGTAGTGCACAACTGATGGCACAAATGTTCAAGTTGATGTATTTATTAAATTGTTTACCTCCCATTTCACCACAAGACTTCTTAAATGAAATTACACACACACACACACACACGTATGTATGTATGTATGTATGTATGTATGTATGTATGTATATTATATAATCACATTAAAATTGAAATAAAATACAAGTTATAACTAAAAGCGAGGAGCAAGGAAGCAGAATATCCGGTGGTGGTGGTGAGGTGGGAACTATTATTAGTCTGTCAAATAGCGTGATCTTCCCCTATTGGGGCTCCAAGCCAACTGGCAGAGCCAGGCCTTCAGATTTTGGCAGAAAGTCAGGAGGGTGGAGGCCAACCTCACTTCCAAAGGGCCACAGCAGTCTCGTCTCCTGCACTCTGCCAGTTGGATCTGCAGCATGACTCTTCTTGATCAATTGATCAAACATATGTAGATGTGTATATGATGATTCTATGGCTTTAAATTGTTAGAAAATCAAAAATGTCAATTAAAAAAAGATATGAGGTTTAGTAAGGACAATTTTTGGATTAATTTTCCCCTAAGAAACATGAATATTAAACATAGTCTGATCCTTGAATCACTGCTACTGTATACTATTAAAGAGAACAACGCTTTAATCCATTTCCCTATTTTAACTTCCCTGTAGCTGCACTGGCTAATGCAGAATAGAAGGAACAGGGAGATGTTGTTAAATAAGTTATACTGCCAGGTTTGTTCCATTTCACTAAGACAACCATACAAAAACTGTAGAAGGTATGCAGAGAGACACAATACAACAAAGACATTAATTTGGCTCATCTACCATAACTAGAAATGTATCTTTTTCTGCCTTAGATTGTAACAGAGCAAATAATAATAATAATAATAATAATAATAATAATAATAATAATAATAATAATAATAATAATAATAATAATAATAATAATAATAATAATGAAGAAGAAGAAGAAGAAGAAGAAGAAGAAGAAGAAGAAGAAGAAGAAGAAGAAGAAGAGGAAGAAGAAGAAGAAGAAGAAGAAGAAGAAGAAGAAGAAGAAGTTGGAAGGGACCTTGGAGGTCATCTAGTCCAACCCCCTGCTAAGGCAGTAAACGCTATACCATTTCAGACAAATGGCTGTCCAGTCTCTTCTTAAAACTTCCAGTGTTGGAGCATTCACCACTTCTGGAGGCAGGTTGTTCCACTGGTTAGTTGTTCTAACTGTCAGGAAGTTTCTCCTTAGTTCTAGGTTCCTTCTCTCCTTGACTAGTTTCCATCCATTGCTTCTTGTCCTGCTTTCAGGTGCTTTGGAGAATAGCTTGACTCCCTCTTCTTTGTGGCAGCCCCTGAGATATTGGAACACTGCTATCATGTCACCCCTCACCCTTCTCTTCATTAAACTACACATACCCAATTCCAGCAACCGTTCCCTATATGTTTTAGCCTCCAGTCCCCCAATTATCTTTGTTGCTCTTCTCTGTACTCTTTCTGTCTCAACATCTTTTTTACATTGTGGTGACCAAAACTGGATGCAGTATTCCAGATGTGGCCTTACCAAGGCATTGTAAAGTGGTATTAGTACTTCACGTGATCTTGATTCTATCCCTCTGTTAATGCAGTGGTGATAAAGGAACAGAGCTAAATGAACACATGCACTTTTAACTTATACAATAAGGGAAACAAGACGTTTTAAAAGTGAATTCATTATTTGCAAGTTTTCAAACAATACATACGAGAATTTGAAAGATATGACACAGATTAAACATTGTAATTTTTGGCAAAATGTGATTGTCTTTGATGTGGCTACATATATAACATCCAGGAGGAATTTGGGAATTATTAGGGTGTGTAATTTAAATTATGATTGATATTTTTAGAAGATTGGGGAGTTGCTTAGTTTGATGATTACTGTTTGTAATTATGCTTATAAAGCTTCAGGCAAAAAGAAGAGGCAACAACTTCTCTGGTAACAATAATATTTGATCTTGACAAATTTTGCTGAATGTAGTTGAATGCCTTGATATTAAAGTGAATAGTAAATTGTGACTTAAATTCTACTTAACTTCACAGGGGCTAAATGTACCTAACTTGCTTTGGACCCAAGCTACTAACTGATTCAGATTTTAAGTGCATTAACGAGTATGTAAAGCAGCTATAACAAACAAAGGATCTCAGACTAAACGTATTCTATCAGAAAGGACAGCTATTACCATAGCATCACATATAGGTAATAAGCATTTTTAGATCACATACCAAATCTGATTATTTAAGTAGTTCTATAGGCCAAATTGCAATTACTATGAAAATTTGTTGAGAAAACTGTCATCAATTTTATTGCCAAAGTTGAAACCTAATAAGGACAAAATAGTAAATTCAATACCTTCTGAGTAAATTCAGTAACCTGTTTTCATTCAGCTATTATCTTTTATCCAGATTGTTCAGGAGATTATTCAGGGTAAAAACAGAGTGTAGCCCTGTCAGAAAATATGACCCCTGACCCCATCAAGTGCCCAGTTTGTCATTCCAACAGAGGGCAAGCAATGATTCGCAGTCTGAATGTGAGTCATGCCGTTTATTTGCAAAGAAGGAGGACCATCTGCTAATCATGAGCAGATGACAAACTTGATGCATCGACACTGCTGTTATTTCCAAATCTGTAAGTAAACACATTTTGTAACCTTGCAGATAGCATTTTTTCCCACTAACTGAAAAATTTAAATTTTTGCAAAACAATGAAAAACATCTTTTCTGAAATGTACTTTGAAAGTACTGCCTCAGTTTTGACAGCCAGAATTGCAAACAACCACCTTCTAACTAGTGATCTCATTGCGTTCAGCCTCCATAACCAAGAAAATGTAGCTGTTAGGCATGAGCGGCTTGCCTCTTGGGATTGAACACCCAGAGTTCCCATGGGCCATAGTAGTGGGGAATTCTGGGAGTTGCAATCTCAACATATCTCCAGAATGTTGGCTTGTATTGTTCAAAGGGTCCTCCTGTGAATGGTTTTAAGTTCTAAGGGCCTTAAATCACAGTGTGCCAAAGTCTTGAACTGACTGATTTGTAGGCTAGGTCTGCCCTCTTCTGGCTGTAGCTTTAAAGACACTCCTAAAGGGAACAAGCTGAACTTTATCCACAGAGCCATAGCACAAATAGGGCATCATTGCAAGAGAGTCCTTTCACCTTTCACTACTTGCCCAATCCCTTCATTCAACATATTATCAGGAAGGCTTCAACAACGAGGTCTATCAGTCCAGAGGCAAGGTGCCAGTAAAGAAAATAATATGTGCATTCAATCACATCCAGATAGTTCAAACAAGTAAATTTTACCCCTAGGAAACTGATACACAGAAAACCCAGTGCCAGGTCACCAGCTGATTTAAAGAGGATGAAAATAATATTTACTACTTGTTGTGTACTGGGTTCGTTGCGCAGGAATGAAGACGAGGCGAGTGAGTTCAGCAAAGAGCATGGTTTATTTCTTGCAGGATCTGAACTAGAGAACAGGGCTGCAACTGCAGCAATTTATACCTTGGCCCCTAGGCGGTGGCCAATAGGTTTGAAGCAACCTATTGCCACCTAGGGGCAACCAATAGCAGCGCTGGAGATGGGTTGTCTGAGATGCTGGGAGCTGTTAGCTAGCTCCCTGCTCTCGCAACCTACCAGTCGTTACCACGTGGTGTTAACAAGCAAGCCCAATACATAACACTACTTATAAACGTGAAATAGCTTTATCTATATTGGTATGGCACCATTCTTATCTCAAGCTGTAAAAATACAGGCTGGGGAAAAGCTAGCCAATAGCCTTCTAAGGCCACCCAGTAGAAGCAATTGCAGCAGAATTAACAGGTCAAGCAGAAATAATCAATCCACTTTAACTATGCTTGAAGCTCTAGAAAGTCACAAAGGAGTAATACAGAGGTAGGAAGGTAGAAAAAAAGGATTCTGGGAATATCCAAGTAAACCTGATTAAATTGGGAGACTATCTGAATCTACATTATTTTTTTCACGCTGTTAATGAAACAGCACTAACAAAGGCAAGAAGGTAGGGTAGGACAGGATGGGGTGGGGTGGGGAAGGAAGAAAGGAAAGAAGGAAAGAAAAGGGGAAGAGGAAGAGAAAGGGAGAACAGAAAGGGACTACCGGTAGCACATTTAGACATGATGTTATTGGCGTGTTTCTATTGTTCTGTACCAGCCTGCTACCGGCCCTGCAGCAAAAGCAGGGACAACCCCTTTACAAACGGCAAGAGGCTGGAATAAAGCCTGCCAAATTTACTCACATAAAACAAAGCAAGACAAGACACCAACCATAAAACACGAGCTAAGAAACAGGAACTATCCAAGCGGTTGCCTTCAGCAAACCAGCCCTCCCACACATTCCCCTTAAATACAGTTCAGGGCGTGGCCTCTCTCTGCCTCCTTCTGAGGTGCCCCATTGCCTTCCTCTGTTTACTCCTGACTGACTGCCTCCTGCGTCGGGTGTCCTTGAACAGGGCCAGCTGTGGGTCATCTTCATCCACGCTGTCAGGCTCACACAGCTGGGTCTGCATCGTGACCAGATGAGAGGGGCCTGGCTGGGGGCTCTCATCAAGCTGTCCAATCCCCTCAGCAAGCTCTTCAACACCCCCCTCCTCCTCCTCTGAGTCGTCCGACCCAACTGCCGAACCCACAGGCTGACCCTGAATCACAACATCTATATCTGGCACTTGAACTTCCTGAGATTGGCCCTTGTCCCACCGTGCTCAATTGTAGCTTAGGTCTTTGCAACTCTTCCGTGGCTCCTGACTCGGTTGTGGCACATAAAGAAAGAGTGGGAGAATACTTTTGCAGCTGCAAATGAGAGTTGTTTCCTATTGTCCTGCCTCCCAGATGTCCAGATTTTTCCCCCCTAAACCTTGCTGAGAAAAGAAGTGCAGGGAGGCAACAAAGAGAGCAGCGGGTGGGATGCTAAATAGAAGGTGATGTCTGGGCACCTGGCTTGGCAGCTGAAAGGAACTTCATTTGGCTCATTGTCGGTACAGTGAATTGGAAGATGTCTGCATCTGGGGGAGCAGCTCAGACATGTTTCTGAGGGCTGGTTTCTGAGGGACCCCAAATTTACTGTGAAATAAATGGAAGGTTTGTGCCATCTCACCAGTAATATTCAGGAATAAACAAAGATGCATCACCCAGAGAATAAGGGATATTTGAAAGTCTCTCCCTCCCCAGTGTGTGTGTGTGTGTGTGTGTGTTTGTGTGTGTGTGTGTGTGTGCATGCACATGCAGACCTGATTATGATTAGAAACTAAAATTGGAACAGATATAAAATAAAGTTGGTTTAATTGAACAAGGTTAAAATAGATATGTTGCTATCTCTGGTGAACTTAATGGACTTTTGCTGACACTAGGACTGAAATAATGACAGTAAATAATAGATTTGTTTATAGATAAGAGGTGGGCTATGGAAGAAGAAATCATTATTTTAAGAGAAAGTGATAAAATTGTACTTGTGATGAAAAAAATTGTACTTGTGATGAAGATGGGAAGTCACTTCTTTATATATTTCTCTCTCTCTTTTAACTATTTTATTATTTTTCTTTTTTCCTTTCTATTCTGCAATTTCCATTATTTTTTATTCTTTTTTCATTGCATTAGCTTATACTGTTGTAATTATAATATTTAATAAAATTGTATTTAAAATAGTGAAATTGGGAGGCACTTACATTATCAGTCATGGGCTGACCAGTGGTTAGAGGTTGCTCTGAATGCTTGGATTGCTAAATTCTGTCTTGGTGATTTAAATTTCAAATAGTATGATCATCTTTCTTGACTGACATCTTGATTAGAAGTTTTGAACTCTGCTAGCAGCTTGGATCTGTCCTCATAATTTATGCCACTGCTGCAGAGATAAAAGGAGCTCCAGGAAGTATGCAGCTGCTAACCTGCTGGTTGAAGTCTACATTGTAGCAGATCTAATTTATAGATGATTATGATTAGAGTTGGATGTGTTGCACACCCTTAATTCTCTCATATCCTTTGCAGGTTCCTTCCGGGCCCAATGTCCTTAAATTTCTCCATCTTAAAAATATTACATGTCCTCTTTTCTTGTATTAATAGTAAAATTGAAGTTTATAGACTTCTACTGGTAAGAAGCATAAAGTTTTGGAAATTATTGATATTTTGTAGTCTTAGCTATATAATCTCTTTTTGATACCGCCCTCTTTAAAAAAATTAATTACACAGTTATTTGCCCCTAAGAGGGTGATGTTGAAGAGTATGTCGGGGAGAGCTTCCTAAATTTCAAATTTAAGCTTCAATTTGTTAAGCTAAAGCTGAATATAAGAAAAACAAAATACAAATATGACCTAGAAATTATAATACCCTCCACATTTGGGCCCTGTACTGCAGTGCAACCTCTGCCAATTTGCATCTACAAAAACCTCCATATATAATTTCCCTCCACATGATATTTTACATCCAATTCTTGCATAATACTTAGAGGTAAATATGGAAGGGTCTTGATGTGTTTCCACTTTGTATTAAGTTGTGGTATATTTATAGGTCTTTCCAGTGCTTTTTTTGTAAAAGAAAAAGGTGCCGGAACTCACACATGTCATACAACCCGCCTTGCCTACCCTACAAGGTTCCATACAAAAAAGGTGCCGGAACTCCGTTCTGAGCGTTCTATGACAAAAAAAGCCCTGGGTCTTTCAAAATGTTCTACAACAACAAAGAAAAAGAGGGGAAAGACGCATTTTTGTAGAAGAAGTCTTGCAATAGGCTCAGAATGTAACTTGAGTTCAGTTACAGAATTACCCCAAGGCACGCCAAGCTTGGCAGATTGCTTGGAAAGAATACACACTATCAGAGGACTTACATCTTATGCCACAGCCAAGGGGCCTGGGGCTTACCTTTTATTTCTGAAGCAAGAGAGACAACCTTCCCTTGTATCCACTTGTCCTGCCTTACACAACAAATCTGTCATTCTTGAAATATTGCTTTTGTAACAAATTAATGAGTGTGCATCTCATAATTTAGATTAAGAGTGTTTTATTGCTTTAGAAATAGGCAGCACCGGCAATGGTAGGTTACATCATCAGAAGAAAAAAACCTGAGACAGCACTCAAGAAAAATGAAACATAAAAGGCTCCACTGGCATTCTTTATGCTCTTGCCATCACATTTTGAAAATAAAGAAAAGGAGAGATTGATTAATGAACGGTGCAACCTAGTCAATGCATCATGTTC
The DNA here is from genome assembly GCF_964194415.1 of Vipera berus. NCBI lineage: Eukaryota > Metazoa > Chordata > Lepidosauria > Squamata > Viperidae > Vipera > Vipera berus. The sequence continues at coordinate 59,487,048 of NC_138206.1, forward strand.
TATAAACCAACAGAGCTACTCTCCCCCGCAAAATCATGATTTTTACTGTTTTGTGTGATTATTTTTATAGTACTTCCATAATGATCTCCCCTCGGTAATATTCTCACCTTGTTCCCTAGAGCAGGGGTGTCAAACTCAATTTCATTGAGGGCTGCATCAGCATTGCGGTTGCCCTCAGGGGGCCGGGTGGGTGTGGCCTGGGTGGGCGTGGCCTACTGGGTGGGTGTGGCTAGAGTGCGTATGGCCTATTGGGTGGGCATGGCCAGCTCTACATCGTTCACATCAAGGGTGCCTATGGGGGCCTGGGCAGGAGTGGGACAGATCTGAGGGTCTCTGGCAGAAGGAGGGTCTCTGGGCCAGGGCCAAGGCAGTGGGGGCCGTTCCCTCACTGTTTCCAGGATGGCTTCGCGGGCCACATGGAACCACTTTGCGGGCCGGATCCGGCCCCCAGCCCTTGTGTTTGACATGTCTGCCCTAGAGGGACATACAACTGCAGAACATCTTTCACATTTTGACCATCTCCACGTACGCTGTTCCCCCTATTGGTTTAGGTAGAGTGACTTTTGTTTAATTAAGAGCTCACTCAGACCATAATGTCTTTCTTTAGTTGCTGAGTCAGAAAGAAAGTATTCTAGCTTAAAATGTATTGCCTATATTTATGAGTCTTGCTATACTTTGGGTAATAGCCCATCTCCCCATGATTCTTGCTACCCAATTATCCAAAACAATCAGTTCAGGGGAATCAAAAAAACTGATGCCCAGGAACTGGCACCCATATCAAGACAGCTAGTTGGGAGAAGGAAAGGGGGACTACCCTGTGAATTAGAGAAGTGGCCTGGCCGCATAAATTAGGCATGTCTAAATGTTTTTTGGGGGGAGGGTGGCATATTGTTGAAAATTACCTACAGATAATTTATCATGCATATACTTTTGGAGTATGATGAAAAGCAAACTTTTCTTTGGGAAGAAATTATTTATTGATGCAAAGGACAAAACATTGATACAAATTAATATCAATATCATATCATATCATATCATATCATATCATATCATATCATATCATATATCATATCATAGTATATCATAGTATATAATATAATATATCATATCATAGTATGTCATAGTATATAATATAGTATATAATATCATAGGATATCATAGGATATAATATCATAGTATATGATATAATGGGTGTCAACCTTGCCACACCATGTGACGTGTCGCAACGTATCGTGACTCTTTTTGCATTGCCGGCAATGGGGTGGGCGCAGTTTCTGTATGATGAAACCAGCCCGTGGGCCGGCAGTCTGACACCTCTGTAGTATATGATATAATATATCACATCATAATATTCATATTTTATGAAATTCAGTTTTTATGAAATAAGTACTTTTAATTACATTTTATGATTTGTGCAGCAAAACACTATCGCTGTGGGATTTCTTCTTTGACTTCTGTTTGCTCCCAACAAGTGCTGTCAAGTTGGCTGCCAGGACCACAGCATTCACGATCTAGAAGCTCATTCCTGGTTCACTTGAGATCACTTTTGGAATCATTTGAGCTTCTTTCTCCTTGGACTACCTGTATTTTCCACTTGTAAAAGGTCAGCTGACCTTAATTGGATATCATTAAGAAGTTATATCCAATAATAGAATGGCTATATATTATAGAGTCTGATGTCATAAAACCTCCCAGAGAGTGAGGATTAAATATTCCCCATGGCTGCTTTCACTGGGTTATAATGCAGGGAAAACTTCTGCAGTATTTCCAGCCCCACCTCTGTTAAATACTTCCCTTCTGAGACAATGAGTCACTTCCTGCTTAAGAGTCAGACATCAAACCCTCCTTTCGTTATAAAGTATATCAATTTTCTGTATAAAAATTATTCCATAAGACCATCCATTTTACATTGCATTACCTATTTTACTATAGCATTTGAAACAACAGCTGCATTTGCACCAATTATCATTACTTGGAAAATTTACTTTATTATTATTTTCTATTAGATTTTTTTTTACCCTGCCTTTATTACTTTACAAGTAACTCAAGGCAGCGAACATAACACTCCTTCCTCCTTCTATTTCCCCACAACAATAAACCTGTGAGGTAGGGTTCGGCTGAGAGAGAATGACTGGCCCAAAGTCACTCAGCTGACTTCGTTGGCTAAAGCGAGACTAGAACTCACAGTCTCCTGGTTTCTAGGCCAACACCTCAGCCACCAGCCCAAACTGGCTCCCTATGAAATATGAAAGTGTGGGATGAAAACTGGAAGACAGTATATTTTACATGAAGCTGTGAGCATAAGTGTGCATAAATTGTATATAATATTTTAAATTAAACCAATCAAGTGCTATTGTGAGTTTCTTCATTATCTTTTTGGACATTGGAGCTTGCCTTATTACTATGTCATCTCAGCACATTGATCTATTTAGTTTGATTTTGTCTTGCTGATTGATAATAACTTTGTAGCTTCCCAGAAATTTAAAAAAGGACTTTTCTTGGTCTTTGGATTGAATTTGGCATCTTTTGCAGGCAAATTATGAGAAATATCTGACACTGTGCTTCTTATCTATTGATGTCTCCATCACTGATACTTCATCTTATTCTGAGCTCCCCTTGATGATTTTGTAAACCAAATCAGGTAAATTCAACCCACTAATATTAAATACTCAACATTAAGTTCATAAAAGAAAAATTAAAAAGCTGAGGACGCAGGAAGGAAGGTGAAGGAAGAACCTGATTGTTTTTACAAATACTGTAATTCTGCTACTAATCTCCTTTCAAGAGAGTCATGTTCACCGCAAGTCTAAAGAAATCCCATTCTGAAGGCCATAACAACAGGCTGCTGGCAAAGTGCAAAATAGCAGCAATAACTATTAGTTTCCTAAATGTCATTTATTTCGTTTAATAAAAGCTGCAGCCAAATGATTACAGACATTCTTCCAGGCTGATTGGCTAGTTTTTCTTAGCTGCCCACCCCTTCCTGTCTTCGATTATTGTATTTTTCCAGAAAAAATAAATGGGGAAATACATCTTCAGCACAATGTGATTGTGGGGCTCCCCGACAGACTATCCAACATATAGTGAGGGAATGCACTAATAGAAGATACCCAGGAGATTTTAAGGACTTCCTCTGCATAACAACAGCAGCTACTGACTGGATCTCCAAACTTGACATTAAACTCTGAAATGTTATTTCTGTTTTCCTCTTAGGTTTTATAATTGCTTTTTTTTTAAAAAAAATTGTTTTAACTGTTCTAACTTGTAAATATGAAGTGCTTTTAATTCTGTGTGTGACCAGCCATATGCTAAATAAATAAAATCCAGGAAGCACCTTTCTATCTGCTATGAGGAACGACTAATATATTCACTTAGCTATCTCTTCCTTTGTTTTCTTTCCATTTTTTTAAAAATTTCATCACAATCTCATGTAAGAGATGACATGATATGATAAAAGATTATCAGTACTGATGAAATTAATTGAAATTAGTGAAATCCAATGTTGAAAAAAGTAAGGTTCGACATTTAGGCAAGAAATACCAAATGCACAGGTATAGTATAGGTGGTACCTTGCTCAATAGTAGCAACTGTGAGAGGGATCTCGGAGTCCTAGTGGACTATCACTTAAATATGAGCCAGTAGTGTGCTACAGCTGCCAAAAAAGCCAACACAGTGCTAGGCTGCATTAACAGAGGGATAGAATCAAGATCATGTGAAGTGTTGATACCACTTTACAATGCCTTGGTAAGGCCACACTTGGAATACTGCATCCAGTTTGGGTTACCACAATGTAAAAAAGAAGTTGAGATTCTAGAACACGGGACTTTGAACTTGGCCCTTTTATGACTTCTGGACTTCAACTCCCAGAATTCCTCAGCCAGTGTGCCTGGCTGAGGAATTCTGGGAGTTGAAGTCTACAAGTCATAAAAGGGCCAGGTTTGAAGTCCCCTGCTCTAGAAAGAGTACAGAGAAGAGCAACAAAGATGATCAGGGGGCTGGAGGCTAAAACGTATAAAGAACAGTTGCTGGAATTGGGTATGTCTAGTCTAATGAAGAGAAGAACGAGGGGTAACATGATAGCAGTGTTCCAATATCTCAGGGGTTGCTACAAAGAAGAGGGAGTCAGGCTATTCTCCAAAGCACCTGAATGCAGGACAAGAAGCAATGGATGGAAACTAACCAAAGAGAGAAGCAACCTAGAATTAAGGAGAAATTTCTTGACAGTTCGAACAATTAATCAGTGGAACAACCTGCTTCCAGAAGCTATGAATGCTCGAACACTGGAAGTTTTAAAGAAGAGACTTGATAGCCATTTGTCTGAAATTCTATAGGGTTTCCTGTCTGAGCAGGGGGTTAGACTAGATGACCTTCAAGGTCCCTTCCATTATTATTATTATTATTATTATTATTATTATTATTATTATTATTATTATTATTATTATTATTATTATTAATTATTGTTGTTGTTGTTGTTGTTGTTGTTGATGTTGTTGTTGTTGTTGCTGCTGCTGTTGTCATCATCATCATCATCATCATTATTATACTATTACAGGAAGATTTTTAATTTATTGTGGCTGTCTTAAAATAATATTTCTTAGGAGGAAATATCAGTATGCATAGAGTTTAATGATCCAGAAAGAATGCTCTCTCCCCAATGGTGAAACTGATCTGCAACTTTTTTTTGTGTGTATTTTTATTCTCTGCAATACTTAGTTAAAAACAAAACAAAAAATCTCACAACTCTCTTGAACATATAGAACTATCTCTATAGGTGAAGAGGAAGAAGGAAATCCTTAAATCTCACCTAAAGCCCAAATCTCTATCACTCATGCTGTATTACGTTTGGATTTCAGTAGCTTTGGCTAGACTTACTATTAATATGATCATTCCCTAACCCCAATCCAGAATAGTACCTTAAATCCAAGAGCAAACATTCTGTGCTCGGACTTCTTAATTATGCTAAAATGTTTTCTCATTTTAAATAATTATCTTATTAAAATGTTCTAATCTTTGGAGTTGCTGTTTTTCCCTCTGTATCTCTAATGATCAACCAAAATACTGAATTTGTTCTTCATCTATTTTCTTGTCAATTTCTTGCATGTTTGGGATCACTGCCTGAGGCCTGACTAGTGGTGGGATTCAAATATGTGAACAACCGGTTCTCTGTGTGGATGCTGCTTCCTGAAGCCCATTCTGGGCCTGGGCAACAAAAAATTAGCTATCAGTTCTGCCGAACTGGTGCAAACTGGCTGAATCCCACCACTGGGCCTGACCCATTTGTATTCCAGCTTTATCTGAGGAACAGATACAGTTTCATTTGAGCCATGAGTAAGCAAGACAGCCATATGACATGCTATTAATATTTTTAATTCTTCATTTCAATTTGCATAAATGTGCTCAAGAGAAAAGACAAAAATGCAGCAAAGAATAACAGTTTATAAAAACAATGAGTACAATTGTTATTCATACAATCAATAACAATATTTCAACTATTATGCATATGCTGCAAAATAAACAACTATTAAACTCACATTATTTCAGATTCCATTGTGAACTGCACTGAAATGACCAAATATTAATTGCAAAATCAAGTTTTAATCCCAATAAATACTCCTACGCAAACCAAAGTACGTGAGCATGTGTACACACACCAACAAAGATAATGAAACACTTCAAAGACAGTTTTTGAACCTTGGCACATCTTATTTGCCTGGGTTGGTCCAATTATTCTCTTGCATAAGGCAAAGGAAAAATGGGCCACCAGCTTCCATGGATAATCTTTGAAGTAGAAGTAGCACTGAAAACAGTAGGTATCACCTCAGGACAGCAAGTTTATTGGAGAGCAAAAACATTCCCTTACCACCATTTCCTGTTCACCCCAGATTTGCTGACTAACACAGCATAGTTTTTTCCTAGTGCTGAGTAAAAATGATATATACTCCATTTAAATCCCTTTATCAGAAACAATATTGTTGTAAAATTTGCTTTAATTCACAAGCAAAGATACTATCCTAATTTATTTATTTATTTAATTTATTTAATTAATTAAATTTTTATACCGCCCTATTCCCGAAGGACTCAGGGCGGTTTACAGGGCAGCATAAAATACAATATAAAAATAGTATAAAATTAAAATAGATTAAATTAATTAAGCCCAACAATTAAAACAATATTAAAAGCTAAAACCCCTTCAGTCCAGGCCTGATAGATCAAAAAACCAGGTTTTCAGGTGCCAGCGAAATGAACACAGATCGGGGGCGGTCCAAAGTTCCACCGGTAAATCATTCCAAAGGGCAGGCGCGCCCACAGAGAATGCCCTCCCCCTGGGGATCACCCGCCGGCACTCCTTAACCGCCGGCACCCTGAGAAGGCCCTCCCTGTGGGAGCACACAGGACGATGGGAAGTTGATGCCGGCAGCAGGTGTTCCCTTAGATAATCCGGACCCAAACCATTTAGAGCTTTATAGGTCATTACCAGCACCTTGAATCTCACCCGGAGGGCAACCGGAAGCCAATGCAGCTCACGGAGAAGAGGTGTTACACGGGAGTATTGGGAAACTCCCATAACAACTCGCGCGGCCGCATTCTGCACCAGTTGAAGCCTCCGTGTGGTCCTCAAGGGCATCCCCATGTAGAGAGCGTTGCAGTAGTCTAGCTGGGAGGTCACGAGCGCATGGGTGACTGTGCGTAGGGCATCTCGGTCCAGATAGGGCCGCAACTGGCGCACCAGACGAAGCTGGGCAAAAGCCCCCCTGGTCACGGCTCCTATGTGGTCTTCAAAATTGAGCCGTGAATCCAAGAGGACGCCCAAGTTGCGAGCCCTATCGATGGGGGGTAACACCTCACCCCCCCATCATTAATGATGGAACAACCTGGTTAACCCGAGATGCCGGTATGCACAGCCACTCAGTCTTGGCAGGATTGAGACGAAGCGTGTTTCTCCCCATCCAAACCCGGACCGCCTCCAGGCAACGGGACTTCACGTCGAGTGCATCACTGGGTTGATTCGGGGTGGAAAGAAAAAGTTGGGTATCATCAGCGTACTGATGATACCCCACCCCAAAACCACAAATGAGCTCGTCCAGCGGTTTCATGTAGATGTTGAACAGGAAGGGAGAGAGGACCGACCCCTGAGGGACTCCACAAACGAGAGATCTCGGGGCGGACCTCTGCCCTCCCGTCAACACTGACTGCGAGCAGCCCAGGAGGTAGGAGGACAACCACCGCAAAACAGTGCCTCTCACTCCCAACCCCCTGAGATGCCGCAGTAGGATGGTATCGAAAGCCGCTGAGAGATTTAAAAGGACTAGGACAGAGGAACATCCCCTGTCCCGAGCCCACCAGAGATCATTCACCAGTGCGACCAATGCCGTCTCTGTGCTGTACCCGGGACTGAAACCCGATTGGTACGGGTCAAGATAATCAGTTTCCTCCAGGAACAGAGGAAGCTGATGCGCCACCACACTCTCAACAACCTTCGCCAAAGATCGAAAGTTGGAGACCGGATGGTAGTTATTTAAAACAGCCGGGTCCAGGGCAAGCTTCTTGAGGAGAGGTCTCACCACCGCCTCCTTCAAGGTGGCAGCGAAGATACTCTCCTTCAAGGAAACAGATATTACTGCCTGGAACCAGCCTCGTGTCTCCTCCCGAGCCACATAAACCAGCCAGGAGGGGCACGGGTCCAGTAAACAAGTGGTGGAGCTCAGCCTTCTCATGATCCTGTCCACGTCATCGGGGGAAACAGGATTGAACTCAGTCCAGATAACATGCTCAAGACCGCTTGATTCCTCCATGCCTGACTCTGCCCAGTCAAGAGTCCAAACCAGTCCAGATCTGAGCGATTTTGTCCACCAGATGATGACTAAACTCCTCAGCCCGTCCCTGTAAGGGATCCTCCCTCATCTCCTAATTAAGGAAGGAGAGAGCGAGTCACCCTAAACAGGGCGGCTGGGCGATTATCTGCGGACGCGATGAGGGCAGCGAAGTAATTAGACTTCGCCGTCCTCATCGCAGCGAGATAAGACCTTGTAAAGGCTCTTAGTCGCAATCAGTCAGATTCAGACTGGGTGGATCTCCAACCACTCTCTAGACCCCGTCTCCGACGCTTCATCTCCTGGAGCTCCACAGAAAACCATGGGGCCCAACGGGATCTGTGCCAGGTCTGGGGTCGCAAGGGTACAACACGGTCGAGTGCCTCGGTGGCCACCCTTTCCCAGGCATCCACCAAGGCATTGACCGGGCTGTGAGTGAGGGAGCTAGGTAAGGACCCAAGCACCATCTGGAACTGTTCTGGGTCCATTAGGCGCCTGGGACGGAACCACCTGGTCGGTTCCACAGACCAGCGGCGGGGGGTGGCACAGCAGAAGACCAGCCACAGGAGATAATGATCGGACCATGACAGGGGGCAATAGTTGGCAAGCCCCCTCCCAGATCATCCAACCATTGACCAGATAGAAAAATCAGGTCAAGAGTGTGACCCGCCCCATGAGTCGGGCCCTGAATCACTTGGGTCAAGTCCATGGCCATCATGGAGGCCATGAACTCCTGAGCTAACTCTGACGACTCTCCCAGGGAAGGCAGGTTGAAGTTGCCCAGAACTATAAGTCTGGGAAACTCCACCGTCAACCCTGAGAGGGTGTCGAGCAGCTCAGGCAGGGCCATTGCTACACAGCTGGGCGCCAGGTATGTTAGCAAGAGGCCCAACTGAGCCCGAGGGCCACATCTCATGAGAAGGGACTCACTCCCGCCTATCTGGACAACAGTGGTCTCCCGCAGACATAAGGTCTCCTGTATAACCACCACCACCCCACCGCCCCTGCCCTGAGGCTGGTGTAGCACACAGAAACCCAGAGGGCACAGTTCAACGAGAGGGACACCGCCCTCTGGGCCCAACCAGGTCTTCGTAATGCATGCCAGATCCGTGTGTTCCTCCTCGATCAATTCCCGGACGAGGGGAGCCTTGTTCACAATGGATCTGGCATTAAAATACACCAGTCTGAGCTCACCCCTGGACAAAAGGGTACTAACCGGAGGGTCGGAACACGCCACCGCTCGAAGACAGCGGGGGCGTGGTCCCAGATATTGATACGGCCCTCCGTGTAACCGCCTGCTGCCATTTCCAATTGTCGTGGGGATTTGCAACCCCACCCCGGTACCAGCGGAACCAAAGGGCCATGCTCCCAACCCTATCTCACCGGGAACTATTGTAGGCCCAGACTGACCGCCAGTTGATGAAACACACCCCAATTCCCTCCCCACCCTCCCATTCCCCCCTTCCCTAACCCTTTAAAACAACCAGCTAAAAATGTACTAGGGGCCTCTTAATGCATTTCCACCAGAGGCCCCTATTTAAGCCCAGCCACCTCTCGGGGTCCCAACAATTGGGCCCGTCCTTAAGGGAAGTAAGGGACATGGCTACAGATCATATCCAGGAGGGAGGAGCCCCCCTGAGAGCGTATAAGACCATGCTAGAATATTGAATACGAACCATAACATAGTAAAAACTGCATAGGGCAATAAACCAAATGAACAATTAGATGACTGTGATTATGTTATAGAGCCAGGATATATATATATCTCAGTCCTCCAGCTCAGTTCCACTTGGCTCTCACCCGAGTCAACCAGGTGGAGCAGCCGCAACCGCTCTCTCACCGCCACTGAGAGAAGCCCACCTAAGGTAGACTGAGTCCAGAGTGCCAGGGAAGCCCATCCCACTGATCTCTCACATCAGTGGGAGGTTGATGAACAATCCTAGATTCTGCATGTTCTGTGTTTATTCCCAAAATATACTATAAGGTTGCCCGTATCCTTCTGATACAGACTCTTGCAGTTTTGTAGCTATTAGCACCCTGCCTCTTGACTATTGTAACCTACACAAAGGGATTTTAAGTTAGGCAAGAATATATGGACAGATGGTTTACATTGAATTATAATTAGAAAGATTTTTTTAATGAAATGATGCATTGTTACCTAACACCTGATAAAGATAATTTGATATACAAAGGTATCTCAAATGTCTGTTGGGAATTGTTGAAAGAAAAATCTTCATCAGAGTCCAGTCTGAGCTGAGAATAAACAGAATGGAGGCTGCTTTAGAAAGAAGGTTGTAGTTTATTGAAGAGCAGAGCCAGACAGAAACACGGCTCTGGGAAAGATGACCACATGGAACAGGGAGTGATGGGTTTTGATACCTTCTTGGGCTTTTGTGTTTGGAGTTGTTCCTGTGGCATGAACTTTGACCTGAGGTTCAGTGTGCCTTTCTGATATTCTGATGGTGGTGGGTTAATCCTATTATGTCCTAAAGGTCATATCCTGCTTCCCTGGGGCTGTGGCTGATGGCTATGTCCTGTGTTGGATTTCTTTGGTAAGGGGTTGTTAGTTCTAGGGATCTTTGTCTTTCTAATCCCATAGCTCTAAGCTTCCTGGTGCCAGTCTTTCTGAAAGGATTATTGTATCTGCATTTCTACAAAGCTGGTTTCTGCTTTGGGGAGGGGGACTTTGGGCTATTAAGAAAAACTGGGCATGCTTTTCTGCCTTTTTAAGATCCTTTGAGGAAACATAATACTCTGCCTTTTTAATATTTCCTTCTTGGGGTGGGGGTGGGGGCTGACTTCCCACAGAATGTAATTCTAAAGAAGATACTTTTTATAATCTCTGGGGCCAGATCCATGTTAGGGTTAGGGTTACGGTTAGATCCTTAAAACGAATATAAAGTTGAAACCCGAAGCTTTCCTCTTGGGATTACTGGATATGGAATTTTAAAAAAAAAAGATTTAGAAAATAATAGTGGCTAATTTTGAGTCTGGACTCAGGCATATAATCATACCCTTCCTGAAACTTGAAAAAAGATTTAATAAAATGTTTGTGTACAGAGATTGAGACAGAGACAAGGTATTTGAGAATAAAGCAAGGACAGTATGGAATCAAAGATGACTCCAAAGCTGAATGACAGCATCTTCAACTGCAATTATGTGTTATTTTCATGGGAGAAGATATTTTGGATTTATGTTCAAGGATATTCAACTCTCAGCCCCTCCAACAACTTCCTGTATCCTTAGCAGCAAAATAAGTACACCATTTCAAACATGGCATCATACATTAAATGTACTGAGACTCTCATTGAGAACAATGTGAGGTTTGACAAATTAATAGCAAATCAGTTTAAACGTCTGATATTGCCTAGATTGTTACTCCCTCTTTGAAACATACTACTTCCCATATCCTTCTAATCTTGGATTCTGTGTGGAAAGAACTTAGGGGGAAAGGGCAATTGGGAAGGAGAACACGTGAGCAGAAGAAAGCTTGGAGATTATGGGCCACCTTCTCTCTACTGTTGTCCCCTGAAAATGCCAAATGTTCAAATGCTTTTCAACATAGTAAGAAAAAATGGTTCACAAAGAAGGTCAAAAGTTAAAAGGAAAACAACATAAAAGAAAATAAGGATGGCCTTTTCATTTCCTTTAACCTTGTATGAAGAGGAAAAAAACTTTCTCTGAGCAAGAGTATCCCTTGAGTTGACATTTATTGGGTTCATTTGTCAGCAAGCACACAACAGTGCCAGAAAACACTTTTTTTTTTTTCAAGGAACCATTGGCAGAATTTAAGCACACTTTGCCATTTCTAGTATCTGACTTTTTTTTATCTTTTAAATATATAAAACAGGGGTGTCAAACTCAATTTCATTGAGGGCCACATCAGCATTATGGTTGCCCTCAGGGGGCCGGGTGGGTATGGCCAGGGTGGGCGTGGTCTACTGGGTGGACGTGGCTAGAGTGCATATGGCCTACTGGGTGGGCATGGCCAGCTCTACATCATTGGCATCAAGGGTGCCTATGGGGGCCTGGGCAGGAGTGGGACAGATCTGAGGGTCTTTGGCAGAAGGAGGGTCTCTGGGCCAGGGCCAAGGCAGTGGGGGCCGTTCCCTCACTGTTTCCAGGATGGCTTCGCGGGCCGCATGAAACCACTTCGTGGGCCGGATCTGGCCCCCGGGCCTTGTGTTTGACATGTCTGATATAAAATAACTCTTATACGTGTAATTCAATGGAAAGCATATTAGAATCTCATAAAAACCAATCTTAGCTGTTTCATTCGTCCATGGTGTGAGGGGAGTGTGTCTAAAATTGGTGATGCATTTATTATGAGCATTCAAAATTATACAAATCCTGTGATTTTTAAATATAGATTGCAAACTGACACAAGTGCCAACATGACTGCAAACCAGTCAAATCTAGTCATTATTTGTAAAATATACAAAGTACTGAGCATCAGTCAAAGTGAATGATGACTGAAGTACAGAGTGAACTACTTCATTTAATAGTAAAATTTGGTACTGCAAATAATTTTAAAAATGAAGCACATCTATCAGGGCTATTTAAAAGAATAGGAAACTGCTTTGACTGAAAAATTAACACAATAACTAAAGCTTTCAGAACTACAATAAAGAACTTTTTCAGTCAAATTAGGCCACCATTTATTAGTTACATTAATAACATTTTTCTTTAGAGATTATACAAATACTGTTTTGGATAGGAATAAGGATTAGGGATGTTTAAAATATTAGTATCTTGCTTGAAGGTTAGATATATTTTCATGCATGTAAATATACACTAATTACAGCTAGTTTTCTTCTTTTTTCAGTTTGCTTTTATTTACTTTATGACTTTTTATTTTCAAATTGTCTTGTTACTGTACTTTTTTGATTTGGGAAAGGGAAAAGGGGAAATAAAACTGCTCATATCTGTATTTTCTTGCTTTATCCCTATCTCCTATTTTCATAACTTCCTGCCTGATTAAGAGTTTTAAAGAATTCATCAAAAATTTGCAGAATCTGTTGTGTAATTTTGGTTTTTCTTGGAATCACCCGGCTATGGATTTTTGGATTGCACTCTTGTATCACCGGAGCATCACTTATTCATAATCTCTAGCATTTTCTATTTAAATGCACGTCATGTGGCTGTCCTGTCTACTCATGGCCCAAATGAAATTGTATTTGTCCTTCAGATAAAGCTGGAATACAAGTGGGTCAGATAGCAAAGCAGTGATTTCAAACATACAAAAAACTGACAAGAGAATAGGTGAAGAACAAATTCAGTATTTTGATTGTCTATCTAGGATCTTTAGAGATATAGCAACGCCAAAAGTTAGAAAGTTTTAACAAGATGAGCTTTTAAAAACTAAACTCTTTGAACTGGATTTATTTTATGTAACCTGTCATAATGCCATTCTGTCTTCAACTATATTATTTAATATATTTAATATAATACTCACAAGCAAATTGTTTCACCAAATTCAGTGCTATTTATTAATGTGCCCATTGTATCTCACTTTGTTAGCTGATTTGTCCCATGTTTGGGGCCTAGCAAGGTAATCTAAATAGTTAACAAGCATTTAACACATAACAACAAAGTGAGATAGAGCTTGTGGCCTAGAGGTTAAAAAACTGCCTAATGTGCAATCAGCCCAGGTTTGAATCTCAGAAGGGTATGGCTGACTGATGAAAACAAATAAGTTTGAAATGCATATCAGTCTCCCTTTAATTCTTTGTTAGCAATCTAAAATTTACACAAATATGAGCTGTCCCTGGTGTGACTACTGCCTGTGGATGGCCTTCGGTTAGGTCGAAACAGGAAATAAAGATTTGTCCCATGTTTGGGGCCTAGCAAGGTAATCTAAATAGTTAACAAGCATTTAACACATATCTCCCTTGCTTCTCAGCTAACAAAGTGAGATAGAGCTTGTGGCCTAGAGGTTAAAACAACTGCCTAATGTGCAATCAGCCCAGGTTTGAATCTCAGAAGGGTATGGCTGACTGATGAAAACAAATAAGTTTGAAATGCATATCAGTCTCCCTTTAATTCTTTGTTAGCAATCTAAAATTTACATATATATATATATATATGTGTGTGTGTGTGTGTGTGTGTGTGTGTGTGTGTGTGTGTGTGTGTATTGACAAGAAATGCTTCCAATAGGTGGTAAACTCTTAGCCTAATTGCAATAAATTCGCAGCTAATGCTTTGAAAATACAAATATTGTCATTACAAAACAATGAAATTAATAGATGAAATTATATGTAATTATATAAACTGTGAAGTGAGTCTGCTTTTCATCTGGCACCTTTCTCATTAACATTTATGGAAATGCCTCTTATTATTTAAGCCATGATAGAATTTGTTAGGCTATTGGACTTGAGTCTGCAAAGATATCAGAATCACAGGCCAAGTTATCAACCTTCAATTTTAACATGATTAAGCTTTCTGTATTCTTGTTTTTGTACTTTTTCCTGTCAAAAAAGGTAAGATCTACCTGTCTTTTATCTTTTGCTATGGGAAATTCATGTAATACTTGCTTTAACCAATAAAAAGGTAAAGGTAAAGGTTCCCCCGCACATGCGTGCTAGTCGTTTCCGACTCTAGGGGCCGGTGCTCATCTCCGTTTCAAAGCCAAAGAGCCAGAGGCGCACGGAACGCTGTTACCTTCCCACCGTAGTGGTCCCTATTTTTCTACTTGCATTTTTACGTGCTTTTGAACTGCTAGGTTGGCAGAAGCTGGGACGAGTAACAGGCGCTCACTCTGCTACGCGGCACTCGGGATTCGACCCGCCAAACTGCCGACCTTCTGATCGACAGGCTCAGCGTCCTAACCCACTGAGCCACCGCGTCCCTACACTTTAACCAATAGATGTCTCTAAATACTTCACAGTTCCAGAAGAGCACTACTACTATTCAAACTAACTTTAAGTGATGACAACTTAGTGCAAATGCCCTGTAGCTGGAGCAATGCATTTATACACTATAATCTGCAGATATAGTTTCTGATCTAGCAATAAATAATAATAATAATAATAATAATAATAATAATAATAATAATAATAATTTTATTTATATACCACCCTTCTCCCGAAGGACTCAGCATAGAAGATTATTTCATGAGCCACACAATTTTTACAAAATGAATGGTAGAATATCAAAATGTATTACATTTTATGTAATTTATGCATGCATAAAATGACAAATAGAATTTTGCACATGCATATGGTGGTGAACAGGATTTTACACATGTGTAGAACATACCATGAAAATCAAGATCTGTTAAATTGAGGGTTTATGGGTACAATGGTGGTTGGATCCCAAATAAGTAACCAGTGAAGAAAGGATCGCAATTCTCTCATAAGAGATCAAAATATAAAGTACTGTAATATGCTTCTTATATGTCTATTCAATACAAACTTCAGGTTTAATAAGGGGAAACATTTTCATGCTTTTGAAATGTTTATATCAAATTTCCATTGTAATTGTTTCTATAGGTAAAGGGAAAGGTTCCCCCACACATGTGTGCTAGTCGTTTCCGACTCTAGGGGCCGGTGCTCATCTCCATTTCAAAGCCGAAGAGCCAGCGCTTGTCCAAGGACGTCTCCGTGGTCATGTGGCCGGCATGACTAGATGCCAAAGGTGCATGGAACGCTGTTACCTTCCCACCATAGTGGTCCCTATTTTTCTACTTGCATTTTTACGTGCTTTCGAACTGCTAGGTGGGCAGAAGCTGGGACAAGTAACAGGCGCTCACTCTGCTACGCACATATATATATATATATGTGTGTGTGTGTGTGTATGTATATATATATATATATATATATATATATATATATATATATATATACACACACACACACACACACACACACACACACATGCAGATATTAAATGTTTTCTATTAAATTAAATGTGTTTTCCATCATATGATATTTAAAAATTTAATGTTAAGTCTAGAAGTCACAAAATAAGTAGTATAATTTAGGATGGAATGAGTCATATCAGTATGGAAATAATGGAAGAGAAAATATGGTGCATAGATCCAATTTATGGATTCATAAATCCAGTACTATGTAATACTCACCGAACCTGTTTAGTGTTCCAGGTTCATCACTTTACCTGTTGATTGTCCAATCTTACAGATTTTCTGCTTTTTAGAAGACACCATCTACTCCCCCAAGTATTTTCTTCATGTCTGAGATTAGAACTCCAGACCCTGAATTTTGGCTGTTTATACTTTTTTATTATTATTATTTTAAGTCATAGTTGTCACAGTACCCAGAAGCTCACTGATAGCCAGCCGAGGTTTCCAATACCTATCACAGGTCAGGACGTGAAAGCATTCCTAGTCTATAGGGCATAAATATTTTTAATGTCCTAATAGTTAAACAGGAAACCTAGAGAAAAATCACACAATGGAACATTTTTATTTCTTCATTTACAGTAGAGAGTTGCAACCTTCAGAATGTGCGAAGTTCTTATTATTGGGTTCCTCATCTTTGATCTTTTACTGTGTATGGTTTGGATCTTCTCAAAAAAAAATTAAAAAATGGTTTGAGCTACTAGAACACTGTTACATCCAAATCCATATATTCCAGTATATTTTCCTGGTTTTATCTAGATATCTGGGATATTTTGAAAGTGGTTTTTTTTTTAAAAAAATAAATTCAAAAGCTTTCTTTGCTTTTGGAGTTTTTATGGGATTTTATATAGCAGCTTTTGATCCTCTCTTCAGCACAAACATGACACATTTTTTTCTGCCCTGTCTTCATAATCTACAACCCATGGTTGGGGTAGACTTAAACCAACCTTAATTGTTGTTATGTTAAAATACCCTTTTCCTTCTTAGTCCAATCCATTTTTGGCTGTAGATTTTAATCCAACGTGCTCTACTGACCAATTATCAGCATAATCAGTTGACTCCTGTGGTTATCAGTCTGTGGGCAGAGTCTTCCAAAGATATGCCAGTTTGACCAGCAACAGTAGCGGTCTTTGTCTCTGTACTTCCAGGTCTCTGAGAACATTTGCATCTTGGAGACCTGACTTTGCAACTGTTATGAGCCAATTAACAGCTGACTGGCATTGGGGACGCTGCAGGATACAACAGGAAGAAAGAATTGTACTCTCCCAAAGCCCCAAGCTAAATAGTCCTGAGACCAGCAATACAATGATGGTGATGGTGTCTGAATCAACTTAAAATCGTAATTCATTGACTAGCTGATTCCATCACCTAAGGGTCACTGACACTATCATTAACAAAATAAAGTGCCCAAGGTGGTAGCCTTGTTAAATCTGTTGCTTAGCTATTTTCATTCTAGAAGATCTGAGATTCTCAGAGATCTCACCTCTGATGAATTTGAATTGCCCTCCGAGACGGATTGGAAAGAAGATGGAGGCAACATTATAAAGACACAGAAGCGGGGGTGAGGGGAAGGTTGTTGGAGCATCCCTGTGCTGGTAGGAAAAATCCCTAGCACATATTTATGAAATGAATTGTTCCATTTTTGCATTCACATATTGATACGAAAACGAACACTTTCGAGATTAGAGTAGGTGCGATGCTGAGAATAAAAATAGCAATCCAAAATTCCTATATTTTGGCAGATGGATTGCTAGTTAGTAATATGTTAATTACAGTGTGTAGCTAATTGCTATCTAAATTCTTTTTTTTTCTTAGCTTCTAATTATCAAACATTTGGGATGACTGTTATGATTTTGTGCTGCAATAATTGGAAAGAAGAAAATAGCCATAGCTGTGTTTTAAGGATAACACTTACTTGTGCAATATCTTTATTGCCTCTCATGGGAAGGTTTTCAGGAAGTACAGAGAGAAATAAAGAACAGTATGTACTATCACAATGATATACCGTACATTGTTATTTCTTTAAAGAACTATATAAATGATGAAAGCACTAGATCAATAGGTTTGTTTATGAATTGATTATTATTCTGCTTGACATTTGAAAGGGGCATGTGCCAAACAGGAATAGATGAACATTCAAATGTGAGGATTCCTGAAGATGCCTGAATTATTCAAATACCCCATGCCACTTCCAATTAGCATTAGATATATCTGAAGTTATTGTTTCTTACTTGGAACACTGGTATCTACGTTTGGCTTTCACCATTTCCAGCTAGAGTTCATTTGGTTTCTGCTCATCTCTATCTTCAGTAACAAGTTACAGTTCTGGAAATCTAAAGAGGGGTTTTCCTGCAATTCAGGCCTTTATGGAAATCATTGCAGGTCTACATTTTTCTTCTGAGCTTATCCCTGGTAAAGTAGAATAGAGGACAAAGGTCTTGAGTGTGCAATATTTTTAATCCTAGGGAACCACATAAATTGTTAGCATTGACAGTGTAACATGTACTTGTTCATTTCTCCTCTCAGCAAACAAAGATCATACTGGTGTACAAGTTGTCATTTTTGTTACTAATGGTTCATAGTAATCAACCAGTGATTAGATGATAGACAAGAATAATATTGTTTATTTTGAATTGATTTCTCTCAGCCCTCTGTTTTTTCTTTTTACCAGCCAATAATTCAGTAGGGAGGGTGCATAAGACTCACCATATTTTCAGACTTCCATTGCATACATCTAAACTTGTGAGGAGATGAGTTGTTTTGGACAGAGATATTAATATTTTGTTAATTTACATTAATTTGGGACAAAGATTTTAGTTAGAAATTGTTGTAAAGGTCACTAACCATTAGACAAGAAGAGGTTAACCTTGATTCTCCCATTGTTGGTGAACCATAATATCTAGCTGCCCAGCCATTGGTGAAGGGTGCTGGGAGATATAGTGTAGAGACATAAAGGTGTGTGTGTGGAGAGATTCCATTTCCTGTTTAGATTAACTAGCTGTGGATGCTGACCTAAGATTTAATGGTGACTGCATATCCAAGATACTAAATAGTAACTGATTTTCATATGTTGTTATAGCAGCTTTCAGCTGAAATTCTTTCAAATCCTGCTATCATCAAAGAACTCAAACTGTGTTTAAGAAATAATAATCTTTCCTCCATAATTAAAGAAGAAAGCAAGAAAATATATTCTAGGGTGCAAATTCCAAATGAAAAATTCCAAATGAAAAACATTTATTTTCTAAAGTCCTGTGGTTTCTGGATCTCATTTCAAGTACATTCATGGCACTTGGATCAGACTACTCAATATTTATTCTCTCTTTAATGAGATTGTGGCTAAAGATCCTTGTGATGGTTTCATCTGGGCCAAAACAAGAGAGGCATATTTAGCTGAGTTCCTGCGTATCTTATATTTTAGTTTGAGTTTCACTAAAATAAAAATTATCAAGCATATGCTGACTAAGGAAATCAGATTTTAAAGTCAACTGGGGGCCAACGTTTATGAGTTTTATTACATGACAGGTGAGAGTTGCAGACCCTGAATGTACCTTTTTTCCTTCACTTTCCTTCATTTCAGGCTTCAAATGATCCTGTCCTTGGTATGCTTGTTCAGCCACTCTTCCAATAAAAAGCAGCAAATAACAACTATTAACAAAATGCTTTAATGGCTCTCAGGAAAGCTACAAGAAGTGAAATGAATCTCCATATTCTAAATCTTCTCTTGACAGGTCCATCTGGTTCATCAATTAGATAATTTAAGCTATGACAACCAACCAAATAAAAAGAAATATTCCATTTTATTGAAATGGTTGAAGCTGAATGTGGAGAGACAGAAAGCATTAATTCTACCAGCTTAGATTAATTATTTGTACTTTTAGCTTCTAGTTCGTTCTCACTGAGAATATGAGTTCATTGCTTTCATGTCATTTGTTTTGTTCCTTATTAGATGTCATTGTGGCTGACAGGATGGCATAAATATAACTTGTTGGCTTACTTAATCATTATGTTGTTATTCTACTGTTTCCATTATCCAACTTTCGTGGCCTTTCTTTCACAGGGACAGACATACAAATGCATAACTAGGCACATACAACCATTTTTGCTGTAAAGTAAATTAGGCTCACAGATGCTGAAAGTCCCCTAATTGTCCAGTGAAAATTGTGGCTGATTTGAAGAATTTAAAATGGATTTCCTTGTCATCATCAATCACATTAACTACTATACTGTCAAGATAATACCATCAGAACACACAGATTTTGTTCATTTGAAAATGTAACAACTTCAAATTCTAACCCAGGAAGAGTGTAGCAGATGTTCCTTGCTATCATAATGAAACTTACTGTTATGCAATACTATGGTTTGCACAAGGATAGACTTTAGTGAAACATTGTCTTGCTCCACTCTATTCTAATTAGGCAACTGGTTGCCTACATGTTGCTCATTTTTTAATACCAAATGGTATAAGGATCTCCCTATCAAATCTTCTAAAAGAGCCATAATATCTTCCAAGAGTGCTTGTGCTGCAAAGGCATATTACCTGGTGAGAATGGTTTTTTTTCTCCTGCATTTGTCTACTCATTTGTATACTTCCTTGTGTATAGCTAAGGTAATAAATGATGACAGAAATACCTTCAGGTGCAGGATAAAACCTGTTAACCATGGTGCCAAGGTTATACATGTGGTCCCTGAGAGTGTTGGGTATGACTCATAGAATGTCCCTCCCAAATGACTAACCAATTATTAATGTGATCAAGAGAGAAAATTAACTACATGCAGAGTAAAGGTACTTTTTAGTCAATTTAGTCAATTTAGTTAAATAAATATCATCCTAAATGATGCATATATATTTATCTAAAAATAAAGCAATAAAATCAAAATATATATGGCTATGTTCAATTAAATTAAGCTAAAAAGAAATGTAAATTTTTATGTGGCCTCATTCACTTTTTTTTCTGAATGCCAATATAAATATCAGTTCTGTAGCTCCCAAACTTACCAATGAAGATGGCAATCCCTAACTAACAAAATATTAAAAAGTTCCCATTTGGCATTAAAAAAACCAACATTAAATGCCAAACCATTTTATTTATATGTTGGAGTAAATACAATAGGTGATGTCCAACATGACATGTCAACCCAGGTAATTTCAAGAAGTGATTCCAGGAACAGGGACCATAATTGGAAACCACAATCTGGGCACCATCACACTTGGGTCTTCACAGCTGGAGAATAGCATTCACTACAATGCATGTAGAAATATTCCTCAGCCGGTGCACATTAGAAGTCACCTTAGAAGAACCCACTGCAAACGTTGTGTGGCTTGATTTGTCCATTATGCAATGAGTACAGCAACAACAAAGTTATGAAACCCCATCATAATACATATGGACATTGGCCACACACATGTTTTAATTTTCTCATGTCTTCCTTTAATTATATTGTTAACTGAAAACCTGAAAGAATTAGAGACAGAATCATATACATGGAAGGACTGATTTCTGGGGGGGGGGGGGAAACCTAAACAAAATAAATTTGTCTGAGCTCAGGTTTTCAGACTTTACTCAAAAATGTTTCTTATAGATTATGCATAGAGGCAAGTAAATTTCCTTTGTATTAGTTTCTTGCACATATGCAAAAATCAAGCCCTTCACTTGATAGAGTATAGGAGAAATTAATAATTTTAGACCTACTAACTGGGAGAAACAGTAAGATTTCAGTAAGTTAGCCAATTCTTATAAACAGCACAGATTATGATTGTTCCTTATGCTGTTGGTTTTTCATACTAATTTATATAGTAAAGAAGATTATACTGCACTGAAAAATATTGTGATGTATTATGGTAGATATGATTCAAATTCCACAAATACTGCAAACTCATAAGGTGTTTTTTATTAGTTTTCATCAAGTATCAATAAAATTGAATTAACAAAGGCTTGCATTAAGGGATGTTGTGACTACTTAGAAAATATAAGTAAACTTTAAATAAAATATTTTTAAATATAACTTACCTTTGATTACAATGACTCCTAAGATAGAGAATAGTAAATGAAATCAAATGCAACACATAAGAAAACATCCAAAGAAATCATAAGCAGAAAACCAACAATGAGCAATAAAAGCAGTAAGAATGTCTCTTAAAATGTTTCCAAATTAACCAAACATTGTTGGAAAGGTATCTTCTACTCTTGAAACTTCACAGTTATCGATAATGAGTGTTCTTGCTATTTTAGTTGTTTAACATAAATACTAGGGAACATAATTCTTACTTATAAAGGTCCATTTTCTGCAGTCAATTGAAATTACTCCAGATGCAGAGCCTCAAAACCTTTACCCTGTACCCTCGCTTGCCGTGTTACAGATTTGATTCTAAAACTCATCACGAAGTGAAAGATACAGAAACCTATAGAAAATTCAAACTCTTTGCTGCTACCTAAATGCTTTTGAAAGTTGAGGTTTATTTATTTATTTATTTATTTATTTAAATTGATTTTTTTTTATGGTCACCCATTTGACAAAAGTGAAGTTGAGTAACTGACACAAATTAAAAAAATTAGTACAACACCAGTACAATGCAATACAATATAAAAAAATATATTTCAAAGCTAACTATATCACAGAAAAGCTCCCCAAGTCATCATTTACCAGGATTGGGGCTACATTGCCCTCCCAGCCCTCAGGTCTACGGAAACAGCCAATCTTCAATGCTTTTTGAAAGGTGAGCCAAGTTGGGGCCAACCAAATATGAGCTCAGATTAAATTGTTGAATAATCTGATTTCAACTTCTGCGTTCCACGTTTTGAGATGATTCCTCTACTGAAATTGTAACGAGAAAAGGAAGATGAAGGATAGAAGAAGAAAGAATATTTAGACTTAAAAGGACTTTTGTCTCCTCTCTCATTTGCTGGCAGTCTGTCTGTCTCCCTCTTTTCCATAAACTTAGTAGAGATAATACTTGGAATTTGGAAATCTCTCCCTGAAAATAGGAAAGGTATATTGCCATAAAAGAAAAAGAAAAAAACATATGTAGAGTAAATAATATTCTAAAATACACTCACAAGAAATTACAATGTATTGCTGTACAATTCCCTCATTTGCTGTGTTCATAGCTTAGCAATGGAAGCAACCACAACTCACCATAATGTGAATCCAGAAAAAAGAAACAACAGACGTTGGAAAGAAAAATAATAATAAAGATGGGCTCCTTTTATATCAGATGAGGACTTTTATAATTAAAATTTGAGGCTACAAAGTTCAGAGGCAAGATGAAAGCATTTTCATTTGCTACAGTGGTGAGTTAAACTGCATTCAGCTTAGAAGAACAGTAATTTCAATAGTAATGAGTGGTTTCAGCTAGAATTTGGAAGAAGGCTAATCCTCAGCATATAAATATCAATAAGTCATGCTATTGGCGTCTGATGTGGTTGTACTGTTTGAACACTGCTGCAGTTGTTCCTGCTTAAGTTAGACCTCCCCAAGATATCCTGTTTTCTGTTTCTTGAAAGTTCCCTGCTATGAGTAATTTTAATCAACATCCATGGAAAAGATGATAGTTCAAGACTGCCATCTTGAGGTACAATCTACTGAAGAGAAGCATTTCATTGAATGAATAGTAATTTCTATGACTATTCAAGTTGTTAAAGGTTCGCTATAACAAGATATCCTGTTACAAACACCAGCAGAAAGAACTTTCTAGTAAACAGATTTGGTGATTATGTACATTAAGTGATAAGAAATATTAAGATGCCACTTGCTAATTTATGGAGCACTGCCCTACGAGCAATGCAAATTGTCTTCTGGTTACCATCTAGTCTATTGTGTTTCCAAAAAATAAATGTGTAGATTAACTTAGAGAAGATCAGATCCTCTGGGAGGAGGAGGAGGGATGTTGCAGAACATGACATTCAGATGGAAGGGCCTGATAGAGATGAAAGGAGAATTGTTCCCAACTGGCTCAGTGGGTTAGGATGCTGAGCTTGTCGATCAGATGGTCGGCAGTTTGGCAGGTCGAATCCCGAATGCTGCGTAACAGAGTGAGCGCCCGTTACTCGTCCCAGCTTCTGCCAACCTAGCAGTTTGAAAGCACGTAAAAATGCAAGTAGAAAAATAGGGACCACTACGCTTGAAAGGTAACAGCGTTCCGTGCGCCTTTGACGTCTAGTCATGCCGGCCACATGACCACGGAGACGTCCTCGGACAAGTGCTGGCTCTTCGGCTTTGAAACGGAGATGAGCACCGGCCCCTAGAGTTGGAAACGACTAGCACACATGTGCGGGGGAACCTTTACCTTTACCTTTAAACAGAATAACGTTTTTAGCAGGGCCCCACTTGAGCTTCCATGATGGGGGGGAAAATATATGGGAGAAAAGTCAGGAAACTTAGCTAAAGGAGGAAGCCATGTTTAGCTTAACAAAGAAAAGGCTTAGGGGAGACCTAATAGTAATCTTCCAATACTGGAAGGGCTGCCACAGGGTAGAAAGGGTATTGATTTATTCCACAGAGCACCTGTGGATAGGACAAGAAGCAATGGGTGGAAGCTTGTCAGAGGGCGATCCAGCCTGGATATGATTCTATGAACCTGCGGCTTGATTTTAAGGTAATAGACCTTATGCATACTTTAGTGAATTTCTTTTATTATGGCTTCCTTCTGCAGTCAGTGATTTGACCAATAACGTCTGATGTCCAGAGTCCTCCTTGCCATTCTCCTTCCCTCCTCCCAGTTGCTAAGTGTGAAAAGACACTCTTTCCTCTGCGTTGGCTCCCTCTTCCCTGCCCTCCTCCTGCCCTTACTTTTCCAAGCACAGCATACAACAGACATTTTGGTATTGACATTCTTGACATTACATCAAAGCAACATTTATAGGATTTGTTTTATATCAGGTAAGGAGCACCAAATTAAACCTCAGCAAATTATAAATCAAAGGAGAATTCTTCCACTCTCCCCACCCTAACCCCACAGAGCTAATCACACATAAACCATCCCTATAATAATTTTCTGTAACATAGATAACACTTCCTGAAAATGTTTGTGGAGGAAAATAAACACTGTCAACATTTGTACAAAATGTTTCCTAAAGAAAATATGTTTTTTTATCTACTAACTCTTATTAGTAACAGCTGTTCTCCAAAGAGGCACCAGTCAATAGTTATCAGAGAGTATGTTATCTTAGTGAGGTTTTGGCCATTTTTAAAAGCACATAAAGGTAAAGGTAAAGGTTCCCCCGCACATGCGTGCTAGTTGTTTCCGACTCTAGGGGCCGGTGCTCATCTCCGTTTCAAAGCCAAAGAGCCAGCGCTTGTCTGAGGACGTCTCCGTGGTCATGTGGCCGGCATGACTAGACACCAAAGGCGCACGGAACGCTGTTACCTTCCCACCGTAGTGGTCCCTGTTTTTCTACTTGCATTTTTACATGCTTTCGAACTGCTAGGTTGGCAGAAGCTGGGACGAGTAACAGGCGCTCACTCTGCTCACTCGGGATGCTAATTACAGAGTCCTAAAAATCTTGCACGTTATAGAAAATGACCTCACGAACTGTGAAATACAATGTTAGGTGACATGTCAAGTAGGCAGGCATTTGGTACACAGTACACAGAAAGGCTTTCTGAGATTGTTGCAAGCACAAATATCAGTGAAATGAAATTGAATTATGGCATGAATTTTACAAAATAGAGCAAAACTGAAGTGCAATTTTCCATTATTTTACATGCCTTGTCTATAAATGTGGCTTGAATTTGAAGCCGCACTTTCGGGGTTTTCACTTTGAATGACTTCTGTTCCTTCAACAGGATATCCTTTATTTGTCCCCTGTGAACATTACGATGAGCAAAGCTTTTTTGCACGCTGTGTTTTGTGATGGGTGGGTCAACAGCTGCTCCTAGAAGAGGAAAGGTAACTATAGCAACAAATGTTATCTGCATCCTCATGTATTTCCTTGTGCCCACCCTAATTCATGCTCCTTCTATTAAAGCTACCAACTAGTTGGTAAGAGAAAAACGTTCCAGGTCTCTTGGACCAATTTCTCTTCCTTTGTAAATGCTCTTCAGTTAAAACTGAGAATATTAAAACTTAGGTAGGCCTAAGAGATGCTAGAAGATGTATCACCTTGGCTCCAAATTCCTGCTCTCTCTTCTGGGTTTCATTGTGAATTGCAGCCTGTTCTTAGAAGCAACAGTTTCCCCCTCTTCAGGGCCCCGAGTCAAATCCAGCTATACTTTTGGTCGGACTTTTTTGGGACTTGATAAATGCAATGCCTGCATTGGAACATCAATTTGCAAGAAATTCTTTAAAGAAGAAATAAGGTCAGAATCTCCATACCATATTTGGGGTGGGATGAAGGGAAAATGGGACTTACTTCTTTGGAGGAGGGAAAAAAACAACCCTCAGGTATGTAAATTTGTCATCACACATCCTGGCATGCATTTATGTGTGTAGCAACACATATCATTTTACTGAAAAGATTAATAAATCCCTAAATCATTTGAAGATGCAAGCATCCATCTTTGCCCTAGAAAGACTTTACATCAATATTGTGTCGAAAGCTTAGTTGCTTATAAAAAAAAGTTCCTTATAATTTGCACAAGCAAGATTTGACCTTAACAATTGTACCATAAAATATAAGTAAACTTGCCACTATAATATGCCTTAGATTTTGACTGTTGTTTGCTGTTTCCTTTACATTTCAAACATTTTGGCTAAGGAAATGACATGGGGCAGGTTACTATCATATATTTTGAGTCCAATTCATTTCACGTACATACTTAACTCTTTCAAAATGAAATCAATGTAATTTATTTTATTTATTTGATTAATATCTATGCTTATGTTACTACTGTAGTTTTATGCTCTGTGGTTGTTGTTTGTCTAAATATAGTGAAAGTAATAAAAAAAACTAGGCTTCCAACATCTAGCCAAGAGCTACAGATGCTAAATTAATTCCAGCCTCAAATGGTCCCTTAAATAAATAGTTTTTGTTAGCACTTCTAAAATTAACACTAAGCTGGAATGATGTGGTTCTAAAACCATGGCTTTTCAAAGGGGCTCTGCAACAAAAAAGGCCTGAAACTTTTTAGGCTAACTGCTGAACTGCTCTGTAATGGTGATAGCAAGATGAACTATATCTGATCATCTTAAGTTCAAGAAGAAGCCAGAAGATGTGAGAATATTACATATTTTCACCAGAGGGACTTCCTACCTGGAAGTACGTGAGACTGCAATTTTAGTGCTCCTGAAGTTGGAATGAGCATTTTTGTAGTTGGGCTTTCCTCGAATCAAAGTTGCTTAACTTTGCCATACTGAAGAAGTGGAAATAGAAAGCACATTATTAAAAATTTCTGTGCTGGACTACTTTTTTGTGGTTGCTTTTTTGCCATCTTCCAAGGATCAGCTTCCAAAGGACATAGGAAGAAATGGTGGAATATGCTAATATTACTGGAGAAGCAAAGTCAAAATTCGCTCTCACACTTTTAAAAATCCCATTTAGGAATGGGGTTAAACCAAATATTTTACTACTTCTTCTTTTAAAATAGACTTCAAGAGTCACAGTTTTAGGGAACTTTAAGGGCTGAAAAAAGGAGCGGTGAGCCATGTGATGCTGAGAGTTGTCTACAGGTAGTCCTCAACTTATGACCACAATTGCGCCCAAATTTTCTGTTGCTAAGGAAGAGAGTTAAGTGAGTTTTGCCCCATTTTATGATTTTTCTTGCCACCATTGTTAAGTGAATCACTGCAGTGGTTGAGTTAGGAACATGGTTAATCTGGCTTCCCTATTGACTTTGCTTATCAGAAGGTCACAAAAGGTGATCACATGACCCCCGGGACACAGCAATGGTCATAAGTACAGGCCAGTTACCAAGCGTCTGAATTTTGATCATGTGACCACCGGGATACTGCAATGGTCATAAGTGTGAAAAATGGACATAAATTACTTTTTTCAGTGCTGGCGTAGCTTCAGTCACTAAGCAAACGGTTGTAAGTTGAGGACTACCTATACAATAAAGCTAATTATGCAGTAACTTTGTAACTTTGAACAGTCACTAAATGAACTGTTGTAAGTTGAGGACTACCTGTACCTATTTTTTTAAACAGTGACAATCAGAAGTGGGTCACCTCAATGATACTTGAGTGGTATATAATATATTTGCATAATACCTTGGTTTACTTTGTATACAGTTTAATTAAGGTTTCAGTATGCACAGTACATCAACACAACATGTGTGCAGTACATCAGGTCATAAACTGTAGGATAGCAATCAAAATGACAACAAACCATATCAAAACTTAAAACACCACTTTTTGGTTTCGCATGAGATGAAGCCAGCCAGTAAGTCACAGCTCTTTTTCTTTTACTGCTTGGCCTTATGGCTTTCTTTATTTACTGAAAATATAATCTCTCTGTAAAGAAAGTTAAGGATCTCCCCAGAATCTATTCTTTATTCATTCTGTGCATAATTACTTGGTTCACATGTAATAAACTTGCATGCAGAACACAATTTACTCTTGATGGGGTTTTATATATCTCTGAATACTGTGGTTTTACTCTTAAAAAGCACATTAATAAGAATGAAACAGAATCATGGGGAAAAAACCCGATAGCAAAATGTAGCAATGAGAGATTTGCTTATCTCCATTCAAAATATAAAACCTTTCTCTGGGGTAAATACTTTGTGTATGGAGTGTCCTCAGGCCCATGACTTACTCTGTTATTGGCAAAAGCATTTTGAATAGAAGTTGATCATGCCTTGCATGGACAGAGAGAAAGCTTCAGATGAAAGAATGTGGCAGAATAGTGAACTGTATTCTAATTTACTCTTGCTGAGTTTTCACGAAACATTTCAAGGTATCAGTAACTTATACAACATGGTATTGGAATCCAATGTTTAGTTTAATGAAGAGAAGGGCGAGGGGTGACATGATAGCAGTGTTCCAATATCTCAGGGGCTGCCACAAAGAAGAGGGAGCCAAGGTATTCTCCAAAGCGCCCGAAGGCAGGACAAGAAGCAATGGATGGAAACTAGTCAAGGAGAGAAGCTACCTAGAACTAAGGAGAAACTTCCTGATGGTTAGAACAATTAACCAGTGGAACAACCTGCCTCCAGAAGTGGTGAATGCTCCAACACTGGAAGTTTTTAAGAAGAGACTGGACAGCCATTTGCCTGAAATGGTATAGGGTTTCCTGCCTGAGCAGGGGGTTGGACTAGATGACCTCCAAGGTCCCTTCCAACATTATTATTATTATTAATTCCCTGCAGGCTAGGTCAGAGACTCGGCATTTTCAGTTTGCCCTAAGGATTCAATGGGAAAAAAGATCTATTTGGTCTTAATCTGCTTAGCCATTTATATTGAATACTAAATGGTAGGCTGTAACAAGTTTAGCAGATTGCAGTGGCTATTTCTGATTTAAAAATATTTGCAGGTAAGCTTCTTTACAATCTTTATTGAGTTTATCCTCAAAGGAACTCTATTACACATACCTTTGGAATTCTTCTGTTATATATGTTGAAATGAGGCCAAGGAGGATTCAGTAAATGAGAGAGCATTGGGTTCATGAGCAAACCGGGGATTTTCAAGCTCAGGTCCAACATGATCGTCACAAGATCACATTGGTGTTTAGTTAGATGCTATTTAAAGTCTGAGGAATTCTCAAATTAAAAGTTGAAAGATGAAAATAGCTTCACATATGCCAGATCTTGAGGGCATATATCAATATAAAGGGTTGTGGGTTTTTTTTACTGTTAAGGTGGTGAATTACAAAAGAAAAAAAAGTCTAAATTGAATTGTGATAATACAGTAAAGAAAAAAGAGCTAAATATATTTTTATTTATTTATTTTATTTTAATTCCATTTATATCCCGCCCTTTTCCGAAGACTCAGGGCGGCTTACAAGCTTAGCAGTAGCCTTCATTCTATGTATATGCCTGCTTATTAGGGCTTTCACACACACCCCAAGCGGCATTATTACAAAGTCAGCTTAATTGCCCCCAACAATCTGGGTCCTCATTTTACCTACCTCGGAAGGATGGAAGGCTGAGTCAACCTTGAGCCTGGTGGGATGCGAACCTGCACTAATTGCAGGCAGCTGGTGTTACTTAAGGAGGCATTAGCCCACTGCTCCACCAAGGACTCTGAGGATGATTAAATAAATTAAATGTAGCAAGAGCAACAAGAGTGATACATATAATAAGTGCAAATACAGGTTTATACAAGATTAATTCAAACATTAAGCTAAAATCTGTCTCATGTAGGATAACAATGTGGCCTCTTCCTCATTTTTTAGAGCAAAGACTTTTCAAAGATAGACAGCAGATCATATCCTGGATTCACTGCTTAAACTCAGCAACATGGCTTTCTTTTATGTAATATCTCTGTTGTACCCCGAGGCCTGTAACTGGCTTCCGGTTGCCTTCCGTGTGAAGTTCAAGGTGCTAACAATGACATACAAAGCCCTACATGGCATGGGTCCGGACTACCTACGGGAGCACCTTCTGCCAATGTCAGCACCCCACCGTCCTGTGCGCTCCCACAGAGAGGGCCTCCTCAGGGTGCCACCGCTCAAGGAATGTCGGCTGGTGGCCCCCAGGGGGAGGACATTCTCAGTGGGTGCGCCAGCCCTCTGGAACAGCTTACCAACCGAAATCCGGATGGCCCCTGACCTCCGTACCTTCCGTCGCGACTTAAAAACTTTCCTGTTCCAGCAGTCCGGCCTGGCATGATAGCGTTAATTGGGGTCCCAGTTGTTTTCATTAGTGTTTCTTACTATTTTTATTGTTCAATCTGTATACATTCCTTCCTCTGTACACCGCCCCGAGTCCCTCGGGAGAAGGGCGGTTTATAAAAACTAATAAATAAATAAATAAATAAATAAATGATCTAGACATTTACAGTATCAGAACTGAACCTGAAAATTCTTGAACCATATAAAATATTATCTGGTTGCAACTGCCATGGAGAGACAGTTTTTTTTAAAAAAAATCTTATTGTCATATAATTACACACATTATAAAGAGTAGGATTTATCTCTGAGTAAATATACATAGGATTGATCTGTCAAAAATAGTCATTCATAAACATCACTTAAGAATTCAGTGCTCTTCCAGAGTCAAAGACTTTGCAGAGATTTCATTTTCTTTTGGAGCTAGAGGGTGAAGAAAACCTGCAATTTTAAATAAATTTAGCATTAATGTAGTCATGATCAAATCACCCTAACTCTGAAAAGATTCTACTGAAATTGCTTTCTAAGTGAACATTGTAGCCCAAGGCTACAATGCCCAAGTTCTTAAATCAGTTTTGAAATACACTTCTTGGAATTATTAAGGCAGTCTTCCAAATCATATGCATCTTTCAATGCACTTTAAAAACCAGTCAATTAAGTGAAATGAGTCATACGTCATATCAGTATTAAAGTAGTTTTATTGCACACTACAGATCATCTTTCCAAAGCTTTGAGTTTGAATGTTTACCATATATTTTATAATAAGAGAAAATTGTAATAGGTTCCCTTGATATATTGGAAGCATTGCAACATTTAAGACATTTTTGCGAATGTCAGCCACTTTGTGTGTGTGCGCATGTGTATTTGTACGTCTGTGGAGGCTGTGAGAGCACTATTCTGTCAACATTATTTGAACATTTTACAGCTTTATAAATATAAGAGTCTGCAAGATAGGGACACAAAATAGAAACAGCCCAAGTTCACAATATTTCCATAGTGTGAAGGTTTATGAAAAAGGACCTGGGGATTTACTTTGTAAAATAATGTTGGTCTGCCTGTTGCTTAAATTTGGTTTCACAATGGACCTTCAGCTTGCTTTGGTTTACGTTTATGTCTTTGATTTATACTGATTGGTGATTGATTAGGTGCCGTGAAGTTAGTGTCAACTCTTAGTGACCACATAGATAGATCTATATACAGTAATCACCTGTTTTTGAGGCTCCAGATGCCTTCTGCACTGATATTAAGACTAGCTGCCCTTTATGATTCTTTGGACAGAATCTGATGGCATCTCTATAAATAGCTCCTTCTGAATTGCCAAAAGCTAGTTAGCTGCATTATAAAAACTGTACACTTGCTTTTGATTCTAAGAGGTATTTCTTTTTCTCCTGGAGTACTTTCCTGGGGGAGGTCAAGTTTAGTGCTTAGAGCAGGGGTGTCAAACTCAATTTCATTGAGGGCCACATCAGCATTGCAGTTGCCCTCAAGGGGCCGGGTGGGCATGGCCTACTGGGTGGGTGTGGCCTACTGGGTGGGCGTGGCTAGAGTGCGTATGGCCTACTGGGTGGGCATGGCCAGCTCTACATCATTCGCATCAAGGGTGCCTTTGGGGGCCTTGGCAGGAGTGGGACAGATCTGGGGGTCTCTGGCAGAAGGAGGGTCTCTGAGCCAGGGCTGTTTCCAGGATGGCTTCGCGGGCCACATGAAACCACTTCGCGGGCCTGATCTGGCCCCCGGGCCTTGTGTTTGACATGTCTGGCTTAGAGGAAACTGGAACTAACCTTCCGTAACTAATTTGGGAGTTTCTGTTTACACTTAAGAGATAAACTTCACAGAAGAGCCATTCTTACAGTCTAAGAATCTTGAAAACAAGCTATGATATTCCGCTCTGATACCAAATGGATGCTACACCAAATGCCTTTACATACTTTTTTATGTTTCTACAATGAGATGAAAAGAAAGCTAATAATGAAGGTTGATGAAGAAGACCAGCCATCTTTGTAAACCCAAAAGTTTTCAGTGATTATGAAATTTAAATAACTATTAGCAAAAAAATACACATTTTCAGAATATGTCATCACTGTTGATTGTTTACATCCATCATTTCCTTTCCTTCAGGGGTCAGGTCCAATGGTTTCATTCTGACTGATGTTGTTGTGTCAAAATAATGTGATCTTGATATTCCCAACCCACCCAAGGATATGACTGAGAAAGCTCAAAGACCTCCAGATTAGGTCTGCTACATAAATAGCCAATTTGGTAGTAATGAGTATGCAAAAGAGCAATAGCAGTTTTGCTGAGCATAATTATGTCTAGTGTTGGATGTAGTCCGATGTACTGAACTACAACTACCCTTAGGCTTATTGTGGTTAATTCTACAATTTCTATAATTTATTTTCTCACCAATGTAGTAAGGAATGGGGGAAATGTATTAGATTCTTCCAGTTGCAATAACATAGAGCACGAGCCACAAGATTAACATTCTTCCAAAAAAGGCCTTTATTTAGCCATTTTACAGGTCACTTTTTGGCAGCCTATCTTAAAGAATGGGAAAACATTCACATGCTAAACTGGATAAAGGTGGATTAACACTCTTTTATGTTTGTGTTTCGATGACAGGTTTGACAGTTGGCTCTCCTCACATTTAACCCTCCCTCCAAGCTCTCTCTCCCGTTACCCTGGGAACTATACAGATGACAGCAAAAGTTGGCGGCTGGTTGAGATCTCCCAATTAACCACAAAATACCAACACGACGAGTCTGACGAGAGAATTTGCACTTCCCTCACCCAGAGTAAAAGATGTAGCATTGAGAGAGCTCTATGGAAGACAGAGAGATTCCAGAAATGGCTAAAAGCAAAGCGCCTGACCCCTCTTTTGGTCCAGGTTTGTACAAAGTCTTCTGTAATTCCCTTGTATAAAATCTGCCTGTGGTTGGGAAACAACTATTGTGAAATAGATTTTGGATCATCCGTGCTTCTTACTCCTCCTTCCCTACACAAGGGGATATGTGCAATCCACAAAAGTCACAAAGTAGTAAGGTGGACAAGCTGCTAAACGGCCCAGTTTCTCTAGCACATGATTACTTTCATAAAGAAAGAAACTATGGAATATAATAGATTGTGTTGTTATTATTATTGATGACTATGCATGCCTTTGATCTTGTGTTGATACGTGATTAGCATAGGCTGCTCTGCATCATTCTTGAAGACTTACTAGAAGTTACTGTAAGGAAAGCAACAGAAAACGTATTTCTCACTCCAATTGTCTTGCTGATCAGAAAGAAAAGACACAATAATAAAAACTAAGTTGGACAATTTAGAGCCTTGGTGGAGCAGTGGGCTAATGCCTCCTTAAGTAACACCAGCTGCCTGCAATTAGTGCAGGTTCACATCCCACCAGGCTCAAGGTTGACTCAGCCTTCCATCCTTCCGAGGTAGGTAAAATGAGGACCCAGATTGTTGGGGGCAATTAAGCTGACTTTGTAATAATGCCGCTTGGGGGCCCCCGAAAGCCCTAATAAGCAGGTATATACATAGAATGAAGGCTATTGCTAAGCACACTGTGCTTTAGATTGTAAGCCGCCCTGAGTCTTCGGAGAAGGGCAGGATATAAATGGGATTTTTTAAAAAAAATATTAAAAAAAACAAACCAGCCCCAAACTCTTCTGAAGCTTCATTTTCTCTCTCTATCCATAAATGCACACAATGAAATGCCATAATAGAATACAGTAAACTATTTGCTCTGGGGCTCTTCACTGTGGTGGAGATCACATTGTTGCTACCCAAACTTACTCCACAGTGAGTTTAAATGTAACTTGGCCTTCTGCCATTCGGCAGAGTTCACTTTGATATGGTCATGTCAAAAGAAGGTGCCTTCCTCCTCTTCCTAATCCTGAACGTTCCAGTCTGTGTGTTTTTCTGTCTTATACCAGTCAGGTTATCCATTGGCATGTCCTTTTATATGAGATACATCCTGATCTATTTGGACACAGAGTCCTTGTCTTTCTTTCAAAATACCACAACTTCAGTAATTCTGCATCCTTTCTCTAAAACAGGGGTGTCAAACTGCCGGCCCATGGGCCGGATGCGTCACAACAAAACCGCGCCCACCCCATTGCCGGCAATGGGGAAAAAGCTCCGATACCTCACATGACACCACATGACGTCGTGAGTTTGACATGTCTGCTCTAAAACAACGTTCACTTCTATGGTGTATCATGCTCCAGTCAGGGTCTTTGTGCAAAATTGTCTGCTTTCTTCTTCTTCTTCTTCTTCTTAGCCAAAGAAATAAAACAGATAGATGTATTTTATTATAAAATTGAGTGGGAGAATATTAATATCTTCTGTCATTGATAGGAATAACAATATGACATGTCAGTCTTTTAAGGTTCACAGGCAACTTGACCCCTATGTTTGTAGAAGCGGTTTAGAATGTTCTCAGTGTACCCTGTGAAGGGTAGCATTTCAACAAAGATGTTCTATGTGAAGTAGAATTTAAACAGCTTAGCAGAAATATGAACCAAAAGCCCTCATTTTAGAAAGTCTACAACAAAAGCAGTTGATGAGCTCAATTTCAGTTCAGCAGTCAATGGGTTAATCCTAGTCACATAGACAAACCATCAGACAATGAACAGGCTTTCAGAGTTTGTATTATGCTTACCGTCTGAGACCTCCAGTTTTTAAAACTAGCACAGAATAAAATAAAATTAGAGTTCTGGTTTCAGAACTAACTTGTAGTACTATTTTTCTTAATCATTGGGCTTACCCTTGCAGAACCTGCTACACTAACAAGGGAGACCAATTTCCCTTTTGTACTTCCTCTTCAAAAGTTGCATAATTCAGGAGAACAGACTGCCTTTTTCTCCTAGTCCTTCACTTTTACTTTTTCACTACTTGCTGAGATGTTCAGGGTATGTGTGCAGATGTGTGTTTCCAATAAATATTTAATTTTCTGAAAAAGTGAAAAGCAGATATAGCTTTAAAAGTTCCTTTTACTGCCATTAAATGCTTTGTAAATACATTTTCCTTCTTGATATGTTACAGAGACTGAATTTATTGCCAGCTGGTCATTGGATTAGGCTTTTGCTTTTAAATTGAGGCTCACAAGATATATAAGTATCTCTTATTTGGGCTTTTAAGAAGCATTGTGACTGGTTGCTTAACCACAGTATACTGAATAACCCCCAATTGGTTGGATATGCAAAATCATTCATTATAGATGGCTTCGGAATGCATGCGGTCTTCAATTCCTCTTTTGATGCTTTGAGAGTACCGTTGCAATGGGACAGATCATCTATGAAAACATATTCAGGGTTGCCTGCAAAATAATGAAACATAGAAAGAAATAACTGAATAATAAATCAATATAGCACAATTTAAATTTGCACAGGGAAGTATCATCATCTACGTAAGATAAAACAGTGGTAGATAATAATGGCTTAATTACCAACAGAATGAATTGATTTCGTATTTTATACATTTTAAATATAGCCAGTTGGGTTATATAATAGTTTCTTACGCATAAATGTGTTTTGTATTTATCTATGTTCAATATGTAAGATAGTTACAGATTCTTCCCTGACTATTTTACCATCTTGGCTTTAAATTATTCTGAACAGAAATAAAAAATGAAACAAATGGATATTTGATTTGTAAATCAAGGGTCTTCAGATAATGTTAAGTCAAGGACCATTTTTCAAAAGAAAATATTATTCTGAGCAAAGGTATAGCGATTTCTGGAACAGTATTAGATACACAATTATGTACTCTTCAATTTGAAAGAAAAGAGTATGTACTATAAGACCTATTATCTAGTGTTGTCTGTTTACCCCCCTCAGCCCTATTTTAACATGTCAACTGTACACCCACCACTTGTACACTCATCCACTTTCCACGGATTTCTCTGTAATCACCACAAGATGGTAGCATGGGACATCTTCAACTTTAAGTGTTAAAAAAAAACAACAACCCACCATGTTCTAGCTCAGGGGTGTCAAACTCAATTTCATTGAGGGCCGCATCAGCATTGCGGTTGCCCTCAGGGGGCCGGGTGGGTATGGCCAGGGTGGGCGTGGCCTGCTGGGTGGGCGTGGCTAGAATGCGTATGGCCTGCTGGGTGGGTGTGGCCAGCTCTACATCGTTCGCATCAAGGGTGCCTATGGGGGCCTGGGCAGGAGTGGGGCAGATCTGAGGGTCTCTGGCAGGAGGAGGGTCTCTGGGCCAGGGCTAAGGCAGTGGGGGCCGTTCCCTCACTGTTTCCAGGATGGCTTCGCGGGCCACATGAAACCACTTGGTGGGCCGGATCCGGCCCCCGGGCCTTGTGTTTGACATGTCTGTTCTAGCTGGAAACACAAGAGTTCCTCTTAGAAACTATTAATTTCTCGAGCACTAGGATTCCATTATTTCAAATCAAGGACTAACTGCAGCTTTCTAAAAACAAAACAAAACCCTAATAAGCATTTTATCTGCCTTCTTGTTTTCTTCTTGTTTTCTGGTAAGTTTCATTTAAGCAACTTGTGCTATCTATCTCTCCACCTCCTTCTGTCCCTCTTCAGTTTGGAAGAAATCCTCTTTCTGCAGACTGGCTTCTGTGATACAAAGTTCTCTTCAGAATCCAAACTTTTCATATACAATGGTGTGCCTTCCATTGGACTACTTCAATTATTTGCTGCCAAGTTGTGATCATCACTTAGTGACCACATAGATAGCTTTTCATCATGATGTTCTGCCCTAATCTGATCCTTTACTTCTTCCAATGGTAAACCCACTGTGGGAAGTCAGCGTGCCCCCCACACCAGAGAAGGAAATATTAAAAAGGCAGAAAAACATGCCCAGTTTTTCTTAATAGCCTCAAGCCTCCCTCCCCCAAGCAGAAGCCAGGCAGAGGCCAGCTCTATAGAAATGCAGATTTGGTGATTCATTCAGAAAGACTTGAGCCAGGAAGCTTGGAGCTGATGAGATTAAAAAGACAAAGAACCCTAAAATCTATATTCCCCCACCCAAGCTCTAAACATATGACCATTATGACACAATAGGATTAACCCACCAAAACCAAAAAGCGACACACTGAACCTCAGGTCAAAGTTCATGCCATAGGCACAGGAAACAACCTCAAAAGCCCAAGAAGTTATAAAACCCACCACTCCCAGCTACATGTGGTCAGCTTTCCCAAAGCATCATTTCTGTCTGGCTCTGCTCTTCAATAAACTACAACCTTTTTTTCTAAAGCAGTCTCCATTTTGTTTATTCCTGTTGTGTAGCCGGTTCTTTGGAGGCAATAAGCAAGACGAGAGGTTGCAAACAGGAACATTGCTTTATTGAGGCAAACAGGAACAGAACTGAAACAGAGGCTGCTGCACAGCTACTTATACGATTGGCCACTAGGCGGCAGCCAATAGGTTTAAAGGAACCCATTCCTGCCCCAAATCATCCAATGATCTTCTTGGAGACAGCAAGTCTGGCTTAATCAGTGACCGTTACACAGATGCACCATTGAGCAACCATAAGCAGCATTCAAACAGACAGGTGAACAGTTCAAGTAAAAATCCCAATACATTACACCCAGCTTGGACTGGACCCTGATGAAGATTTTTCATTCAACACCACCATCACTGCAACTGAGTCCATCCACTAAGCCAGGGGTCCCCAACCCCCAGTCCATGGACCAGTACTGGGCCGCAGCATGCCAGCAACCAGTCCCTACTAACAAGCAAAGCCCCATCCGCACACAAAAGCACACACCCTCCGGTCCGCGGAAAAACCTCTCTCTACAGAACCAGTCCCTGGTGCCCAAAAGGTTGGGGACCTCTGCACTAAGCATCAGAACTTTCTCCAGAGAGCTAGGATCAATTTCAATGATTCATTGGTTTGTTTTCTTGGCTGTCCATGATAGTTTCAGGTGTCTTCTCCAAACTCCATACTCTTCCTGTTGGAGTACTTGTTAGAAACTAAATTCTTATAAGGGTGCAACATTTGCTGACAGCAAGACCCATAATCTTTCTTCCCAAGCTTAATTAGAAGAAAATCAGGTAGAATCATTTTTTTTCTTCACATGCCCCGTTGTTTGATTTGTCAGATATATTGAGTTAGAAGTGCTATTGTATCAGTAAAGCTTCATTTTCTTCTTTGCTACTGTTATTTTACAGAACTTGCATATTTTAATTAAAATTTTAATACCAGAAAATGAAGACGTCACATTAAATTTCTGGCAACGGTTAATTTCTGGCCAAAGGAAATGTATATTTTTCCAAAATAATTTTGGGATTTTAAAATTTTTTTTTATTTGTTATTCAGTTTTTATGATCAAGAAGAAGGATAATGTTTATTTCCTACTTTTTCATTGTCAGGGTAGTTTATTGTCCTTCAAATATATACTTTGTAGATGTCTATTCAAATATAAATTCCACTGAGTGCAGTTGAATTTTCTCCTAGGACTTTGTTTGTTCTGCCAAACTCCATCCTGAGTCTGAGTGGTGAATAAGACTGTATCTCAGGCCTTTTGAGCACTGCAGAAACTTTCCAATTCCCAGTTCCAGTAAGAAATAAGCTTGAATCCCTATGAAGCAGTCAATTATTTGTTTCAGATGTAGGGTGCATGATTCAGGACTCAATAAAATGTAGTGTAATGTCTCAGTCAGATTGATTCCCGCTGTCTTATAGTTTATCTTCATAAGTCCAACAATGGAGATGTGGAATCCCTAAACAGTGCTTATAATTGTGGTGACTGAAGGTATGTGTATTTAAACCACTAGCAGTTTCCACACAGTAGAAATTACAAGGGCTTTGAACTGATAGTCCTGGGATTGTAGATAGCTTCCAATGAAATGTCTAGGCAGCTTTTGTTTCCCTGAATCTGGAATGACGTTTTCTATTCAAGCCGCCCATTGTCTATGTAGACAGGAAAGAATAAAATAGTGCAGAAGTCTCGTTATTTCTATATTTGTTGATTGCCTCTTTGTCTTGGTTCTTGGCTTGTTTCAGGACCCACTTCCTGATTTGTGTCCTGTAGGTTTTTATCTAGTCATTAGCTACAATGGATGAGTTTGAACTTAATTTCAGTGTAGATTTAAATGTGTGAGGCAATGAGAAGAATAATGGAGAAAGATGTGCTGGAAACACAAATCAAGCCAATATATGTTTCACTACTTAAAAGAGATTTAAAAGATAATTATTAAACCAGAGAAGCAATTTGGACATTATTTTTCTTACTGGATTTACAAAAGAAATATGTTAAAATCTTGAAGGACTTCATGAGAAGTGATATGAAAAAGGGCAAATTTTGCTTACTGGATGTACAAAAGAGGCCTGATAAAGATTTGAAAGATTTTTGAGTTACAAAAAAAGATGATCAGAAAACAAGTCCTGGGGCCACATATGAAGGAGTTAAAAATTAAGATCATTAAAAATTCAGGGAAGAGTTAGGGTTAGGGTGTCGGCTTATTCAATCAAAGTTAAAATAGAAAATTAATTAGATGTTTTCCCTTCCTGGAATTTTGCTGACAAAGAACAAAGGACAAGGCTTTTTGATTTTGTTCTGTAGTTAAGAGATGAATTATGGGGTGAAGGGAGTACGTGCTGTAATAAGAGATGGCGATAAGCTATTAAATTGTTTTTACTTGCTGGGATGAAGGGAGAAGTTACTTTTTATACTTTTTTCTTTTTTAATTTCTTTTTTATATTTCTATATTTTTTATAGTTTGTATTAGTTTTACTTTCTACTTGTAACTCTTAATAACATTACTGAAAAAAGCACTGTTGCCTTTGCTTCACCTAATAATCAATCATCTTTACCGACAAGTTAAGCGACTGCAGTGAAGAGTGGCATTTTTAGAGCATGAATCCCCATTTCTGCATCAAAGCAGTTGAACTTTTCCAGTAACTACTTCTTCTCTTCTCTGGTTTTGGATATATAGGAGACTTGACTCAAATTATTGGGCTGAAGTAATTGTTTTAGATAGAGCAAAGAATTATGGCACTGTCTTAATGTACTTGAATCAAAATGACAGACTGTGAAATAAAGTTTTTCACTTCGAGTGGATGGTCCTACCTGACCCTACTACCAACTTAGCAGCTGCCAGAATGATTACTTTGTGTGTCACAGTGGAAATCTTTACTGAAAATTACAAATGGTCCAGGGCTGAAAACTTTGCCTGCTAACCTTGCCTGCTCAAGAGATTTGTGCTTATATGCATCTCTTGACAAAACTGTCACTGGCAAAGAGATGTTACTCACCAAACATGCCATCCAGGCTGCCTACATTTCAGTTTGCAGTAGCTGACACTTCTCCCTGAATTATTCTTTAAAGTGTCTGTATTTGACATTAGCAAATATTGTCATGCACAGCAAAAGGTTCAATGCTAATAACAAACAAGAGATGCTAAGTATATCATATATTGTAACAACAATTTGCCACATTCAGGATTCAATGAACATGTTTTATTGTTGTTAGTTGCAAAGTTGTGTCTGACCCATTGTGACCCTATGGACAACGTTCCTCCAGGTCTTCCTGTCCTCTTACCATCTTCTGGAGTCCATTTAAGCTCACGCCTACTGCTTCATCCAGCCACCTCATTCTCTCTTGTCCCCTTCTTCTCTTGCCCTCAATCTTTCCCAGCATTAGGCTCTTCTCCAGTGAGTCCTTCCTTCTCATTAGGTGGCCAAAGTATTTGAGCTTCAACTTCATGATCTGGCCTTCTAAAGAGCAGTCGGGGTTGATCTCCTCTAGGACTGACCGGTTTGATCGCCTTGCAGTCCAAGGGACTCACAGGAGTCTTCTCCAGCACCATAGTTCAAAGGCCTCAATTCTTTGGCACTCAGCCTTTCTTATGGTCCAACTTTCACAGCCATACATTGCAACTGGGAAGACCATAGCCTTGACTAGATGCACTTTTGTTGACTGGGTGATGTCTCTGCTTTTTAGTGTGCTGTCTAGATTTGCCATTGCTTTCCTCTCCAGGAGCAAGTGTCTTTTAATTTCTTGGCTACAGTCCCCATCTGCAGTGATCTTGGAGCCCAGGAAAATAAAATCTGTCACTACCTCCATTTCTTCCCCATCTATTTGCCAGGAATGAACATGTTTTAGAGATGTATATGTAACCTCTGCCTATGTGGTCTTACAGAGCTGTGTTGAAATGAAAAGCTGCAAAGGTTTATATTACAATTTTTCTTCGTTATAACAGTATAAAAACAATTTAGAAAACATAGGGTCAAGTATAGAAAGATGGTCTAATTTAATCCTAAATAGGTAAACCAGATTTCTTCTTCAGTCAAGGAAGGTTATGCTGATCTTATTTTGAATTTATACTTACCCAGTCCAAATGCCAGTCTGGTTTTTCAAGATGCTAATTACAGAACTTCAATTATCACTTTATAGCAACTCAGTTCTAGGCGACAGAATAGCAAGCAGCAATTGGGAAGTAAAAATGTGCAGTTTAGAATCAGAGTTTGACAGTTAACATGGCAAATAAAAATAATCAGAAATATAGAAATTGGCTCTTCATTCTTTTATACAGTAGTTTAGCTAAGCACAATATATCAGTGCAATTTACCATATTCAATGTGGTAGCAAT
The DNA here is from genome assembly GCF_964194415.1 of Vipera berus. NCBI lineage: Eukaryota > Metazoa > Chordata > Lepidosauria > Squamata > Viperidae > Vipera > Vipera berus. Next base: position 59,528,989 of record NC_138206.1, read on the forward strand.
CCGTAATCATTATAAATCTATTATTATCACCTTCCTAGCAACAACTTTTTTCCATCTAAGCTTCTCTTTGGCTGACGATTTTGCCCTTCTGTGGCTGAACCAAACATTTCATGAGGGCACGTCTGCCAATCTGAAAATTTAACCAATTATCACTTGTTTCTAATATCAAACTATTTACAAACAATGCAGAGCCTCCTTTTAGTACCCTCTGTCAATCTTAGTTAATAATAATAATAATAATAATAATAATAATAATAATAATAATAATAATAAAAAGTTGGAAGGGACCTTGGAGGTCATCTAGTCCAACCCCCTGCTCAGGCAGGAAACCCTATACCATTTTGGACAAATGGCTGTCCAGTCTCTTCTTAAAAACTTCCAGTGTTGGAGCATTCACAGCTTCTGGAGGCAGTTTTTTCCACTGATTAATTGTTCTAACTGTCAGGAAATTTCTCCTTAGTTCTAGGTTGCTTCTCTCCTTGATTACTTTCCATCCATTGCTTCTTGTCCTTCCTTTGGGCGCATTGGAGATGGCACAGGCAAGTCTATCAAGTTTAGAAGTGGTTTACCATTGCCTTGTATCTCTCCAAAAACCTTTATTGCTCCCTTATTGAAGAGAATCGTGAACTGGTAGATGACCTGAATGTATTCTACTGTAGGTTTGAGAGGAGATCACTGGAATCTACCACTACCTTCCCCATCTTGACTACACCAACAGTAGCCAAATCTCCTACACCTATCTTTCTGGAACCGCCACCTTTGTGATCTTAGAAAAAGATGTGTGAGGTCTATTTAATAGGCAGAAGATCAGAAAAACACCAACGCCAGATGGAGTAACTCCTTCCTACTTGAAAGCCTGTGTTGAACAACTGGTCCCCCTCTTCATTAGAGATGTGTTATGTCCCTCTTGCTTCAAATGTTCTACCATCATCCCAGTTCCCAAAAAAACCTTCATCAAAGAGCTGAATGATTACAGATCAGTTGCTCTGACATCTTTAGCTATGAAGACCTTTGAGAGGTTAGTACTGGCCCACATGAAAATCATCACGGATCTGCTGTTAGACCCCTTGCAGTTTGCCTAACAAGCAAATAGATCAGCAGATGATACTGTCAACATGGAACTGCACTACACTTTGCAATATCTTGAATCTTCAGGGATCTATGCAAAGGTCCTTTTTGTAGACCTTTGTAAAGTTTTGGGGTTGGGGCAAAAGATCTGGCTTGCTATCATTTGGAGAAATCTCTTCTTATAAATGTTATACTTGTTTCTCATACTCATATTTGTTATATAGACATGTTAATATGACACAATTGCTCTTTTTTATTATAATTAGTAGCAAAACACAAGCACTATTCTATAGGTATCTCTTCAATGTTTTAGAGGTAAGTATTAACTATACTAATGGATTGGAAACTGTCATTAATCAAAGAGGTCATAAAATCATGTGACTATGCCATGTATTGATGGCAGTTCTAGCAGTCCTGGTTGCTGTCTTTAAGTGATCATGCTGTCACATGATCACAACTTCTGGCTTCCTGTTGGCTTCCTTATTAGCTTTGCCTGTGAGAAGCTGACAAAGAAGGTTGCAAATCACTATCACATGACCACAGGGCTGCAGCCATGGCCATAAAAATGAGGTCTGATCATAGCTACCGCTTATTCAGCACCATTGTAAATTTGAACGGTCACTGAATGAGTGGTTGTTAAAAGAGGACAATCCATATTGAATTAATTAAATTACTCATTTTCAGAATCCATTCCAGAATGTGCAAAAGGGAAATTAATGACAAACAGTCTTATTTTATCTAAGTTCTTGTGATAAAAGCAGAGGAAAGACTGTGTTTGTCAATATATTTTTTTTAGGGCCTTCGTACACCAATGCTTCGCTGTCCATCACAAAGATTGTTGGATCGAATAGTACGGAGATATGCTGAAGTTCCAGATGCTGGTAGTGTCTACATGGACCATTTTACAGACCAGGCTAAACTGCGTCTCCTCTACATGTTGTCTATTAACACTCATCCCATTATTTTACAGGTATAATGGCATCTGCTTTCATATAATATAACTCATCCTTTGGAAATCCCATTTCAAATCACTTTGAGGTATGAGAAAAGTTATGAATTGGTTGGATAATCCTTAGGCTGGATCCAGACTCTTTTTTCTTGGGCGTGAGATTTTACTCTCTTTGTGGTGCTTAGGTTAAAAATGGCTACTCATTTGCATGATTAAACCCCGCCTACTTTGACTGTTGCTAAGTTCAGGTCTCCCCAGGTTTGAGTGCTTAGGATACCAGATTTACAATTTTTAATATACAGCCAATATGGCCAATTACTACAGCCAATCAGAGTTGTAGTTCAGGAATATTAGGGCCCCCAAGAGAGGGCACCTGTGTTAAATCAAGTCCACGCTCCAAGAGTTAAACAGACACAAACATTGCTTTTAATCTAATGGCTGGATTTGTGCTTAAATCTGTTCTAGCTAATGTAAAAGTCATATTCTACAGCAGCGGTTCTCAGCCTTTTCTTCACCACAGACCCCCTTTAAATACCATGGTCATGTACCCGCAAGACTTAATTCAAGATTTAAATCATAATATTTCTTCAAGCTTTCATGGACTCCCTGCGACAACATCGTGGCCCCCGCAAGATCCTGCAGACCCCAGGTAGAGAACCACTGTTCTACAGTGTTCCTATTCTACAACAGGGGTCCCCAACCCCTGATCTGCAGTCTAGTATTGGGCTGCAGACCATTGGGAACTGGGATACGCAAGCAGTGAGAGCATGAAAGCATGCAAAGCTCCATTTGCAGAAGCAGCGGGCATGCATGTGAAACCTTTCCCTCTCCCCCCTGCCACTGCTGCTGCTGGCGCAGAGCCGGAAAGGTTGGGGACCACTGTTCTACAACCATATATGATTTCATGGCTCTTGCCTAGAAATGGAAATTATTAAATTTTCTGAGACCAGACAAGCTATTATCAAAGTAGCAAGGAGTCTCAGTTGAAGTAAGAGATGTAAGGTTTAAACCCTGGGGCTGTTATAAACAGAGGGCTCGATAGTTTGACTCTGCAATAGCTGATCTTCATTATTAGGTCTTAATATCCCCACCCACCCCCAGGAAAGGTCTGTCTATAAAAACTTTAAACTTTATGCTTTGCTACTAGTTCTAGGATATAGGTTTCAGTTCTTACAGAGAGATGTATTGATGAACTCTGGATAAAATTCTGACAGCAGGCTCACTTACTGCTATTACTCTCAAGAAAGGGAAAATGCGCTATAGAAGTGTTGTGGACTCTCAGGACTCTCAGACCGCACACCATTCTTGAATGGAGAATTGTAACCCCATCCAAGGTTAAAAATGACATCTCCGCAATGGCCAGAATGTTCCAGAAATCCATTGTGTAATAGTGGGGGATTTTAGCTACCCTGATGTCAACTGGGAATCAAGTGGGATGTGCCACAGATTCTCACCACCACCGCCTTGCAAAAATCTTCATCTTTCAAAAAGTGGAAAAAAAGAAGTTAGGGGATATATTGGACTTGACACTTAATAACAGAGAAAAACTGGTTGAAGAAGTGGAAATGTAAGGAATTTGAGGAGAGAGTGACTATTTCACCATATAATAGAGGGCAGCCAAATTAGTGCTCTCAACTTCAAGAAAGCTGACTTTAAAAAGCTAAGGAGAAAAAGTAGGAAGAATTCCATGGATGAAAATCCTGAATGGAAAAACAGGTAAAGATACTTGAGAAATTCTAAGAAATATATAATTAAGATACACCCAAACTATACGAGGGAGAAAAAGAGAGACTTGATGAAACCACCATGGTTGCACCAAGATCTGTCCGATAAACTGAAAAACAAAAAGGACACATTTTAATAATGCAAAGAGCAGAACATTAGGAAATAGTCCAAATCTTCAAGGATAAATTCAGGAATAAGAAGCCCAAAATCATGTAAGGTATTGAATGTTTTTCTAGGAGCATGCTCCATATGGTATTATAATAAAGAATTATAATTTAGTATAATTTAATTGGAATTTAGTATTAGACTGTAGTTTGTATAGAATCTAAATATTGACACTGACTTGTAATGATTTGATTAACAGTTAATGGTTTTAATATATCTAAATATGTTAATATTTTAAGCACTACTCTTTTCAAACCCATATTTCTTTGGTAATTAGCGTACTGCATATTTTTATTCACTTAGTGAATAAGTGAGTAAATAAAATAAAATACATTCACTACATTTAACAGTTGAGAAGTTTAATATTTTATTCACAAATTCAACTCAACAAAACCCTAATGCAGTAGAATTTGCACTTTACACTGTCTTTTAGTTTGCTTGATTTTCCCACAAACTTGTAATGACTTAGAAATGTCTTAGAAAACACACAGAAAAGAAGAAATCTGAAAAAGAATAACTCCTAAATTGCAGCAGTGATGCACTTTTCTGCTTCTGCGCCGGAATCTAGTGATCATTTGGTTTCGCCACCCAGCCATGGTAGCCCTAATAAAATTATACCCAGGGAATACCCTGTGTATTCCTTGATTACAATAAAATTAGTCTTTTTTAAATAGAGGGGCAATGGAGTGGAAATGCACGATATCAGGAGGCTGTTAGCATGGGGAAAACTAGTAAAATAATTCCATATCATCCTGGAACTTCACATTTCCTTTTTTTTGGCAGATTTTCCCTGGTGCAGAAGGATGGCCCTTTCCAAAATATTTGGGATCCTGTGGCCGACTAGTAGTGACAGTCAGTACTAGGCCTCTGAAGGAATTTTATGGCTCATCATCTGATGTGACAGCAGATTTAGCTCTTCAGCTCCTCACTATTATCAATTTCATGATGAATAATGACCTGAACTATTTCTTCTACTTTACTCATGTTGATGCTGACATGTTTGGTGTTTTCAACAATGGACAACTCTTTATCCAGAATGCCAGCATGCTAGGAGTCATTGACAAACAAGAAGGTACTCACTCAGATGCAATCTTGAATAATATGTCACAACAGGTTAGGATAAAATGACTAACAGAGATATAGAACAGAACAGAATAAAACTTTGTCACTTTAAATGTACGCTAATCAGCATACATTAAAATGAAATTTCATTGCATTCAGCTCTCATATGAAAGAACCGTTACATAAGCAAAGGAGGCTTAAACATTTTTAAGCCTTGAGAAACAAGATAATATTCAGAAGCGAAGCAGGCAGGCAGACTCCTTGCCACCTAAGAAGTGGTGGGTAGGGGACAATCAGACTTGCAGGATTCCGTTATTTTAGCCAATCTTGACAAAGGTAGTTCCAGTTTTACTGTAGAATTGGTTTCCTGATCTGGTCTATCTAGTAGGACTGACAGGTGAGCTGAAAATACATTCAATTCACTTTTCTTTCAGCTTAACTCATATAATAATAGCCAATTAACTAACTATATAGACAGAAAACAGTGTCAAAATTAGCATGTGACAGATTATAAAGATTTCTGTTGAAACCAGATTGAAGAATTGATTGTCAAATTAGATGGAATTCTATATTATCTTTAATACAGTTTTCTTACAATGATGTTTCAAAAGTTAACGTTGAAAATAAGGCAATTAGATTTTTTAAAATAAATATAGGAACAAAAAAACAATGTCAAAGTCAACACTGCATATGCTTATAATGAAAATATTTCCTTACAAGGTGATATTTTAGTGTTATTTCTTTGTTATATTTATAGTCTACTGCAATCCATATTTTCTTAGCAATATTAATATCAGGGATATGTTTTTTGCCAAATAGTTTAAAAAGTTTTGAATGCCTTTAGATTTTTGTACTGCTTTATTTATTTGTTGCTGGCTTTTATTTTAATGATATATTGTACTGCATTACTTTTTTCCTCTTTGTTTCTGATTTATTTCAATTTGGTTCAACATACTTTTATTATCATAATGTTACTGTTATTTTTATATTTTAAATTTCTTTGTGCTTTGCACTCAGAAAATTGATTATTGGCTACCTAATAAACATAATAACAATATAATTATGTTTTAAGCAGACTTTTTCGTTCTTTTTAATAGGCAGAGACTTGATGAATAGACAACAGGAATACAAGGATATATTTAGCTGCTTAGCTGTGGATTGTGAGCCTGTGCCCCCTTCCTGTAGTTCCATCAAGGAAAGCCAGAACCTTATCATGGTCTGTGAGAAACTTTTGCCCAACCTCTTAAAACAAAAATTCCAATCACCTCTGCAGGAGAAGATTGACAGCGCTTTAAGTACCTGTGCAGACAGTTTTCTTTCTGACAAAGAGATTATCACAGCAACTCAACTGCTAGTAGACATTTTGAAACCTCTGCAGATCTGCGATTCCCGCTTTGTTTACCGATATCCTGACTGCAAATATAGCACAAAACTCTAAATGAATATTTTCTTGGAACCTTTGGGCTGTAAACTACATACTTCTTCTGCTGTGGAAGTTAAAAGAATGGAGCTACCCAGCAAATTCTTCAGAACGCAAGCACTAGGATTTGTATTGGACATTCGCTGTCTTCCAGATTAAAACTCTATGGCTATCTGATTTACTTTTTCAGGACTCATATAGAATTGTAGCATCCATACGATTACATATGTCAAAGCTACATATTGTTGTTCTTGTTCTCTCATATTTATTTCTGTTACTGAATTATTTCAAGATGTATTTCTCAAAAGGTATTTTGGAGATCCAACATATTTTCAAAGAAATATTGATCCTTTCTTAAGTTGTTTCCTATCCATTCTATTCAATGATTCAAAACCCAGTTCCAAATGATTTATACAAGATGATTTATTCCATTCAAGATAGAGCCTCTCCATTCTACTTATATAAATAGGGGGGGGAGACCCACACAAAACCCTATATTAGAATAAACCTACACTTGATGTACAGCAGTGCCATATTTTCTACATGTCCTCAAATTATGACCATTCATTTTCTGACTGATCAACAGCACCGATAAAAGTAAATAACAATCCACAATCCACTTCATACTTATTGCAGCAATCTCAGGACCATGTGATCCCAATATGGGTGCTTGGTGACTGGCTCACATTTACAACAGTTGTAGCATCCCAGGGTCACTTGCAGCCTTCTCATTCAACTTCCAACAAGCAAAGTCAATGGGGAAGCTGGCAGGGAAGGTTGCAAGTCATGGTCATGTGATGTCTTACTTAACAATCACATCACTGAACAATGAATTTTCCAGTTCCAATAGTGGTTGTAATTCAAGGGCTACCTGTATATTTGAAACAGTTCTTTTTCAAAGGGGGTGAGGAGCAATAAGATGAATTTTAGGTAATTTATCTAGATGTCCTTGAGTTCTTCCATTATTACACATCTCCAGGGTTCTTCTTATTCTTTTCTTCATTTTAAAGTGTTAGATAATGCATATGTTATTTATCTGTTAACATTTGAAATCTACCAAAAGTAACCGCAAGTTCTGATAAGAAATATTTTCTTTCAATCACAAAATGTATGGAAAAGAAATTTCTGAGTCCTGCTCTTCTGGAAGATAGAGTACACAAATAGTAACATAAGTATGGAAGAGAAAAAGAGAGAAAGTGAATTTTATTATAATCCCAGACCAGAGTTACAAATAAAACACATTAATAATAAAATAAAAACAAAACAGGATAAGAATGTTTCAATTGGTGATGGATTCATCAGTGGACCAATGAAGGTATACCTAATTTTACAAGGAGTGTAACAGAATTTGGCTGTGTTCAAGGAAACGAAATCATACTAATCTGATAACAATAATTGTACAGAAAAAAAGCTCAGGATTTCCTGGGTGTTTTATCAGGTAAGGAATCATAAGATGAGTCTTAGGGTCCTTACAGAGGGTACAATACCGTATAAGACATGAGATACAATTTCAATATCCCCCTTGTCTGTAGGGACACCGCTGTAGCAGATAGGGAACTTTTTTATATCATAAAAACTACTTTGGGAAAGTATTGAAGCATGCTAAAATTAGTGCTCTTTGAAATTCAAAGACAGTTACATGATGTAAACATCTTGCTGATTTCAAAAAGGGAACTTGACCTTCTCACATAGAGCAGCCTGGTCCTGTTGGCCTTCCAGGTCTTAGGTAACTTGAGTATATTTTATGGGATGAGGTTTTGGTTTAGAACACGGGTGTCAAACTCGCCACGTCACATGATGTGTCGCGACGCAACGTGACTCTTTTCGCATTGCCGGCAATGGGGTGGGCACGGCTTCGGTATGATGAAACTGGCCCATGGGCTGGCAGTTTGACACCCCTGGTCTAGAAGAATTATGGACTAGAATTAAAAGAACAAAATGGAGGTAGGGTTGTAAGGTTTGATAAGGAAGATGGGAAAAACCAGAATTTATAGTGTCAGGTTTTCAAACTAGGGTTGTGAGAGTGCCTCCAGTTAAGAGTACACACTTTAGTGAATTGAGGATGGGCCACAGGGCCTGCACAGCTCAGATATCCTGGAGTTTGCAGCCATTCAGTACCACCTACCTCTGAAGGTGCTATCTTTTACGGTCTTCTGGAAGAACCTTTTACCCCTGAAAGCTGTGATTGTGCCCTTTTTTCCATCCAACTTCTGCTATAGTGAAACATACTTATTACTTCTATAAATGCAAGAACCCTATTCTATATAAATAAAAAGGGGTTCTCGGACATAAATTCTCTACAATTTTTGCTGGCAAATTATTAATAGAAGGAAGTGGGGGCTATACTAAAGATCAGACATGAAATTCTTAAATACACATATAGTACACAGTTTTCATTTTAACAGCCTCTTTAGCTGCAACTAAATACATTTTCTTGTGCTGCAGAGAATTCAAGTAGCCTTTTAAAAAGAACATCTTAAGGTTAACACAAAGTTATCCTTACCTAAAACCCTAATGTGTCTATTCATTTATGTGAACAATTCAACAGCGGCTGCACAAGGATTAACGTTTGATGAGGTAGCTGAGAAATTTATGGTAGCACTTGAAGAATTAGGACGATACACTATCAACCATTTAAAGCACAACCCAAGTGTGTGGAAACCTTGCTCCATTCTCCTTAAGACACTGTTGGATTTTGTCACCTGAAAATTGAAAGATAAAAAATGTCCTAGGTTTTGGTTCTGCTAAATTACAACCCACCTGGAAGGGCTTGACAATTCTTCTGAGACCTAGTGCATTTTAGGGGATGGGTGGGTGGGGATTGGATCAAAAGATAGCATATTTCCATTTCATGTACTCCCACAGAATTTCTATACTGGAAAAAAGAGGATTTTACACCACTCCCCTTTTAGGTCACTGCCGAATAGAATCATTCCTTTTCCAAAAATACAGAACTTTTCTTTTTGTTCTTTCCTCATTCAAGTAGGATTTGTGTTACCGATGATGACAAATAAGACTGAATTGCCAGTTGGTTGGACTATCGCAATGTGCTTAACTGGGGGTATCTTTGCAGATGATTCAGAAGCTGCAGCTGGTACAAAACATGGAGATAGATTGCTGCTGGCACAATCCCATCAGCATAGAATAACACTAACACTTTTCAGGCTGCTGCATTGATTACCAGTAGTCCCAATTCAAACTGAAAAGCTCTTTACAGCACATCACTAGGACACAACAAGCAATGCCTTGTCAGGATTGAATTTGTCCAGAATGATAATATAGAACAGGCTTGTTGGGAGTCTCAATTCTTTGAGAGGTAAGTTGGGAGTAAAGCAGATGGCAGGCCTTCTCAGTGGCCCTCCTACTCTTTGGAACAGCCTTATCCCAGCACTCCATTGGCCACAATCCTTGCAATACACAAGCACCTAAAGTAATATTTTTCCCATGAATCTTTGCCCCTGATTATTTCTAAGGGGTGATCATAGAAATTTTGAATACCGTTTACTGACTTTTAATATTAAAACAATGGGGTGGCTGCTGGCTGCATGTGACCCTGGACAGCTAGTAATGTGGCCCAATAAGATCGTAATAATAAAAATATTTTAAAAAGGAAGTTTGTTATTTATATACATTAACTATATAGTTCATATGGAGCCCAAGACAATTCCTCTTCACTCAATGTGACCCGAGCAAGCCAAAACTAGAGTCTGCAGGGCATTTCAGCCTTGCTGGTACTCTATTCATGTGTGCAGTCATGCATCCTACATTTTTTCTGCACCTGCAATTTTCCTTGCTGGGAATTAACAGCCCAGCCTGATCCTGCAATCTTGGTAGTTCCCTTCTAGTTTAGGTACAAAGGGCCCTCACCTCTGACTTGAGATTTAGAGTTATTGGTTAATACAACAAATGCTTCCTTGCAATTTTGGAAAGATTCAATAGTTCCAATTCCTTGACTCCTATTAATATCTTTGGTTGCAACTATGCCACAAATAGAGGGAGTAGTGGTTAGAAAACTTTTCCATGTCTGCACCTGTACGAGTGCAAATATTCAAGAAAGTTCTACTCACAATGGATCCAACTCATTGTAAGAAAGTAATCAAATACTCTGGTTTTTTTGATGGTTACCTGCAATGAGACACGTGGTTGAATATCATAAGTAGGAAGGCTCTTTGTGGCTTAGGCTTTGCAAAACATAATACCCAAGTGTTGATTAGGCAGCCCCCCAAAATAGTTGAGCGATTCGTTTGAGCATTGCAAATTCACTGGTGGCATAGCTTTAACAGTAATGCACAAGGCTGATTGGGTTTTTAATATAAACTTAGCATCCTTTTCATATTTTAGCTTATACTGACCTTTTGCTTTTTTGAAACCAACTCTTCAGCTCTGGCCTAGTCAATTTCTTCATGTATGACTTTGATCTCAAATCCTCATCTGAGGTTTTTGTGCAGCCCCATCATTTTCTTCTGTCATCCATTTTCCCCCTCAATGGGATTGTCATTAATATCTCTTTAAGAACTCTTTATCATTCTTAAACTTATTTTCTCTTTATCTTCTTACTTTTCACTGCTTTGTATCATTAATATTTATGACTAACTCCAAACTAAGAGTCACATTTGTGATATGTGTGACTATATAAATTGATTTTAATACAAAGGTTTAACCACTTTTCTCTCTCTTAAAACCAAGTACCTCAGTATTACAGTCACTTCTCTCTAAAGTTCTTATATTTTACTTTCTGAACTAAATCTTTATTAAACAGTAACAGAACAAAGAAGGGATGCGGTGGCTCAGTGGGTTAGGACACTGAGCTTGTCGATCAGAAGGTCGGCAGTTTGAGTGAGCGCCTGTTACTTGTCCCAGCTTCTGCCAACCTAGCAGTTTGAAAGCACATAAAAATGCAAGTAGAAAAATAGGGACCACTACGGTGGGAAGGTAACAGCACTCCGTGCGCCTTTGGCGTCTAGTCATGCCGGCCACATGACCACGGAGACGTCCTCGGACAAGCGCTGGCTCTTCGGCTTTGAAACGGAGACGAGCACCAGCCCCTAGAGTTGGAAACGACTAGCACGCATGTGCGGGGGAACCTTTACCTTACCTTTACCTAACAGAACAAAGACAACTGATTCTCTTAGCATTCCTCCACTCTTTGAATGATAAAGTTGTCATTAAGACATGTCAGGAATTTTTTGGAAGAGCCATGTTTGACTTTCTCATCTGCCAACCAGCGTTGCAGCAATTAATCATTACTTCATGTCTCTTTGAAAGATCTGCAATTTGCTTTTACAAAGCCATCAAATCTGAGTAACCTCTATCCCTTACAGGATTTGATTTATAGCACGCTGAATCTAAGTAATGATGAACCTCACAGGCCTACTTCACAAAAACGTGACAAAGATACCTGCAAAGAACAAAAGTAACAGGAGATGACATGATCTATGGACAAAATCTATATACATTAAGAGCATGAAAACAAACTGCTCCTTCCTAGAGTGATGTAGGATAATCTACTAGAACAATTTAAAGCAGTGGAGAAATCAAGCAACACTTATTTGCATTCTTGGCATGTTGCCTATTGGTCCCATAAGGTAGACCAGGCTTCAAAATCAACTCCACAGGAAGATTAGAACTAGTTTATTGGTAGGCTATAGTAACAAATCTCCTAAGTTGGATATGTTTTTCCCCCTCTCACCCCAGTGAATCAGGGAGGGGCTAACCTGAATCTTTTAATATTACCTCTGTTGTCAGGGAATGTCCATTTTGCTTATGTAATAGTTTCTGAATATTTATTTGAAGGGTACCTCAAATAATGAAGAATGCACGTTAACCTGATGGCAGAATGTTGGTATTTACACAAGCCTTCCACTGCTACGGGAAATGGCACAAATTATCAGATCCTCACTTTTCTTTTCCTGGATCTGATCTTTAAAAAGAAAATCTTGCAAACTTATATTAAGAGCTACCAGTTACAAATCAGAAATTCACAGGAAATTTTAGTTAGAATCCTGTAATGCCTAAGCTTTTTTATTTGGATATATCATTTCATACTGGCCTGGAGGTTAAATACTGTGCTATATTCAATAATGGAGAAACTATAGTTTTATCTCATAACAAATATATTTTTCCTCCCGAGAAAGCACGGGTTTTAGATTTACTCCATAAAATCTATTTTATTATTTTATGTTTATATTACACACACACAGTGTGTGTGTGTGTATGTATAGTTTTTATTTCAATCCTTCAATCCTAAAAAATAAGTGGTATTTAATGTTTAAAAAGGCAATGCTGAATCTGCAAAACTAATTATTTGTGACTGCAGAAGATATCTTTATACTTGGGTCAAATGTCTGTGCTAGGATGTGAGCTAAAGGACATTTTCTCACTGAAGGCATATTTTACCTCTGGAATTTCAGCACTGAAACACAATAGCTACTTCATTGGAAATATGCCAAATAAACACCAATATTAATCCTCACATTGTAAACTGATACTGTTAGCCTATCAAACAAAACATACCAAAATGTAAGACAATAAGAATTCTCTCTTGCCATGTTGTCCAGTTTTGGAGCATTTCAAATAAACCATCTATGTTTGTATTAGCAGATAATGCAAATTTCAGTTTACTTATTGAACAATACAAACTATATATGCGGGGCTAAGATTAAATACCAATTCTCTTAAGCGCCATACTTGAAAGTGCTATGTATTACACTGGTTCTGAAATTATTATCTGAAGTACTGTAATAAGGTAACTGTTTTGAAACCGGTTTTGGTCACAGTAATTTCTGATTTTTCTCTTACCCTTCTGGAAGCATTATCTCCTGAGAACAATGTAAGAACCATTATTTCAACAAATCTTGATAATTTCTTTCAACAACATCAAATATAGTAAGACATTTATAGAACTTAACAATTATCAGTTCAATTCAGAAGTTTATGAATCAGTAAACTAATCCACTGGGATGAACAAAGAACTTGGATTTCAATTTAATGGGTTTTCATGTGACAGGTGAAGCATATGGGAGCAACTGGATAAAAAATAATATTATCAGTAATTTTAAACAAAGAACATGCCCTAAAGGACACTAATGCTTTAAAAATTTATCAGTGATTGAATTACATAATAAGCAAAAATATAGCATGATCTGTACTTAAGACAATGTAGCCATATGCTTGCTAAAAAAACAACTGGAATGTACATTTCTTATTTTGGTTAGGTAAAGATATCATTCTCAAACTATTTCCTGTATAACTCGTTACTAAATTCCAAGGTGCCTAAATTGAATCTTCAAAATCCCATTAAATTATATTTCATTGGAGCTTCTAACTAGGTTATTTCATTTATTACTTCTACAATTTGGCATCAGCTATTAGTCTGTCATTGCAGGAAGTGCAATTTAACAATAAATCAGTCTGAAGGACATATATCTTGAGGATACATACCATATATATATATATATATATATATATATATATATATATATATATATATATATATATATATTCATACTTTTGTAAGCAATATTTACAGTAGACACCTCAATTCTACCATATATATGTAAAACTTAAAAACAAGAAATTTTAGGCTCTAATCTTTATACATATATTTATATTCAGTTTTATATATATTTATATATATTTATATATATATTATATACACACACACACACAAAAGAGTATATATAAAATATATATAATCAGATTTTTAAAAAATCAACAATAATGGGGCCATGTACATAATTTTTTAAAACTCAAACAATACAAAACTTTAAACATTAAACAATTTTAATAAAAGTTTCTGTACAATGCTAAGCAGTTTTATTTACATATAGAAAATGTAATAGGAGTAATGTTTGAAATTACAGAACTCCTTAAAATTTCAATGGCAGGTAATCTGGAAAAAATAACAGCATTCCATTCACAAATATTTTCAAGCAATAAATATGTATTTATAAATAGTGTAAATTTACATCAAGATTAGAAACAAAATCACAAATCTGAAGTTTATTCTTTAGTCTATGTGCAACCCATTTATCTTTGTGACTTGGCTGTTAATTTTTTAAAATTTTATTTAGGAAAGAAAAAGTAACCATCATGGTTTCAAAACAAGACAGAATAACATAAAAGCAGTAGAAAAAAAAAGTATCACCTAAGTTTCACATTAAAAAACAAAGTAGCCCAAAGAAAGACATAAAATTCTAACTACCTTACATAGAAAGGACCAGCTAAGCCAGTACTTTTCCAAGAAGAAGGAGGGGAAAAAAATTCTTTCAAGGGGAGTGGGATAGAGAATTTGATGAAACCAATTCATCAGCCCAGAAACAGAGAAATAGAAAATAGGTGGTCTTCAAGTCAGTAGTCTGTATAATGTTGCCAGTTTTGTCAGATATATACAAAACATGGGATTTTTTTTTCCAATTCAGCTGAATGAGCTTTCTATTTTTTAAAATTCTGGAGTAGGAGCTGTGCTCTCTCCTGTCCAGTTGGTTGACACTCCACACTTGGAAGGTTGCATAGACACAGCTTTCAGCCAGCAGCCTTATGGGATCGCTACAAAAATCCATGGTGCAGAACTGGGTCACTTCCTGAATATCAGAAAAGGTTTTATATAAATGTCCTTGGAAATATGTCAAGATGAAGATGATGGCAATGGAGGTGCCTGTAAAGAGAAAACACATGAGATTTACCTTTTTAAAAAACCTTCGTATACTATAGGACAAGTATCCAGTACACACAGAATATTGACTTGACCTACAGTAGTCAATCTATTCTAAATGCTGTTCCACTGCAGCTTTTCAAAACACTTTGCAATTTCAGTGGTGACAAAGTAAATGAATATTTTAGAAGCATCTGCAATTCTGCACTACTATAACCTATAATGCAATTAAAGCTTCATTTAAATCCCATTAACAATCAAATTCCCCTTCATGGATTACTGCCTTGTCGTGGCGAAGGGGCTTGCGTAATTCAATGAAGCTATGAGCTATGCCGTGCAGGGCCACCCAAGACGGACAGGTCATAGCAGAGAGTTCTGACAAAACGTGATCCACTGGAGAAGGAAATGGCAACCCACTCCAGTATCTTTGCCATGAAAACCCTATGGACAGTACCAAAAGGCAAAACGATATGACTCTGGAAGATGAGCCCCTCAGGTCGGAAGGCGTCCAATATGCTACTGGGGAAGAGCAGAGGGCTAGTACTAGTAGCACCAGAAAGAATGAAGCGACTGGGCCAAAGCCGAAAGGACGCTCAGCTGTGGATGTATCTGGTGGTGAAAGGAAAGTCTGATGCTGTAAAGATTTTTTCTCCATAGGAACCTGGAATGTAAGATCCATGAATCAAGGCAAGCTGGACATGGTCAAACAAGAGATGACAAGACTGAATATCGACATGTTAGGTATCAGCGAACTAAAATGGACAGGAATGGGTGAATTTAATTCAGATGACCATCAGGTATACTACTGCGGGCAAGAATCCCTCAGAAGAAATGGAGTAGCCTTCATAGTCAATAAAAGAGTAGGAAAAGCAATACTGGGATACAATCCTCAAAATGACAGAATGATCTCAGTTCGAATCCAAGGCAAACCATTCAATATCACAGTAGTCCAAGTCTATGCCCCAACCACCAAGCTGAAGAGGATGAAATTGACCGGTTCTATGAAACCCTACAGCACCTTATAGAACTAACACCAAAAAATGATGTCCTTATCATCATGGGGGATTGGAATGCTAAAGTAGGAAGCCAAAAGATAACCAGAATAACAGGCAAGTTTGGCCTTGGAGTACAAAATGAAGCAGGGCATTGTTCTGAACCAGCCCTCTTCTCGCACCCCTAATCAAAAGAAGAGTCTGGAAAGCGTCCAAGGCTAAAAGGCTTCTGCCAAGATTTAATTACGCAGTTAACAAAAACACAAGAGCTTGTCTTCTCAAGCGGAAAAGGTTGCTTTCAGCAACCAGCCCCTCCCCAAACACTTCTTTTATAGAGAGCTCAGGGCGTGGTCTCCCTGTGCCTCCTCCCGAGGAGTCCCATAGTCTTTCTTTGTTTGTCCCTGCTCGTCTGCCTCCTGCGTCGGGCGTCCTTGAACAGGGCCAGCTGTGGGTCATCATCCTCCGCACTCTCGGGCTCACACAGCTGAGAAGAGGTCCCCGGCTGAGGGCTCTGCAAAGCCTCCAAATCATCATCATCAGCCGGTTCGTTTCCCTCCTCCCCCACATCTGAGTCCTCCGATACATCGGAGCCGGCTGTCGGACCCACAGGCTGGCCCTGAGTCACAACACTATCCCGCACCGCAGGGCCCTTCCCCTGGGTCTGCCGATCCGGATGCGGTCGGGATGGGAACTGTTCGTGAAAAGCAGTCACCAACGCAGGGGCATGAACGGCGGTCGCGTCTTCCCATGTGAAATCCTCCGGCCCGTACCCTTTCCACTCGATCAGGTACTGGAAGCGACCTTTCAGCCAGCGGGAATCCCTGATGCTGGCGACCTCGTACTCGGGGGTGCTGTCTCCATCACGAGTTCCTGATGGTGGAGGTTCCGCCTGGCGAAGTGGACAGGCCGGTCGTTCGGGGACCAGCAAGGACCGATGGAAGACGGGGTGCACGCGCAGGGAACGTGGCAGAGTTAAACGATAGGCGACCGGGTTGATGACGGCCTCGACTGGGAACGGTCCAAGGTAACGGTGGTCCAGCTTCCTCGCCGGCCGAGTGGATGGCAGGTTCCTGGTGGACAGCCAGACCCGATCCCCCACCGATAGTGGAGGCGTATCCCTTCTCGACCGATCGGCGAACCTCTTGTAGTCGGCCTTGGCCTTCTCCAGCTGCCGTCGCACCAACCGATGGATTGCCTGTAACTCCGCCATGAATTCGTTCGCTGCCGGCTCCGGTGAGTCCACGGGAGAAAGGGGGAAAAACCGGGGGTGATAACCCACGTTGGCCAAGAACGGTGTCATCTGCGTGGAGGTGTGCTGCGAGTTGTTAAAGGCAAACTCGGCTATGGCCAAGTAGTCCACCCAATTGTCCTGCTGCAGGTTAACGTAGCAGCGCAGATACTGCTCTAAAATGCCGATGACCTTCTCGGTACCCCCGTCGGTCTGAGGATGATGCGCGGACGAGAGGCAAACCTTAATGTCCAACGCCCGCATCAACTCCTGCCAGAAGCGGGCTGTAAACTGGGCCCCCCTATCGGAGACGACTCTATCGGGAAGGCCGTGCAGCCGGAACACCTGTTGGATGAACATGCGACTAGTGGCGCGAGCTGACGGTAAGCCGCGACAGGGGATGAAGTGCGCCATCTTGGTCAACATGTCCACCACCACAAACACTGTCGTGAAGCCGGAGGATGGGGGTAGATCCGTCAGAAAGTCCATGGACACAGCCCCCCAGGGTCTCTTGGGCGTTGGCAAAGGCTGCAGTAAACCAGGCGGGGCCCCTGTCGCTGACTTGGCCTGCCTGCATGGGACGCAGGAGGTGACATAAGACTGGACATCGTGTCGGACTCGGGGCCACCAGAAGGTACGGGAGACCAGGTTCAGAGTCTTGAACAGGCCAAAATGCCCCGCAGCCGGGTTATCATGACATTGGCTGAGGACGAGTCCCCTGAGTGGCCCTCCTGGAACATAGAGCCGGTCACGATAATACAGGAGTCCATCCGTGACCGACCAAGGCGAATCTGGCCCCACCTCTTCCTTCCGCTGAGCCACCCACGCCTCCTGCTGCTGCGCCTCCCGGATCCGAGCCCGTATATCCACCGGCTCCCGCACCGCAGCAAAAGACTCGACGGGGATCACTGTCCTGGGCGGAAGCTTGTCTTCCACTCGGGTGTACTCGGGCTTCCTGGACAGAGCGTCCGCTCTCTGGTTGTGCCCGCTTGGTATGTACCGCACCCGGAAGTCAAACCTCGCAAAGAAGAGGGACCACCGGATCTGGTGTTGGTTCAAATTCCGAGCGGTCTGCAGGCTTTCCAGATTCTTGTGGTCCGTCCGGACCTCGATTTGATGCCGCGCCCCCTCCAGATGATGCCTCCAAGCCTCGAACGCCGCCTTAATGGCCAGCAGCTCCTTCTCCCAGATGGTATAGTTGCGCTCCGAGGGGTTCAATTTCCGAGAGTGATACGCGCAAGGGAAAAGGGTACCGCTGGGCGTCGTTGCCTGGAGTAACACGGCCCCAATGGCAATGTCGGAGGCGTCCGCCTCCACGACAAACGGCCGTTGCGGGTCAGGATGCTTCAAGATGGGCTCCTTCATGAAGGCGTCCTTCAAAGCTTGGAACGCCTGTTGTTCGGGGGCGTTCCACTGGAACCGAGTCTTCTTCTGCAGGAGCCGGGTGAGGGGGGCTGTCAAGGCAGCAAAGCCAGGGATGAATGTTCGATAGTAGTTGGCAAATCCAAGAAGTCGCTGAACATCCTTCACGCGACGCGGGGGTTGCCAACTCTGCAACGACTCAACTTTACTTGGATCCATGGCGATGCCCTCAGGAGAAATGCGGTGGCCCAAGAAATCAATGGTCACCTGGTAGAACTGGCACTTCTCCAACTTGGCAAACAGCCGATGTTTCCGGAGGCGCTGCAGGACCTGACGGAGATGCTGATGATGCACTTCACGCGACGGGGAGTAAATCAGGATGTCGTCCAGGTAAATCACAACAAACTGGTCCAACAGATCCCGAAAGATGTCGTTCATAAAATGCTGAAACACAGCGGGGGCGTTGGTCAGGCCAAACGGCATCACCGTGTACTCGAAATGTCCATAGCGAGTACCAAACGCCGTCTTCCACTCATCACCCGGCCGAACCCTGACGAGGTTGTAAGCTCCACGCAGGTCCAGTTTCGTGAAGATCTTAGCCTCCCGGAGTCGGTCCAAGAGCTCGGGGATGAGGGGCAGCGGGTAGCGGTTACGCACCGTGATGGCATTGAGTTTCCGGTAGTCACAGCAAAGCCGTAACTCGCCCGACTTCTTTTTGACGAAGAGCACGGGCGCAGACACTGGCGAGGACGAGGGCCGGATGAATCCACGAGCCAAGTTCTTTGTCAGGAAGTCCCGCAATGCAGCCAACTCGGGCTCCGACATGGAGTACAAACGCCCCACTGGGAGAGGCGCATCAGGGACTAGGTCAATGGAGCAGTCGTAGGGCCTGTGCGGGGGTAATTGGTCCGCCTCTGACTCGCTGAACACGTCAGCAAAGTCGGACAGTTCGGGAGGCAAGGAAACCCCTGGGGAACCCTCCACCTGGCCGGCACAGATATGGCGGGTGTGGTCCACGCACTGCAAACTTGGGAAGGTGACCAAGTTCTGAGACCAATAGATCTGTGGATCATGCGCCCGGAGCCACGCCAGTCCCAAGACCACGGGGAAGTGCAGATCCGAAGTGACGTAAAACTGAATGGCCTCCACATGGGTACTGATGGCCATACACACGGGTTGCGTGGCGGCCGTGATAGGCCCGGACAGGAGCACTCGACCATCGATGGTCTCCACAAGCATGGGCGGATCCACCGGACACTGGGGAACAGCCCATTTGGCCACGAAGGCCGAGTCCATAAAGTTAGTGGTAGCCCCAGAGTCAATTAAGGCATGGACCGGAATCCCCTCTGGCTTGCCAGGAAGGATCAGTCGTGCCTCCAAAATCAAATGCCGTGGAGGTTCACAGGCACCGTCGGAACGGCGTCGCTCGGCGTGATCGTTGTGGGTCGCCCGATCTTTCACACCGTCTAGATCGGGCTCGGGCCGTTTCCCGATAGCAAAGCAGGGGACTTTCTCGGGGCAGGCTTGGTCACTGACGCCCGCTGACGCTTCTTCGGGCAAGAAGCAGCCAAATGTCCAGGGTCCCCACAGTAAAAACACAACCCCTCCGATCGTCGTCTGTCCATTTCCGTCACCGATAGACGGGACCTGGCGGCACCCAGCTCCATTGGCTCCTCCCTCTGGACTGGGGGCTCACGCACAACAGGGGCGGCAGGGGTCTGTGGGGTGGCATGGCGACTCTTACGCTGCTGCAGCCGGGCATCGATCCGCAGACAAAGATGGATCAGCCCATTCAGGTCTGAGGGAATGTCCACGCGGGCCAGCTCATCCAACATCTCCTCTGACAAGCCATCCTGAAAGGCATCCACGAGCGCAGCCTCATTCCAGGCGGAATCCTGGCTAAGCAGCCGGAAATCGCTGATATAGGCCTGTAGGGGGCGCTGACCCTGCCTCAAAGCTTTCAGACGTCGGGTGGCGGTCTGCGCCTTAATCGGGTCCTCGTACATGAGGCGCATATGGTCACAAAACCCCCCAAAGTTATCCAACAAAGGGCTAGGCTGTGCCAACAGAGGCGTGCCCCAACGAGCTGCATCTCCCGACAGAAGGCTCAACACGAATCCCACCTTATCTCGGTCAGTGGGAAATCAGCTGCTCTCACGCTGATATAAAGCTGGCATTGTCCCAGGAAGGCAGGAAACAGTTCTGGTTTACCAGCAAATTTATCCGGCATAGCTATCTGACACTTCCTCCTGGGTGGGGGGGCAGCATGTACCTGAGCCTGCAGTTGTGCCACCTGAGTGGCCAGCAAGGTGAGTTGCTGGTTGAGCTGGGCATTCTCGGCAAGAAGCTGCTCCATCGTAGTATTAAGGGGTGGGTGGCTGAAAGCAAACTGTTCTGAACCAGCCCTCTTCTCGCACCCCTAATCAAAAGAAGAGTCTGGAAAGCGTCCAAGGCTAAAAGGCTTCTGCCAAGATTTAATTACGCAGTTAACAAAAACACAAGAGCTTGTCTTCTCAAGCGGAAAAGGTTGCTTTCAGCAACCAGCCCCTCCCCAAACACTTCTTTTATAGAGAGCTCAGGGCGTGGTCTCCCTGTGCCTCCTCCCGAGGAGTCCCATAGTCTTTCTTTGTTTGTCCCTGCTCGTCTGCCTCCTGCGTCGGGCGTCCTTGAACAGGGCCAGCTGTGGGTCATCATCCTCCGCACTCTCGGGCTCACACAGCTGAGAAGAGGTCCCCGGCTGAGGGCTCTGCAAAGCCTCCAAATCATCATCATCAGCCGGTTCGTTTCCCTCCTCCCCCACATCTGAGTCCTCCGATACATCGGAGCCGGCTGTCGGACCCACAGGCTGGCCCTGAGTCACAACAGGCATAGGCTGATAGAATTTTGTCAAGAAAATACGATGGTCATAGCAAACACTCTTTCCCAACAACCCAAGAGACGGCTCTACACATGGACATCACCATTCGGTCAACACAGAAATCAGATTGACTATGTGCTCTGCAGCCAAAGATGGAGAAGCTCTATACAATCAGTAAAAACAAGACCAGGAGCTGACTGTGGCTCAGACCATGAGCTTCTCGTTGCAAAGTTTAGGCTTAAACTGAAGAAAGTAGGGAAAAGCACTAGGCCAGTCAGGTATGAATTAAATCATATCCCTGTTGAATATACAGTAGAGATGACAAATAGATTTAAGGAATTAGATCTGATAGACAGGGTGCCTGAAGAACTATGGACAGAGGTTCGCAACATTGTACAAGAGGTAGCAACCAAAACCATCCCAAAGAAAAAGAAATGCAAGAAAGCAAAATGGCTGTCTGAGGAAGCTTTGCAAATAGCTGAGGAAAGGAGGGAAGCGAAAGGCAAGGGAGAAAAAGAAAGATATGCCCAATTGAATGCAGAATTCCAGAGAATAGCTAGAAGAGATAAGAATGCCTTCTTAAATGAACTGTGCAAAGAAATAGAAGAAAATAATAGAATAGGGAGGACCAGAGATCTTTTCAAGAAAATTGGAGAGATGAAGGGAACGTTCAATGCAAAAATGGGCATGATAAAGGACCAAAATGGCAGGGACCTAACAGAGGCAGAAGAGATTAAGAAGAGATGGCAAAATTACACAGAAGAACTATACAAGAATGAGCTTAACATCCCTGATAATCACAATGAGGTGGTCACTGACCTCGAGCCAGACATCCTAGAATGTGAAGTGAAGTGGGCCTTAGAAAAGCTGAGCAACAACAAAGCTAGTGGAGGTGACAGTATTCCAGCTGAGCTATTCAAAATCTTAAAAGATGATGCAGTAAAAGTGCTACACTCAATTTGCCAGCAAATTTGGAAAACTCAACAGTGGCCACAGGATTGGAAAAGATCAGTTTACATTCCAATTCCAAAGAAAGGCAGTGCCAAAGAATGTTCAAACTATCGCACCATTGCACTCATTTCTCATGCTAGTAAAGTTATGCTTAAAATCCTACAAGCTAGACTCCAGCAGTATGTGGATCAGTAGGTGTGAGCTTAAATGGACTCCAGAAGATGGTAGAGGACAGGAAGGCCTGGAGGAACATTGTCCATGGAGTCAGCAGTATGTGGATCGAGAACTACCAGAAGTACAGGCAGGATTTCGAAGAGGCAGAGGAACTAAGAGATCAAATTGCCAACATACGCTGGATCATGGAGAAAGCTAGAGAGTTCCAGAAAAACATCTACTTCTGCTTCATTGACTATGCTAAAGCCTTTGATTGTGTGGATCATAACAAACTGTGGCAAGTCCTTAAAGAGATGGGTGTACCAGACCATCTTATTTGTCTCTTGAGAAACCTATATGCGGGCCAAGAAGCAACAGTGAGAACTGGACACGGAACCACTGATTGGTTCAAAATTGGGAAAGGAGTCCGGCAAGGCTGTATACTGTCGCCTTGCCTATTTAACTTATATGCAGAGCACATCATGAGAAAGGCAGGGCTAGATGAATCAAAAGTTGGAATTAAGATTGCTGGAAGAAACATCAACAACCTAAGATATGCAGATGATACCACTCTAATGGCAGAAAGTGAAGAGGAACTAAAGAGCCTCTTGTTGCGAGTGAAGAAGGAGAGTGCAAAACTTGGGTTGAAACTAAACATTAAGAAAACCAAGATCATGGCAACTGGCCCTCTCAATTCCTGGCAAATAGATGGGGAAGAAATGGAGGTAGTGACAGATTTTATTTTCCTGGGCTCCAAGATCACTGCAGATGGGGACTCTAGCCAAGAAATTAAAAGACGTTGCTCCTCGGGAGGAAAGCCATGGCAAATCTAGACAGCACACTAAAAAGCAGAGACATCACCCTGTCAACAAAAGTGCGTATAGTCAAGGCTATGGTCTTCCCAGTTGCAATGTATGGCAGTGAAAGTTGGACCATAAAAAAGGCTGAGCACCAAAGAATTGAGGCCTTTGAACTCTGGTGCTGGAGAAGACTCCTGCGAGTCCCTTGGACTGCAAGGCGATCAAACCGGTCAGTCCTAGAGGAGATCAACCCTGACTGCTCTTTAGAAGGCCAGATCCTGAAGCTAAAACTCAAATACTTTGGCCACCTAATGAGAAGTAAGGACTCACTGGAGAAGAGCCTAATGCTGGGAAAGATTGAGGGCAATAGAAGAAGGGGACGACAGAGAATGAGGTGGCTGGATGGAGTTACTGAAGCAGTAGGCGTGAGCTTAAATGAACTCCAGAAGATGGTAGAGGACAGGAAAGCCTGGAGGAACATTGTCCATAGGGTAGCGATGGGTCGGACACGACTTCGCAACTAACAACAAACAATCAAATTAAACAAACAACATACAAAACAACGTACTGTGCTGTGGTATGATTTTACTGAGTATGTTTATTATCTTTGTTGGAAAAAAAGGTTAATCAGTTCCTAAAGGGTAAGTTGAGTCAGATATTTTAATTTAGGAGATGACCAAGGAATGCAAGTTTGAGGGGCCCTATTACATAAGACACACATTTTGGTTCTCAACATCAAAGTAGGCTCTTCTGGACAGTTTTATGCACAAGAACTCTATATACCTAAAAAAAACACACTGTCAATGTTCACAAGACTGGAAAGAGATATAAGACAATAGCGAAAGACTATTATGTCCACCAGTCCAGTCTGGATCACATTGTACAAATGGACAAAATGCAACCCCACTCATACTTTTCCCAGGACCTTCAAGAAAGGTTCCTCAACAAAATCTTTCCAAGAGTAATGTGTAGAATATACCAGAAGGTCAAAGAAAACTCCAGAGTAATGGCAAAAAATCTGAAAGCTATCACAATGATGCACACATGGTATGATACCAGGAAGAAAATCCCTGCTGCATGATCCAGCATGCCTTTGGGACAATGTTCTATGAAAAAGATATTTTTGACATGAAATTTTTTGAAGAAAATAATACCTTCCATTCCAATAAAAAAAACACCTCATCCCAACTCTGAAGCACGATAGTGGGAAGATTATGGTTTGAGGTTATTTCTGTAGCTTCAGAACTTGAACAAGTTAGTATCATTGAGAAAACTGTACTAGAAATTTCCACAAGATAATGTCATGGTATCCTATGTGAGTCAAACTTTAAACTAATGTGCTTCACAAAGCATGACAAAAATCCTGAAACCTTTTGGGATGACCGAGTTCATACCTTGATTGTAATTCAAGATTCTGCCAAGACTTGAAGTGAACAGTTTATGGAAGACAGTCCAAAAATATCAACCAATTTAAGCAGTTTTGCAAAGGATAACGGACCATAGTGCCTCCAGACCAATTGTGGGGGTTCATCAACAGGTAAAGAAATATTAGTTTGAAATCTATTACATGGAGTACCAGCATTACTAAATTAAGTTTCCCCACTTTCCCCCAAACAAGCAGTGAATTATAGGTGAATGTGGGTTTTTAAAAACCAAATCTATATGTTGTGGGTTTTTTAAAATCAAATCTCTTTATATATTAATAGGACTTTGATGAAGCTTGCATCACATTGTAGGTGAAAGTATGCAGGATATGCATTAATACAAGATCTAAAAAGTTCACAGTTTCTGTCATCCCCATAATCAGAGGACATTTTAACATTTTATTCATTTTCTTCAGTTCATTTAGAGACACAGACCCTTCAAACTTACATAATCTTCCTAACTTCTCATCTGTACAGAGCTCTCAGCTCTCAGCTTTCTTGTTCTCTGCCTGTTTGAAACTTTAACCTTAAAAAGTTCAGAAATGACCTGAACTGAATTACAGGAAAATCATCAAGATTATCAGGGGACTGGAAGGAAAAAAAATATAAGGGAACAGTTGGGAGGAACTGGGAATACTTGATCTGGAGATGAGAAACCTCTGAGGAGACATGGGGCAAATTGTTTTGAAAGACAGATAAGAAACAATGTATTTACATTACAAATAAGTAGCTTTTGGCTGGACTTGGAAGTAAGATCCTAACAGCAAATGTTTCTGAACAATAAACAGGATGGTTCAAGAAATAGTAAACTTCTTTCACTGAGGGATGGGGTGGGGATGTTAAAAAGAATTTGGGTTAAGAGGATGCTGTAGTAGTGGATTCTTGGAAGGTCTAGAAACTTGGAAAGGATGATCTCCAAGATCATTTCCAGTCCTTACATTTACGAATGCATAATTCTCTAATTTTCTGTTATATTACTTCCATGGGAGGAAGGCCAGTGGTGGGATTCAGCCAGTTCGCACCACTTCAGCTGAACCGGTAGCTAATTTTTTGTTGCCAAGGCCCCGAATGGACTTCCGGAAGCGGCATCCATACAGAGAACCATATTTGAATCCCACCACTGAGCAAGGCTACTTGCTGAATTAGGACATGGGAAATAATTTAAAATCTAAAAATATTGTGGCAAATATTTTTTTTTCTATGGGCTAAAGAGAATACTGCCAATATCCAGCTGATAGCAGTCAGGCCAGTTTCATTCTACATTACAAAGAAAAAAAAGAGAGAACAAATTTCTTGCTAAATGTGACTCTAAGACAGCTGAATGAAATTATAGGTAGTCCTTACTTAACAAACCTAATTTGGATTGACAATTATGCTACTAAGTGAAGCAGTTGCTAAGTGGGAAAATGACTGCAACTGTGCTTTTCGACTGTAAAAAGACAAAACTCATGTACTATTCCACATCTTCAGCTTTTGTTTGCCTCCTAACCATTTTCCCGGATTTTGGCATGCTTGAATGCGTTTACTATCTTGTACACATTGAAAACAATGTGACTGTACAAGCAGTCTAGGACAGGTAGCCACAGGAGTACTGCATAAACAAGTTACTCTCTTGTAATTCCATCCTTTCCAATCTCTCAATTCTATGAGAAGGTAAGAAACAGTCAGGCAAAGGAGAGATTGTCTACAGACACTGCTTCTCCCCCATCTTCCAGAGTGAAGAGATTGAAGTCATTGTAAGAGAGTAATTTGTTTGCATAGCTGCCTGATGCTCCCAGCTCCAGGTGGATGACCCAAATGCAGTGGTGGGATTCAAATATGTGAACAACCCGTTCTCTGTGTGGATGCTGCTTCCGGAAGTCCATTCTGGCTCTGGACAACAAAAAAATTAGCTACTAGTTCTGCTGAAGTGGTGTGAACCGGGTGAATCCCACCACTGCCCAAATGAATTGCTTTTGATGAGTAGAAAATCAAACAACTTACTCTGTTGCAATCCCTTTTTGGGGGAAGGGGACAGGACAACATATACTGACTGAAATGGTGATCATCTGACTAATAGATGCTGTGAAGATTGTAAATTGGCCATAAAGTTATTTTTTTCAGCAACATCATAATTTTGAATAGTCACTGACTGAGTGGTTGATGAGGACTATTTGTGATTATAAGCCCCATCAGGGAATCATCTATCTCCTTAACTTTTAAATGAACAGGATGTAACATGTTGTATTATGCATTTATTGACTCTATTGCAAGTACCAAGCTGTCTAAAATAATCAAATAAAAGCAATTCTGGTATATGTGGAATTTAGAGGAAAAACTAACTGGGAGATGACTCTTGGGATGAGTTCAATTCCCTTCAACCACATGGTAATATCTGGAGCTACAACTAAGTAATTTTGCAATTTATATTCTCTGAGCTCTATACACCCCTGCAATTTCTTCCTGGCATATCCACTTGCCTTGCATCTCAGTGCCATTTCTTGGATAATGAAAAGTCAGATGTCATGGAATGTATTAACATTCAGCAATCAAGGAATGAATTTGCTTTATAGAAAGAATACAGATGGACATAAGTTAATTTGGAGAGATTAATAAGCTTTAGTTTTCTGAAGTTAATAATTTATAGCATTATTCAAACATGTTTTATTTACAATAATGTATTCAATGTATTTTGTATCTTCATCACTTACTAATGTAAATTGGTCATAGATTTGCATTAGATCCTCCATTCTGTATTGTTCTAGCACCACAAAGTTTTCCAGGTTCCCACTTATCTTTCGTGCACAGTCTAGGCAATTTACAACATAGGTTTTTTGAGAATTACTCTCATTTGTAACATAAAGCCAATTGAAGACTTCTACCTGTTGAATCATAAAAAAATGATAAAACTAATGTTAAAATAGTAGACAAAGTTAGAGGTAAAATCACACAGCAATTTAGGATATACATATAAAGTCTAACCCTAGACATGACATCACTTTCATAGAAAATAAATTCATACTACTATCTAAGTGAGAAAAATAGGAGCTGTAAGGGCATGTGTGTGTAGGGGTGTGCTGAAATAAGTAGACATCTATGCTCTGAATTAATAGCATTCTTCCTGTAGCCTCTGTGATCCAATTCCTCCCAAAATTCTAATCACTACCCATAAGGAACATTCCATAATTTTTCTGAAAATTTATGGTTTTAGTTATGACCATCACCAGAGATCTTAAAAAATAAACTGGAGAACTGAATAAAAATTATTAATTATGAAAAAATATTTACAATAGTAATATGAAAAAACTTTTACTCCTCTCAAATGTTCTTCAAAATCTTAACAAAAGAAAAGATTTCTCCATTCTCCAATTAAAATTTCTATGTTGAAGGTCTAGAAATACCTGCAACACCAAGATACTTTGGGGACTCCAAGAGGTGCTGCTATTTTCACAAATAAGTTAAGAAGTTTTTCTTACTAATCTGATGTTTTGTGGAAATAGATTAGTAATGCACTTATCTGGTTATCATCATGCTTATGTTTAAGAATCAACTACAGTTACTTTTAATATATTAAACATGATTTGTAGATAACAGAATCTGGTACTTTATTAAAGTTCTTTCTTTGTTTTTAAAAGGAGAAAACCCTGGAAATTTCATTTTTCTACTTTAGGGTTCAGCAATACATCAATAAAAGGCCACTATGTAGTGTCTACTGTGACTTTCTCATTCTCCCCCACCCCGATTAAACAAATTCAATAAAAAATGGCCAGAATGACATGAGTTGTTCCAAACCTTACAAGATTTCTATGTCCTTCTAGGAGGTTTTGGCCATGTAATTTTTAAAAGTATTTTTAATTTTGTGATGTTTGTAACATTTTCTGCAATTATGCAAAAGGATCAATTTGAACAGTTTTTTGATCTCCATTTTAGATTTACCTGATGAGTTTCTATATTTGTTCATCAAAGCATGCTCTTCACAGTTCAAAGAACACAGATCTGAGATTAGTCTTATGATGAATTACATGAGATTAGTGTTGAAATAGTGAAATGTTTGCTTAAAGCAGGGACCCGAATGATGACTTGCAGCCAGATTTGGTGGCAGGGAGAGGTTATAGAAATATGGATATACAAAGGTTCCTATATTGATTTCCTCCCTCCCTTCAAAAAATGGAATAACTGCACCACCCAAAATCTGTTAGTTTTGAGGTAAAATTTCAACAATATGGCTTAGCAGTATTCTGGGCTTGTCCTGCAAAATGGATTGTTATTTTTGACTTACAGAAATTTGTAACTCAACAATGAAGAAAGGTTTTGTTCTTTGCTACTGACAATATCTAATCTTAAATGTAGAATAGGTACATAGAAACATATGCACTTATCTCCTGCATTTCTTCTTTTCAGTAACAAGCTGAGGGATTTTATTTTCCCGCTTATTTAACTATTTCATGTTATTAGGCTCCTTTTCATACATTTTCTGTTAAATGTCTTATTGATTAAAGACTACTTATTGATTAAAGACAATGATTTTTTTTACAAAAATAAAATATTTATATGATCTGTAATTTTGCATTATACGCTAAGAAAATTGGCCTATGACATCATCTGTGATCTCATAAAAATGAAAAGCTGTATAAAGGAATTTATAAAAATGTGTTACTACTGAATTCAAAGTGTACATCTTTTTATACCTTGCATTAAATAGAAACTTTTGATAGTTAACGTTACACCTAGAAAAATAATTTGTTACAGCTAGGTCCAACAGAAAAATGTAATACTTGGGAATGGATGGGTTAAAGAAGAGTTTAAAATTACCAACATCTACAGAGAACACAAGAGAAATTAGTAAAAGCTTTAAGAATATGTTTTCAAAAAAATTCAAGGAATATTAAATCACAGCACACATGTATTTACTAACCTCACATATGCTACAATAATGAGCTGGTTCTTCTTTTGTTCTCCCATGCCATACAATCTCCTTTCCTGCAGCAATTAGAGCTTCCCTCAAAGTCTGACATTGCTTGAGAGTTCTCAACAGGCAATACCTTAAATATTAATTTATTTCATTAATTTGTTTAAAAATAAGGAACTGATTATATGAATTTGATTTTGAGCATTCAGAAATATTCTGTAAGAACCTATTGGATTAGATGATCTCATTTTTCAAACCCATGCAATCCTCCCAATGCATATATACATCTTGACTTTTCTTCCTTATTTATCTAGTGATGGGATAGTGAAAACAATAATTTCTCTGTCCCAATTCCTCTATCAGGATGCATAGAAATATATACCCAAAGTAGCACCATTGCAGTTGTGTGGCCATTCTTGGAAAACATGGTCCTCTAGTACTCTTAAGGTATTTATTAGAACTAAGAAGTTCCTGTCTTCTAAGTTTGATATCATCCTAACAGAGAAAAGAAGAAAGCTTTCTGCTGCCTC
Source organism: Vipera berus (assembly GCF_964194415.1). Classification (NCBI taxonomy): domain Eukaryota; kingdom Metazoa; phylum Chordata; class Lepidosauria; order Squamata; family Viperidae; genus Vipera; species Vipera berus. Next base: position 59,559,216 of record NC_138206.1, read on the forward strand.
AACCACATCTTCTCTAGCACAACTAAAAAAAGTAATAGGATGGTGATAAACAAGGAAGACTGGATAGAACTATGTGTATGTGTATAAAGACTGATTCATTCTGATAGTGTTAAACGCTGATCTCATACCATAGGTAGGCAGATAGGTAGGTAAATAAATAGATATATCTCTCAATGGCACTATGACTCCAATCAATAGTATAGTCCAAAAATCTCATATGTATCTTTTTCCCAAGTGATCCTATGGCAGATCAGTAGTGAAATCTGATATAAAATTAAGTTCTGTGGTAGTTAATATGGAATTCTAACTTGATTTATGTTAAAAAGATATCCTCATTTTTTATATTAACAAATTATATAACAAAATTCAGTATTGATATTGATAAGATATAAGATATAAGATAGGATAGAATGAGTCTAGAGATGGTGCAAGCTCTGAGGAACAAAACATATCAAGAGAGACTGGAGGCATGTACATGAATGCATACAGCCTAGAGGACAGAAGGGATAGGGGTAACATGAATGAAAACTTTAAATGTATTAAGGGTTTCTGTGAATAAGTTTCTAGAAGGCAGTATTTTTAATATTAAGCAGTTATCAGGAACAAGGACAGGCGCATAACTCAAACTGACCAGAGGGAAATTCAAAAGTAATGTTAGAAAGTATTATTTCACAGAAAGAGTAGTGAAAGCTTGTAGTAGTGGAAGCTTGGAACCAGCAGAGGTTCCAAGTCAATCATCAGTACCTGAGTTTAAACATGCTTGGGATACACGCATGTCCATCATCCAACAAAAATTAAAAAAATAAATGAAATATAAACACAAAATCAAATAAACTCAAAGGGCAGACTCGATGGACCACTAGGCTTTTTCCGCTATCTTTCTATATTTTAATATTCCTTCACATTTTAATTAAAGGTCTTAATATTAAACTGATTTATATGGCTGGATGTGATGGCTGAAGGAAGGGGCTCTCTAGGGGGAACTAAAAAGATATTCCAGCTGGGAGTCATTTGGGGAAGGAAATGTCGTAAGTCTGTATCTGCTGTTTCTCAAGGGAAGGCAGATAGTTGGCAATCTTCTTGTTATATAGATAATCAGTAATAAAATATCCACTTGGGCCTCTTCACGAGTGGTTCTGGTTGCTTGAATCTGATACTGCTCATCTCACAAATACAACTCTGGGTGGCTGACATAGATTAAAAATATATAATATAAACACACTACATAAAAACATAATTATATTTAACAGAAGCACTCCACCTATTTTGTTCTTTGTAAGTATTCAGGAGCAAGTTTTATTCTAGTTCAGGGGTAGGCAACCTCGGCTCTTTTATGACTCATGGACTTCAACTCCCAGAATTCCTGGGTCAGCATGGCTGGCTCAGGAATTCTGGGAGTTGAAGTCCATGAATCATAAAAGAGCCAAGGTTGCCTACCCCTGTTCTAGTTAATTATAAAACTGATAACATTCATTATCTTGATCATAAAATGTGGGGAACTAGATGATCCAACTTGGAAAATATAGCTATGAATGGTGAGTAACTTTATTTTTGGAAAAAGAGTGCTACTGCTCACATCTTCATGAAAATTCAATTTTCCCTCCCTTTATCCTTTTATTATACTTTTACATTTTAAAGAATTTATATGCCACCTTGTCAAAATAAAAGCTTTCTCAAAGCAGCAACATTTTGAAAATATTAGAAATGCATGTTAAATTTAAAAAATCCTAATCAGACTAATTAAAAAGTATAATATATTAAGAGAGCAATTTAGGCCTTTCAGAGGAAATACTACATATAAAAAACTTTTCTAAAAGATTGTGTTTTTCAATCATGACCCCCAAAATGATGGACATGTTTGCGGTAAAATTATAGCATCAATGTCACAACAGTGGAAAAATGGAATTAGGACAAAAATAGGCTGCCTAGCACAATTCTTCAGAATATTTTCTTTTAGACTCTAAATAGTTGCATTCACTTCATATTCCTTTTACTCTTCAATCCTCCTTTTCCAGTAAGAACTGGAGATTAACATAAGTCCTCACTGTATTCTCATAATTTTAATTTATGATCTATGACCTGAAAGATTGGAATTAACCATGGGAAATAGCAACTCTTGATCTCAAAAATTCAGTTTGTCCATCTTGGTTTTTTTGTTAGAAAATTATAAAGGTAACATAGGAGCTTCAGATTGAATATTTCCTACTAAATGTCTGACATTTCATTTGTTTATTGCTTTGACTACTAAATTTAAAAATATCAATTTGATACATTATGCTTCGATCATAGGCATCATTCTTGCAGCACCTACATCATAAAATTGCAACCAAGAATCTTGTGTGGCATTACACTTCCAATGCAGTGGTTGTAGGAACCTCATGGCAGAATGTCTTTTTATAAGCATAATCTACAAATTCTTAAATCTAACTGTTGTTTATTTTTTATTTTTTTCTTGATATTGATATTAAAATTGTGTTTCCAATTTTTTTTGGATTTTACTTGGTTATTGAACACTAAATAGTAAAGTACTACTATTTTATCTGTTATTTATATATCTTATTTCTTTATAATATTGGACTGCATTTAAATTGTTTTAATGTATTAATGTCACTTTAATTGGGCTCAATCATAAATAATTTGGTCAATGAATTTATTCCTTTTCATTGTTTTATTTGTATCAACAATCAGCTTTATAAAAGATTTGTATATTTCTACATTTATGTAGTAATTTGGAAAAGAAAGAAATTTACTATATAGCAAGAGTGATGAGACAGATTTACCTCTACTAACTCATTTAAGCACCTGGTAGTTAAGCAGAATTATGTAGTAATAAAGAGGGAGAGGAAATTGAGAAAAGTGTGCAATATATTAGCATTAGTCAGTAGATTCTTGAAGATATTCAGCAAAAACATTTAATCATTCTTCACAATGTACGCATTTGAAGGAGTGAAAAGGAATATCATCTATTGAGAATATAGCTTTGATGCTTTAAAATAGTATCATATTCACTTCCTCATCAGTACAAAATTATATATTGCTATCATCCCCCCACAATGTGACCCACAGTACAATATTAGAATTGAGCAATATTCAAATTTGAAGCAAGAAAGTCTTTTAGATTTGGTATGCAAATAGGTGTGTTGGATATATTCACTGACTCGAGTTATTTGTAAATAATTAAGGTGGGATACAAATAAATAAATAGATAAATAATTCGTTAACAGCTCCTTAAGTCACACCTTTCCTGGATTTACACAAATGCATATGTTAAGAAATTCCCACTAAGTATAGCAAACATACCTATACTGGATTCAAGGCACTTTTCCCACTTTAGATCCATATATTACATATTACTATATTGCATATTGCTATACAGCATGTTACAATTACTCATATACAATATTTAATCCAAATGAGCAAAACTATTGAATATTATTGTAGGGGTTTTCATTTTTTTTAATATAAAGTGAAGCATTCAACAAGTGATATTGCAAAGCCAATAATCAAGAACAGATGATTTGCTGCTCTTTGTCAGAATGCTAGATATACTTTATTATCTTTTGTTTTAATTAATTAGAAAGCAGCGGATGACATATATTTCCAAAATTGTCCTTTACAAATCAGCTACATTGAACAGTAGTGATAAGCTTTCTTTGGTATTTATATTTCTACACTAGGAACCCCTCATTTGTTTCACTTATAGATTTGTTCTTTCTACAAATAATAATTCACTAAGTAAATATATATTGATTTAAAATGACTTACTTGATCATTTCAAAAAGCTTTGGATCTGGTACTTTGATATTTCGTGCTATGTTCCAAGAAAGATGAACCATAGGTACTATTGACTTCACACTTTGCAATTTATTCCACTCGTACCGTTCCACAGCTAATTTATATTGACAAGCTACAAGAAAATGAAAGGAAAAAAATATGTGGACCATTTTGCTATAATGATCTTTCCTTTCATCAATGAAAAAAAAATCTAGCCATTAAGAGATTTTAAATATTTTACAAAATCACTTGGCCAAAATTCTTGATTGTATACGCCAAAGAAAATGTCAGAGACCCAAGGGAACATTTACATTGAGACATTTTATATTAAGCACATTTTTTTTGTATTAAAGGTAAATAAAAAATGAACGGAATTTCAAAAAATGCGTTGTCATTTTTTTAAAAAAAAGCAGGACCTTTTGTGGTGAAACCACATTGACATAACAAAATGTTGGGCTGAAGTACCAATAACACAGAATATAGAATAGGGTTGGAAGGGAGGTCTTCTAGTTCAGGGTTGGAGGTCTTTTAGTTCAATTCCTTGCTCAAGCAAAAGATCTACCGTATTTTCCGGCGTATAAGACGACTGGGTGTATAAGACGACCCCCTACATTTCCTGTTAAATTATAGGGTTTGGGCTATACTCGCTGTATAAGACTACCCCTCTTCCAACACACACCAAATAAAAATTAAAAAACATCAGATTTGATTTTAATATGGTAATTTTAATTCAAATGCTTATGACATGCAGGTACTTAGTAGGAAAACTGTCACTTATAAACATAAGGCTGTTTGTCATCAAACATGTAAACATAAAACAGTGCAAGTGGATTAAACTTTTCCTAATTCACTCTAAAGCTTTCCCTGCGCAGACCAAATGGGAGATCCGCTCCAGGTTTTCCAGCCAGCCTGCCCAGTTCCTGAGTCAAATGTGTCCTTAGAACTAAGCAGCTGCTCTGGCTGCTGCATTCCCCACCTGCCTTTCAAGTTGGGATAGACTGCAGCTGCTCTTCAACTTTAGAAGGAAAGATGCCCAGACCCCAGCCTGTAAAAAATCAGACTGCAGCTTCTTCTCCAATTGGTCCCGCTTTCCCTGCACAGACCAAATGGGAGATCCGCTCCAGGTTTTCCAGCCAGCCCTGTCCCTAAAGTTTCAGCACCCAGCGTATAAGACGACCCCTGACTTTTGAGAAGATTTTCATGGGTTAAAAAGTCGTCTTATACACCAGAAAATACGGTATACTATTTTGGATAAATGGCTGTCCAGTCTCTTCTTGAAAAGCTCCAGTGATGGTGCACCCACAACCTCTGGAGGCAAGCTGTTCCACTGATTAATTATTCTGACTGTAAAGAAATTTCTGCTTAGTTCTAAGCTGGATCTCTCTTTAATGATCTTCCATCTGTCACTTCTTGTCCTACCCTCAGGTACTTTGGAGAATAGGTCAACTTGTTCTCCTCTGACAGCACCTCACTACCCTCAAGTACTAGAAGATTGCTATCATATCATCCCTAATCTTTCTCTTTGTTACACTAGGGAACGTAATTCCCTCCCTCATTCATTCATAAATTCCAGACCCCTTATCATCTTTGTTACTGTTCTCTGCACTCTTTATAGGATCTCATTTTTTATTTTTGATTGATTTTTTTTCTTGTTTCCTACATATTGAAAGAAACCTTTTAAATTATTTTAGGCATTTGCTGCAAGTCTTAGTTCATTCTGAGCCTCAGTTTTCCTTATTCATCCTTGCAGATTTGGGCTATTTACTGGTATTCTGTTTTAGTTTTATGTCTCTCTTTCCATTTCTAATACTTCACCTTTTCTTCTTTCAGTTTGTCAAAGAGTTCTCTACGCAACATGCTGGCTTTGTCGGTGGTCTCTTGTTTTTCTTCTTCTCTGTGATATCATGTTATATATTGGACTTATTTTCCCTTTAGGTTGTCCATCATAGAATCCTTTCTAAAGTCTTAATTTGTTGAAGTCAGCTCTGCTAAAGTCTAAGACAGTAGTTTGACTTTGTTCAATTAGTTGTGCCTGCATTATGTTGAATTCCAATATGACTTGGTCACTCTTTCCCAAAGTTCTTGCAACTTCAATCCCCTCCATTATTTCATCTCTGTTAGTATTAAATCCAGTACAGCTGACCTTCTAGCTGCCTCCTCTACCTTTTGGATGACAAAGTTCTCATCTAGGCTGTCAGGAGCCTGTCTGATCTCCCACATGCTGCAGAGCTTATATCATTGATGTTAGGGTACTTTAAAGTCCTCCATTACTACTATGGTGCTTCCTGCATACCTTACCTAATTGATTAGCAAAAAGTTTGTCTATTTCCGCTGGTTGGTTGGGTGACCTGTAGTATACACAGGTATAATTCTTTTTTCTTTTCATATTAATCCATAAGCATTCTAGGCTTTCATCCTTGATTTTATACATTTCTGTAGAGGTGTAGTGATTTCTTACATATAATGCAACCCCACTTCCTCTTTTTAAAGGCCTGTTTCCTTTGAACAGAAAGTGCTTAATTTTAACATAGAATTTTAACCTAAGCCATATGAATGCTTTCAAGTGACAGACAATAATACCCATGATTTGAGATCAGAAAAGATATCTGATAAGTTCACATTCATGCTATGGGTAAGAAGTTTGATTTGGTTTTAGTTTAGCATATTTGTGAATTTAACTATTGTTGTAGGCAAATTATAGTACAGGTGTTTTTATGTTTTATGTATCCCAAGCATTAAATCACAACCAACCATACCTTAATAAGATATGTGAACCCCAGTCACAATGTGCCTCCTCTAGTCCTCCTGTACCTGCTTAATAAGGCTTGAAAAGCTGCTGTGGGAAATGGCTAAAAGTTTCCTTTGAATTAGGATTGCCAATTATCATTTAATTGAAATTTATAAAAATTGCTCAAAGTTGATGTCAAGGGCACATCATAATCTCATAACCAGAAAATATTCATCTGGTCAAGTGGAAAAATATGTAGAAATGAACAGCTTATTTGTGATCATTAAAATCATGATTCAGAAGGACATAGTGCTGAATATAATTTATGATACTCTCTTCACTACTTGTTCAACCTCTGCATAACACTTCCAGATATTTTCTATTGTAATGTTATTACTAAAAACATATTTTAATATCATTTTGATGATTAATTCCCTTACAATAGGTTTGGGGTTTCTGGATGTTTTTTTAAAATGGTTGTTAATATATAAAATTTTCTTATCTATTACATAATTTCTAGTGCTACAGATCAGTCTAATTTTGTGTCTTGTAAACATGTTACATATCTGTTAGAAGTTGAAAGTTCAGAAATATTTCTAAATCATTTTCCAATTGTAAGATTTATCAGTCTCCTACCTGTAAGAGGGCCAACATTCCAGGCAATATTATTACACCAGCCAACAGCCTGAACCCAATGGACAGTCCCAGCATTTATCCACACTAGATCTCCCGGTCGTTGAATAAACCTATAAACTGGAACATTGGCTTCATACAAATCTTCCAGATTAGGCCACCAAGAACCCATTAGAAAATTCATATTGTTTCTGTAAAAGAAGAACAAATATTTGGAAAAGTTTACTTATACACAAATGATTGCCTAGGCTCAATAGAATATATTTTTCTTAAAAATAACTATGAATCTTTTCCTTATCACATGTGATCCATCTAATTTAAATATTTGCAACAAGGTATAATAAGCTGCTTTCTAAGAAATTACAAGATTATGGCATAAGAGTATTTTATGCTGGTTAGATAGATTCTAGCTAGAATGATAACTTTTATCTATACTTGCATACAATATTGTTATTACCTTAGAAGTTGCATAAAAATGACAGAAGAAAAAATATAGGAGACAATGACAAGCATAATAAATATAATTAAAAATAGAACTGTGTTAAAGAAGAGCAATCTATAATTTTTAAATTTAAAATATCTCACAAAGGCATGCTATTTGGGGTTTCTGAGAATTATAGTCTGGCTGCACCTGCAATATTATCACTTTATCATCTCAGTTTTAGAGAAGGAGACACAGAGAGAATTCAACACTTACTTTTCACAAAAATCATTCATGACACCCCAGTAATTTTCTGGAACAACAAACCATTCACAATCACCTGGACCTATATTTATATTGACTGAGCAAAAGTTGTTATTTTCCTGATGACCTACAATTAAAACAAAGTAAGTGATGAATTATATTTACAATATAAACAATATGGAGCATTATACACATAGAAAAACAACAGAATCTTAAAGATTTAAGAAATATATCACTGTAAGATTTCCTACAAGACTGCTCTTGTTTGAGATGATAAATATGTTTATTCAAATCACTTTAATGAATAAAGGAGAAGCAAAGTCCTTCGCAAATGGAACAAAAAGAAAAGTAAAGAAGGGATGTAAGTGTAAGTTTATACTATAATCTTGGCGATACTTAAGATACTATAGCAGACATGGAGAGGCAGGGATTGAATCACAATTTTTCTACAAAAATTAAGCTCTGAAATAGAATTTTAAAAGTGAGAGAGGTGACACCAAACAGTATCTTTGAAGGTAGTTTCATGAATTAAAAATAAGCAAGGAAAAAAGCTGACTTCAATATGCATTTCAGCATCTTTTCTAATTGCTCACAATCCATTTGGTTGTATGTAGTGTGGTCTTAACCATTTCAATCTTCCCTTCCTGACCTTCCATGTAGCAGGCAAAGTGTGCTCATTCCATTATTCAAGGAATTTGCTACTTTCCACTCTGCTAACTCTAGCAGGCTCCTGGTTTCTGCCACTTAAGGGCATCTTCCCTCCTTTAGCAAATTACTTCACTACTATTCAAACCCCTTTGTGGAAGCTTCCTGCTTTTGTTGAGGTGGTAGAGATTCTTGATTTGTGCACTGGTATGGGTGCAAGGGAAGAAATTCACTCTGATCATTACTTCCATTTTAAGGATAGCAGCAGATATTCAAAAATACAGTTCTTTAGTAAGCTAGTTTTATCAGAAATACTAGAAAAGGTATAATTAGAGCAGAAAATGAGCAACACGGCCAACTATCAGCTTAAAACCTTACATCCTCAGGTTCAGACCTTGTATCTGGCTTCCTATCTGTGCATCCCAACTGGGAGATGGTTGTTTGTCTGTGGGATGAGTGGCTGACATCTGTATTATTCAACTGACCTATATGGATTCTGCCGTTTCATCTTTGACCATGGTTCTTCTAACAACCATGCTACCTCTTTCTCCACTGCTCTTCTCCTTTTTTTCTTAGCTGTGGATGCACAAGTAGCTTACATTCTTTCTTTCTCTGGGTATGACAAATGGTAAGAGCCTAGAGGCAATAAAGTCTCTCCTCCAAGTTCAAGGGATCTGGAGGAAATTTCCAGAAAGTAAGTAGGAAATGGAAAAGCTCCAATACATAAAAATATTAATATTCTAGGCCACGGTGTCAAACTTGCCACATTACATGACATGTCATGACATATTTGACTTTTTTTTCCTGGGAGCTGGGGTGGGTGCGGCCTCCATATGATGTAACTGGCCCATGGGCCGGCAGTTTGACACCCCTCTTCTAGGCAGTGTATAATAAAACCTAATATAATAAATTTATAGAGGATGACCACATTTCCAAACCAAAACTAATGACAACAACTGTATACCTGGTTACCCAGTATAGATCATCAAAAAGCTGTTTAACATTTTAATGCCTTCTTGAATCCCAAGAATGAAGATGGAAGGTGGAACAGTGTATTCTATAGCGTAGAAACACAGAGAAGGTCTTCCATTTGATCCATGCCTCATCTCCTCTTGTGATGGCGGAATCTTAAGTTGGCCTTCTGCATGAATTCTCAGAAAACAGTGTGATGTTGGAAAAGGTAGCCTCTAATGTCTGTCTCTTCTCAAGAACAGCCAGGCAGAAGGGGAAGATTTCTATCCCACATCTTGTCATGCATAATCCCTCCAAAGTCTTAAAACTCTCTCCAAGTTTTTTTTAAATGTGGGTGGATATGGAACAATACCTCTGTGTCTGGTGCCAAAACTTAACTCATATAAACTAATGGGATCAGAGCTAGCACTGACTGATGAGGAAAGAAACCTTGGAGAATAGTAAACTGTTCCAATGAAGATGCCAACATGGTGTGCATCCACTGTAGAAAAGGCCAAAAGCACATTAGGAATAATAGGAAATGGTACTGAAAAATCAATAGTCCTATGGGATCTGGAACGCTGCAGTTTTCACTTCTGCACCTCAGAAAGGATAGAGGGGAGATAAAGAAGCTTCAGAGGGGGGCTAAGAGGATCAAGGTATTGGAATAACTTCACTGTTAGGTAAGGTTGCAACATTTGGACCTTTTTAATCTAAAAATGAGGCAAATGAATGGGGACGTAACGTAAGTATAAAATTATGCAGTGTAATTTAGCAATCTTCAAATTTAAGATACCTGAGGATCCATTTGAAATCATATAGAAGTTATTAATAAATATCTATGGAGATTCTCAGTCATCCAGGTCATGGTTGTCCCAAAGGTGCTTTTTCAAGAGGCAACTGGACTTTGTTGTTTTTCTTTGAAGACCTTTCGCTTCTCATCCAAGAAGCTGAAGAAGCTTCTTGGATGAGAAGCGAAAGGTCTTCAAAGAAAAACAACAAAGTCCAGTTGCCTATTGAAAAAAGCATCTTTGGGTCATGAATAAATACATTTCACAGAATACATTTATTTGGACAAAATGTTACAATTAATGTTGTAGTAATACATTTATAAATACATTTACCGGTATATGATTTAAACAGAAGCTCTCATATTGAGCCCCTGGAATATTTTTATGGATCTGGGTTCTGGAAAATAGTTTGAATATTTTGGGTGTAGGTTAGAGTTCCCCAATGTTTTCGGCTTTGAAGACCAGTGGGGGGGGGGGAGAAGGGAGAGGGGATGGCTCTGTATGAGTGGCTGGCAAGAAGATGCATGCAGCTCTATTTGTGCGAGGGATGTGCACGCATGTCTGCGCTCACTTAAATGGAGTGCGCTCGCTTGCCCGTTGCTCACACAAGTGAGCATGCATGAACTCTCTAGTCATTTCTGCAAACTCCTCATGGCTCACCATTGAGCCGCAGCCTACAGGTTGGGGACCCCTGGTGTAAGTAAAGTAAAGTAAAGTAAACAAAGAGAAGCTATTTTCTTCTTCCCAAAATACCAGAAAAAGAGGTTACCCAGTGAAAAAGAAACTTGAAAGACTTAGACAGAAAAAAGGACTTTTGTTTCTTTTACGCAAAGCAAAATTCAACTTTGGAAGTCAGTTCCAGAAGATGCTACCAAGTTGGCTTACTTCAAAAAAAATGTTGGGCCAATTCATGGAAGTTATGGGAATCAATGGTTAGTAGCCTTAATGGCAGTGTAACTGACTCTGATAGACATATATGGGCTAAGAGCTAAATCCAGAAGAGCACTGCTTATGCCATGAAGTCTGGTCATAAAGACATGTCTATAGCTACTCAAATTCCCCTTCTAGTGTTACTGCAACCAAATGTTTCTCTGAAGTGAAGCAAAAATCCATTCTACTAATGTTTTCTCCTCCAACCTCTGAAATGAAGCATGTACTTTGTATAACCTACCTGATGTTCTGCTGCCTGGGACTTTCATATACAACTGAACAGTATTCATTCCCAAGATGGCATGACCAACATGACTAAGAAGGTTTCCTGCTGATACTACTCGCACAAAAGCAGGAAGCTTTGTAAGTTCATGTAGCTGTAGCTTCCACCTGTTACAAAATAGCAAATGAACTGATTATATAATATTTTGGGGAACACAAAGCATTTTTCTTCCCTGAAAAGTTTTTAATAACTGTATATAATTACAGTAAAAATCTAAGGGCACCTTAACATACCAATTGAAGCCCACTGGAAAACTAACAGCAACCAAGTGTAATAATGACATTTGAAAGGGAGAGTGACATAGGTGTGTGAAAGAGAAAATTATTAAGTTGTATTAAAGCAACTTGTCCAGAATAGGTATTCAAAATGAGCATACAATTCAGACACACATAAATCCAATTTTAATCAATAATTATTACTTCTCTTAAATTATCATCTATCTATAATAACCCTACAAAGATGAGCATCAATGTCCCTTCAGTCTCTCAGTTGAGAGGTAATATTTAGACCTTTCACCTTTAATCTTAATCTGCAAAAATGCATGACTTTCACGATAACATTAGTCTATTCCAGAGGGGAAGTATTTATTCTTCAGAATGCTAGGGCAGGGTTTCCCAACCCCCAGTCCATGCACCGGCAGCGGACTGCGGCAAGCCAGAAACTGGTCCACACAAGCAAATGAAGCCCAATCTGCAGGATGCAGGCAGCACGAGAAACCATAGCCCCTCTGGTGTACGGAAAACCCTGTCTCCAAGGTATTGGTCTCTGGTGCCCAAAAGGTTGGGGGTCTCTGTGTTAGGATATTGATGGTGTATGTAAATTGTCCTGATAAATATTAATATATAAATTGTCCTGATAAGTATGAAAATATTACCCACAATGGATAATCAGATAATTTGAGATACTAATCAATGTGGCTAGTAGCTTGGTGTTCTCTGAAAAATGTATTTCTTGAATGCTCTGGAAACCTTACTTTAGTTTAGGTGGGATATAATTTTAAATAAATGTCATTGATTAAGAAAATGATTTGAGTGAATAAAGGCGTTATTTTAAAGGAAAATCAGTAATATCTCATTTATACACTGATGGGGAAAATATTTGAATTGAATTTCTCTTAAGAAAAGAACAGATCTATTCGTTCCAGATTCTTTACATATGCACGCAAAAAAATCCAACTTTTTTTTAACTAAACTGTCTTATGTTGAGTGGTATGTAATTGTAGCAGAATTTGGAACATTAGAATATTAGAAACAAAGTTATGTACAAAATGGGCTGTGGTTTAATTAATGAGATTTTTTTTTCAAGTATGCTAACAGCCACCACTATTATCATAATGCCTAAAATAATGAAGCCAAATATACTTGGGAATACAATCTAAGAAAAAATGGTAACAAAAGGAAAGACTTTAATATTGTATATGTGACTTTACTTACTTCTTGTCATCTGATAAATCAACGTTGGTCCCAAATTTGATAGTTTTAAAAGGTCCCCTTTTCCTCTTCCCAGAACTGTAAATTAAAAGACAAGACACTAATAAATATATTTAGTTTTTTATTTTAAAAGATTTTAAATAGATTATTTTACAATCTTTTAGTTTTTAATAATTTATTTAGGGCATTGAATCAGACAAAGAATGCAATCAGGCAATGCATTAAAACACAGATTACGTATTTTAGCAACCCCCCTCCCCCATACACATAAATTTAAAGTGGCTTAAGTGTTTATCAAGTTATTGATAATGAATAGATCTTGGTTTCGTTAAGTGAAATAAACATATACTTATACCTCTACCACAGGGGTGTCAAACTCAACCCTGACAAGACTGAGTGGCTGTGCGTACCGGCATCTCAGGAAATTCAGAACATTCCATCTCTTTCTATGGGGGGTGAGTCATTACCCCCCGTAGATAGGGCCCGCAACTTGGGAGTCCTCCTAGACTCACAGCTTTCTTTAGAAGATCATATAGTAACTGTGACTAGGGGGGCCTTCGCCCAGGTTCGCCTGGTGCGCCAGTTGCGGCCCTATCTAGACCGGGATGCCTTGCGTACGGTCACTCATGCGCTCGTGACCTCTCGATTAGACTACTGCAACGCTCTCTACATGGGGCTGCCCTTGAGGACCACTTGGAGGCTCCAACTGGTGCAGAATGCAGCCGCGAGAGTCGTGTTGGGGGTCTCCCGATACTCCCATGTTACACCTTTGCTCTGTGAGTTGCATCGGCTTCCAGTTGTCTTCCGGGTGAGATTCAAGGTGCTGGTAATGACCTTTAAAGCCCTACATGGCATGGGTCCGGAGTACCTTAGGGAGCACCTGCGGCCGGCATCAACTTCCCTCCGCCCAGTGCGCTCCCACAGAGAGGGCCTCCTCAGGGTGCCACCGGTCAGACAATGCCGTCTGGTGGCCCCCAGGGGGAGGGCCTTCTCTGTGGGTGTGCCGGATCTGTGGAACCGCTTACCGGTTGAGCTCCGGATGGCGCCCGACCTTCACTCCTTCCGACGTGATCTAAAGACCTATTTGTTTGAACAAGCCGGCCTGGTCTGATGGGTTTGGGTTTTATTATTGCTTTTAATGTATTGTAATTTATTGTTGTATTGCATTGGGCATTATGTTTAATCTTTTCTTAATTTTTGTATTTTTGTATTTTAGCATTTATTGCCTTGTTCACCGCCCTGAGTCCTTCGGGAGAAGGGCGGTATACAAATAAAATTATTATTATTATTATTATTATTATTATTATTATTATTATTATTATTATTATTATTATTATTATTATTATTATTATTATTATTATTATTATTATTATTAAACTGCTGGTCCGCAGGCTGCATGCGTCATGTGGAAGCTGTGTCCACCCCATTGCCGGCAATGGCAAAACTGTCCCGATAAGTTTTGCAACGTTACATGACATCTGAGTTTGACGTCTGCTCTACCAGATCAGCAGCTACACTGTTATGAAGCATTTATTCATGCTACAATTAACTCCAAGCTTAAAATTTGTATATATTTGATCTAAAGGTGCAGTGTGGTCCAGTGGTTAAGGCTCCTGGCAAGAACTTAGGAGACTTTGAATTTCTAGCCCCATTTTAGGTTTGAAAGTTGGATGGGTGATTCTGGGCCGGTCACTCTCTCTCATTTTTGGTTGTATCAATAGATACAGTAATGCTTAAAAGTTGGAGCACCCTTTTGAATTTTCAGTATTTCAACATAAATCATGATCTAAAACATACGATTCAGTACTACCCTGCACACAATTGTTGTTCAGTGTTCTCTTGAGGGTACTCTTACAAACACTGACATTTGCTAATACAAATGAAATCTTTAACTTCTTAGACATTCACCTGCACTTTTTTGAGATGTCCTAGAGCAGACATGTCAAACTCACGACGTCACATGACGATGCGCGATGTATTGGAACTTTTCCCCATTGCCGGCAATGGGGTGGGTGCGGTTTCGTCATGACGCATCCGGCTTGTGGGCCGGCAGTTTGACACCCCTGTCCTTGAGTGTTATACACCTAGCTCTTAGTGTGCTCTAGGTTGAACTGTCCTGGAGAGGGTAGCAATGGTGTTGAATTACCTCCACAATCTGTCTGACAGTGGATTTTGGGAGTGCAAACTCATTGAAAAAGTTTTTAACCTTTTCCAGCATGATAAGCATCAACAAATCTCCTTTCTTGGAACCATGATACAGTTCTATATGCCTGTATTATGAAGACCAGACTTTGATAGTAAGCACACAGAATTCTGTTCTTTAAATAAGGCAGGTTCTCTCACATTCACATCTGATTATTATCCCATTGATTAAAACACTTGTCCATATTTTCCCCTTCAAATGAACTGATCCTAGTGCACTTTTACACACAAATATTACTTTTGGATCATTTTCTTCAAGAAACAAATGAACAATTAAGAGCCTTGGTGGAGCAGTGGGCTAATGCCTCCCTAAGTAACACCAGCTGCCTGCAATTAGTGCAGGTTCGAGTCCCACCAGGCTCAAGGTTGACTCAGCCTTCCATCCTTCCGAGGTAGGTAAAATGAGGACCCAGATTGTTGGGGGCAATAAGCTGACTTTGTAAAAATGCCGCTGGGGGGGGGGGGCGAAAGCCCTAATAAGCAGGCATATACATAGAATGAAGGCTATTGCTAAGCACATTGATTTGTGCTTCTTAGATTGTAAGCCGCCCTGAGTCTTCGGAGAAGGGCGGGATATAAATGGGATTAAAAAAATATTATATTTTTAACTAGGTTCTCTTTATCTAGTTTTAGGACATGTAGAGAACAAATCATATATATGCATTAATACTGAAAACTTAAATGGACTCAACAAACTTTTCAGCATCATTGTATATACTTTGGAAATCAATGGGAAGTAATAACTTTATAGTCTATTGGTAAGACAGCACTTTAAAACTTATTGAAACAGGTTGAGATGGCAATGAAAATAAAAATTAAATCTGGTCAAGAGAGATTCATACTGTTGGGAATATTTAATCTGAGGCAAAATGCAACAACTACCATTCATTCAGCAATTGTTTGAATGAATGGTACTTACAACTGGTCCTTGAAGTTTTGGCCACCACAGCATCTCTGGGGTCATGTGATCTTCAGATCTTTTACAGATTTTTTTAAAAAAATTAACAGCTGATAGTATGGAATACAAAGTTTGCTCTCTTCAAAGTATACTAGCATTATAATTTTGAAATAAAATTGTCTGTCTCCTGTAATTAGTTGATTTCTATTGTAATCAATACCTTCAAAGATTTAATTCTAATTGCTCAGGTACAGTATGCTACATTGATGTAGTCAACAACTAATTGGTTTTGCATTTAAACAGTATGCATTTGAAATTCTATAATTCACCCACATATGTACAAATCATATCTAAACTACATACAATTACCTGTTTAAATAGAAATACATATTAAACTCAAAACTGAATACACCAGTATTTAACACACCAGTGAGTGCAGTTATCTATGTAAAGTACATTTGATTTGTACACAGATTTCCTCTGTGAGAGAGATGGCGGTTTCTAAATAAATAAATGCAAATAAGTAAATAAATATTTTATACCCTACCCATCTCTTTATAAAGAAGCTGAAGTTGAACTCTAAAGCTCATCACGTTATGAATGTGGAATATTAATTAATAATAGATAACTCTAGAATATTCATTTATTACAAGTGAACGTCTGTGGAGATTCTCAATCATCCAGGTCATTATTGTCCCAAAGACGCTTTTTCAAAAGGCAACTGGACTTTCTTGGTTTTCTTCATTGAAAACGTTTCACTTCTCATCCAAAAAGCTTATTCAGTTCTAACTGAATGGACTAACTTTTTCCCTTCCATTCCCACCATTCGATTAGGAAAAAACAAGAAAGTCCAGTTGCCTTTTGGAAAAGCACCTTTGGAACAACCACAAGTGAATATTTTTATAATTCTAATCTAATCAATTTATGACAATCCTGTAATTTAACTTTGGAACCTTATTTAACTGTGAAATTCCAGAGATTATTTTTTTAAGCTCAACAAATATTTTTTTCTGTCTTTAACCAGGTTTAAAACATTTCTGAGGCACTGCCTGCCCAAACTGTTTCACTGAAAACTTTCTTTTTTCTACATGACCCCAGCCTAATGAAAACTATTTTATATACTTGAGTGCATTTACAGTACGTTTTAGCAACATGATCACATACAAAAGAAACAGAATATACAATATACAATAACCGCCCTGGGTCCTATGGGAGAAGGGCGGTATATAAGTCTAAATAATAAATAATAAATAAAGAAAATTAATATGACAGGTGAAAGAAATTAAACATTCTATATACTTACTTATCAGAAGATGTTGACTCACTATCTGAATGGTCCTTATGATGAGTCTTTTTTTCATTTTCCTCCTGCAAACGTCATATAATTTAATACAATTGTTATAGTCTATCATAAATATACAGTATATGTGCAATGTGAAGTGCCTATAAATATTTCTAAGATAAACATATTCAATTATTCATGGACTAGCTTTCAGTGTAATTATTCTTTAAGATAATTATCTCTCTTTATAAGCTTACCGTCGATGTTTGTTCTTTAAAACATCAACCGTGATGTTATACAGACTATAAAGAGATATATTACAATTCTATATAATTATACACACACACACAAGTCACTCAATCTTGCCAGAGTTGAGCCAAAGCCTATTCTCCCTTTTCTAAACCCTCGTTGCCTCCAAGCATCGGGAAGCATCACCTCGTCAGCCCAGGGTGGAGATGTACAACTGATTATCATTAGCATACTGATGATACTGCACTCCATGCCAGTGGATGACTTCATCCAACAGCTTTGTGTAGATGTTAAACAGAACTGGGGAGACTGTACCAAGGAAAGGCCTCAATCTCAATCTCTCCCTTCTGACCAGCAATGAGTGAACCCAAAATCAAGGAGAGGAAACCACTGTAACAGTGTAGCTGTGGGGGAATTGTACTGTACTGAGTTGCAGAGAGAGAAGTGAAGAGACAAATCAATACTGAATTGTTAGTATACAGGAAGAGGCCCAGAGAAGGTCTTCTGTAATTCTTCACAACATTTGTCTGATAGATATGCAGTGTACTTTAATCTGACAAGATTCTTATTTATACGCAAAAAAGCAATAAAAAACCTGTTTTGAGCAATTTGTCCCGCTGTGCTTAGTTTCCCCATGCCATACAGTGCCTCCCACTCCTAATCCTTAGCTGGCCCAGAATGATATTATGTTCAAAGACCAGTGATGATCTCTTAAGCAGGGGGTGGGCAATTGCCTCCTTCAAGGCAGACAGAACTGTCCTCTCTCACAGAGAACCATTTACCACCACATAGGCTCAACCACCTGCTATCTCCAAGCAGACCTTAATCGACCAGAAAGAATGGGGACTTAAAACATAGGTGACCAAACTCACAGCTCCACTTCATCAGGTTCAAGTTCTTCCAAGCAATACCATACCTCAGGCAACTTCTTGATACTACAGAGCTGAATTCCAACTTTTAAGAAATCCGAGCAACTTTATCTGTCAGGTGCCTAGAATAATCTTCAGCATGGCAAGAGTTCCTGGGACTCCCCCTTACAAAGAAGGGACCAGGTCACTGTAAACAGGGTCATTGGCTGGCTCTCTATGGATGCAATAAGGGCAGAAAATTAAATAGATTTTGTTGCCCTTATCAACACAAGTAATCCTTAAGGAAGATTCTTACCCATGCTTGTTTGGATTCACTATTTGTTTTCCTCCAGTGGGTACCTCTTATGCCATTTCATCATCTGAACCACCTATGAAAACCACAGAACCCTCCATAATCCATGAGCATAGAGATGATGCACAGACTTGATCTGGTCCAAGATTGCTCTCTCACTCCAGGAGACAACACAGACCTCAGTTGAACTGTGTACCAAAGCACAATCCTATGCTCCCTGTGAAACTGAATGGGGTCCATCAAATGCTTAAGGCACACTGTTTAAATAGATCTTGCCTCTATTCAAGGAGGTGCACCACCAGAGAACCTTAGAGCTTGCAGGGAGCTATTGGTACATGGCAAGGGACTGCTGGAAACATTCCCCAACTGCAAACCACATTGCCACAGCCCAAGATAAAAACTAAGCCTAAAATAGGGCCTTCTCTGTAAGCTGAGCCAAAGATGATTGGCTGAGATCCATGACCGCCAGGAACATTTGATCTGCCTTGGAGTCTATACCCAAGAACAGCAGGCCCAAGTCCCTAGAATCATAAATCTGCAGAACTCCACTGCCAACTCAGGTTACTGTGCAGCAGAGAGGGTGGTACACAACCAACAGTTTCTTCTGATCCCAACAGCCTAACTTCACAAACAGGGCTTCATACCTAGCAATTTCTAGAGAGGCACCCTGAAAGCGACTAAGATTTCCCAGACCTCGGCCCCAACCCTGAGTTCATGGATGACGCCACACAAGAGACGCAGCTGGGCAAATCTCAAAGAGGGGAACCTCCTCCACCAGGCCCAGCCAACAGGTTTGAATAATGCAAACAAAGTCAGCCTTCTCGCCCACAATTTAATTGTGGATGAGGAAAGTCTTATTATAGGCTAACTCTATATTAAGTAGTAGCAGCTGGGTGATTACCAGGCTTTGGGACAGAGCATGGTGAATGGAAGGGAATATCAATACTAAAGCTTGAGGCCACCATCCATGCAATTTCCACCCTCCATTTCCTTTCTGTCTATTGCCTGCATCTTCCCCCCTGATCACGCCAGACTCCCTCAGCCCAAACTGCTTCATCCCCAAGCCAGAGGACCCCAACGTTCTAATCCACCTTTAAGGGCTGACCAGTACTGGGAGGCCTTCTGCCTTCCCCTGAGCATCTCTTAGTTTAGGCTATCGCATCTCCCTTTCCATCTGCCATATGTCAAGCAATAAATTACTCCACACAACCTGCCCTGCTCTCACCTGGGATAGAAGAGCCATAGCCTAGAAGGCAAGGTTAACACAGAATAATACATCTCTGCAACCCTGCTGTTACACAGGGGAAAACAGTAACAGTAGCCCAGAGGACATCCCCAATTCCTAACATTGTCAGAGTCACAAACTCTTCAAATGGCACTGGGAGAGACAGATCCAAACATTAGATGAAAAATTGCTTCAGCTGGCTGGCGAGTTATATGCAATTGGGAGAAAAGGTGAAGCTATCCAATGACTGCTGTTCTAATTGGCTAGTCTGAACACGGGCCAGTGTCCCTCAAAAGCCTCCTGCCTGCTCCTGCTGCCATCCCATGGCAAATCCAGAGACTAGCATTATCAGAAAACACAGGCATAGCCTCATCAGGCATAGCCTCATCCAACAGCCCAAAAGTCTGATCACAGATCTGTCTTTGCTGCTACTGTTGCTAGCGTACCACAGTTTGCCATTTTCTCTAAAAATCATCAAGAGCTGAGTAGCTCAGCCAAGGCCACAGCCAAAAACTGATATGCAATGTGCTGGAGAACCAACTCACCTGAGACTTCCCCTACCATTCTAGCCAATCCAGGTAAAAATAGCAGCTCTGAGCCTACAAATCCAGCCAACTCTCGATCTCCAAAATGCTAGGTAGCTCTGCCTCCCCGAGGCTTATCGGAGGATGCTGCATTGTTGCAGATGTCCTTAGCTTGGCCATCACAACCCCAGCTCCCCATCCTCATGCCCAGGATGAATGTAGGGTCTATACACCTAATTACAAACTATCCATGACAGTATTTTCTAACGCCATCTTTTTTATAGGGCCACAATATACTAGATCTCTTTACATTCTTTACTATTTTATTTATTATATTTCTATTCCACTTCCAAAACAAAAGCATACATTAAAACAATATAAAAATATATTCATTAAAAAGATAAAGAGGAAAGGAATACAAAAACAAAACAAAATGCTTATTCAGAAGTAATACACTGAAAACCCAAGCGAAGAGAAAGATTTTTCAAGAGCTGTAACAGTAAATTTATTTCAGGGAAGAAAACTTCCCAGAATGCAGATATCGTTACAGGAAGCCTTGCCTAAGACTATAGGTGGTCCTTGACTTATAACCGTAATTTGAGACTAGAATTCCACTATTAAGCAAGGTGGTTGTTAAGTAAGTTGCACCCGTTTCTACAACCATTTCCTCCATGGCTGTTAAGCAAATCATTGCAACTGTTCAGTGACTCACATGGTTGTTAAGTGAATCTGGCTTCTCCCATTGACTTTTTTTGGTCAGAAGCCAGCAGGGAAGATCACAAATGGCAATTCCATGATCCTGGAATGCTGCAAATGTCATAAATACATGAAAGTTGCCAAGCACCTGAATTTTGATCATGTGACCATGGGGATGCTGCAACAGTTGTAAGTCTGAGGACCAATCATAAGTCGCTTTTTTCAGTGCTGTTTTAACTTTGAATGGTTGCTAAAGGCATGGTTGTAAGTCATGGAGTTTCTGTTTAATGTGGCAATCAATCTTAGCAAATGCTGTAGATCAGGAGTCCCCAACCCCTGGGCTGCAGCCCACTACTGGGTCGTGGTTCATTCAGAACTGGGCCACGAAAGCAGTGAGCGAGCCTGCGCACAGCTCCACCTGTGCTCACAGCAGGCAGGCAAGCACAGGCAGCCTCATTTGTTTGAGTGGCCGGCTCATGTGGAACCATTCCCTTTCCCCCCCCTACAGCTGGTCCACAAAGCCTGGAGACTGCTGCAGTAGATCACTCCTCTGGTGATATCAGTGATTTATTGGGTGATCTATTTAGGGCTGCACATATTAAAAACAAAGGCCTGAACATGACATGGTAACTAACTAGCAATCATTAATCCACATCCCCTCATCTGAAATAATCAATTTCAACTTCATTTGTATTGGGGTTGCTCAACATTAAATTTAAATACGAGGCCACTTCTTCAAATAGGCTAAACTTTTTTTTTTAAAATTTTGAGTATTTCTGTTAAAGGCATTAAAGCAAACAGAATGCAGTGAAAAATATAACAACTATCAACATAAAATGTAAAAATAAAAACGCAAGCATGAAAATACAGAAAAATATCATGTTTAGAGTAAGTTCATTTTTATTTTAAGCTTAAAATATTTTATATGCTTGTACTTGTGCTTAACAAAGCACAACATATAGGTGCATTCTTTATTTTGCTTAAACGTTATTGTACATTATTGCATTCTAGTATTTTTTTGAAACTGTAAGCCTTTACAATTAATTTATATAAAATCTTCAACCACAAAAAAATTAATAACCTTCAGTCAATACAAAAATGGTCTACCTACCCTTAAGGATTCCTGGAATGAGGAGGCCTGGTATTGTGCATATTTAGCAATTGTAGACTGAGATTTGCTGCTTTCACAATGCCATGTTTTTTTTGTTCCAGTAGAATCCCAGTTTTCATCTGATGGTTGCAATAATTGTGTCCTTACTTCAACCAAGTGTTCATTATTAGCTTCTACCAAAGTTTTGGTAGAGAAGAGTCCCAGATCTAAGAAATAGGAAATGTGTTTAATAAAACAAAAAGCTTTCCTAATACAACAGCAGAAAAAGTTACAGACATTGCCAACAGAGATTACAAAAAATATTGCATTATTCCTAACCTAAGAAAATGCTGTTTTAAAATATAATAACAAGTCTCGTCACAATAATGTCTCTTTAGCAAATATTCATAAAAATATTCCTTTGCCCCAAATTTATTTTTTATTTATCAAACATACCTAATTTAAGAGCTCCAGCAAGGCCACGTATTACAGTAACAGGATTGTTTGGATTTGTACAAAATTGGTGTAAAGGTGGGAAGAAAGCATCACGCTTATTTTCCAGCTATAAAAATAGAATTTAACACTGTAATTCAAATATCATTGTTATTACAAAATATAAAACTGGATTTAGTCCTTTGATTATATTTCAAGGATAACTTCATGATATTAATGCATTAAAAAACAGTGCAACAATAATCTTCAAAGAAAATATAATCAGATGTTCAGAGGGCCTATAAAGTTTCATAATAATTCAACATATTGTGTATAGCTGGAATTTTTAAAGTGCCTAAGAAATAATAAATATTATTATACTTGGAAGAGTACAGAAATAACCCTATATGATAACTTTTATACAGAAATATCTATGCATAAGATAGGATATTTATAAGTATAATATTCCTTTTTACTGTAAATTTATTTCCCTAATTAATGTCTTTAAATAATGTGAATATGTAAGCTTTCCTGAAAGAAGTGTGGTAAATTTGTTTCTGTGTAGAATGTTTTCTCTTTTGAAATCTATTTGAAATGAAATACTGGGATGATAACGGAAATCTTATTGTTTTGGAAAATCTGAAATAAAGTAGCTCTCTGTATTAAATATACAATAAGCTGCAAGAATAACAGATAACTGAAAATATATCCAATACCATAAACTAGATTTTGTTTTTAATAGGCACTCTCATACTTTTTATAACCATCTCCAGACAATACGTACATAAATACTAGGTGTAGGTGGATTCAACTTATCCTTTGGCAAGGGAGGATATGGAGGTGGTGGTGGTTTTGGAGGAGGACATTTATCCAATAAAATGCTACTGTTTGATAGGCCGTTTTTCCCCAAATTCCTAAGAAACAAAATAGTTAAAACCTGATAAACACACAAAAATAAAGACCATGTATTAATTTGCACACAAACTGCAGATATCATTTTTCAGCTTGGAAAAATATATTCTTGATATATTTAATAAAGGGCTTCAATATTTGTTTAGTTAGAAAGGCATTCTTTATCCCTCCTTAGTTTGCAACATCAGACATAAAAGCTGAGAGCTACAAAGCAGAACAAAAACTAACAAAAAATAAATTGTGATTGTTTATAGAGAACATCCTTTTTATCTACATGTGTGAAAAAGTACAAATACCATGGATTTACACTTGTGAATAAAGGATGTCATGTCCAAGTCAATACCCTCATCTTAAGAAGCACTATTATAATTAAGGAGATACAATATTTTACATATTACATAAGGATAACACTATTAATGAAACAGGAACAACTGTCAACTTCAAATTATTCAACTTTAACTTTTAATATACTTTATGAAACTTGGAAAATATCTTGAAATATTTTAAGGAATACTATATTTTCATACGTAATAATTAAACTTTCCTGTTACATATAATTTAAAAAATGCCTACCAGATTCACTATCATAACTAGAGTTAACTGTGGAAGATGTTCTTCATTTTATACTTATTATTCTATACACCTGAAAATTGCCAAAGTTGGGAAACATTGTTCTAATAGAATCAATTTATTTCCTTATTTCAACATTTTCCAGTAAAACTTGCTTTGGAGTACACTGGAAGAATTCATGGATAATGTTCAGTTTCTCCTTCCACCGAAGGAAGCTGATGTAGTTTGCTATGATATGAACAAATAAAATCCAACTTTCTATTTTAAAAACTCAATAAACAAATCAATGTCAACAAACAACTTTGAATTAAGTTGGATTTTTCAGAGTATAGCTATCAATGGCCAATTGATTTTCTAGAGGCAAAATTAGGAGTCAAAGATTTCGGGTTACTCATTATTTGTACTCTATTAATGCACAACTCTAGAGATTTCCCTTGCCCAGACTGCCACAGCTTAATACAATATTGCATTATTGTTTTAAACTATGGCAATCTGGGCAAAGAATAACTAGCAGCTATATCAAGGCACTAGCCAACTATATTTTCCCCCCCTTAATCCTTTTTTTAGTAAAATACCTTTTTAGTAAAATACAAGAAAAATTATAGCACTCAGATTTTAGTAGCTGGCATATGACTGTGTACATCAAATATGGGTCTAATAGAAAAATACTATTAACCATTATTTAGCCCAATTCACAAGAAAAAGACCTACAAACTGGAAGTATACATGGCTTAATCTTTTTTGTGTAGCTCAAGAAACAGCATTGCTATATTCCAGTAGCAAACTGTTAAGAAACTGCATTTTGACAGTAAATATATTTAAAAAGGTAAGGTAAAGGTTCCCCCGCACATGCATGCTAGTCGTTTCCAACTCTAGGGGCCGGTGCTCATCTCCGTTTCAAAGCCGAAGAGCCAGCGCTTGTCCGAGGATGTCTCCGTGGTCATGTGGCCGCCATGACTAGACACCAAAGGCGCACGGAATGCTGTTACCTTCCCACCGGAGTGGTCCCTATTTTTCTACTTGCATTTTTACGTGCTTTCGAACTGCTAGGTTGGCAGAAGCTGGCACGAGTAACAGGCGCTCACTCTGTTACGCGGCACTCGGGATTCAATCCGCCAAACTGCCGACCTTCTGATCGACAAGCTCAGCGTCCTAACCCACTGAGCCACCGCGTCTCTTCAAAAAAGTATATTATGTTAAGCTTAATGCAGCAAAACAAAGTGAAATCCACAACTTTGTTTTCTGTGCTAGGGGCTTGCTGGAGAATCCCGGATTCTAATAAGGCACAATGAGAGGAACTCAAGAGAGAACATTTTCTGCAGAAGCTCCCTTCCTGTGGCATTCTTTCCCACCAGTTATAGAAACTTCACCCTAACTCCTGGAATTTATGAAGCTTTTAAAAACATGACTTTTAAATGCGTGTTTGGGGACTGAGATGAGAATAGATGATGTATTTGAGTTTGGATGCATTAAGTGTTTTGATGTAGTTTTTCTGTTTTATATCAGTTTTACAATGTTGAATTTTTGCTGATAGCATTTATTATTGAGAGAAGGTTTGGTGTAAAGGTAGTCCTTGTTTGGCGACCACAACTGTGACTGCTAACTCTGTTGTTAACAGAAGTGATCACTAAGTGAAACCACAACTTTCCTTATGATATGCTTCAGCTTTCCTGTGCTTTACAGATCTGCGAAGGTCATAAATGTGAGGATTGGTCATAAAGTAATTTTTTCATCATAACTGTGAACGGCCTCTAAACAAGAATTACCTGTAGTGCATAAGGTACCCTATAGAATATTAATGTTAGTCCTGCCTTGGACATGAAGGCAACTGGGCAACTTCGGGCTAATACTTTTTCTAGGAAATAGGTAATACCAAACCACCTCTGAATATATTATTATTATTATTATTAATCATCGCACAGTCAGC
Source organism: Vipera berus (assembly GCF_964194415.1). Lineage (NCBI taxonomy): Eukaryota > Metazoa > Chordata > Lepidosauria > Squamata > Viperidae > Vipera > Vipera berus. The sequence goes on from NC_138206.1 coordinate 59,585,234, forward strand.
CAGATGTTCAGACTGGATTTGGCATTTTTGTCTACCTATCGAGTCCTTACCAAGGATAGGCAGATGTGGATGTTTGATGGTATTACAGATATCGTCGCAGGATGGAAGCAGTTCCTAGTAAGGCCGCCTTTTGCAATTGACAAATGGCGAATTTGTCAATGCCAATGGTGTTCAAGCGGTATTATTATTAAAATGGATTGTACGTTTTGCAGTACAGGTAATCCTTGACTTATAACCATTTGATTAATGACTGTTCAAAGTTACAACAGCATTTAAAAGGTGACTTATGACCAGTCCTCATACTTATGATCATATGCACTCATTTACAAAATTTAGACAACATCTTCACAGCTAGTTCATAATCACAGCATCAACGTTACTCTATTTCAGTAATGGATGCTAGAAGCTGAATAATTGTATTTCTCCATTTTGAGCAGCTATCATCCAGTTTCCAATCTTCCTTTTGTGAGGAAGGTTGTGGATCTTAAGGGAAATGAATTATTCAAAGCCATTTTTGTTGGGTTTCAGACTGGGGTGTTTTACGGAGATATGCTTGTCAATTATCTTTGGCCAGGCTAGGGTAGGGTGATGATGTATCCATCCTTTCAGTGCCGTTGATCAGACTATTGACTTGGCCCAAATGCAAGGGCTGAGAATGGGAAGAACTGTGCTGGAGTGTTTTACATCCTTTCCACAGTATTTGTTTCCAATCTGTGTTGATGGGAAGGGAGTGACTCTATCTGTGATCCCTCACTTGTGGGGAAAATTCTGGACTCAACTCCTCTCCTCTTTAATCTTTTAAGAAGAGACTGGACAATCATTTTTCTCCTATAGGGTTTCCTGCTTGAGCACAGAGTTGGACTAGAAGATCTCCAAGGTTCCTTTCAACTCTTGTTATTCTTTAACGTCTATATGAAACCATTGGGCGAGGACATCCATCAGTTCAGAACTCTGCATCTCAACCATGGTTTGCGCAGATGAACCTGTCCATATACTAACTCAGGTCTATAGCCTAGACACTATTCATGTCTGGCTAGGGAGGAACAAACTTTAGCCCAAGCCTGAGAAGACGGAATGGCTGTGGCTGTTTGGCCCCCTTGGATTGAGGATAATTTCATCACTGAATTATAATTCCATTATCTTTCATTGGTTTCACTTTCCTATTAGAGACTAATATACTATTGTTTTTGATGGGCAGGTCACAACAGTGATCAAGAGAGCCTCTGTATAACTTCATCTTGACTACTGCAATATGTTCTATATGGGACTGTCCTTGCAGATCATCTGGAAGATGTAGCTGGCTCAAAATGCAGCAGCATGAGCAGTAATGGGCACTCCCCCCCCTTTCCCCACATCTGTAGGGTTAAATTTTTGGATCACCAGATGTTGATCCATTGGTTGTGGCAGAAATTAACTGACCAGCTTGTCACCTGGCATTGTAAGTTGAGAGTGACTGGCCCAAAGTCACCTGGCTGACTTTCATGTGTTAAGGTGGGACCAGAATTCAGTCTCCTGGTTTCTACCTTGGTGCCTAAACCACTAAACTGGTTCTCAGTAATGGGCACTCTCATTATGTCCGTATGTCGTCACTGCTTCATAAGCTGCATTGGCTGCAAATTCACTTATGGATGCAATTGAAGGTGCTGGTTGTTACCTATAAAACCCTTCATGGTGTTATCCCAGCTTTCTGATGGACCATCTGCTTCCAGATTTCTGTCCACCGGGCAATATTCAGACAGACTGGGTGTGCTCCAGGTCCCCTCAATTAAACTTTGTCACCTTGTAGGGCTGAGGAAGCATCCCTTCTCTGTTGCTGCCCCTACTCTCTGGCACAGCTTCACCTGAGAGATATATGGGATGCCCACTCTCCTGGGTTGTTCCCAGGTCTTAGAGGTTTTGTTGGTAGATTTCTCTAGCTTGTAGAACTCAGCAACATAATACAATTGTATTTGTATAAGAAGTGGTATCTCAATTTCAACAATTTCACATTTAATATCCTTCAATAATTTATCAGTACCTATTTTTCTATTATTTCTCACTCCTACATGATTCATCACTTGCAATATTTGTTTACAGTAAATTCTTTTAATATACAGCACTCTACCCTGTACTCTACTGAGCTGTGCTCTTTAATGTAATTGTTCTGAAGAAATATATTCATACAAATAAATTTCTGTATTTATTTGCTATATTTCTATACTTCTCCACACTGACATTTTATACATTTAACCAGAAAACAAATTGTACAGTAAAATCTAAAATAAACTTAAATAGCTACAGAACAGAAATGAAATAAAATCAGATTCAATTGTGAAGAATTTATAAAACACTGACAGCTCTTTTTAATACAGAAATAAATACCTTTGGTGGGTAAAATATCAGAGCAGAATCCCAAAGCAATCCTTTACAGATAGTCTGTGGGTTATGACATATCATTCAGAGACCACTCAAAGTGGTGCTGAATGAATGCAATTTATGACCAGTCCTCACACTTCTGGCTATTGCATTGTCCCCACAATCATGATCTAGACACTCAGTACCTGGATCATGATTACATCACAGTAAACCATGGTCATATGACTGCAATTTCTGACGTTATATACCAACTTCCCACAAGTAAGGTTAATGGGGAAGCTGACAGGAAGTCAGAAGTCATAAACACATGAGGTCTTTGCTTAATGACTCACACGGTCCTTGGGTTATGATGCCAGAATTGCCAGACTATCAGAATTGTTGTCGCTAAGCAACAGAGGCAGTGATAGAGTACTATTCAAACATTCACAAGAATGAAATATAGTCAATGTTTTGGGGGGCTGCTACTAATTTTCAAACATTTTTTATGTGTTCACTATGTTCACCCATATTTATATTCATGAGTTCATTCCTTTCCGATTCACAACAGGGCTTTTATAGTAATGCTCTCACCGCCATATTCCCTCACTGTCATAAAGATGTTTAGAATAAAACAGAGAGAAAATTGAACTTGCCTATTGAAATATATTATTATTATTATTATTATTATTATTATTATTATTATTATTATTATTATTATTATTATTATTATTATTATTATTATTATTATTATTATTATTATTATTAAACGTATATACCGCCATTCTCCCGTAGGACTCAGGGCGGTTCACAAGGTTTTTAAAAACAATACAGCAAATTACAAAAATTAAAAACTATTAAAATGATTACATTAACCTTGAAATAAAAAACCCCAATTAAAATACAATTAAAACCCCAGTTAATACTCTCAGTCCAGGCCAGAAAGCTCAAAGAGCCAGGTCTTCAGGTCCCGGCGGAATGAGCGAAAGTCAGGGGCAGTCCTAAGCTCTACAGGCAGCTGGTTCCAAAGGGCCGGCGCACCCACAGAGAAGGCCCTCCCCCTGGGTATTGTCCGCCGGCAATCTTTTACCGGCGGTACCCTAAGAAGACCCTCCCTGTGGGAGCGCACAGGACGAAGGGAGCTTGATGCCGGCAGCAGGTGTTCCCTCAGATATCCCGGACTCTTGCCATTTAGGGCTTTATAGGTCATCACCAGCACCTTGAATCTCACCCGGAGGGCAACCGGAGGCCAATGCAGCTCACGGAGCAGAGGTGTTACGTGGGAGTATCGGGAAACCCCCATCACAACCCGAGTGGCTGCATTCTGCACCAGCTGAAGCCTCCAGGTGGTCCTCAAGGGCAGTCCCATGTAGAGAGTGTTGCAGTAGTCCAATCGGGAGGTCACGAGCGCATGAGTGACTGTGCGCAGGGCATCTCGGTCCAGGTAGGACCGCAACTGGTGTACCAGGCGAACCTGGGCAAAGGCCCCCCTGGTCACGGCTCCTATATGGTCTTCAAAACTGAGCCGCGAATCCAGGAGGACGCCCAAGTTGCGAGCCCTATCGACGGGGGGGTAACACCTCACCCCCCATCATTAAAGGTGGAATGGACTGGTTAGTCCAAGATGCCGGTATGCACAGCCACTCAGTCTTGGCGGGATTGAGACAAAGCCTGTTTCTCCCCATCCAAACCTGGACCGCCTCCAGGCAATGGGACATCACGGCGAGGGCATCACTGGGTTGGTTCGGGGTGGAGAAAAAAAGTTGGGTATCATTAGCGTACTGATGATACCCCACCCCAAAACCACGAATGATCTCGCCCAGCGGCTTCATATAGATGTTGAACAGGAGGGGAGAGAGAACCGACCCCTGAGGAACTCCACAAACAAGAGGCCTCGGGGCAGACCTCTGCCCTCCCGTCAACACCGATTGCGAGCGGCCCAGGAGATAGGGGGAGAACCACTGCAAGACAGTGCCTCCCACTCCCAACCCCCTCAGGTGTAAGTATGTGCTTGTTTTAAGAGTTATGGAAAGCTAAACCAGCTTTATTCTGCCCTGAAGTTTGCAGTACGGACTATGTATTAGTAAAAATTAAACATTATAGTTACTGGAGATATTTAATTTTTAACCATGAATACATAAAGCCAAATCTAAAAACCTCCAATATTTGTATGAACTGAAAGGAATGTTTCTTTTGAAAGAATGGAATGTTTCTTATTTTATTATTTATATTTCACATTTCTGAACTGTCCATCCTCAAAGAGGGACTCTTTTTTCATTTCTTTATTTATAACAATTTAGAAAATGTCTTTATGTTGTTAAGGCAGGATGCATCATGACTTCTCTGCTCTTTGAAAAAAATAATCCAAAGACTCTTTGGGTTTATGAAAATAATTCTACAATGCTATAGTTCCAAGAATTAATTTTTATAATAAAACCTTCAGACCAATCATGACAATTATTAAAATCCAAGTTGAAAATGCTGCAAATCCTATAATCTCCAGAAGGATGTCATCAAAGCCTAGAACTGGTTAAAAGAAAGATGGCAGAAATTTAACTATATACCTCCATTTAAACTTTATCCATACCCCAGTAAGAAACTTCTATAGTCTTTTTGTCAGGTTTTGTCAAAAAAGGAGAAATTTTCATCTTGGGAGGAAACTATTAAATATATTAGCTAACTTTGAGGCAAAGATGTAATATGAATGCATTTTTTAAAATATATGCCTATTACATGGAAATTCATGCATAAACAAAGCCCGTACACCCTATTTCTGCAGAAATATTTTAGCAGTTTACTAACAAACAGGGATATCTATGGAAAATTATAATGAACTATTGCTACTGTTCCCTGAAATCTTATACAGAATTTTGTATACATATATGCACGATCTGTATTTTTCTTTTTTAGTTTTCTATGCAATCTTTCATTTTTTTCTATTGTATTAATAGAAATGGTTAAAAATCTAAAAAATTGAGAATTGTTGACGCTACCAAAATATAAAACCAAAGAAAATATTTCCTACTCCAGAGTCATTTTTGGTGGTGAAGGCGGGGGAAAACAGAAGGTTTTGAATGTTTATAGTATCTCTTCAGTTATTTCAAGTAATTTCCTTACTTCAGAAACAGAAAGTTTTAAATTTGTACTTTCGTGATAATGCTAAACTTTAATATTAGAATTAAGGTTAGTGTCTGCATTTAAAAACGATGTTTAGTAATATTTTGTCCCAAAACATTCAATTAGAAAGAATTGTGAAAATATACATAGTTAAAACAGAGTTTAATACACAGAATGTAAAACTTCTCTTTTTCCATAAAGAATTACAGTGCTTTCTTCAACCTTTTAGCCGTGCAATTCTGTTCTTTTAGGGAACAAAAGAGCAGGCTCACATAGCTACAAAGAACTGTTTTTAACTCCAAGTGTTTTTTAAGTTGCTGCTCTGTTCTCCTGAAGAAGGAAGATAATCAATTCCTTGTTTCTAATGGAATCTCTAGAGCAGACATGTCAAACACAAGGCCCGGGGGCCAGATCTGGCCCGCGAAGTGGTTTCATGTGGCCCGCGAAGCCATCCTGGAAACAGTGAGGGAACGGCCCCCACTGCCTTGGCCCTGGCCCAGAGACCCTCCTTCTGCCAGAGACCCTCAGATCTGTCCCACTCCTGCCCAGGCCCCCATAGGCACCCTTGATGCGAATGATGTAGAGCTGGCCATGCCCACCCAGTAGGCCATACGCACTCTAGCCACGCCCACCCAGTAGGCCACACCCACCCAGGCCACACTCACCCGGCCCCCTGAGGGCAACTGCAATGCTGATACGGCCCGCAATGAAATTGAGTTTGACACCTCTGCTCTAGAGCAGTTAATGTATTGCTGTTCAACACCACTACCTCATTCTTTAGATGTCAAGTCTCTGTAAAAGTGAACAATAAACCCCCTAGGTGTGGCCCAGGACAAAAAGAACAGGAACCAAAAGTGTACTTTGTGCCCAGCTCCATGCAGAGAAGGCATGTTGGGAGAGGAGACTCCTTCAACTTCAATAAAACCAATCCTTTCCCAATGATTTCAGTGGGGCAAAGGAGAATATGACTATATTTATAATGGTAAAGGTAAAGGTTCTCCCGCACATGCGCGCTAGTCGTTTCCGACTCTAGGGGCCGGTGCTCATCTCCGTTTCAAAGCCGTAAAGCCAGTATTGTCCGAGGACGTCTCCGTGGTCATGTGGCCGGCATGACTAGACGCCAAAGGCGCACGGAACGCTGTTACCTTCCCACCGTAGTGGTCCCTATTTTTCTACTTGCATTTTTACGTGCTTTCGAACTGCTAGGTTGGCAGAAGCTGGGACGAGTAACAGGCGCTCACTCTGTTACGCGGCACTCGGGATTCGACCCGCCAAACTGCCGACCTTCTGATCGACAAGCTCAGCGTCCTAACTCACTCAGCCAGTGCGTCCCTTTGAATATATTTATAGTGGATATAAAAAGTCTTCACACACCTGTTAAAATGCCAGGGTTTTGAAATGTGAAAAAAAAAAATAAAACCAAGATAAATCACTTCAGAACTTTTGCACCTTTAATATAACATAGAAGCTATACAATTCAATTGAAGAACTAAAATCTTTCGCTGGGGGGAAATAACAATAAAAAATGTACACTACATTGGTTGCACAAGTGTGCACAGCTTCTTATAAGTAAGGATGTGGCTGTGTTCAGAATTAACCAATCACATTCAAACTGATGGTAAATAATGGTCAAGACTCACTTACCATCAATTAAAGTGACTCTGTTCAAGCCCATATAAAGTTCAGCTGTTCTAGTAGGATTTACTTGATTTAAAGTAAAGGTAAAGGTTCCCCTGCACATGCGTGCTAGTCGTTTCCAACTCTAGGGGCCGGTGCTCATCTCCGTTTCAAAGCCGAAGAGCCAGTGCTTGTCTGAGGACGTCTCCGTGGTCATGTGGCCAGCATGACTAGATGCCAAAGGCGCATGGAACGCTGTTACCTTCCCACCGTAGTGGTCCCTATTTTTCTACTTGCATTTTTACGTGCTTTCGAACTGCTAGGTTGGCAGAAGCTGGGACGAGTAACAGGTGCTCACTCTGTTACGCGGCAGTCGGGATTCGACCCACCAAACTGCCGACCTTATGATCGACAAGCTCAGCGTCCTAGTATACTAATTTACTAAGATTTACTCAGTTGCCTCTTATACCAAAAGCCATGGTCTGCGAAGAGCTTACAAAGCATTAAAGGGATCTCGCTACTGGAAGGTATCAGTCAGGAGAAGAAGAAAAAAAAATCCAAGGCACTGGATATACCATGGAACACAATGAAGACAGTCATTAACAAGTGAAGAAAATATGACATTACTAAGAACTGGATGTTCCTCCAAAATGTATGAAAAATCAAGAAAAAACTGCCTACAGTAAAATTAAAAAAGCAATAGGAATTTCTGTCGAGTACTGGTTATGTACCACATATGGCAACACTCTCCTTATATTCTTCATATATCTGGGCTGTGGGGTAGGGTGGCAAGACTGAAGCCTTTTCTTACAAAGAAAAACATCCAAGCTCCGTTACATCAAATCTACATCAAATCTGATAAAAGAAATCTACATCAAATCTGATAAGAGCCTGTGGGCAAACGTATTATGGTTTGATGAGACCAAGACTGAGCTTTTTGGCCATTATTCCAAAAAGTATATTTGGTGCAAAAACAATATGGCGCAAAAATGCACCACACAGTGAAATATGGAGATGGGCAGCATTAAAAGTATATTTGGTGCAAAAACAATATGGCGCAAAAATGCACCACACAGTGAAATATGGAGATGGGCAGCATTATGCTTTGGGGCTGCTTTTTTCAGCAGGGACTGTGGCCCAAGTAGAGCTGGGACCTGAATCCAATTGAAAATATCTGAGGTGACCTGAAGAGGGCTGTACAAAGAATATGTCCTTGCAATCTGTCAGATTTGGAGTGCTTGTGCAAGCAAGAGGGGACAAAGATTCTCAAGGCAAGATGTGCCATGCTGATAGGCTCCCACCCCAACAGACTGAATGCTCTCATAAAATCAAAAGGTATTTCAACAAAGTATTAGTTTAAGGGTGTGCACACTTATGCAACAACATTATTGTGGTTTATTTTATTTTTTTTATTTGCATTTTCCCCCCCTAAAAGATTTCAGATTTTCAAATGAATTCTAAACCTATAGGTTATATTAAAGGTGGAAATATTGGTCTGATTTTTTTTTACATCTCAAAAACCTGCCATTTTAATAGGTGCATAGACTTTTTATATCCATTGTATATATTGCTATTTTCATTCTGACTCCTGGTGACTACTCCATTTCTTCAGCCAGAATTTGCAATAACATTGCGTGGGGGTAAGATTGCTCTTCAATTACATTTCCAATACATATCCAAACATTTCGTTATTGTATATATTTTCATAAGTTTCATTTTTAAAGGTGCTCAAGTCAGAACACATATTCATTTTCACTGGGACATATAATTAAAAACAGATATCTATTATGGTACAATTTAATGATTTTTGTTTCTTTAAATAAAATTTAAAGTATTTGGGGGATATACAGTACATACAATATAAAATTCTTACTTGCAATTAAAGAGTTTGTGCACTTACCTGCATGCTTTCAGGACCTCTGCAGAACTTGGATATATAGATACCGACATAGATGGTATGATCGGGGAATTAGGTTTGTGTCCAGTAAGAGGAGGATTGATTTTTATGGGGCTCTGAGAGTCCTCCAATGCTTCTCCATTAACTGCATGTCCACTATGAGGGCTGTTAAGGCTGGTAACACTGTTGGTGGTAGTCTGTTCAGTAGATTTTGGAGAAGGTGTTGCTGTGGAAATGGCTGAAGATGGTGAGGAGGCAACAGAATTCTCTGTCTTTGTATGAACAGTTGGATGGATGTTATTGACTTTGTCACAGGTTCCAGTACCCACATTGTTATTGGCTTTTCCCATCAACAAGGCAGAGAGCTGAGGATTGTCTGAACTAAGTAAACCTGGTGACTTTGAATCTCCATGGCTAGGGCTAGAAACAGCATCTGCCGTCACCTGATGGACATGATTAGGAAGTCCTTCTACACTGGCAGTGCTGTTATGTGTCTCTCCAGAATGCCTGTTTATGTCAGGCACTGCTGATGTATTTCCTGAAGGCTTGCTCTCTTTGGTTAAGGTAATGCCTTGTTGTCCACCTGAGGTAGCAGTGTGAGAGGGGAGGTGATTGAGAGCAGCCCCCTGTGTTACTGAATTGCTAGGCATGGTAGGATGTCCATTTTGATTTTGAATACCAGTGCCAGCTGCCTGGAGATGCTGGGAAGGCCCAGTGGAAGAGAGAGGTCGTTCACTATTAGGACCTGCCAAATGTGAACTCTGACTTTTTTGAAGCCCCTAGAGAGAAGAAACATGATTTTATTTAAATACCTAAACATACATTTTATGGCTTAGGAATCAGATATAACTTCAACACTTTCCCAACAGTTTGTTCAATATTTTGTTCTTCAACAGTTCTCAATATTTCAACTTGCAGTTTGAAAACATGAATTTCAAAAGCCTATTTTGAAAAGGAAGTATAAGAAGATCTCTCCTCATATCTCAAGCAGCAGCATCATAAAATAAACTATAACACAGAAGTCCACTCTCAGAAACAGCGTGGGACAAATGGTAGTTATTATAGCTCAAATTCTAAAACTGTGGAAAGCATTAAAAGGCTTAGCCATCTGGATTTATAGTGGAAATTCATCTGCCTAAGTTAAAGTCACAAATGGTAACTTGCAAAACTTTTATTAATTAAATGTATACACCACCCATCAACAGTTCTGCAAGTTGCCACTTGTGACTAATAAAAGTTGTCTTTAACTTAGGTAGGTAGCAAGTTGCAAACCTCTGAAAACCAAGCATGCATGCATAAATAAATGAAATGCTTTTTGTGGGTATCTGGATGGAGAACAGCAACCTTTAACTGAACCTTGGCAAGACTGAGTCGCTTTAGGTTTTAGGACCTTCTTGATCAGGGATCTCACCATCTTTGGTACTGGATAGGATGCACTGTCTCAGAAGACCTGGTGCACAATCTGGAGGTCCGTCTGGATTCACAACTCCTGCTCATAGAAGCTAGGAAGGTCTTTGCATAGCTTTATGTTGTGTGCCAAAGTTGGATCATGATACTTGGGTCACAGTTATTCGTGCCCTGGTCACCATTTGAATGAACTATTGTAATGTGTTCCACATGGGGCTGCCCTTGAAGAGCATCTGGAAGCTTCAGCTCCTGCAAAATGCCACAGCACAGGAAGTTATGTGTACCCTTAGAATGACACATCACACCTCTACTCTGCAAACTGCATTGGTTGGAGGTTTGCTTCAGAGTTCAAGGTACTGTTTTTGACCTTTCAAGGCCTACATGGCATGGAACCAGGTTATTTGAGGGACTGCCTCTCCCTGTTTACATCTACCTGATCCATTAGGTCCAGCAGAAGGGGTATGTTATAGGCCCCATCTGCTAAAAAGTTTCATGTGACAGCACACAGGAAGTGGGCCTTTTCTGCTATGGCTCTCACTCTTTGGAACAGCATTTACCCCAAAGTGAGATTAGTGTCTATCCTGCTGGCATTCAAGAAATCTCTGAAAACCTGTTTTTTTGTTTTCAGCAGACTTGAGGTTCCCAGTGAAATGGGCAATCTGCAAGGTAGTTATTTTGTACGTAAATGCTGGTCTGTTCTATTGGTTAATTGGTTTTAATTGTTTTAACTGACAGTTACTAAAAGCTGCCCAGAGTCATGTTGGTGAGATGAGTGGCTATATAAATCTGATAAATAAAACAAACTCATGGTTTATTAAGTCCATTTTGTGGCCTTTGGACAGAGCTGGCACAATTTCATCACTTTATATTATTGAGCAGATTTCATAATTCAAAGAATATATTACTTAATAAATTATGTATATTCTAACCCACTAATTAATCCTATCAGCTTACATCTTATAGAATTATTTAAAAACTTTATCTCCACATACCCCAGAACATAATTTTTGTCTGCTCATCTATGGAACTTTGGATATCCTTTGATTTTTTTTTAAGGTACACATTGCAAGGCAAATAATCTCACATGCTTACAATAAAGCTCTCTGTATTATACACGGATTTATTCCCACCAAAAAAAGAACTGTATATAAACCTTTTTAAACAGAAACCAATTATTGTAGATCCACAATTACCGTACAAATAAAAGTCAAGGATCAAAAGACTTAGAATTTAACCATCTTTACATATTAAGTAGACAAACTGATCATCAGTTGTAACCATACATTTTGCAGAAATTCTGACCATATGAGAGGAAAAAAAATGTCAAAAAAGCTCTCAAAATAAATAACTTAAATATACCAATAAATCTGAGAATTAATTCAGGACAATTTAACACAACTTTTATTAAACCTTATTGAAATAAGTATACAGCAAAACATCAGCAATAAAATAAATTTTACTAAGGCTATCGGGCAGACATGTCAAACTCATGACATCACGTGATGTCAAGCGACGTATCGGGACTGTTTTGCCATTGTCGGTAAAGGGATGGGCGCAGCGTCCGTGTGACGCATCTGGCTCACGGGCCAGCAGTTTGACACCCCTGCTATTAGGGCTTTTTCTCACTACCAAGAATGCTCTATTTAATGTAATGTACTTTGATTATTGTTTTAAAGTGAGCAAAGCTGCAAATCCCGTTCCCAGTTAATTCCTTTTCTTCCTTGAAGGAGAAGGAAGGCAAAGATTTAATATTAGAAAGCATAATGAAAGCCTTAATGGGTATACCAAAACCTGGTATACTTAACAGGACACTCTGAATCTTAATAACTTATTCTAATGAATATTTTTTATTGTGCAATCAACTTAAAATGATATAGCCCATCCTACTTCTATTTGTATAGTGTTTAAATAATGGCAAAAACAAATAAGAAACTAAACTTGATTAAACTTCAATGCTTTATTAATTGGTTTGCATACTATAAAAAGTGGGGATAGGAGAATACTTACATTTCTCTTTGGGCAGAGATCTGTTAACAGATTTGGCATAATTTTCCCCAGTTGCAGTTGTTGCACTCACCTAGCTACCTGATGTAACTCATGCCTCTCCCAACTACCAGCAAACCTATGTGCCCATAGGAAGAATTGAGACATCTGCCTAAGATCCAGCATGAATAATGGAGCCACATGAGGCACAGGGCAGGAGTTAGTTGCAGACAAGTAGAGCAGCCAGCCTCACTGAACAGTGACAGAAACTACTGCTCTGTGGCTTGATTTGAGAGTATAAAATTTCTGTTTAACTTCAGCTACATTTCAGCAAAGTGCAAGATCAAACGAGTCCCCCTCTGCATGTTGTGTGAATCTAGACATGATCTACAGGTAGAACTAGATATAGTCATTCCACCTCTTTGCCCAGCTTCAGCTGGTTGCCAATTGTAGCCTTTTCTAGGGTCCACTACACCGAGGATAGTCACTCATATCCTTGTCACCTGTCATCCTGCTTGGACAACTGTAATTTATCCTATGAGCGGGCTGCCCTAGAAGACCACTTAGAAACTTCAACTGTGCAGAATGTAGCTATATATGTGTGCCTATGGGTTGGTCCTCTTTTTGTTACATTACATTGCTGCTATAAGAGCTGCACTGGCTTCAAGTTGCTGGATGGTACTATGAAGCCCTATATGAACTGAAACTTGAAATTGTTGAGACTGCCTTTTCTGTGTACAATCTGCTTGTTCCAAATATCTATGAGGGTTTTGGCAGAAGTTGGTGTCCTCTGTGGGAACTTCTCCCTAAGAATAGTTCTTTCCAACAGGAAGACTGTTTCCTTTCCTGATAACTTCCCCAAAATTGTCAAGACTAAATTATTCGGGAAGGCCTCTGAAGACTGATAATTAGTTTATACTATATTTTGATATCATGAATGATTAGATTGTTTTGGGATGGTTAATTTTGACTAATATATGACTGTTATTAAAAATTTATACTTTTTATTATACAACTTTAGTTATATCCTCCTAGAGATAATTCTTTACACAAAGCGGTCTACAAGTCCCATAGGTTATTCCAACATTTTACTTTTCACCTGGAGCCCTGGAGCCCAATAACCAGCAATAGTGCACATTATTCTTTAGCCCCTTTAAAATACCTGCATATTTTACTCCTTGCAGGCCCAGAATTTGTCTTTTTAATTCTTTGGAATTCTCCTCCCAATCTCCCAAATCATAGATACAGGTAGGGAGGTCATCAGCTGTGTATAATGAAATGTATGTACTCCAAAATTATTGCAATTTACTCAATGTCTTTTTGGAATCAACAGCTCCAAAGCAGCTTGAATTTGAATATTGTTCAGAAAATTCATTAATTCCAGCAAACTGGGATGTCAACTGACTAGAAAGTGATTGATTTGCTTCATTTCTCTTCAAAGGACATAATTTCACTCAAAAACTAAGAAGGGAAAATCGGGAGAAAATAGACTGGATCATCCTGGATTGGGATGGCTGTCTAGAGACTTGGAATGGATGTAGTGAACTTAAGTAAGCCACAGCTCCTGACTGTAAGTCCCTGCAGCCTCAGAGCTAGATAAGCTTAAAGGCTGCTCTGCTGAAAGATGTGGGGGTTGCAATCAAGCTGCAGAGGAACAAGAAAAAGGAAGGGGGGGGGAAACGCCCTCAAGTCTGTGGAAGAAGCACCGGTCGGAATTAAACTTATCAAGGCTTGTACACCCTTCTATACTATCTGGCTGGGATCCAGCTCATTTTTTTTCAGGCATGGTACCCTAACTGAGAAAAAAGGAAGCGGCCATAGACTTCCAAAGTACAGAATTATAGAATGCCTATTAGGGAAAAGTTGGATAATAAGCCTCAAATTGCTGCAGCTTGACCTACATTCTTTCTTGGTTTGAATTTTTTATAAAATTAGGTTTGAGTTGGTTTGAACTGCATATATCCAAATAGTCTGATTTTGTTTTTAGTTCCTGACCCTGAATGCTTAAGGTTCCAGGGAGAATAAACTACAGCAGGCTTACTTTTATCATTTGATAGTCCAGTATTTGCTTTCAATTACTCATGTCAGCTCCGGACCTCTCCGTTTACAAGAAACTTTACCACAAAGGGAACAGTATCTTTCTATTATAATTTTTCTCAGTAATAACTCCAAAACTATCTCTAGCAAATTAGAAGTGTTATCTTTTTACTGAATGTATTTTTTCTAACAAATGTATGCATGAATTAATATTTCCCCAAAATGTTTGTAATTTTAAATTTATTACTTTGAGTTCTACACAACTGTTATTTTTCATTATTTTATTACTACTATTACTGCTGTAATTTGAAATTGATGTTAACTGCTAGGGGAAAAAACACCAAATGGGAATATTCAAAGCTACCGTTAACTTTTTTTTTTCCATTCACTTATTTTAAAAAAAAGCTCTCCCAATACTTGGCAAGTTCCTATCAAAACGAATTGGCTGATATTGTCATCTCAAATTGCAGTAGGTAATGTTACGTCTCTGTAATTTATTAAAATTGTTGTTTCAAATGTTTTCAGAGAGGTCTTAAAGATCTTCTCAGGATCAAAAAATGCCATTCCTTCTTGCACGTAAAATATAGCTGAATCAATGCATCTTTTCATACAATGGTTTACCAAGACAATTAAAGACTTAGCACTGGCATGTATGTTACATGCTAAGCAGGGCTTATTTTCACTGTGTATTGTGAACTGTGTATTTGTGAACTGGGTTTAGTTTATTAGTTTATGATACAGTATATTGTGTGAATCTAGAAAATGATATAATTTAGAAATAAGGTCAAATGAAATTTAAACCATTCTTTAAAGAACTTTGTCCTGTGATGGAAAAATGTATTCATTTAATTTTAATTTTCTCACACTCTTACATTATTAAAATTCACATTTTTGTTATCTTTATGAAGAAATCTTCAATTAGAATGAAGGCTACTGCTAAGCTTGTAAGCCGCCCTGAGTCTTCGGAGAAGGGCGGGATATAAATGGAATTAAAATAAATAAATAAATAAATAAATAAATTTTAAATTAAATACATAAAGTTACCACATGAGCCAACAGTTTTCTTTGCTTAGCTTTCCCAATTTATAATCTTCAAATTTGAGCACGTTGATTTTTGTCTAATACTGAAAAATCTTTTACCAGCCTAGTGTGCATTGGTTTTTGAAAAGCATCTACATTATAATTTTTTGCATCCATATCTTTGCTAGGCAGGCAATAATAAACATCGACAGCATTTGTCTGTCTACTTCTCTCTCAAATGCTTTTATACTACAAGTTGAAACCTGTCTTGTTTATTTCTCATACTGAGTATTAGTATTTATAAAATGAAATCTAATAAATCCATTCCCTATGCCCTCCAGGAATATACTGTCTCCACTCCTGAAATGTCTTTTTTCTTTGTGAAAAGTCATGACTTGTTTCTTCTGTAAGGGTTTGATATGTGTTCTTGAGTTTCAGCAGCACAAATTTTTATTGTCTCTTGTTTAGTGTAACATATGTTCATCAGACCTATTCCTTTAACTGAAGAGTGGATTCTTAGTCCTTTTAAAAATGTTACATAGGGGAATGTAAAACTACAATTGTGATTCAGAGGCACATGAAATGCCTCTTTTAACCAGAAGATGATAAGGACTTTTCAATGTACGGAAAAAGAAAATTTCACCCCAAAAAAGATGTAAACGTGCCATGTCATTCTGAGATTAAACAGCCTAATACTCATATTAGCAGTTTTCTCCAGCTACTGAGAATTTTTCTTCTGTTACCTTGTAGTGCCACCACTAAACTGTAATCACATGGATATGATTACAATTCACATATCAAGTCACTCCATTGCTTATAATTCCCAACTCCTTCATCAATCAACTCTGTATACTCACAAGGAATGCTACCAATTTAAGAGAATCCAAGAGGAAAATCAACATGGCTAAATCAAAACTCTTATGTATAATACATTAATTATAAAGACAATGCTCTACTTGCAAAGGGGAAATTTATTGTTCATAAATCCATTTGGTTTGTGAATTCAAGCCTACTAAAAATATTCAACTGGAAGGTGGGAAAAGGCAGGAAAGAACTAGTTTAGGTTGGAGTTACAGTTTGTTTGTATTAGCGAGTTTGCAACTCAAAAGTTTTTATACAATATCTGTATAACGCGTGTAGTTTATTATAGCAAATAAAAGAAAATCAGATAAAAGAAAAACGGGAAGCTGGAAACCATGAACTTTATCATTCAAATGGCTTATGTATATGTGTGTGTGTGTGGGGGGGGTTGCCCTTAAAAAGTATCCAGAAGCTTCAGGTGGTACAAAATGCAGCAGTATGGGCAAGTTATATATGCTCTTAGAACAGTGTACATTACACCTCAGCTCAGCAAGTTGTATTGGTTACCACAGACATGTCAAACACAAGGCCCAGGGGCCGGATCTGGCCCGGGAAGTGGTTTCACGTGGCCCCCAAAGCCATCCTGGAAACAGTGAGGGAACGGCCCCCACTGCCTTCGCCCTGGCCCAGAGACTCTCCTCCTACCAGAGACCCCCAGATCTGTCCCACTCCTGCCCAGGCCCCCATAGGCACCCTTGATGTGAACGATGTAGAGCTGGCCACGCCCACCCAGTAGGCCACGCCTGACCAGGCCACACCCACCCGGCCCCCTGAGGGCAACCGCAATGCTGATGCGGCCCTCCATGAAATTGAGTTTGACACCCCTGGGTTACCAGTTTGTTTCTGAGTTCCAATTCAAACTAGCGACCTACATTTGGTAGGCCCCAGGAGACATGTCTTCTCTGTCATGGCACCTGCTTTATGGAATATTCCCCTCCCCCAAAATTAGATTAGCTCCACCCCTTTCCATATCCTGGAAGGGTCTCAAGATCTGATTATGTATCATTAGGCCTGGGGCTCTCAGGCAACTGGAGACACGTTTAGTTGGCTTTACTGCTGAGCTGGCTATTTTTATCCACTCTTCACCTAGGTTTGTATCTCTGCTTTTATATTATTTACTTTTTAATGTGGTTTTTTATATTTGTATTGTTTTTTTATATGTGGTTTTCTCCTAGAGTCACCCTGGGAGAGATGAGCAGATATTTATGATTGATAAATGAATCTCTCACTTCCCATTTGCCAGATTATTAGCACAGGCATGTTCTCATTCTGGTTAGTCCTGGGAGTGGACTCACTGTTGGCTCACCATCCACATATTTTGTGGGACCCAGGTAATATTCCCTTCAGTTTCTTTAAATAAAAGCCTCATCGCCTGCATGGGCTCAGACTCCATTAATCACTGTGTCATATGAGGAGGGCTCTCCAATTTTGCTCAAATATTCAAACTCTGCTTCTTGTAGTCTAGTGCTTTTATTAGAAGATTGACAAATAGGATTGGATAGCGGTAGATCGTTCTTTATGTTAGATGAACAATACATAGAACTTTATATTCCCATGTAATGGTTGAATATATATTACAGAATTAAGCAAACATTTATTTTAGTCGCCAAAGAGTTATGCTTTGGCTATACTTGTTTTGCAATGTTCTTAGTGGGACATCTGTGTAAGGTAGGATGATCTTTCTCAACATCAATCCAAAAATCTTGAAAACAGGTACTCCTTAACTTTGAGATGGTTTCATTGTAACCTTATACTTAAAGATACTCCTTAACCTTGATGGTCTCATTATTGGCAAGATTCAGCAAAGCTTTCTAAGCACAAAATAAGATAGATTTGGCAAACCTCAATGAGATTAAACCATCCCAATCAGGTGAGAAACAATGATTCATAATCTATATAGACTACTCTGAAACCTCCATGGAAGAGAGCCTCAAATATAGAACTAATCAGGAGGGTGCTGGATATTTGTTAGCTTTGAAGTTGTCTATCCCCATTCTCTCTTTGGAGTTCTCTGATTGGCAGAAACTTCATTGTCTTTTTTCTTTGTGTTATTGTATATTTGGATATTATTTTATTAGTGCCTTATACAATATTCTTTAGTATTCCTCTTTGATTATTTTCTTATATTATTATTCTTCTTACACTATTGTAAAGCCTTGAATATTCATTCTGGCCTCACCATTCTTTCCAACTCCAAAAGACCCTGTGACACCCATCCCCACCATCCATCTTGTTACTGCACAATTAACTTCACTTCTGATTGTCACTGTTTAAAAAATAGGTACAGGTTCTTGACTTACAACAGTTCATTTAGTGACTGTTCAAAGTTACAAAGTTAATGCACAATTAGCTTTAATGTATAGGTAGTCCTCGACTTAAAACTGTTTGCTTAGTAACTGCTTAGTGACCGTTTGAAGTTACAACAGCACTGAAAAAAGTGATTTATGTGTTTTTTACACTTACAACCATTGCAGTATCCCCATAGTCACATGATCAAAATTCAGATGCTTGGCAACTGGCATGTTTTTATGACAGGTACAGTGTCCTGGGATACTGTATCACCTTTTGTAACCTTCTGACAATGTCAGTGAGGAAGTCAGATTCACTTAACAACCATGTTATCAATTTAACAACTGAAGTGATTCGCTTAACAACTGTGGCAGTAAAGGTCCAAATATTATTATTTGGATATGTTTAATTAACCCAGTGGGCCCTGCTCTCTAATAATGTTCATGTGTTTTTTCAATGTCTTCCTGACAACAATTTCTACATTAACCTCAGATCTTTTCATCTTCAAAGAAATTCTGACATTTCTAGCTAATATTCAGTGAGTCAGAAACATTATACTTCACTGATTTATTAAGGAAAATAATCCAAAGCTACATATTTGTGCATGGTAAAAGTATGTGAACCTTTTCTTTCAGTCACTGCGTGTCCTCCTTGGGCAGCAATAATTGTAGCATTTCTTGTTAACTGTTGATTACTCCTGCACATTGTCTTGGGGGAATTTCAGCCATTTCTCCTTACAGAGCAGCTTCAGTTCAGGGATGTTGGTGGCCTTTTTCATATGAACTGCCTGCGTCAGCTCCTTCCATAACATTTCTATAAGATTAAGCTCTGGGCTTTGACTTGTCTATTCCAAAACATTAACTTTCTTCTCTTTTAATCATTCCATGGTTGCATGATTTATATTTTGGATCACTGTCTTGCTATATGATCCACTTACTTTTGAGGATCAGTTCCACGGACTGATTCCCTGTCATTTCCCAATAGAATTTGCTGGGACAATTCAGAATTCATAGTTGCATCATAGACCATACTTCTACCCTTTATCCAGAGGCAGCAAAGCAGGCCCAAACCATGCTACTGGCATGGCCATATTCCAGAAATGGGTTAAGGTTTTTACATTGGAAAGTAGTATTTTGCCAAACAACACTTTTTCTTCAAGGACAATTCACTACAGCCCATTTGCTGCGACCAACTCGCTGTGGCTAACTCGCCATGGGACAACTTGCCACGCCCAACTTGCTGTTGGACAACTCGCTGCAGAAAATTTAGCAATTCAATTTAATTATTTAAAATAAACAAATATTTTATTTTTTGTCATTCGCATTTTGTTCTCTCCCTCCTTTTGTATTCTTTCCCTAATGATTCTATTCCACCATTTCTTTGATATTACTGTAACTCTTGTTCCGCAGCGAGTTGTCCTATGACGAGTTGGCCGCAGCGAGTTGGCCATGGCAAATTGTCATAGACCCCTCTGAGATTTCCTGGAATATTACACACCTTGTTCTTGATGTGATCTTGGTTAGTTAACCGCTCCTGGGATTATATTGGTGTTGAACTGTTATTTATTGTACAATATCTGCCTGGCAGTGAACTGGTGGAGTCCAAACTCCTTGGAAATAGTTTTGTAGCCTTTTTCAGCAAGGTGGACATCAACTGATTTTCAGAGATGTTCAGAAATCTCCTTTCTTTGAGCCATGTCACAATTCCACATGTCTGTTTTGTGAAGATCAGACTTTGATGGTGAATACCAGAGTTATGTTGTTTAATAAGACAGGACATCCCACATTCACACCCAATTATCAATTGAATGAAACATCTGAATCTACTTTCCTCTGCAAATGAACTAGTAATCCTACAGGTTCACATACTTTTGCAACAAATATGTAGCTTTGGATTATTTTCTTCAGTAAACCAATGAACATATTCCTGTGTGTGTTTGTGTGTGTGTGTGTGTGTGTGTGTGTGTGTATGAGAGAGAGTGAGAGGGAGAGGGGGAGGGAGAGAGAGAGAGAGAGAGAGGGAGGGGGAGAGAGAGAGGGGGGGAGAGAATGTTCTGGTTCTGTCTTACAAATCTCCTGAGCTTCCAAGCAATAAGAACAAGAATGCTGGGACCTTGTCAAACAAGCTTCTTGTCTTATGAATTCCTCCTGCTTCCATCTTATGCCATAAATTTTGGAGGAGGTTTGAGGGATCCCTGCCAATAATTCTGTCCCATTTGTATTGGTATGTATTGTGAGAATGATTTCTTCCTGAGCAAATCCATGCTAAGATCCTAGAAAGTTTATATACAAACTAGGAGGGATGACCTCCAGAGGACAACTTGTAATCATCATTGCACCACAATGATCTTATGACCTTTTTCATTGATGAAGATTCTGCAACTCTGTCATGACAACTGCCCAGACAGACATTGTGCCCTCCTGAGGTGAAATTCACACCATCCTTTTGGTCTTCCAAAAGGGCCTGAAGACCTGGTTCTACCGAATGGTTTGGAGCCCTAATGTTGGTGGCATCATTCTGGAGGTAACTAACCCCCCACCTCTCCCCCATGTGCATCTTGCTCCCTTCCCCCATTTTTGTTAACTTTAAACTTTAACATTACCATTTCTTGTTTTGATGTTTTAATGTTTTTAATGATTTTAAGCTGTCTAGAATTGTCACTAGATGAGATAGCAGCATATAAATTGAATATTGAAATAAAATATGCCATGCCCCAGAGTGGCAAACTGCAGCCTCCATTCACCCGACAAAAGCCTTAGACTTTACAACTGAACTAGCATGTCCGTGCTCTAAATACTGGTAACAGCCGATAGTTTTTCTAAGATGGTCTACTTTGGGGGTCTCCAACCCTGGTCCATGGACTGGCACCGTTCCACGGCATGTTAGATGTCAACGCTGCTAACATTGAATGTTATTGCTTGACAAGAGATGAAGAAGTAGCTATTTCATATGTTAAACTTGTGTATTGCTTTAAGACTTGTGTATTGTTTTAGTTTAAGGTTAGGAGGGGGGGATGAGTAGGATTGCACTTTTCAAGGCCATCTCTAACTAAGAAGATAAGGCTTTGGCGGGTCTTCTAATGGAAGGGAAACTGATTCTTTAAATTAATTGGAGAATAATATTAAGGACAAAATTAGAAAGGTGGAGAATTGTGTTTTAATATATTGTGCAAGGGGCGGAGATTTCAGATTCCAGCTTCCTTCGAGCAAGCATTTGCCGGTGTATTAGGCTAATAAAGGACTTTTAAGGTAAACAATGCCTCAGAGTCACTTGAAAAGCCCATACGTCGGAAACTTGACATTAGAAACTAGTCCACGCAAACAAGCGAAGACCCATCTGTGGGATGCAGGCAGCACAGAAAACCACACCCCTTCCAGTCCACAAAAAAATCTCTCTCCACAGAACTGGTCCCTGATGGCCAAAAGGTTGGGGACCCCTGGTCTACTTCATTCTTTGCCATGGCTTTTCTTTTACTGAGGAAAACAGCCATTTATTCATGTTCTTAAAAATCCCAAGTTGCCCAAACTCCTGATTCATGATATAGGCTACCATTCATAGTATGCTTCTAGCAGACCCAACTACTAGAGCTTAATATCCAGCTATCTTTAGATAATTACCCACAGAAGTTCATGTTACAGCAATAATTTTGTTGCTGCAGCCAAAGAGAAACTTTTAGCAACAAAGATTGAGGGAGACAAAAAGTACACACTGTCCATTTATGCTGCTCTGAACAGGGGTATTTTGCTATGGACCAGAGGGAGGAAAAACATTCTATATCAGAAAGAAGTGGTTTCTGATCTTTCAAAGACCCCCAGAGAGGGAGGAGATGTAATAAAGAGGGCGACAATGTAAGTTACATGATTATATGAACAACCCATTGCTACCTAGCAAAATGACTGAGAAGCACAAAGCAAGGTGACCACTAGACTGTGGGAAAGGAGGAAAAAAACAGCACTGGATTTAAACTGTACGAAAGAGGAGACTATAGCCTCACATAAACACAGAGTAGTCACTTGCCTAAAGTAATTTTATTTTAGTATCCATTGAAGATTATTTAGCTGTACCAACTTCACTATTTAGGCAGATTCTGCATTTAAAGGTAAAGGTAAAGGTTCCCTCGCACATGCGTGCTAGTCGTTTCCGACTCTAGTGGCCAGTGCTCATCTCCGTTTCAAAGCCGTAAAGCCAGTGCTTGTCCGAGGACGTCTCCGTGGTCATGTGGCCGGCATGACTAGACGCCAAAGGGGCACGGAACGCTGTTACCTTCCCACCATAGTGGTCCCTATTTTTCTACTTGCATTTTTACGTGCTTTCGAACTGCTAGGTTGGCAGAAGCTGGGACAAGTAACAGGCACTCACTCTGTTACACGGCACTCGGGATTCGACCTGCCAAACTGCTGACCTTCTGATCGACAAGCTCAGCGTCCTAACCCACTTAGCCACCACATCCCTTATATTCTGCCTTTAGATAATTGCAAATAAGAGAATAAGTCATTTGCAAATTGAGGTTATAGGCAAATAACCTGTGGAATAACTTCTATTGGTAAACTATTGGTAAATATACAGTAGATAGAATACCTCTAGAAAAAATATCTAGTTAATGTTTTTTTTAAAATTATCTTTTCAGAATAATATAAAGTCACAGGTGCTAGTTCTTGAGCTGGTGTTGGTCTTAGGCAAATGGAGCTCTTCCCCAAACCTAAGAAGTAATAATGTATCAGCATAGTATGTGGATCCAAGTAATGTGGCCTTTTGCAATTGACACGTGAAAATTTTGTCAATGCACAGATTTTCTAAGTGATCACCAAGATTTTTTAGTATGGCACCCAGTGGGTCAATAACCACTGGACAACGTCTGATTTATGCTAGAACCTTTCAGTTTTGATTTTCAGATCTGAATACATTATAACCTTCCCTAATTCTTTGTCTTCTATTCTGCTATCCCCTGCTATTGCCAACTATCTATACTTTCTTTTAAACCACAGTTATAGCTACTGTATTATAAGCCAAGACTTTAATGGTTTGTATTCAGAAATCCCACAATATTTTAACCTGCTTATTTACAACTACTATTTCTAAATCCTATTTTCTCATCAATTTTTCATTAGTTGGCACAGGATAATTTTTACACGTTTCAGTGAATCATTTTGGTAGCGGTCTGTGGTATAGTCAGCCACGTTTAAAGGGTTTGGCATTTTTATCCACATATTGAGTCCTTCACAAAGATCTAGGAGAGGCAGATGTTGTTCTTTGATGGTGTTAAAAGTATCATTGCAGGAAGAAAGTTGCCTTTTGCAATTGACTGATGGTGATTCTGTCAATGCTGATGGTGTTCCAAATGGGATTCCAGTTGTTTGGGGACTGGAATCAAGGCATTTATCGCTATTAGCACTACCTTTGCTTTCTTTTATTGTAGTTGTTCTACTTTTATTTGCAGGTTTTATATTTTGTGATTTTCTCCAGATTTTCTCTTCTCTTCTGCTGTCTCCAGGTACTGCTATGTCTACTATCCAGCTTTTTGGTATTTTTTTTATTGACAACAGTTAAGTGTGGTATATTTTGTGGCAGTTGCTTGTCTGTTTGAATTCTAAAGTCCCAGGATACTTTAGCTTCTATTATTGTCTACTTCATGGTCCTATCAGATCTTGCTTATAGACAAATAGCATTTCTTGCAGATATTCCAAGGCAACATTGTTGATACTTTGTCAGATCATTGTTTGTAGTCAGTCTGTGTGATTTTGCAGCAGATAACTAAGTGGTCTACTCTTTCTTCAGCTTCTTGGCAGAGGCAACATTTGCTTCCTGTTGCTGTCTTTTCAATTCTGGCTTTATATGCATCTGTTCTTAAGGCTTGGTCTTGTGCAGCCAGAACCAATCCCTCGTCTTTCTTCAATTTTCCCGCTCTTAGTTATTGCGAAGTATTGCTATTATCTGTTTTGCTTGCTATTTTTTTAATGTATTGGCCTTGTAAAACTTTGCCTTGCCATGTCTCTTTTCTATTCTTCATTTGGTCTTTCTTATAGGCCAGTTTGGTCTCTCCAGTACTCAGTAAGGCTTCCTGGTTTACTAGCTTCAGTACATCCCTGATCAAATGCCTCTTTATCTTCTTCAACTGTCTGATGTACCGTATTTTCCGGCATATAAGACGACTTTTTAACCCATGAAAACCTTCTCAAAAGTCAGGGGTCGTCTTATACGCCGGGTGTTAGGGTTGGGGGCGGTTTTATTGTCCGATGTTACAGGAAAAACCAGAGGCAACACCCCTCCACACATACACACATGCAGGCAACCTCGGCAGCTCATTGATAGGGGGGAGGAAGGGGGAGAGAATCACAAAATTGCTGTCTCATTCCAAAAACAAGCCCTGCTTCACCTACTCACCCCCCCCCCCACTGCACACGGCTCGGTCCATGACCCAGCGCTCCAACAAACAAGGGAGGTCGCCCGTAATCAGCAAGCCCGACTATCAGCTGATCGCTGGTTCCTGGCTCTGCAAACCCGACGACCAGCTGCTTCACAGCGTTTGCACGCGCCTGCATCGCAGGGCTTTGCTGAGGACCCTGCAGGCACTCAGGAGGACAGCCCAGTCTGCCTTGCCGTACAGGGAGCCTGGGCACTACAAAACATGCTAGCTGTTCCCTTGCCTGCCGACGGACCTGTGCCGGGACTGCATGCTATAGCCTGCGCGCTGGAGGCAAGGGCCGGCTGTTTTCCGTCGGTGTCAGATGGACCGGAGCCGGGGACTGCTGGAGGGCGGCCCTGGGATGTGCCCGCTGGAGCCAGATACGGATGGGGGGGCAGTTGGTTGGAGAGGGATAGGCACACACTGGGAGCACGTTAGCGTTTTCACCCGGGTTGGGGTAGAGGGGGTTTGGAGAAGAGTCACCTAGGATACTAACAGCAGCAAGGTTTACAACGCTGAAGTTGTCGAGAGTCGGAAGCATGTGGAGGTTAAAGAAACGCAGGCAGGCTCTGGATGCTGGAAGTGTACTTTGTACATTGTTAAGCACATTGATTTGTGCTTTAGATTGTAAGCTGCCCTGAGTCTTCGGAGAAGGGTGGGATATAAATGGGATTTTTTTTTTTTAAATTGCGTCTTGGAGACAGGGAGGGCTGGGCAGGCAGGCAGGGAGAGAGAGCTGACCCACCCAATCCAAGCAGACTTTGTATGCAGTGGGGTAGTCTTATATGGCGAGTATAGCCCAAACCCTATAATTTAACAGGAAAAGTAGGGGG
The DNA here is from genome assembly GCF_964194415.1 of Vipera berus. Taxonomy (NCBI): domain Eukaryota; kingdom Metazoa; phylum Chordata; class Lepidosauria; order Squamata; family Viperidae; genus Vipera; species Vipera berus. The sequence continues at coordinate 59,611,029 of NC_138206.1, forward strand.
TCGTCTTATACGCCCAGTCGTCTTATACGCCGGAAAATACGGTACTTGCAATATTCCACATCCACCTATTTTCCTTGGTAAATTAAACCTGTGAACTTCGCTCCATGGATGAATGACATAGCTCATTATTTCAGGGCATATAATAACAACAACAATAAAGTTGGAAGGGACCTTGGAGATCATCTAGTCCAACCCCCTGCTCAGGCAGGAAACCCTATACCATTTCAGACAAATGGCTGTCCAGTCTCTTCTTAAAAACTTCCAGTGTTGGAGCATTCACCACTTCTGGAGCCAGGTTGTTCCACTGGTTAATTGTTCTAACTGTCAGGAAGTTTCTCCTTAGTTCTAGGTTGCTTCTCTCTTTGGTTAGTTTCCATCCGTTTCTTCTTGTCCTGCCTTCGGGCGCTTTGGAGAATAGCTTGACTCCCTCTTTTTTGTGGCAGCCCCTGAGGTATTGGAACACATTTCTTGCAGTGAATTAAATTTGTGCTAGTTCCTTTTTGATAACTTCAATGCAGACAACCTTATTCTGTTGTTTTTGTGCTGTTCTGGATGCTCAGTTATTCTTTGTTTCAATTCTTCTTTTAGTTAGAGGGCCTTGTTCTTTCTGAGGAGAAGGCAGAGGAGAGGGTGCCTGGTTTGGGAATGAAAGTGATTCAGTATCTATGCTGGTGTCCATTATGCTGACTTCATTTGATTTGCTTCTACAATATGAACTATTTCTGGCAAGGCTTCAATTTCTTTCCCTTGGGTAGGCCTTTGCAGTTCTTCCAATCTGCTTCTTTGAATAGTTTCTTTCATATTATAAATCAACCTTGATCTGCTAGTCACTGTTCTGTCATTTCTGGTTCTGGATGTTGTTTCCAGAACTGGTGCATTCTTTTCAGATATCCTCTTTTTGTTGGACTTGATTTGTAACAGCATATTATTATGTCTTTGTTTTCAATTCTTGTATATTTGTGCCAGGTAAAGACTTCTTCACCCAGGAGTCCTGCAGTTGCTGGTCCTGGTTGCTCAGCCAACAGTCCCGAGTCCTCTATGCCAATTTGTCCAGGAGCTCCAACATCTAGCACACTGTCCTTGTTGATCTAGGAAGCAACCAATCTGATACGGGTTTCTCTGTAAAATTACTTCTCACCCTGTTATTTATGGGAGAGTGACTCTGCATCTGGCTCCTCTGATGAGACCTGTCCAATATGGTTGAACGTCTGGCATAGCATCCCTTTCTCACAGCACCCAAGGCCACAACCACATCAAGGTAGTACCTCACTGGGGGGGGGTTGTTGTTATGGTTGGTAGCACAGTCAGCCATATGTTTAGACTGGATTTGAGATTTTTATTAATCTATAGTCTTTCCCAAAGACCTGGATATTAGATTTGTAACCTTCCTTTTGAAAAAAAAATGGGGGGGGGGGGGGGAGTCAACTCAGTGGCAAACATACATCTGCCTCTTTTTTTCTCTACAACAACCACCCTGTGAGGTGGGGATGGGTAGGTAGGCTGAGACAGAGAGACTGGTCGAAAGCTGCCCAACTGGCTTTCATGCCTAAGGGAGGACTAAACCTACAGTTTCTTGGTTTCTACATAAGCATTTTAAGGACTAAACCGGCTCTCTCATAAGGAAGAACACACATCAATTCATTTCCCACAGTGAGTGTGGTAGGTGGGTTGTAAATGTGGTGAATAAGCACTCATCTCTGGACAAGTCAGTTGGATTGTGATAGGTAGCTATAGAAATTGAATAAAGAAATAAATTTAATTTTATGCTATTAATAACCAAAAGATCAAAAGTCCTGTGCTCATTAATGTTCCTGGCATTTTTACATTGTAAAAATCTAAAAAAAAATAATCTGAGGGATTGTCTTTTTTCAAGTCTCTGCCCATCCAACTAGGTCAGGCAGAATGGGCATGCTGCAGATCCCATCAGCCAATAATGTCAGGGACCAAAAGGTGAGTTTTTTCTGGAGTGGTTTTATTCTCTCTTCAGATAACAGAAAGGCCCCAACCCTGTTACCCTTTCATAAGTCCCTAAAATCCTGTCTATGTTCCGCAGTATGCGGTGCTGAATGTGACAAGAGTCCCATTTTTTCCTGGCTATATTGCTAACTGGTCAAATATCTTGTATATTGAATTAGACATTTTAAATGTTTTTTAACTGATTTTACTGTTTTATTGTTTTAAAATAAGTTTTTATAATTTTTTAATTGTAACATATCTTCTGAATTGTAAGTTGCCCAGAGTCATTGACCAAGATGGGCAGCCATAGAAATTGAAGGGAGGGAGGGAGGAGGGAAGGAATATCTAAAATGGTTACTGACAGGATTTGATAGATTTCTAACATATTTCTAGGTTCATTATATTCAAAAGGTACCATAAACTAGAGTAAATTGATAGTAAATGATGAGAAATATTTAATACAAAAAAGAGAAATGAAAGGATTTACTTAGGTCAAAAGCAAGAAAGATTCCAATTTACCATTCAATTTAACTGACTTAAAAATTAAAACTTTTTTCCTTGCTTTCATCACACTGTAAAGTAGTCAACTTAAACAAATATAATTTTACATATTAAAGCCCATATAGGGGGAACCAATTTTCCTTTTGCTGTACTTCTTTCCAATTTACTCAGTAAAATATCAAAATTTTACACTATAAAGGTAAAGGTTGCCCCGCACATGCGTGCTAGTTGTTTCCGACTCTAGGGGCCGGTGCTCATCTCCGTTTCAAAGCCGAAGAGCCAGCGTTTGTTCGAGGACGTCTCCGTGGTCATGTGGCTGGCATGACTAGACGCCAAAGGTGCACAGAACGCTGTTACCTTCCCACCGTAGTGGTCCCTATTTTTCTACTTGCATTTTTACGTGCTTTCGAACTGCTAGGTTGGCAGAAGCTGGGACAAGTAACAGGCGCTCACTGTGTTACACGGCACTCGGGATTCGACCCGCCAAACTGCCGACCTTCTGATCGACAAGCTCAGCGTCCTAACCCACTGAGCCACCGCATCCCTTTTTAAACTATACATGAATATAAAACATATACATATGTTTCACTTCATAAAATTACCTATGCATTCCACACAGTATTAAAAATTTGATTCCTGTAATGTTTAACTAGACAAAACAGTGCACCATAGGGCAGAAACATTTTTTGAACCAAGGTACCTACAGAATGTGTCCAAAATTGGGGACCTATGGGTCCCATGGAAATGAAATTTGGCAACTTTTATAAAACATTTCATAACATAAACATTTCCATAAAGCAGTTTATATTTTAAATGGTCTATAACATATAGAATGAAACCAAAATATAGGACCCATGACTCCCATGAAATTGAAATTTGGCAAATTTTATAAAATATTTTATGACAAAAATTATAAAACAAAAAAGTTTGACATAATACAAAATGTCATAAAACATTTTCTCTGATGATGTTTGATTGCGCTATAAAGTTCAATATGGGCTAGTTTCAAGGCAAATACATCTCTGAATATCTCCCTGAATTTTTAAGAACTTTTCAAGTACACTAGAAGCTCTACCATTCTTGAAGGCATTGAGGAATCTGGTATGGAAATATCTCTGAAACAATGGCCCAAGGGGGCATGGGTTGTCTAGTTTTTCCTTGAAATTGAAAAAAGAAAAATCACAAGGTAGAAATATACTAATATCCAATACAGAAGTAACATGTCTACTGAATGAATGCCTTGATTGCTTACATTCAGATATCCAATTGGAACTATCTCTGTAGAGACATGTGGTTAGTTAATTAAATACCAAATGTATTGTTATGAATTCTCTAAGAGAAATAAATTCAAAGCTCAATATTTAGTACATAGATGAGTAAAGTTCAATGATAAGTAAAATCCTTCGAAATCAATCCCCTTAAATTTTTTGGTTAATTTTTTCACTATGCTTAGAATTTCATTAGTATGTTTCTACCATGAAAACTCATATAGCAAATAAATTACTTCTGTGATTGAACCCATTTTGCATTGGTAGAAGAAGAAAATCATATTACTTTTCAAAGACATACTTCTGTTTTTAATAGGTGTAAATAAGAAAACATGTCTTATTTTGAGTTTTCAAAAAGAAAAAAATACTGTATTTTCTTGTCAAATATTTCCTTTGTGATTTTTTTCCTTTTAGAAATTTGAATTTTTATTATTTAAAATATATAAATACTTGAATAAAAATACTGAGAAATTCTAAAACAATGAATTTACTCAATTGTTTATTAGTATATACAATTATCACCTGATGATTCAAATATTTCATGTTCTGATGATCAATAAATGCTATGCTAAAAATTATGTTCTTGAATGCCGCTATATTTATATAGAAAGGCCTTGAGGAAATTATTTTGTTACAGAGATGCTATGGGATTCATGCTTTATTTGAAACGTATCTGTAAGTATCCTAGAAACTGTTCCATTTTGCAAGGTACTTAGTAACATATATTAACTTGACTTCGAAAAACTATTCAATATTTTCAGAGGTTCATATTCTTCTGAACTACATGTAGAAAATAAAGTTATGCTCTTGTATCAGCATTTTTCTATTAAAAATTAAATCAATATATCATTTACCTGAGTGGAGTTAGATAGTTGTTTTTTCCACGGCTCCTCTGCGCTGCTGGTCAGGTTTGTGCGGTTATGAGGTAGAGAGAGTGCGTTTCGCTGCAGGTAAGGCACGTTTCCATTACTTCCACTTCCTGTTATGTGATTATTGCCTATCAAAATAGTGTCTGTACTACTCAGCGTTCTTGCTGTGCTGCAGGGAACTGAGCCTGCTGGAAAGGGTCCATTTGCCATAGGCTGCCCAAGACAGGTTGGACGGATTCCGTGCTGTGTGATGTTAGGCACTCTGGTTAGAGCAACCTGTGGCTGCTGACCAGAGACAGAGTTTGTAGGCAGTGATGAGTCAGCTGTTGGCCCATTAGCAATTCCAGTAGATCGTACCTGTGCAACTCCCATCTGCCTCATCTAACAAAAAGGGAATACAATGTTTAAGAAGACAGGCAAATTATTTCAAATTATAATTTCTTCAAGCATTTTTGGTGGAGCAGGTATCACAAGCCCAAACTATGCTCTTCTGAAGTTTATGAATATAAAGGTATGCCCTATAAAAGACAGCCCAAAATTATACAATCATTCTGTCTGAGCAAGATTGTATTGAGCAGTAACGATGTAAAAAAATTGTTATCCCTTTGGCATATTTTATAGGCAAAAGCTGCATTTTTGTGCATTCTTAATTCATTGTGTACTTGTAACACAGAGCAATGTACTTCTCAAGTAATGATGCTATGTTGGCAAAAAAAATAAATGCTGCAGCAGCACAGTAAAACATAGTAACAATCCAGTAGGAATAAGTGATACAGCCAGGAGCAGTGGTATGGCTCAACATAAAGTGTTTGCTCCAGGTTTTCTGAAAGAATACAGTGTTAAAGCCAGACATATTTTTTTGATAAATTTATTATACAAAAGTATGCATGTTCATTAGGAAAAAAACCCTGTGCTTCAAATAGGTATCTTGTCATCTAATAAAGACAGTAATAGTAAAATAACACTTTTGAGGTTTTACTTCACTGAATTCTTTAGCATCTCTATTTAAGTTCAAAATTAATGACAGAAAATAAATGCCATATTATGAATGTGTACTACTTCCATGTCAGTAATTGAAGAATAATTGCACTATATTATTTCATTGCCTCTATGAAAAAATAACCCTATGCTAATTCACTATATGAATTCCTTTTAATCTATTTATTCATCCATCCTTTTTTCCCCACTTACAACCCTGACCAAGAATGACTAAAACATTCATAAATATTTAAAATCCTAGAATTTAAATGTCCAACCAATTTCATTTCATAAGACAATCTGCAAAGTAAATGTGTTTGCTGGCACCTGCTGGTGTTGCTGCATCAAGACAAACTGACTCTCCAGCTGTTCCAGCATAAGCTTCTGTGCTGGATTTAAACTATTTCTATTTGCACGCAGCTGTTCCAAGTGCTGAAAAAGAAATAAAAATATATCTCGTATCACAATATGACTAATGTTATCTCCTTATTTACTTTCTTTTTAAAACTATTTTTTTAAAGTTTTAACTTTTTCAGTTATGCAATAACAAAGTAAAATCTACTCAAAATCAGGACAGTTCCAAATCGAATTCCTTATGGCGAGACAGTTTATATAATAACAAAGTTGTTAACTTTGATGACAGATGCTGACATCAAGTCTTGGCAAAATTCATGATGTTTCACAGAGAATTCCACGCTGTACAGTATACATAACAATAAACATTGATGGCTTTACATCTATCTCTACAGTTTTTTGTTTTGTAAATCCCCTTATTTTGAGAGAAAAAAATCCTGGTTTAAAAGAGGCATTTAGCCAGTTAAAATACCAGAGCTGTCCATTTTTTTGATTCAGTATACCAAGAATAACTTTTGAGTATTTCAGTTATTTTGTAGGGTATCAAAAATATACCCTACAAAAAAGTACTCTCAGAGCACTATATGAAATGACTATTTTGTTACATGTTTCTCATAACAATACAATGTGTTTTCATACAAATACAGTGCTTTCAAGTAACATGCACAATGTGTAGAAAAACTAAAAGTAACATTTTTATGATTTAATTTAAATATCTCAGAAGAGGAAAGCAAATACATAAATACAAAAACATTTAGTAAATACACGCACATACACTAAAAGGAAATACATCAGAAAAAAATTAGTTAAGTCATGAGGCAAGATGTGAACATGCTGATTTTATAGTTATATGGTATTAAGTAAAAACAAATACACAAAACTCTTCACCTGTAATTTCTGTGGTGTCAAGCACCAAGAATGTATTTGTTGCTGTACCGGAGGAGGATGTGACACTGTGTGGCCACTGCTCCAAGCCTCTAAAGTGTTCTAAAAACAATTAACAACAATAATAAGAGCACTGGTAGTAGAGTATCTAAAATTCAAATTATCTCAGTGGTGCTCACTACAAATCGATTCTTAAAAAAACAGTAAAATACTGCTAAATACAATAACATATTAGTTAATAGAATAATGTGAGATAATGCAAAAAAAAACAACCAACCAATTATGATGAATAATTAAATAAAACCAAATGATATATATTTCAAAGTTCACCAAAATTCATCTTAGTTTCTGCAATACCATCCATGTGATGATTCAGCATTCTAAATATAAGCAAAGATGATAGAAAAAATGGCCCTTTTCATACCCTCTGCTATGGTACTATTATAGCTATTGTAATGGTGAACTACTCTTACACCAATGTCACAGTTGTGAATACTATAACTATTATAAAGACCTATCTTGGTAATGGCCTAATTCTTCTGAAGGGCTGATTCTTGAAACTAATTGGGGCTCTCATATGAGTATATATACCTTGGTTGGACTAGATGGTCTTTTCCTCTTGGCTGGACTGGACAGGTCATCTACATGGCTAGAAGGAATCATGTGTAGTGGCAACTGCTGTGAAATAGGTGTCTGACTGAGGCCTAGTACAGGTTCAGTATTTTGATGAGGTTTACAAGCCTAGGAATCAGAGGGAGAGAAAATATGGTTCTATTCATTTTAAATTGTTCCTTGAATAATATCTTTTACCAGGTGTACATTTTAAAAAGGGCTGTGAATTTACTCTGAACTTATTTACTGGAAATCAATTTCATAGTATCAGAGAAGTAGTGTGTACCTTTCATGGGTTTGTTTTCAAAACAGACAGACAAAAAACTGCTGCAAATTCTATGTGGGATGATATCTTTGTGATAATTATGAAATCCACAAAGGTTCTAAAATGGTACCCCCATATTTCTTCCATGACAGGGAGGTTTTTTTTAATCTCCCTCTGCTATTAAGTCTTATTACCAGTGAAAACTAACTCTGTGCTACAGCAAAATAATTTTGACTACTACGATTGATTGAAAAGAACCCTTAAAAAGCTGGGCACCTGCAGAACATAACCCAACTTCTCACCTGTTGTGTTGTGTTCATGGCACCCTGCCTGGAGGTAAGCTCTGCGGGGATTGGTAGGCTCCATGCCTCCTCAATACTAGGAAGTAATTTAGTTTTATTCTGTAGACTACCTTGTGGAAGGTTACACAACTGAGCCTAGGAAAAATTATGTAAAAAGTGAATTTAACACAAGCCTAATTTAGTAAGATCAAGTCCATGAAATTTTTCCTAAATTCTGTACTCTGTTATGTCTTAGAAAGGATCAATTTTAAATCTGGGACTTCAGAGAAATGCTAAGGATAAAGAGGGTAACCAGATATAAACCTTTGTGAGAATTGGAACAAAACTGAGCTCTGATTTCAGTGGTCTCATTAATCCTTTGGTTCTGAAGTTGCTAACAAGAGCAAAAGATAGTGTGTGTATACTCTTGCTAAATGCTATGATAACTTAAAATGTAGACAACACAAAATATGCATAAATTATATCAAGATACAAAAAATAATACTTAAGAATAGAGAACCACTTAAAATGAAAAATCAAATGAAACTGCAAGCTATGGCATGTCCTGAATGCATATGGAAACAGACTGTGAAGCTCATGAAACAATCACATATAATATGTCTGTATCCCTTATTTTCCTCCTCCTTTCTAACTTGATGTTATGGCTAAATAGATTCCTATTTTAAGACCATGTTTTTACCTGTAAATACTTTATTCGTGCTGCAAGCGCAGAGGTATTACTACAGTTTTTGCTTCTGGTTGCATTTAAGTAGCATTTAATGGCATCCTGAGACTGATTGCAGGATTCATAGAGGGTGCCAAGATCCATCCAGGCTGCAGCATGGCCATGGTCCAATTGTACAGCACAGATATAGGCCTGTAATGCATCCATAGGCTGATTCTGTTGTTGATACAGCACGCTAAAAAGACAAATGCTCAATTCTAAATAAAATAATACCCAAAGTTTCATCATTTGTCTCAGCTTGTACTTAAAGAAGTGATAAGTCATAATTCTGTAGAACAATAAAGCTGTCAAACCTCAATTTACTATAATGGAATGTTTGGAAGTGCTTCAAATATCTTTTTAAACAAGAAGTTGTATTGTACAGTACTTAGTAAATTTTGCCTACCAGTTAGCCTTAACATTAACTTTGAGAATATATACATCTTAGATGTGAAGTAATAATAATAATCATAATAATAATAAGTTGGAAGGGACCTTGGAGGTCCAGTCTCTTCTTAAAAACTTCCAGTGTTGGAGCATTCACCACTTCTGGAGGCAAGTTGTTCCACTGGTTAGTTGTTTTAACTGTCCAGAAGTTTCTCCTTAGTTCTAGGTTGCTTCTCTCCTTGACTAGTTTCCATCCATTTCCATCCAAGTATATCTAGCATAAGACATTCTAATAACTTTATATTTCATAAAAACTATTCTAAGATACTTATAGGATAAAACATCTATTAAAAGCCATCTTGCTGAATTATATTAAATTTTGTTTTATTACATAATAATATTAATAATAATGATGATGATGAGGAGGAGGAGGAGGAGTTGGAAAGGACCTTGGAGGTCATCTAGTCCAACCCCCTGCTCAGGCAGGAAACCCTATACCATTTCAGACAAATGGCTGTCCAGTCTCTTCTTAAAAACTTCCAGTATTGGAGCATTCACCACTTCCACTGATTAATTGTTCTAACTGTCAGGAAATTTCTCCTTAGTTCTACGTTGCTTCTCTCTTTGATTAGTTTCCATCCATTGCTTCTTGTCCTGCCTTCAGATGTTTCTCTCATAATCTCTTACCCTATAGAACACCATGTGTCTGCACTTGCTTCTGATTTATCAATAGATTGCCTATAAGAAATAAAGGCATCCTGAACTTTCCCAATACTTGAATAGCACCTGAAAGAAAAGATGGATAAAAAGAAATAGAGAGGCTGATTTTATAATTGTTTGCTTTTAATATTGCATGGATTAATTTCAATTCATGTATTCTTACAATTTGCTATCTGGTTCAATTTATCTTATCAATTTCATCAGAATCAATTTCACCAGAAACTTGCAACCATCAAAAAATATCTATGAAGTACAAATGGCAATTGCATGCATCATTCATAGGTTATCTATTTATAATAACTGCTAATATTACATAATAAATGGAGAACCAGTACAGAAGGAAATATGAACTGAAAACAACCAATATTTGATGTGGAAAATCTGTCTTTTATTTCTCTTCCTCCAAACTAAATTAAAGGAATTAGTTCCAGACCTCATAACTAAGGCTACACAAAATTAATTTAAAATATAGAATTCAGTGATATTATTTTAGAATACAATTAATCATTAAAATTGGAATAGAATATAAACCATCAGGAGTATTTTCATACATTTTGCAGACTATTAAGCAAATAAAATAATAAAATTTCAGATTTATTTGCACTTAATACAGCAAGACGCATAGTCCTTGACTTATAACTCCAATAGAGACTGGAAAATTCTTCATTAAGTGGAGTTGTCATTACACCCTATTAAGTGGAGAGGCATCACATCCAATTTTATTATTTTTTGCTGCAGTCATTAAGACATCATGTGACCCCAACCTACAACCTTCCTAATGGATTTCCCAATGACTCTGCTTGTTGGAAGCTGGTTGGGGAGGTCACAAATGGCAGTCCCAGATACTACAACAGCCATAGATGCATGATGGTTGGCAAGCCCCTGAATCCCAGTCACATGACCATGGGGCCATTGCAACAGACCTAAGGGCAAGGACCAAACATTAATTTGCTTTGTTTTAGGATCGTGGCAACTTCAGACAGTTGCTAAATGAAAGGCCGTATGTTGAGGACTATCTCTACATAGGCACACGAAGACTGTCAGAAACTAGCAATGAAAAATTGAAGAAAACAGACTCTTTACTGAACTATTTTATAGTCATCAAATATGAATCAGCTATTCCTTGCTACTGAGCATACAAGCTATGATAATAAAGGTTTTGAAGTTTTGAAAATATCTGGAGGATTCCAGAATACTTGTTTTATCATTCACTATTCAAAGTGACAAAAAAGCTGGAAGAAGAAATTCAAAACATAAATCAGTGCTTTCTTATTTTTGCAGCCTAAATAATATACAAGAACAAGAAAGTAGCTTAGCAAGTCTCGAGTATGAATTGCCACGACTATATAATTGCCATTATTTGACTTAAAATTTGGAAGCTTCACAAATTTACAGGATGGCAATAGATCAAATAGCAAAAGAGCAGCACTTGAGACAGATTCAAAAACAAGATCACATAAACTTCTCTTCAAGTAGCCACATGTAGTTTTGCTAATGGTTTCATCTCTATAGTTATTCTGAACAATCTGAGGCTTATTACAAAAAATGATAAATACTGAACATTTTCCTACAAAATAATTGTCTTCAAACAAACCACAGATAGGCTTGGTTAACAACCATTTCTTCAGTAACTGTTCAAAGTTATGACAGTCTTGAATGAGGAGATTTACAGCTGGTCCTCAAAGTTGCAGCTATTGCACCATCCCTGGGATCACATGATCACAATTCATGGCAACTGGCTTGCTGTTACAACAGCTGCAGAGTCCTGCAGTCACGTGACCACCATTTGCAACCTTCACTGCTGGCTTCCAACAAGCAAAATCAATGGGGGACTTGGTAGGAGGTCACAAATGGGAATAATGTGATTGTGGAACACTGTGACTGCATGGGATTCACCTAAAGTCACACATAAAATTACCACTGTAGGTCTATGCAGTCACATGATGCCACACTTTACTATTGCAAAGCTTAGCAACAGATTCTCTGGACCCAATTACCATTAATTAACCAACTGTGGTGTCCCTGTGAGTTTTACTACACTAATCATAGCTGAGTTTAGGGGATGGACTTATCTGTTTCTTTAAGCCATTGAGTCAGCACTGTCTGAAGACCAGCAGGACATCATGTCGCAATGCAGAGCACATGGCAAAACACAGAATGTTTTGAAGTGGGACCTATTAATCTACTGCATTTACATGCTTCTGAACTGTTAGGTTGGCAGGAGCTGAGGCAAGTGATGGAAGCTCATGCCATCAGCGGTGGCAGAACTCGAACAGCCAGAGCATAGACCTTCTCTGGCATCTTTTAAGCCACTGAACCACCATGCCTCAATGAGTAATTCTATAAAATGTAGTAATTGTATAAAATAACATTACTCTATTATATAAATCAGGCATTTGCTTCTTTTACCTATATATTTGCTGAACCATAAACTTTGTTATCATAATTCATTCTTACCGTCCAAGGAAATACCAGGATTGGCCAGAGTTTGGATCTGCCTCTAGAGACTTTTGGAGACACTGAATAGCATAGTTTTCCTTGGTGGCTTTATCTCCTAATTGATCCACTGTATGATGCATCCAGCCTAAGAAAAGAAACATGTATATATTATTTGGTGTTTATGTTCTAGAATGAACCAGATTATTTATTATGTGTATAACCTTCCAATAAATAATTTAGATATTTACTTTACCAATCCAACAGAAAACAAGCACTATAAAAGATAACTAATTAGCAGACAAAAACACAGTCTGCTTAAATCTGAGCATCTTTACCAGTGAACCACTGCAGGTTTTCTTACAATTCTCTCGTTTTCATTTGCTTTATCAGAACAAATGGAAACTATAACAATTATTCAATACAAACTCTCCTCTATGAGAGTTTATGTGTAAGCAAGAGAGAAACGCAATATACAATTAGGGAAATATAAATAATCATAAATGTAACATAAAAAAAGAATGAGTATATCATTGTAAGATTTAACCAGCCACTAAAAGGTAAAATATAGAAAAAGATACAGAATAGATACAGAGATCCTGAATTCATTACAATAATCTATATCAGAGAAAGGAAACATTTTTATTAGTAGGAGATTTAATGTTAGACTACCTGTAAAGGAAATCCATTTTTGTATTTAGGATTAAACTAACATGGGTTAGAGGCTGATGATGTGCTTTAGGTCAGGGGTCCCAACCCCTGGTCCATGGACTGGTACTGGGCCGCAGCATGCCAGCAATTGGTCCGCAAAAACGAGTAAAGCCCCATCTGTGGGATGCAGGCAGCACACAAAACCACGCACCTTCTAGTATGCAGAAAAACCTCTCTCCATGGAACCGGTCCCTGGTGCCCAAAAGGTTGGGGACCGCTGCTTTAGGTTACTAAGCTTTATTTGGGTGCAGCTGCTACAGCTGAAGCAATTCCTATATAACACCTGTCCCTTTTTTTTTAAAGGGCTTGGCTTAGAAAACAGTTAAGACTCAGTTCCTGTTGTGACTCAGGGCCAGCCTGTGGGTCCGGCAGCCGGCTCAGATGTCTCGGATGACTCAGATGAGGGGGAGGAGGAGGGTGTGGAAGACGAACTGGCTGATGATGGCTTGGAGGCTTCGCAGAGCCCCCAGCCGGGGCCCTCTTCTCAGCTGCGTAAGCCCGATAGTGCGGAGGATGATGACCCACAGCTGGCCCTGTTCAAGGACGCCCGACGCAGGAGGCAGTCGAGCAGGAACAAACAGAGAAAGGCTGTGGGACTCCTCGGGAGGAGGCACAGGGAGGCCACGCCCTGAACTCTAAATAAAAGGAGTGTTTGGGGAAGGGCTGGTTGCTGAAAGCAACCCTTCCGTTTGAGGATTCAAGTTCCAGTGTTTTGTTTCTTGTTCTGTTGTTTGAGTAATAAATCTTGGCAGACGCTTTCCAGCCTCAGACGCTCTCCAGTCTCTACTGTTTGAACAGGGGTTTGCCTTATTGCAAGGCCGGTAGCAGGCTGGTTCAGAACAGTTCCCAGTAGCAAAACCAGGAAACTGTAGTTGTTTCTATAGCAGCACTGATAGCTGATTTCATAGAATGCAAATACATTGCTACTTTTGGATAAAAATGTATTTTAGATACTAGTATATTTTATAAAGGGACGCAGTGGCTCAGTGGGTTAGGACGCTGAGCTCGTCGATCAGAAGATCGGCAGTTTGGCGGGTCGAATTCTGAGTGCCGCATAACAGAGCCTGTTACTCGTCCCAGCTTCTGCCAACCTAGCAGTTCGAAAGCACGTAAAAATGCAAGTAGAAAAATAGAAAAAAATGGGTTTGGGGTGGGAGGGATTTGGGGATATATTGTAAAATTTTGTTTTTGTAAAACTCTTTAATAAAAAAAAAAAGAAAGCACGTAAAAATGCAAGTAGAAAAATAGGGACCACTACGGTGGGAAGGTAACAGCGCTCCATGCGCCTTTGGCGTCTAGTCATGCCGGCCACATGACTACAGAGACATCCTCGGACAAGCGCTGGCTCTTCGGCATTGAAATGGAGATGAGCACCGGCCGCTAGAGTTGGAAACGACTAGCATGCATGTGCAGGGGAACCTTTACCTTTATATTTTATAAAGTTCTATATAATTCTTTTTCTATATTTTTTATATAATCAATATCAACCTGTAATTGTACCATAGGACAAAAAAAACACTAAACCATAATTGCAACAAGGTATTGAAAGTAAAAAAAACACCATTTACTTACTTTGGATATTAATATCATTCTGAAAGTTTCACTGAAAAAAGAGCTATTTGAAGAAAAAAGATGACTAATGCAAAAATATCAAGTATTTTTCTATTGAAAAATTAAAATCTAAAATTGAATTTTTTGAGAACTGGATGCATTACAATGTCCTGCAAACCAAGGAATGTTAAAAAGACCCTTACATTTCTTCATGTATACTTACCTAACTGTTGTAACACAGTTGCTTTCACTTGTGCAGGAAGATTTTCAGACTGCAAAAGTTGTTCATATTCCTTCTTTGCCAAATGATATTTTCTCTAAAAAGGAGAATGAGATGTTATTTTAAACTGGAAGCTGGATTGACATTGCATACATACATATGAATGTTAATGGCAACTAACACATTGCAGCAGAATACTATACTTATGATGAAGAAATTATTTAAAGAACCAAATTCAAATACAATATTTGAATCTGGTGAATCCTGATCTATCAGCTTACTATTAATTAAATGTAAACTATTCAAATTCTACTATATTACTAATGCTCTACTCAGGTGGTGATGACAATGTCTATTTAATGAATTTAGACTGCCCATGTGCAAATCCAAAATAAATTACTGAAGAACCAACATAAATTGATGGAATAAACACAATCCATTAAATTAAACAAAAGCTAATTATATTCAAAATTTCCTCAATGTTTAACACTGTCATTTTTCGATTCTCAATTTCTATGCTTCTCATTAGATTAAATCTCTTACAGGGTATGTAAAGGTCAATGGAAAAGATGTGGAACGAGTGAGGAGATCCTTAATCAAAGCAGGGTTTTAAAACAGAGCAAATACTGTCAAGCAACTAGAACATCTGCCTTTTCAATTCAAACATACTGGGTTGGATCCAGGGCTGCTGCTCCACAAATGGAAGAGCCTCTTCCGTTCCCAGAAGTGAGTTGGATCCAGTGGATGCTCCTCCTCAACTGGATGCTTCTGCAGGTGGAAGAGGGGGAAACAATTTTCACTGATTTCCCCTTCCCCCTGCAGCCCTCACTGCTATGTCAAACACATGCAAAAGTGGCCCCCAACCATCTAGAACAGATTTCTGAGGGCATACAGGCTGTAGCGAGAGGGGAAAATAAGCAAAAATAATTTCTTTCCCTCACCCCTCAACTGAGGGATCTGTTCAGTTCTGCCCCATAAAATTCTGTAAAGAGATCTTTTACTTAATATGTGACTAACACTAGGCCCAACTAAGCTGGTCAATTATTGCAGCTACCTGGATCTGTGAAATATCATCTTGTATTATTTACTTAGATTTATTATGGCTATCCACTCCAAAAGATCTAAGTGGCTTATAGTATTGAAATATACAGTTAAATCGGTTTAAAGAATAACAAAATCTAATACCCCAAACTTTAAAAAAACCCAATCATAATAAAAAGAACACATAGGGGCTCCACAAACACATTAGTTTCAGGCCTGGGAACAGATTAGTTCTTAAGGGCCTTCCAGAACCTCAGGAGAGTAGACACCTTACATATTTCCGGGGCCGGGCGGGGGGGGATGTAGTTCCAGGGATGGAAATAGAAAATGCCTGCTTCTAAAGTCCCTCAAGATGGCAACACTTAATTGGGGGATTGGACCACACCCACTCTGCCAAAATCTGCCCAAATATACCAAGTGGGTAGAAAATAGCTATGTATGAAAATATAATATATTTATTTATTTATTTATTTATTTATTTTTATTCCATTTTATTCCATTTATATCCCGCCCTTCTCCGAAGACTATAGCTAATCAATAAGATGTGAACAAATGGACAAATATTTGAGAGAATAATTATCATTATGTTTAACTGTAATCTCAACTGTAATCTTAATGTAGGATGTGTGCGTATGTGTTATTATTTCATATACCAAATTATATAAAGGGTATGCTTTCAATTCCAACACTATATGGATTTATCAGAAAACAGAAATGGAACTCAATATTATTGAGTTTTTTTAAACATAATATATTCAAACATTGTAATAAATCATTATCCAGGCTGTTTAAGAGTTCAAAAATATTTACTACATTAGTATCATTGATCAGATCAATAAAGATATAAGTGATTTGAATATCCTCTGAAAATGCACATTTTGTACATGTCATTTGAATACATTCTAATTTAAGGATTTCCTATCTTCCTACGTTACATACTTTACATTTGTACATTTTGACTGTTCAATAAATAAATTTCTTTGGAAATGTAAAGTAGTATCAACAATGCTACATTCAATAAGCCAGTAACAAATAACAATGATCACATAGCAAAATTAAGGACCATAAAGAACTAGAAATTCTTTAAAAAGTCCAAAAAAGTTTTCTTAAGTTCTTAAGAATAGCCTAATTTTAATATATTTGTTTCTGGTTTACAAAAATGTAAACAAATAAGTTTGATCTGTTACAAATAAAAATACAAATGAAGTTATAACTATTTGTAAAAAGAAAAAATGTATGTCTTTTTACTGGTTTGCCTCTTATAACTACTGTATGTAATTTTTTGAATTAATGTGGAAGAGCTTGATTACAAAATATAGTTCCATCGACATATTCCAAATTGTTATATTTAATATCCAAAAGGTATTACATACTTACCTGGGTTTCATATAAATGGGCAACATGAAATCGAACTGTAAAAGTACAGAAATGAAAATATTAGGAATAGCAGATTCAAGGTAAGTATTGCATATATTGCTGTGTATCCAGGGAAGAAAAGGACATGTACAGAAGCAGAGAATATAGTTCCATCCTTCCAGAAAAAGATGTATCAAAAGAATTTTACCCACAACAGCTACAACAAATTTGAGTTGTGCATGCATATAAAGAAAATATGCAGGTCTAGGGAATTATTTATTTACTTACATACTGTGCCTTTGGGTTCCCAGACTAGTCTCTCAAATTTTCTTGACAAGATTTTCAGAATATTTTTTTTATTAGGGCAAAGGAAATAGCCAGCAAATGGGTTCTGTTTCAATTCAACTTAAATATATTTGAATAGCTTTTTAGGCTACAAAGAAAACATCCTTTGTCCAATTCTCCAAAATACCAATTTTATACAATGTTATTTACTGGTTTCAGGAACAAAGTATTTTTGAAGTGTCTGATCATTCAATGAATGTTCAAAGCAATTTATAATAAACCATAAAAAGCTAGATGTAGCAAGAAATTAAACATACACTTGGGAAGACATCAAGTGTTTTAGAATCCTGGGTTATCATTTCCCAAGTGACTCTTAATTCAAATAACAACTCCTTCATGATAGAAACTTATTTTGACACAAGCTTCATCTTTTGTCCATCTTCTTATTGTAAAAGAAGAGGCTATATCTGAAGCATTGAATAAGATGCTTAGCAAGGTAAAGTGATTTTGGCTTTCTGGCATACATTTTTAATTGTGTTACAATTTAGCCTAACCATCTAAGGGCCAAATATTAATTTAATTCATATCACAGGCAACTATAATAGTGGAAAAAAAATCATTAGGGTGAGTATGAAGAAACAAATCCTGGTATTACCGAGCATTACGCTAGTTCTTTCCCCAAATAATAGTAAAGTTATTTAAATGCAAAAGGATTTTAAAAATGGCTGTAAGTGCAATTATCAATATATGACCCCATCTCTTAGAACATAAATATACATTATATTCTGTATTTCAGGTATCATTCATATTTATAAATCACAATGGGTTTTTTTCCTGAAGAAAATTCACCTTTTCAAGATTTTTAATGAAGGAAATTTGTTTTTCTCATAATTTAATCCTGCTACATTGCTGGCAGTACTAGAGTTTTTATCTTAAACAAGAATTTTGTGGCACTTAAAATTAAAAAAAAGACTACAGAATATGCCAATGTGTTGAAACCAGAATAAGCCACCATATCTCAAAACATTATTTCCTTTCCAATATTTTAAAAATTGAGGGTGAAGGTTTGTTCTCCAAGCTTGTGGGTTGGTTTCCAAACGTTTTGTTACCAGACTATGTAACATCTTCAGTGGAATTATTCAGAGAATTTTAAAAATTCAAACTGCCTCAGAACAAAACATTATCCCGCACCTGTGTTTTTTAAGCAGTTTAAGGAACATACAGTAGTGGTTTTCTTATAAGATGCAACTTTGTTTGGCCCATAAAAGGCGGGAGGAGGGTAAAAAAGAGAAAAGGAATCTTCTTTGGTGGGCAGGGAATATAGTTAACTGAGCCCAGCACAGGTAGTCCTTGGTTAACGATGGTAATTGGGACCACAATTTCCACAACTAAGTGATGCGCTCATAAGGTGTGATGTAAGGTAATGTAATTGTTTACAGACAGCAATTCCAGCAGTCCCTCTTGTTAATCGAATCCCATCGGTGTTCAGGTAAACCTCCACCTCAATCCACAGTATTCCTGGCTTGGCCTTTTCCAATTTCGACCTCTCTAAGAAAAGAGACCACCTCCTCTTGAACTCCTCTTACACACCCTCTCCCCATCTCTGCCCTTTAGGCTGCCCACCTACCCATTACTCTCACTGACTGGCCAGCCTGCTTCCATCACAACCTCCACTGCTATACTGGCTGGGGCCTTTTTTTGTGTGCTGCCTTCTTTCGCACTGGGATTATCTTGGATCCTGCCCAGGGCCTCCATTGACGGCCCATCCAGCGACTCTGTTCTCACCCCACCCAGGGCTTCTGTTTGTAAATGAACCTTGCCATATGAAAGAAGGTGTTGTGATTCAGGGTCAGCCTGTGGGTTCGGCAGTTGGGTCGGACGACTCAGAGGAGGAGGGGGGTGTTGAAGAGCTTGCTGAGGGGGTTGGAGATCTTGCTGATGAGAGCCCTCAGCCAGGCCCCTCCCACCTGGTCACGACGCAGACCCAGCTGTGTGAGTCTGACAGCGTGGATGAAGATGACCCACAGCTGGCCCTGTTCAAGGACGCCCGACGCAGGAGGCAGTCAATCAGGAGTAAACAGAGGAAGGCAATGGGGCACCTCGGAAGGAGGCAGAGAGAAGCCACGCCCTGAACTGTATAAAAGGGGAATGCGTGGGAGGGCTGGTTTGCTGAAGGCAGCCACTTGAATAGCTCCTGTTTCATGGTTCGTGTCTTGTTCTGTTTGCTTTTGTATCCATAAATTTGGCAGGCTTAGTTCCAGCCTTTTGCCTTCTTGTAAAAGGGGTTGTCCCTGCCTTTTCTGCAGGGCCGGTAGCAGGCTGGTACAGAACAGAAGGCCCCGGCTATGCCAGCACAACAGAAGATCCTTCTTTCACAAAAGCACCTTATTTCAGGATAGGCCCTGGTGGGGCATGAGAGAAGCCCTGGCTGCACTTTCACAAAAGGCAGTGTGAAAGAAGACTCTGGCCAATACAGAAGACTGGTATGGAAGATGGTCTGCGCATCACAGCAGACTAGATGGACAGCAGGGGTGGTGGATAAGTGGGTAGCCAAAAGATGGTCATAAATGCAGATGGGCCTCAGTTGGCATGGCTTTTGTTCACATAATCACAGGGGCATTGGAACAGTTGGAACTTCAAGGACCAGTCTCATTCAGTGCCATACTTTGAATAGTTGCTGAATGAATGGATGTTAAGTGAGGAGTACCTGTACTGGGAAAATGCAGTGTGGAGTCTAAACTCTAAAGAAAGCAGAAAATGAAAAATGAGAAGAACTCCCAGTATTTTGTAAACTGGACATTGCCTCCCATGAAAATTATTGTCTGGTGATACCAGAACATTTTCAAAGTTGTAAATGAATCTCAGAAAGGCACAACCTTTTTTGGGCAAATTATCTGTCTTGCAACTTGAAATCTCTGATAAAGAATCAGTAAATAAATATATGGTACTTTTAATGAATAAATAAATTTTCTTATCCAGCTACCTTGAAAGCATAATGTAAGTTTTGAAAGTTCAAAAAAATAACCAATGAGAAGAGAGAAGGAAGGGAAAACAGGAACCCATTATAGACAAATGCTCTTTTTGTCCTGGTGGTACTGTTAGGCTTTAAAAATGTGCAACTAATGGTAAATATAATAGTAAAAAGGGATGAATATGAAGAAATGCAATTTTATTCAAAATATTAATTACAGGATTGGTTCTAAGAATTTTTTTATATGTATTTATATATCGCATTATACTCCACCTCAATCAAAAGACTTTTCTGCATGAAAAATTAATTAAAACAGCCACAGTGCAATTAAGGGATTTTTAAAATAATAATAAAAAAGATTGTATAATAAATAACCCAATAAATCAGTACCAGTAACAAAAAGACGGGAAAAAATAAGTGATTCATGAATTCAATTGGAATGGTCTTTAAAAGAGTGAAGCTTCTAATATCCTCCTAAAATTCATCAGGGAGTCTAATATTAACTTAGGAAAATATTCCAAAGCACCAACATGACCAGGAAAAAACAGTGCCTCTTGTGCTTTAGCTTCCAGAAGAGTAAGGCCACCAGTATTAAAAAATTAAGCCAAAGCAGTCAAAGAACGGATGAGTTTTGAAGACAAGAAAGACTAGAGAAAATTATGTATTGCATTATACAAGTTCTGGGAAAGGTTTAAGAAGGGTGAGTGGAGCTATTTAAGGAAGCATGAAGGTTGAGAGTAACTCAGGATACACAATCAAAAACCAAGAACAGTATGGGGTCAGTGCTACAGAAAGAAAATTTAATAGATAACTTATGCCGGATACAGAGAATAAATGGGAAATTCAAGTTAAGTTTGGAATTGGGCAAATGAAGTAAAGCTGTTAGAATATAATAGAATATTCTAGAATAGAATATTCTTCATTGGCCAAGTGTGATTCGACACACAAGGAATTTGTCTCTGGTACATAAGCTCTCACTGTACATACAAACAACAAAGTAATATAATCATAAGATTAAGATACCAATAAGAGAAGCTAATAGGAAAAGTGAGAACAGTTATACAGCCCCACTACATGGGTATGCAATCCCCTATAGCGGCATCCTGAGTTAAAACAGCTTATGTCCAGGATGTGAAGGGTTTGTAGATATTTTCTCAATCCTCTGATTTGTGCAGTATACAGGTCCTCAGGTGAAGGCAGGCTGGTTGCAATTGTCTTTTTCTGTGCTCCTAACTATCAGTTGAAGTCTGTCTCTGTCCTGTTTTGATTCTTGTACCAAAGCAGAGAGTTACAGAAGCACAGATGACAGATTTAATAATTCCTCTGTAGAACTGTATCAGCAGCACCTTGGGCAGTCTGAGCTTTCTGAATTGACGCTTAAATAAAACTTTATAACTTTACAGTCCCTTTAAACAGCGAAGCTATCCTAGTAAATTTAGACTTTTCTCAGTCTAATCAAGTAATGGCGAACCTGTGTCCTGTGTCTCACAGATGACATGCCAACATCCCCCTCCATTCTTGCTCGTTTTTTTTGAGATTGCAGAAGCCACATGAGAATGTGGTGTGCTTTCATGCAACCTCCAGACCCTCTGGAAATCTGCAGCCTCAACAGATGTGCAAGAATGAAGCATGTTTTATTGCTGTTTTCAGAGGCTGTGAGGCTATGCAAGAGCATCTTCTGAAGTTACTTCCAGACTGAAGGTCTCGTGTAACCTGGAGCTCAGACAGGCATTTTTTTCCTAAGTGGTAGCTGTGGTAGAATGTTTACTTGACAAAGTATTGTATCAGGTGATCATTTCAAACAGTAATGAATACTTTGGAAATGTGGACCAGGGGACATGCTCCCTTTGTTCTCTTTTCCAAGCTCTTAACAAACTACTGTCTTTTCTATGTTTAATTGAAAGTGAGATTCACCATTGCTAAATGGCTGGCATTATTCTAAATCAGGTAGTATATGAAAGACACTCAAGGTAGGGTCCTTTCAGCTATATGCAGCCGTATCCCATTTACTTATAAATAAATGATGACACTGGTTTAATAAAGAATGCTTTTTCATTATTGTTGTTGTTATACCAATGTCTGTGTTTATTTCTCATTATAAGGAAAAAATTACCTAGGCAAAATTAAACAATGACCATTCATGAGAAATTGTTCAGAAGAATTATTTGTAATGTATTGGTCCAACATTTACCAAAAAGCTAATTACAAGACTTCTCTGTAAATGTAAAATACGGTTACAGGTATGTAGGTCTTGGCGTATTCGGGTCTTTTCCCGTGTAAGATTGATAGTGTCTTGGCGACATTTCGACGAGGTCCCACTCGTCATCTTCAGGCTGGTGTCTTCGGCTTCGTGCTTGTGCGAGCAAAGCGTGATCGGAGCTGCCGTCTCTCTATAAATATTGGTGGGGGGTGCTGGCTTTGTTACTGTAAGCGGGTTGGTTGGCTGTGTTGTTACATGTTGATTGGTTGATGGGGTTATTGTTTGTGGATCCACAAACCAAAATAATGATTGTCGCAGTTGCGACTACCACCTATGGACGGCCTGAGTTTGGGCTGATACAGGGCTGAGTTTGGGCTGATACACACACACACACACACACACACACACACACACACACACACACACACACTTTAATGCCAGTTACAAGGTACTATATGAAATGTAAATCATCATACTAACCATAGAAATTCATTATAAGGATATGATACAGGACATAAAATGATTACATTAAATACAACCGTAATAAATGCTTAAAATACTTACTTTCAGCATTGGACAAAGTGCAAGGATTGCAGTCAATCAAAGCTAACTGAAAATGCTGCAAAATGATACAAAATAATTATTATTTCTCCTGATGAAAACTAATAATTTTTAAAAAATACTTGAAACATATTTTCATTGTAATAACTCAATGAATGAAAAACTTTTGATAACACGATCATTAACATACGGTTAAATAACAGAATTGTGAATGGAAAGCCAATTAAATTTCTAAAAGTATAAACAATGTTTATAGGGACGCGGTGGCTCAGTGGGTTAGGACGCTGAGCTTGTCGATCAGAAGGTCGGCAGTTTGGCGGGTCGAATCCCGAGTGCCGCGTAACAGAGTGAGCGCCTGTTACTCGTCCCAGCTTCTGTCAACCTAGCAGTTCGAAAGCACGTAAAAATGCAAGTAGAAAAATAGGGACCACTCCGGTGGGAAGGTAACAGCGTTCCGTGTGCCTTTGGCGTCTAGTCATGCTGGCCACATGACCACGGAGACGTCCTTGGACAAGCGCTGGCTCTTCGGCTTTGAAACGGAGATGAGCACTGGCCCCTAGAGTTGGAAACAACTAGCACGCATGTGCGGGGGAACCTTTACCTTTACCTTATAAACAATGTTGCAAAAAATTCTAATTTGTGGTCAAGCAACTGATAATGATACTGTTAACAGAAAAATGATAATTTTGTAAATCTTCACTCCCATCAAACACATAAAGCATAATCACATAAGAATTTTAAATCGAAGATCACTAATGATCAATATGATCAAATAAAAAGTCAAACTAGGTATTGGAAATAATACACTGGATCATAAAATCTGCTGTAGTTACAGCAATTTAAATGAATGTATATATAAAAACAAACTGTGTGTATACACATAAACTCACACAAACAAAGCAAATCTTACAAAAATATTGGTTATCCATAAGTTGTTTGCCCTTTTAAAAAAATTCAAGAACCAGAATGCAATGTACTCTGAAATGTTCCTCTTAAATCTATTGAAGTATAAATATATTTATGAAACCCTCCTGCAAAGAAAATATCACCAAGGGGTTTTTCATATTAAGATTTATGTTCATTTGCACAACAGAGTATTTTTTCCAACACATGCCAACATCAGAAGATATAGATATATAACTAAAAATAATGTAGCAATAAATTATATAAAAAGGTAAAAGTTCCCCCGCACATGCATGCTAGTTGTTTCCAACTCTAGGGGCCAGTGCTCATCTCCGTTTCAAAGCCGAAGAGCCAGCGCTTGTCCAAGGACGTCTCCGTGGTCATGTGGCCAGCATGACTAGACGCCAAAGGCACACGGAACGCTGTTACCTTCCCACCGTAGTGGTCCCTATTTTTCTACTTGCATTTTTACGTGCTTTCGAACTGCTAGGTTGGCAGAAGCTGGGACGAGTAACAGGCGCTCACTGTGTTACGCAGAACTCGGGATTCGATCCGCCAAACTGCCGACCTTCTGATCGACCAGCTCAGCGTCCTAACCCACTGAGCCACTGCGTCCTTTAATATATTATATAGTTACTTCTAATTATTACTGTGCATCCATGAACAAATCTATGAATTTTGAACAATCCAGTATGTCTACCAAAGTTCATTCTGAGAAGTATTATTTTTAAAAAAATCAAAAATATGTAGAACAAACCTCCTTTATCTCCAAATGTCTATGGAGATTCTCTGTCATCCAGATCATGGTTGTCCCTAAGGTACTTTTTTCAAAGGCAACTGGACTTTTTGTTTTTCCCTGAAGATTTTTTTCCTTCTCATCCAATAAGTTTCTTCAGTTCTGACTGAACGGTAGAGAATAGAAGGATTTATATTCCTTGCAGGCATCTGGTCGTTAGCATTCTCTCTGAATGTTGAGGCTACTTGGAGGTTTTTATCTGTATACTCATGATTACCTACATTGTGCAAAAGGGTGTGGAACTTTCAGTGGTTCCAAGAAGGGTCCATACCCATTTGCATTTTTCAGGTGGCCATGAGAGCACAGAGAAACCTCCAAGTGGCCTCAACGACTCTCAGAGAGAGGGCTAACAACCAGATGACTGCACGGAATATAAACCCTTCCATTCTCTACCATTCAGTCAGAACTGAAGAACTTCTTAGATGAGAAGCAAAACATCTTCAAGGAAAAACAAAGAAAGTCCAGTTACCTTTTGAAAAAGCATATTTGGGTTTACCCCCAAATAAACTATTTATTATCTTCACCACAATAACTATCAACTCATCACATTAAACTTCCAGCTATAAATCTCTGAGCCAAACCAATGCTAGTAAATATCTGCATCTCATACAACTATTGCAGTACTGAAGCCAGGTATTACTGTATGAAAGTTAATATGCAGGAGAAGCCAGAGAACCAAATATTTCAAGGTAAAAATCCATCTAAAGAAATCCAAATCTGAAGAGGATTGTCTAAAAGTAATTAATCAGTTAAAGTTCACAATAAAATGACCGATGCAATCTTTGCAAATAATTAAAAGTATAGTATTTGGTAACTACCGTGTTTTCCCCAAATTAAGACCCAGTCTTATATTTTTTTTTGCCTCCAAAAGAGGCACTAGGTCTTTCTTAATTTCAGAGAATTTCTTACCTTAGGACCACCACAGCCAGGCCTCCCACACCTCGGCATCTGTCACGCCGTTGCTTGACTTCTTCTGTGGCCGCTTGCCGCCATTTGCAGCCGGATGCCATGTGGCACATTGCGCTGTTGCCGCTTCTCCTGGCAGGACACCACATGGTGCTTTGCACCATTTCTGCTGCTCGTGGCAGGATGCTGTGTGGCTCTTTGGGCCGTTTCCGCAACGGAAATGGCCTGAAGCGCAGTGTGGCCTCCTGCCGCGAGCAACAGAAGCGGCCCAAAGCACGCAACAGAAGAGACTCGAAGCGCTGCACAAGCAGAAGAAGCAGCCCGAAGTGCCATGCGGCATCCTGCCGGGAGGAGCAGCAACAGCGCAATGTGCTACATGGTGGCCGGCCACGAGTAGCGGCAAGTGGCCGCAGATGTCTGCGGTGCAACAGGTGTTGGGGTGTGGAAGGTTTGGCTGTGATTGTCCTACTGGTAAGGTAAGCAGGTGCAGGGCGCGTGGGGCAGCTTCACCCACCCTAGCTTGATTTTTAGGGGTGTGCCTTGCCCCAAAACTAGGGCTTAGTTTTGGAATAGGGCTTATATTAGGCCCACCCTCAAAAATCAAGCTAGGGCTTACTATCTTGCTGGGTTTAACTTTTGGGGAAACACGGTATCAATTATTAACTTACTTATATGCAAACAACAGTTTTCTTCATCACTACATATTTGAAAACTAGAATTGTCTTTTTCTTAAGTTTTGTTGGTATTTCTACAATGTTATGTTATCATGCCTCACAACCACCAAGTCAAAATAACACTTAAGACTAGAACTAGATTTTTAAAAAAAATCAAAGAAAAATATCAGGTTGTTTAAAATATTGAATGCTGTGATGTGCTGGAAGTGAAAGTTTATTTTAACAGGTCATTCAAAAAGTCAAGATTAAACACTTAATAATTTTTACATGTGTTTACCATAGGTAGAAAATCATAACTAAGTTCAAATCTTTGAGAAGGATAACTTATAATCTATAAACGAAGCCTGATCCTGGGAGTTGAAAGGCTTTCATAATCAAAGTGCTGTCAAACAGGCAGAAATATATCTGACAAGCAAGGTTAAAAATGAAGCTGCCATATGCACTGCTAAATCAACTCATTTGTTCTCTAGAATTCTTCAAAATCAGAATCTATTCTTTTAAAGAAAGGAGGTTACGATGTATTTTTTCCACTATAGGCTACATAATCAAAACAGGAATCAACAGTATATGCAGGACAAAGACAACGCACTTCATCTGCATAAAATGAATACAGAAGGTTTGGTCTAAGGCAGAGGTGTCAAACTGCTGGCCCGCGGACCGGACGCTGCGCCCACCCCATTGCCAACAATGTCAAAACCATCCCGATACGTTGTGTGACATCATATGACGTCGCAACTTTGACATGTCTGGTCTAAGATCACATGCTTAGCCCAATTCTTTTCCTACATGGCAATAATAGAGTAACAGAGTAATGTTGTATTAAAATATTAAGACATCAGTTTATTTCAATCCAGATTGTTAAAGGTTCTTTGGAAAATTCCAGTAAAAGTTATTGGAATGAGGTTATGAGTGAAAAAAGTTTCTAGACTCCTCTAATTTTGACTCTGTACTTTTCTTCAACTTTTTATTCATCTGCTTGTGTTTATAATTCTATTTATCAGTCGCCACTCAAAAGTGTTTTTTAATTTTGTTGTCCAACAATAAACAATGATACAATATTAACAATGTCCCTTCTTTTTAAAATCTGATTAAAGGTGTGTCAAATCTCTTGTTGCTACTCTGCACTACAAAGCATAAAGGCTTCTGATTTTTATATTGCTGTCAATAGGAGTATTGACTATATCATAAATCACTCAGTTTGCATGCTAACAGTAATTAATTATGCAACTGGATAACTACATTCTCACTCTGGTGTAGCACTTTGTGAATAATCTTTAAATCCACAAGAATATTTTCTACCAAGTCCAAAGAGCTTTATGCCAGCGAGCAATAATCAAACCTTCTCAATATTATTTTGAACTATTTTTCAATAATAAGAGAATTGAGAGAGGGAGGAGAGAAAGTTGTGATGCATATTTATGACTCAGGTATGCACAGCGGCAAAATTATTACAGGGAATCCTTGGCTAATGCCCTAACTGGAATTGAAACTTCTGTCTCTAAGCAATGTGGTTGTGTTTACTGTCTTGTTGTAGTCATTAAGTAAATATGGCTTTCTTTCATTGAGGGTTGCAAATGGTGATCAAGTAACCCCGGGATTCTACAACTGTCATAAATACATGCTGGTTGCCAAATGCTGAAATTTTGATCATGTGACTCTTGTGATGTTGCAATGATCATAAATGCAAGGTAATAATTCACTTTTTTTTCAGCACTGTTGTAAATGGTTGCAAGTCAAGGACTACAAAGAACTATTTCCCTATATTACACTGCAAAGGTATCAAAGATAGGCTAAGTTCAGTCAGAACCCAAGGCTATGTTTTAATAAGCAGCAAAGAATTCTGTTTACTTTTAAAATATTTCATTAACTGCATATTCAATATTCTTTTAAAAGAACTGCTAATTTTCAGTAATTGAGTGTTCAAAAATTAATCAAGGTAGGATTTTAGCTCATAAAAATATTTTTACAAGGTATCCTCTACTCAATAATTATCTATTTCTTATTATACATATGATGAGGACTAAACTTCATACATACACCTGAATCGTCTCTGGATAGTGAATAGAAAAAAATGAAGGATTCAATTATTTTTTTCAATTCAGAGTGTACGTGAAGCTGCAAGATCCAATAAGTTCATAAATAAATTCCAATCTCATCTGTAATATAAGGGCCAAAAGTTAAGTATATGAGATAGGCAGATTATAAATTCATTCAATCATTCATTTGAAGAAAAGAAATCCATATTTGAATTATGACAAGCAAGTGTAATAACAAATAAATCCATTGCTATTAAATATGTAAACTCTTACCTTAAAACTAGACTCAAAATCTGTCTTCACTTTGAACATAAGCCCAAGTCGTAAATGAATTTCCTTGGCGCGGCAAAAACTGGGATCAACATAAAGCACTTCCCGAAATGCTTTAATTGCCCTAGGAAAACAAAAATGGGATACTGAAATGTTCTGTGAAGAACAGAAAAAAATCTTAAAAAGAAAATTATCCAGGAAAAATGGACATATTAAATGAAAAAGAGTCAGTTTGGTGTAGTGATTAAAATATCAGAGTAGAATCTAGGAGACCAGGAGTTCTAGTTCTGCCTCAAGCATGAAACCAGCTGGGTGACCTTGAGGCAGCCATTTTCTCTCAGCCCCAGAACAAGGCAATGAAAAACCACTTCTGAAAAACCTTGCTGGGAAAATTGCAGGGACTAGTATTGATCACAAGTAAATAAATAAATTCCTTTTAGATATTTTAAGGCAGGTTCCCCAACTCCCAGGTTACGGCCCGGTATAGGGCCATGGCTCATTGGGAACTGGGCCATGAAAATGGCAGGCAGAGCGCAAAGCTCAGTCTGCATAAGCGGGGCATGTGCACACAAAACCATCCCTCTCCTCCCCCCCATGCTGCCGCCGCCCCTGCCAGTCCTCAGAGCCAGAAAGGTTGGGAACCACTGCTTTAAGGAGAACAACTAAATAGTTTTAAATAAGAGTTTAAAATTTGCTTAATTCTGAAACCAAATGATACTAATATTTATAACAGAATAAATATCTATTAAATACACTAATTACCATCAAAAGCAGGTAAGCATTAATACTTTATTACATCTACATTTCACAAAAGTGTGCAAACAGGTAACTATAGCAAATTAAAGCATATTTATTTGCAAAAAACTAAAAAAATATTAAAACCTTTATAGCATCAGAAGCATAATCTGTAAACTTTTGATTCACAAGACATGTCAATGTCCTGTTAAAAATCGTTTTCTGCTTCATATTCATGCATCAACAGTGAACAAGAACTCTTGAAGATTCAGTGACCAAAGCCTTCCTTAAGAAAGTTTAATCATATTAAAGTTATTTATTTTATATTTGTGGGATATTCCTAGAAGACTGATAACTAAACAAACCTGCAATTTCTACTATCTTTCAGCACTAGCTACATAATTTATTGTAGCCAGTGTCTTCCTATCACAATTCAGCGTAAGCCTGTTCCACCAATCTCCAGGTGCTATTTAGATTTCACCTGTTAGATGTCCTGATCATTTATCATCCTGGCAAACTGAAAATAAAGCAAACTGTAATTGAATAATTTCTGGAAATTAAGTTGGAACGCAATTAGTTCTTTAAAAAAGCAAGATCATATAATTTTCTCTACTGTATTATAACTGACGGTACAAGTAAAATCTCAATTCAATAACCACATTTAGTAGACTTCAGATGCAACAGATTCGATTTCTTTCTTGACGTCCCTCAACAATAACAAATAAATTCTGTTGTACTCTAAATTGTTTGGATGGGGCAATTAAATTTACATTACTTTTATATTAATTCTACATACTTCACAAAGGTTTATGTCATTTAAGTAATGACATACATATGCAGATGAAATAAATTGGTTCAAATGATTTTGGGATGTGGCTCTTCACCATATAATTTGTTCTTCACTATATTTTAGTTTGGGTTCGGGGTTTTTTGTGTGTTTCAGGGGCTATTTTAATTGTTATAGGCTCTGCGGTTATGGGAGCAATGCAAAAAACCATGTTTATTGTTTTTAATTTTAATTGTTTTTATATCATGGATACTTTACAGTATTTGTTTTTCTTATTGTGAATATTTTTATTGTATTTTATTTTGTTCTAAGCCAGGGACACATAATAATTAGGTAGCACACAAATTTTATCAAATAAATAAAAATGTCCCACAGAATAAATGCCAGTGCTGACATTGCTTGTGGAGTGAAACGAGCACAGCTATTTGGCTATTTCATAGCAAAGTACCATTGGGTATTGCTATCCATTTGGAAAATACAGTGTGTGAAAGATTGGTTTTTAGATGAGTCTTGAAAGCCCAAGAATAAATATGGCAAAATGGTGCTGTATGGTTCATATAAATAGTGAGATCATAATGGG
Organism: Vipera berus; assembly: GCF_964194415.1. Taxonomy (NCBI): domain Eukaryota; kingdom Metazoa; phylum Chordata; class Lepidosauria; order Squamata; family Viperidae; genus Vipera; species Vipera berus. The sequence continues at coordinate 59,641,848 of NC_138206.1, forward strand.
CACTCAAAACTGTTTCCTATGGTGCTAATGCACTGGGGAAAATGGTAAGTTTCATAAATGTCTTGGTTCTAGTATTAAGCTGAGACTGACATTGTGAGAAATGAAACAAACCAATGAAAAATGAGGGAGGATTTCTTTGTAAGACAAAATTGTTCAATTTGATTTAAAAATGTGACAACTACCGAAAAAGCTATCTTCCAACAGAGGAAATCAATTGGAACAGTAGCTATAGGCTCAAAGGATTCTGATATTAACAAAGACAGAACAAGGGAGTTGGAAAGGGCAGATACGAGAGGAACTTGCTAGAGGCAATGAATACCTCCTTTTTATCTTGACTAGAATCAGGGAGGACAATTTTTTTAGAATAATTTTGCATCTGTTAATGGAAATTTCCTCAATACCAATAAAAGCATAAGAATGAGCTGAAGATCCACTGTGGAAGGTAAAATTACTCAATCTCTCAAGGAAAGAGAAAATCACCAAACAATTTTTAGATTAGAACAGATAGTTTGGATGAAGTGAAATGGGCTATAATAGCTTTGGAATCCATTGCTATTGGTGGCTGATCTCAAAGTATGGCTTACAAATACTGAACAAACTTCACCAAGCCAAAAATTAATCCCTGAATACCTGAACTTAGCCCATAAGGTCAAAGTTGGATGCCTGCAATGGGAGGGCAAATCTTGTAGAAAAGCAAAAAACGAAAAATAATCCAATAAAGCAAAATAATTTTAACCTAAGGACAAAATTGCTAATGTTTTTGTGATCAAAAACAAACCAAAGATGCTTAACAGGAGCCACTGCCTAAAATCTATAAATTCCAAATTCAAAGTGTTCAGATATATATGTTATAATGGTGAATGACAGAGACCAAACTATTCAGGAACAGAGGAAATACTATGCAGAATGTTAAGGCAAGTTCTAAAATAATTTTATTGACAAAAATAAGAAAATTAATGTTTTAACAAATAGTTTTAGTTCAACAATCATTTTTATACTGCATTAATGTTAAATAAATTTACTTCCTAGAGGCACCAACATTTTGATTAGGAAAGAAAAAATTGTTTACCAAAAGCTCTAAACAATCTATTGATGATTGTTTGCATGAATAAGCTTCATATTTTCTTCTAAATGTATGATTCAATCTCAATTATCAGACAGAAATGTAGTATAGTATGACCTGCTGCAGAAAATAATAGGGCTTTCCCTTCTTCAGGGAATCTCTCTATAAATAAATCCCAACAATATTTACGAGGCAGTCAATCTAAAAATCAGTGATGCAGAGATTTAAAATTGTTGCCAATTTATAAAAAAAATAATTAAAAGAATGACATTTGTTCATAAATGTAGGACAAATAATTATGAATTTTGAGTCTCATAAGTAAGTTCAAAATTGCAGTAATATTGGTTCAAAAACAATTTAAAAAACCTGAAGCTGAACCATAATCACCCCCCAAAAACTCTTCTTATGAAAGGAACCTTTAGGTCCACACATAAGGACACATTCTGAATATGGACCAAAACATTAACAATGTGACAAATCTTTGCTGCTGAATTTAACAGGTGGGAGAGAACTATGCCAGACTAGGATGTCACAGCATCTATGAATAAGTAAGGAAGGTACTTGAGAAGAAGAAAGGGAACACTGAATATTTCACATTCCTTCATATTTTGTTTTGGCCAAGGCTGAGAATACTAACATTCCATACTTTTGTGCTGAATAAATCAGTGGCCATACCAACTAAGGATGATGGAACTAGTATTACAGAGGACAAGGCATATAGAGAGGTCAAGCTAACTCTTACTGTTAAGCAATCTACACTGTAGTTTTAAAAAGTTGTTAAAAACTCTTCTTTAAAAACTATACTACTTTTTCATTCACTTCTTTCAGTGCCCAATAAATTGTAGACAATTAGCAAAATAAAAACACTCCCAGATTTATTTATTTTTTGCCACATACCACTGAAATGCGTTGTAATGGAAGTAGACCAAGCCAAGGCCATACAAAAAGGCAGCATTCTGTAAAAAAGAAAAGAAACACTTCTTAAGAACTGATTAAAGTTTTCAAGATTTTAGAAAGATGTTAAGGGTATATTACGTAAATGTAACTGTAGCAGCAGGGTGGGGACCTAAAATAGACAATTCTGAAATTTAATACCATGAAAATAATACAACTAAATATATTAAATTTTTTTTACTATTGCTATTAATTATAATAAAAAGGCAGGTAAGAGAATAGTTCCAATGATGCAGGTTTTAAATTTTGGGAAGTAGGAGAAAATTATTCCTCAGATCAGCCTTTTCTTTTTTTTCAGTTTCCAAGTAATCTCCATTCAAGTCAGCAGAACGTTAAAAAAACAACACCAGACCAAAATAAAAAGAGAAAAAGAAAAAAAAAGGAGGACTAGTGATGTCAGAATATAATCAGTAGGGGTAGAAAAGCTTTATATTTCAGACTATAAACTTAGTTCCAAATAAATCCTAACCTTAATATTCTCAAGAGAAAGCACCCAAGAACTCTAACAAAGCCATACCTCAAACTTAGAAACTTAGCACCAACGAGCTGCAACAAGTTGTTCTGTTTTTTGTCCTTTCCTATTGGATAAGAAATGTTCATAAAGAACTCAGAAACCACTCAATAAGAAAAGCCCTCAAGCTTACCAATGTTATTTTGTCAATCCTTGGCCTGGGACCCTAATCACACACTGAAATACAAGGAAACAGCCAACGTTGGCCATCATTTCCATGAAAACTTTATTTATTTATTTATTTATTTATTTATTTATTTATTTATTTATTTATTTATTTATTTATTTAAATTCCATTTATATCCCGCCCTTCTCCGAAGACTCAGGGCGGCTTACAAGCTTAGCAGTAGCCTTCATTCTATGTCTATGCCTGCTTATTAGGGCTTTCACACACACCCCAAGCGGCATTATTACAAAGTCAGCTTAATTGCCCCCAACAATCTGGGTCCTCATTTTACCTACCTCGGAAGGATGGAAGGCTGAGTCAACCTTGAGCCTGGTGGGACACGAACCTGCACTAATTGCAGGCAGCTGGTGTTACTTAAGGAGGCATTAGCCCACTGCCCCACCAAGGCTGATGATGAAAATGAGACAACAAGCCAAGAAAAACAAAATAGAATGGAATTAATTTAGGGATTATATATAGGAAATAAATCCTTCAAAGGCTCTGATTTTGTGCCTCCTACATCTAGACTCAGACAATTATGAGATGAGGTCATAAAAATGATATGAGGGACATAACTTGGGGGAAAAAATCAAATGCAATTTTACACCGATTCAGGTATGACAGCAGGGAACAAGCAGATTTAGACTAGAAATTTAGACTAGAAATGTCAATCAAACGGGTTTAAGAATTTCAGAAAGTTTTAAACATGCTAGTATTTTAATTTCCATATTGTAAATAGCAATAGCATTCTAACAAATAATACTATGCCAGAAATTGTATTGAACATGGTTATGTTACATGAAAAATGTTTATTAGATAGAAAATGAAACAATTATCCAGCTATCGGCCTATTACTGAGTTAAGGAACATTATTTGTGGCATCACAATCCAGAAAAAATGTATTTAACCATCTGAGTTCAGGGCTTTGTTAAACTGTGATTTCTTACCTGCTCAGTCATGCTAAATGTTTTCTGTGCTTTCTGTGTTTACTACATTTTTCCCTCCCATCCTCTTTTGGTGTGCATTAGCTACATGTGCTTGTTTTTAGGAATGAGGAAGTTGGAAGATCATACAACTTTAATATACAGTGCATTCAGAAAGGATTCAGTCCCCCTTCACTTTTGTCAGTTTTGTTATGCTGCAGCCTTTAGACATTTCTAAAATTCTGTTTTCACTTTGTCATTATGGTATACCGAGTGTAGATTAATGAGAGAAAAAAAATGAATTTCAACAACTGTAGAAATTGTAGATTTCAGCATAACAAAATTGACAAAAGTGAAGGGAGTCTAAATGCACTGTAGATGATTTTGCAATATCCGACTCTAAATGTAAAGGATGCGTTTGAATCTGCTACCACAAAACAGAAATAAACCTTCCGTGACATATATTACGTTGTGTTTTACCCATAGGTTTCAATATAGTATAAGCCATAATTTACAAATGGTTGGATTTATACATTATGGTAAAGCAGGATGTGTGAATTCTCTCACTATTAGACAATGGTGAGAATTCTACACCAGGACTAAGAAAAGTTACAGAATCTTTTTCAAAATCTAGAATCCATAAAGCTGAGTGCTGCAAAATACACATTCATATCATGTGTGAGGGCTCCGTCTAGATCAGGGGTCAGCAACCCAAAACAGCAAAAGAGCCACTCAGAACCGGTTCCGTCATACACACAAAAAAGTGGGAGCCGCAAAATGTGCGCGCGCATGTAGGCATGCACGCGCATGCGCAGAACAAGCAAAAACATACACCACCCCTACACCCGCACCGCATCCTGAGCCGCACGCACCTGTCGCTGCCCAGTGCCGGGGGGGGTGGGGGGGAGGGACGGACTCGTAGGCGACGGGCACTGGGTTGCTGCGGCGCCTTCAGCCCGGGTGCCGCCGGAGCCACCCGAATGGCCTGCCCCTCTCCCGGGACCTCCAAACCTCTGCGTTTGATGAATGCAGCAGCTCTCCAAACCGCCGCCACCCCATTTGCAGAGCTGCTGCATTCCTCCGTGTTTGAAAGAAACTGAAAGAAACACGGATGAACGCAGCAGCTGTGCAAAGAGGACGGTAGCAGTTTCGAGAGGTGCACGTGCACTCTCCAAACCGCTACCATCCCGTTCGGAGGTCTGCCACGCTCATCAAACATGAACGAATGCGGCAGCTGTGCAAACGGGACGGTGGCGGTGTGCTCTCTCTCTCTCTCTCTCTCTCTCTCTCTCTCTCTCTTCCCGTCAGCCGGCTCTGGTGGGGCTGCCTGCCATCCTCTCTTTGCTCGGCTCCGCTCTGCCCAGCTCACCTCCGCCTCCCTCGCCCGCCATTACCTCAGGCAACATCCTCGCTAGTCCGGAGGCAGCCACTGGAGCAGGGGTTTTAACGCCTCACCCCCTCCCTTATCCTTCTCTCTCTCTTCCCCGCCGCCGCCAAAGAGAGAAAGAGAGAGAGAGAGAGAACTTCAATCTGCGCATGCCACTTCTTCCCCGTCCCGCCAAAAGCGCCCGAGCAGAGCGACGGCGCTCCGTCCCAACTACCCCAGGACTAGCGCTGGCGGAGATTCCCACAGCGCCTTCCTTGCTCCTCCGCAGACTGAGGAGGGCCTGACTAGGCGCTCCCTGCCCAGAGCGGAGCGGAGGCGGCCATGGCGGGGATTTTAGCACGGGGGTCCAAGCCGTCCCACGCTGGTCCAAACAGTAAAGAGAGAGGCGAGACGTGGCAGCAGCAGCCCCGGCAAGCTCCTGCTGCCTCCCCTCATAGGAAGGGGAGGGCAAATCACCCCTTCTCCCTGCTGGGGCTGCTAGCCACGGCAGGGAGAAGGAAGGGGGGGACGCGCCTTCTCCCTCGCCGGGGCTGCTAGCCACGGCGAGGAGAAGGAAGGGGGGGAATCGCCCTTTCCTTCTCCCTGCCGAGGCTGCTAGCCACGGCAAGGAGAAGGGGGGGGAATCGCCCTTTCCTTCTCCCTGCCGAGGCTGCTAGCCGCGGCAAGAAGGGGGGGAATCGCCCTTTCCTTCTCCCTGCCGAGGCTGCTAGCCGCGGCAAGGAGAAGGGGGGGAAATCACCCTTTCCTTCTCCCTGCCGAGGCTGCTAGCCGCGGCAAGGAAAAGGGGAGGGGAAATCGCCCTTTCCTTCTCCCTGCCGAGGCTGCTAGCCGCGGCAAGGAGAAGGGGGGGAAACGCGCCTTCTCCCACAGTGAGGAGAAGCGCCTTCTCCCCGCCGGGGCTGCTAGCCTCAGCGAGGAGAAGGGGGCAACCTTAACCCTAACCTCCCCCACCGCAAACGAAGGGGTGGTGAAGGCAGCAGATCTGCAAGCCTCCACCACCCCACCCTGCTCACCTTTTTACTTCTTCCTCTCTTCCTCCACTCTGCCAAGTACAGTTAAAAAAACAGAGGTTTGTGGGTAGTCCCACAAACCAACCAATCAATTTAAACTTTTCAAGTTTTTTTGTGAGAAGTTTAAATTGATTATTATTATTTTTTTGAAAAGTAAACATGGCAGAGGGAGGAGGCCTGGGAGCCGCATGCGGCTCCGGACCCGCAGGTTGCCGATCTGTGGTCTAGATTAACAATAAGGTGTGAACGTCGCCCCTGCCCCTTTCCCTGATGTCTATAGTTTCAGCTAGATATCTTAATGGAAGCTACACATACTTGAATGAATACAGTTTTCTGTTATCTCTGGGATTCTATGTGTCCTCTGATGGAAACACTTTTAGAACTTTGTGAAAAACAGAAAACATCAAGTGATGACAACAGCAATCAAGATCATCTTGATATATCTCTCAGATGAAATTTCTGAAATAATTCTTTATTCACCACTTACAAAAGCATGATAAAGAATGTCTGTAGCTCATACTTCTTGAAAGTAAACCTTTTTTCCTTCCCTTTCAATGAAATTCCTTAATTGTTTCAATTCCTCCCCTCAGGACGCTGCTATATTGCGTTGCATGCCAAAACCATAGACACATTTTTTTTCCGCCCTGCCATCACTCTGCTGAACACCTAATTCCCACAGCACTGTCTTATGTCTAAGGAAATTTGCCCGTGTAGTAGGGCTGTATTACTATTATCCTACTCATATTTCATATTACCTTCTCCTACTGGTATCTTACTTTGTTGTTTGTATATACATGGCACTGGATAAAATTTCTTGTGTCCCCAATCACACTTAGCCAACAAAGCATATTCTATTCCATTCCGTTCCGTTCCGTTCCGCTATTCTGAAATTCTTTCAGCAAGGTCCCTAAAAATAATATTCAGCAAGCTGTCTTAAAAGCCAGTTTGATTTTCCCTTTCTTCATCCAGAAGTTCCTACTACCCATTACTTTGGTGGTCACAACATGTAGCTCCAGTTGAATGATTACCAATGAGAAATGTGAAGGATAGAAGGCCCAAGTTCAGACTCAAAGAGCTTAAGAGGTCAGACATAAACAGCTTAAGAGCAAAAAGGTCAACTATATGAACAAAGCAGATAACAGCAATGCCTCTCCCCACCTCCACAGGAGGGAGAACACACACACACACACACACACACACACACACACACACACACACAAAGACACACACACAATTTAAGGTTTATAGATGGCAGTTTATCTTTTTTCCCCCTAATCATTACATTTTAGTATCTATCTAATTTATCAAAGAGCGATGTCCTTGATCTGTGTCAGCTAAGCATTAAGTCTGAGCATTGGTATGAGTGAAGTCTAACATGAAGTTCACTAAGAAAACTTTTGGAGTCCCACCTTTCATGTCCTGAGAAACTCCATCCCCTCAAGTTTATTGCAACAACTTTTCCTTTACTTTGTGAATATAAATCACTTCAGAATGGGATTGTTCTCCTCTCCTGTTCTCTTCTATCAGCAAAGAAACAATCTCTTTAACTATGGATGATAACTCAACTTACTAATTTAAAAGAAAGTTAGTGTGGGTTTGTTTACAAATAGTCTTCACCTTATGACCACAATTGAGCCCAAAATTTTCATTGCTAAACAAGACAATTGTTAAGTGGATTTTGATTCGTTTATAACCTTTCTTGCCAGTTGTTAAATGAATCACTGCAATTGTTAAATTTCTTGCCTTGTGCCAAGCGACTGAACTTTGATCATGTGACCACAGGGATGCTACAACTGTTATAAGTGTTAAAAATGGTCATGTCACTTTTTCCAGTGCTGTTGTAACTTCAACCAGTCATAAAATGAATGGCTGTAATTCAAGAACTACCTGTATCTGATTTACATCCCACCTTTTCTCCATAATCACCAAAGTGGCATACATTGTACTCTCTTTTCCAATTTTTCCCACAGCAACTCCTCAGAAGTAGAAGTTGACCTGAGATAAAAACATTTGCTACTACTGTCCAGCATCATTAAGGAAAAAGAATCCGAAATCAGCTGTTGCCATGTCTGAACAATGTGACATGTTTTTTAAATGAATGGTAAGACAGACAACAGGCAATGATGTCAGGAAAGAAATTCTTCTTACTGCCTCTCTGGAACAAAGTTCTAATATTACTCTGCTTAAGGTTTGGAAAAACCTACTGAATCTTGGAACATATGCATCTTATACAACGTCAACCCATCTTGGTTACAACAACAGTCTTAAGCCTAATGCTCTCAAGAATGTAGTCTGGAGACTACAATCCCACATACCCTTCGTGCTCCAAATATTTCTCTCAGAAGGTACAGGTAATCTTCGATTTACAACTGGTCACTTAATGACCATTTGAAATTATGAAAGCCCTGGAATGGGTCCTTTACAATCTCTGAAGCATTTCTTGCCCTTGGGAAATCTTGTTTCACCCTCCCCACCAGGTCATGTGACAATATGCTGGATGCTCGGCAATCACCTTGTCTTTACAATTGGTTGCAGCATCCCATAGTCACATGACTGTGATTTGCATTGCTTTTTGCCAGTTTCTGGCATTTTTGTTGGTTTCTAGCAAAAAAAAAATCCCCATTCAGAAAAATAGGTTCACACTTGCGACTGTAGTGTTTGCTTAATGACCATTGCAAAAATTGCCATAAACTTGCATCTGGTCAAGTGGGTGCCTCAACTTATGATGATAACAATTTATGATCGGAATTCTGGTCCCAATTGAAATCAAACTGGAGGACCAAATGTAATGACATAAAGACTAACTGTCACAGGGAACACAAGGAACGGATAGGGCAGCAATGTATAAAATTCAACAAAATAACAGCAAATATCTTTTTTGTGCTGTTCTAATGATTTTACAGATATTAAACTTTCCGAGACTAGAGATTCAAATTTCATTAATATCCCTGCATATAATCTTTGACCTGCATGCATTCAGAATGACGTGAAAAGTAGTGTTCAGTATCGGTATACTTCAATAATCTTTTTCAGATACTGAAGAACATTATTGAAGAAATGAAAAGAGTGATTTAGCTTTCCAAATGTACAGTGTTCTTCAAAAATATCTAGAAGCATTTTAGAATATGCTTCCTGCTAGATATTTGAAACATCTCCTATGTTTATAGAGCTATAGGGATACACATTCTAAAAATAACTTTGAAATCACAGCTAGATTCACAACTTGAGGGTTAAGGGAGAGTGGCAGGTGCTACATAGAATTTCTGTAAGCCTTTGAGCAATTAATTTCAAATGTTACCATTTCTGTCTTGACCATTTTTCTTTTTTTAAAAAAAATATATTTTATTGATTTTTTTACAATGACAATCTTTAGTGCTTAGTAAACAGCGTGTTGTCTGGGTTCATATATTTAAAAAACAATCAATAATTTCTATAATTCCATAATCAATATATTGTTTGTTTCCTTGATCTTCCCTTCTTCCAATAATATTCTCCTTTATCAGCATTAGACAGATATAATTCTTAATATTTTCAATGCATACAAAGTTGGATATAGACATTTTTTTTGTATTTGTACAAGTAACAATGACATCCATATATATCTTTTCTAATTGACTTATATTTCAATTGTATTTGTTAAAGTCATCTTATTAAATCACTATACATCCTATTTTCAGAATACTTATTTATACTTAACTTCTTAATATTCAGATCATTCTTATCAGTCATAATTTTCTGAAAATTGATTATCTTTAAATATCCAATTTTTCATTTACTTATACCATCTCAATATTTTCATATTTCATATATTATAAAGATACTATACTATTTATATATCTTATAACATCCACATATAACATCATTTCTGGTCGGCTTATGTTTCAATTATATTTGTAAAAGTCATCTTAAGTCACTATATGTCCTGTTTTCAAAATTCTTATTTAAGCTTAGTTTTCCCTCAGTATTCAAATCATTCTTCTCGGTCATACTTCTTTCAAAGTTAATTACCTTTAAATGTCCTAACTTTTCATTCACATATATCATCCCAATATTTTTTACATTTCATATATTATAAAAAATACTATACTACTTATGTCTCTTATCCCTCTTACTATATAGCTCCTTTATATCCAAAATTATCTATTATTTTAACCATATTCAAACAAGTGTTTAATCATGTAGTACTCCATCTGGTAAGTCGAATCAGGTCTCTTGCATCTAACTCTAGCCTTCCTTTGCCAAGTAGCTTTCCAGGTTTGTATATTCCGCTTGCCAGGGAATTCCTTATATTTTTGTAAATACTGTTGGGAGTGAGAAAAACAGGTTCTATATAATGTACGCTTTTTATCTCCCAGATTCTAATGATTCTCCTGGCAGCTCTATAATCCATTTTATTAAATCTTTTTTTTTAATCCTCAAGTTTGTTTTGAAGTCCTGACAAATATCTTTTCCATTTTCATTGTCGTGACAAAATTTTGTAGATTTTTTTCTGTTTGTATTAAGTTGTAGTCCTCTTGATTTGTAGCTGCCCTATTTAAGGCGCTTTCTTCTAGTTTGTGTTCTGTTCTCTGGTTTGTTTGTTCATTCTTTATTGTCGTTTTCTGAGAGTTTTTTATTTGTGATTTTAAACTGAAGATGTGCTCATTTACGTCATCAAAGTGGTTTTTAATCTCATTGTAGTTTGAAACCATTTTATTTTGGATCTGTTGTAGCATTGCATACATTTCGTCTTGGAAAATATTTCTCTCATCTTGGAGTATTGCTCCTGCAGATCTCTGATGTTCCAGGCTAGATCCTTCAGAATGGAATATTAGATGTGGTTTCCTGTCATTTTTAGGTAGGTATGCAATATCCATTTTGTCTCCTCCCTTCAGGTAGTCTTTCACCAGTACCATAGTCTCTGTGTTTAGCCTTATCAAACCAGCCAATCTTAAAATCCAAACAACCAAATCTTATATAGTTCTTATCTTTATATATGGTTTTTATAATCCAATGCATTTCCAATTATCAAGGCATCAGCAGTGTTTTATAACAATTCTTCTGTTCAGGGGTCTTTCAATTATCAATCAGTCAAAATTGCAGCAAAATGTTTCGCCACCTTAAAGCCTTCCAGTAAATTCCCCCTTAGAAGATTAGCCAAGAGTCAAGGGTTTTCTTTCTCTGCAGACAATTCTCGAGCTTAGACAATAGTTAGTTTTTGCGGTTTTGGGGGGGAGGGGTTGCAGACACTTCTTAAGCTTATGAGTGGCCCAGTATATTTTCTTTCTTTGTTCCCAGTTTTCTATTTAGCTGAGGGTTATTAAAGTTCAAGGGAACAGATTATTCTTTATTTCTGGGCGTCTTGCCAATTTCTGAGTCAGTGTTATACTATTGTTCTATGCTCTAGTTCTCCACTAGATGTCAGTAGTTATTAATTTTCCAACTTTTTCAAACAAAGAATTATTTTTCTTTTTCAATTTCATCAGGATTCTTTAGGATATAAAATCTTAGCGTTTTTCTTAATTTTCATATTTATCCAGACTATAGTAATATTAATTTCATTTCAGAATATTTCTTTCCCCCTTGGAAGTTAATTCTCTGCTTCTGTCTATGGAGGGGTGGAGATGTAATCCCCTCCCTTCACTTTCAGAGGATTTCTTGCTTTGGGGATCTTTTCCAAGGAATCAGTTACAAAATAGAAGAGAGAAGATCGATACTCTCACCCAGTTCCAAGCACCCTGTTCACCGGTGTTCTGGTTTGTCCTCTTGGACTTCGGCTGCTAGCAGCTTGGGCTAGACGTTGGTATGCAGCTAGCCTTTTTCCTGTCGGGTTAAAGAGCTTCCCCCGGATCGAATGGATCAACCGCCGTCGTTCCATGATCATCGGGGTGCTCCTCTTTCTTCGTCGCCTCTCCAGGGCGACATCAGACCCGTTTAGGGTCCCCTGGCAGAGTGAAACCAGCTGTGGGGTGCAGAGCCCCGCAGTCCCTCAGCCATGTCACTGTGAACAGAACCGGAAGTCCCTGTCGTGACCATTTCTAATTTGATGAAATAAATAGAATGAACATGCTTAATTTTTCCATTCCACTCAAGACTATTTATATTGCAATTTCATATAAAATTTTGTTTCATATAGTATTTAATATATGTCTGAAAGTATGGTCAGAGTTACAATAAAAAGGATGTTAAATTAAGAAAAATACTTTGGAACAACCCATCATTTTTTGTTGCATTCATTTCATTCTTTTTACCAACTAGCCTCCCTTTCTCTATTTTCACACCACTTTAACATTATTGGAAAAAATAAGTGATAATGTCAATTGTGCCATTTTTGTACACAAGAAATAACAGAAAGTAGCAATGGATAATGCAAGAAGAGCCCAAGAAAATCCAACAAAAACTAGCTTACAAGGAAAAAAATGATAAAATCATTTATAGTACATGTATGCAAAGCTATGTTCCTTGCAATTACTGATAATAAAAGCAAAACAGCTGCTTTAGCTACCTCACATCAACCATTTGAGCAAATTGTGGGAAACCTGAAGCAAGTGGAAACTGCCTTTGAGGATGTTCTGCTTTTGACTAAAGTAGAACTCTCTTCAGAAAAGGCATGATAATGTAGGAGAAGGAATAGCAAACTCTGGGGGTGAAGTGAAAAGAGGAATCAGCCTAGAACAGGGCTTTTCAACCAGTGGTACGGGTACCACCTGTGGTACATTGCCACCTGGCAGGTGATATGCGACCATCCTAGAAAAGTGGTAGCAGGGGAGGGGAATGAGCTGAACCGGTAGCAGCACCGCACAAGCCTGAGTGAGAGATGGCTGGAGCTGCAGGGCCGTCAGGGCTCAGCAGAAGCACCAGGATCAGCGCCAGGCTCCAACTGGAGCTCGGCGCTGATCCTGGCGCCTCTGCTGAGCCCAGAAGAAGCGCCAATCACCTGGAATGTTGCAGCATCTCCAGGGTCTTTGATTGACAGTCAGATGCTTGGCAACTGACTCATATTTATGATGGTCACAGTGTCCCAGGGTCATGTGAAGTGACCAAAACCTGCTGCAACCACCCAGCAGACGGGGGGAATAAAAACCAAGCACCTCCACCCTACCCCCGCTGCCAATCCTCAACACAAATGCTCACAACAATGAAAACATCGGACAGGAGGAAGAGCGCCACCGGGTGGGCAGGCAGGTGTCTTGCTCGGCAAACTGTTGTAAGTTGAGGACTACCTGTACTTTATCACTTTTTTCTGTTGTTTTTTTTTGTCCTCAAGTTTTTGACACCTTGCTAGGCGACTGTTGGTACTCGGATGTTGCCATATCCTAAAAGTGATACAATCGGTGAAAAGGTTGAAAAGCCCTGGCCTAGAATTCCTAAATATCCACAAGGAAGCTACGTCCAATGCCCCTTAAGTTGCACTGACACTTAATCAACTCTTAACAGGTGCTGAATATTACTTTAATACAGAAAATAATGTAATCCTGCTCTGTAGGTGGTCCAGCTGTAGTATTTATGCTTCGGCCAGTTCTCTTCACATTTCTTTGTTGCTGAGTGATAGCCACATATTCCATGTTAATTCCTGATTCCAAATCCAACTCAAAATCTACCATTTTGAAATATTACTACCTAAGATCTTTGGCTAATTATGATTATTATTTTAACATTCAATTTCCCCAAATTTGGGTCTTTATGTATGTTTTATTCTTCCACATTGAACTGTGAGATTGTTTTGGCAGTTTATTTCCAGACAGTTATGTTCTCGATAGTACTCAGAGTGGATAACAAACTGCTCTACATCTTGATTTTCATCCCATCTTGTTAAATAAATAAATACGTTCATCACGTGCATTTTTTTAAAAATCAGTTCTAACTACAGGTAATCCTCAACAAGTCACTTAGCAACAAATGTTATGATGAATTCTCCAAAAGGTACTTAGGTCCCAGTTCTGAAGTTCCAATGGCTGGGCTCCCATGACTGCATTTCAGGTGATTGGCAACTGACTGAATTTTCAGTCTGTTGCAGTGTCCCACAGTCATGTGACCATGATTTACATTTTTGCCCAAAATGGACATTTACTTCTGGCTTTTGGCAAACGTGGTGGTCACTTAATGAAAGCAGCAAAAATGGTTGAAAAATCAGATTGGTCATGTGGTGACCCACTTTATGACCGTCATGAATTGAGAACATAATGGGCAGGCTCCATTAAGGCCATGAGCCAAGGACTGCCTATACAGTGTATTGGATGATTGGATCTTTCTCTGAACAAAATTTACTTGCATCTGAACATCAATAGCAATTCATGTTGCGTGCTTCACCCTTCAAATCTTGAATAACTCATCTGAACTATATTCAACTAGATTAAAATAAATATATTATTTCTAGAATAGCATACAATAAGGCTAGAAAACAATAGAACTCTCAAATTTGTCCATCTTAGATTGAAAATGTATTTGAGCCTGCAAACGATGTCTCTAAAACCAATCCCTTCCCCTATTTTATAGGATCCAAAATAAGCCAAGAATCATGAATCCAATTTATTGGTTGCTGATGTTTCAAATAAATTTCTAAAAGCAAGGTCACACAGAAGTGAAAAGTGATGATTTCAGTAATTAATGAAAAATCGGAAGCACCATGAAGTCAGAAGCTAGTATGAAAAACTACTTCAAAATACATTGTCAGAAGTACTCAAAGCTCCTGAAATTACACCCAGACTTTAACTACCATCTATCAACAACCTATCCTTAATGCTTTAAAAACATGTTTAATTGGGATGGCTTTTAACTGAATACTGTGGGATTATAGATGAAAGCTCTGAAATATAACTTTAGATAAACTGTAACCATAATAGGAATTATATAATTCAATGAAAAATCAGAAAAAACATTGGATCGTAAATTTCATGAATTTTGTTGTCTTTATATTAATGTTCACATAAATAAAGATAATGTTCACATAAATAAAGAAATAAAGATGAGTTTGAATTTTTGGTAGAGAAAAAGAGTACCATCACTATCATCAATTAAATTTATATGTTGTTCAACTCCTAGTGATCTTTGGGCAGTTTACAAAGTAATTGAAACATGGAAACAAAAACAAGATTTTTTTTTTAAAAAAAGGGTAGAGAGATGGCAGAATGACAATCTTGGTAGAAATTAAAGAAAACCTAAATTAAAAGGAGACTTCAGACATCTCCACCAAAGATCTGGGTAAACAACTGGTCTTTAAGTCCCTTTGAAAAATCAGCAGTGGGGGGGAGCTGTTTGGCTCTTCGGAAGAACCTCATTTCATAGAGCAGTTGCTATGCAGGGAAAGCACATGTTTTGGGTCCCAACAGTTGGCATTCCTTAACTGAAAGAATCCAGAGTGCACCAATGCTGTCAATGTGCTGAGAAGATATTATCAGCAATAGGTGTTCCTTCAGGTAAGCAGACTCTATGCTATGTAAAGCCTTATAGATGACAACCAGCACCTTAAATCACATCCAGAAGCAAACTGGCAACTAGAGTAGCTCATATAACAGAGGTGTTACATGGGCATACTAAGGCATATCCATAACTGCATGCACTGCTGTATTCTGGCCCAGTTGAAGCTTCTGAGTGGTCTTCAAGAATAGCCCCAAGTAGAGTGAATTGCAGTTTTCAAGTTATGTGATGACAGGAATAAAAAAAAATAAACTCCATTGTTTTTGACGGAATGAGTCCCATTACTGGAATGGAGTAGGACAGGGGCCCCCTGACCTCTGGCCCATGAACCGGCACTGGGCTGTGGCATGCCAGAAACTGGGCTGTGCAAACAAGCGAATCCCCATCCGAGGGATGCTGGCAGCACCCAAAACCGTGGGGGCCGCTGGAGAAGGACACAGTTCAAAAAGAACAAAAACAATAAAAAGGAGGAGGTTACTATAAATTAACTACCCTGCTTAGGAATTCAAGTAAAAACTTTATAGGATATCTGGATTAACATTTCAAATATTGCTGTGTTTATTGTTAGGGTTTATTACAACTCATCCAACCAAGGAAAATATGTAGAAAGAACATTCTAAAAAGAAATTGCAACTCTTTGAAAGTGCATGTAAGAACGGTGATAAAAGTCTTTACTAATGGAAAACAAACTCTGCCAAGCATAATTCTTTTAAGAAACGCCTGATTTGTCTAGTTGATAATTTTCTCCTCCAGATTGTGGAGAAAGACACAAGATGATGATGAAAACTGTCTTGAATGCATTTGGGTCAATATAAAAGGGGGGGGGAGGAATGACATTGCCATAGGTGTATACTACAGGCCACCCAACCAAACACAGGAAATAGATGAGCTTTTTGCTAGTCAGTTAACTAAGGTATTTAGGAAGCACATCACAATAGTAATGGACTTTAATTACCCTGACATCAACTGGGAGACAAACTCTGCACCAAGTAGAAGATCAAACAGATTTTTGACAAACCTAGCAGACAAATTTGTCTCCCAAAAAATAGAGAATAGGGGATCAGCCAGATTGGACTTAATTCTCACTAACAGAGATGAAATATAAGAGCCTTGGTGGAGCAGTGGGCTAATGCCTCCTTAAGTAACACCAGCTGCCTGCAATTAGTGCAGGTTCGCATCCCACCAGGCTCAAGGTTGACTCAGCCTTCCATCCTTCCGAGGTAGGTAAAATGAGGACCCAGATTGTTGGGGGCAATTAAGCTGACTTTGTAATAATGCCGCTTGGGGGGGGGCGAAAGCCCTAATAAGCAGGTATATACATAGAATGAAGGCTACTGCTAAGCTTGTAAGCCGCCCTGCGTCTTCGGAGAAGGGCGGGATATAAATGGAATAAAAATAAAAAATAAATAAAAAAATAAATAAAATGGTAGAAGGTGTTGAAACCACAGGAACCGTTGGGGGGAGTGACCACGCAATATTGGAATTCAACATTGTGCAAGCACAAGCAATAGAACACAGTCACACTAGAATAAAATAAAAAATAAATAAAAAAATAAATAAAATGGTAGAAGGTGTTGAAACCACAGGAACCGTTGGGGGGAGTGACCACGCAATATTGGAATTCAACATTGTGCAAGCACAAGCAATAGAACACAGTCACACTAGAATCTTGGACTTTAAGAGAGCTAATTTCAACAAACTTATAGAGTTTGGGAAGGATTCAATGGATGAGAATCCTCAAGGGGAAAACATCTCAAGAAGCTTGGGAAATTTTGAAAAGAGATAATAAAAGCCCAGTCTAGCACAATACCAACAAAGAGGAAAAATAACAGCCCTAAAAAGAAACCAGCATGGCTACATAAAGAACTGTCCTATAAATTGAAAGACAAAAAGGACAAATATAAAAAGTGGAAAGAGGGGCACATAACTAAGGCAGAATATCAGCAAATTGCCTGAGCCTGCAAAGATGAAATGAGGAAAGCTAAGGCTCAAAATTTTATTTATTTTAATTCCATTTATATCCCGCCCTTCTCCGAAGACTCAGGGCGGCTTACAAGCTTAGCAGTAGCCTTCATGAACTAAGGCCTGCAACAAAAGTAAAAAAATAACAAAAAAAGCTTCTTTCAACATGTAAAAAACAAGAAAAAAAGTTAAGAAAACAATTGATCCACTAGTGGGAGAAAGTGGCAAGAAGGTGACAAGCAACAGGGAGTAAGCAGAATTACTCAACCCGTATTTACACCCCAAGGTTCTGAAGGAACTGGCAGATGTGATCTCAGAACCACTGAACTATATCTTTCAAAGATCCTGGAGCACTGGGGAACTACCAGAGGACTGGAAAAGAGCTGAAGTAGTTCCCATCTTCAAAAAAGGGAAAAAAATGGATCCAGGAAACTACAGACCTATCAGCCTGACCTCAATACCTGGGAAGATCTTGGAAAAGATAATCAAGCAACGAATCAGCGAACACCTAGAGGCAAACCAAGTCATTGCTAAGCACATTGATTTGTGCTTAGATTGTAAACCGCCCTGAGTCTTCGGAGAAGGGCGGGATATAAATGGGATTAAAATAAATAAAAAAAAAATTACCAAAAGCCAACAGGAGTTTGCCAAAAACAGATCACGCTGGACAAATCTTACTGCATTCTTTGAGATGACAAAATTAGTGGACCAGAGGAATGCTGTGGATATAATTTACTTGGACTTCAGTAAGGCATTTGATAAAGTAGACCACAACCTACTATTTGTTAAGATAGAACAATGTGGGTTAGACTGCATCACCACCAGATGGATTCATAGCTGGCTGACCAGATATACTCAGTGTGTGGCCCTCAATGTAACTGCATCTACATGGAGTTAGAACAATTAACCAGTGGAACAACCTGCCTCCAGAAGCTGTGAATGCTCCAACACTGGAAGTTTTTAAGAGACTGGACAGCCATTTGTCTGTCTCAGCAGGGGGTTAGACTAGATGACCTCCAAGGTCCCTTCCAACATCATCATCAACAACAACTACTTTTGATTTTAGTTTACCAATACAGAAGATTTAGTAAATTAAGTATAAAAAAAAACTTTGGCAAAGTCTCCATGTAATACTGCTCAATAGAGATCCTAAATCATAATGAGATTAAACACCATACCTTGAACTTCAAAAACACAGATATTTTTTTAAACTCAGAACAATCTTAAATAGAATTCCATGTAAGGAGAAGCTAATGGGAAATGGGTATAAGGGAAGGTATATATATATATATATGTGGATCCTTGGTTTTTCGGGTTTTTCCCCGCGTAGAACTAAAGGTGTAGGCGCAACGTTTCGACGGAATCCCATCCGTCATCATCAGGCTGGTGGCTTTAGCTTCCTTCTTCTGGGAGAAGCATGTGGCTGTTTGTTCCTCTTTTTTAAACTGCCAGAGGGGGTGTGTTCTGTGGAGGTGTGCTCTGATTGGGTAGGGGACCAAGTGTGTTCTGATTGGGTGGGAGTGTGTTTTGAATGGTGGGTGTGTTCTGATTGGGTGGGGGGGTGTTCTGAGTGGATGGGCTGGTCTCAGCTGCCAGCTCCAGACCTGAGCTGGTGAGTTGTGCTGCTTTTGTTCGGCTTCGTGTTTGTGGTGGTGCCATGTTTTTATAGTGGGTGTCAGTTTGCTTATTGTGTGGTTTGGAGGGGTTTAAAGTGGCTGATGTTGCAGCTGTAGTTAGGTTTCTGTTTTGTGGTTGTGCCTCGTTATCATTGTGGGTTCGGATTTGCTTTTTGAATGGTTGTGTGGTGGTGATGTCATGTGATGTTATCATGAGTTTGGGTCTGGTATCATTCTTGGTGGTTGGGCCTCGTCTGTCAATCAAGGCGGGTTTCCAAATGGCTGGTAGGCGAGAGGTATCATCTCGTTTATTCATGCTGTGGGGGCGTTTTTCTATCTCAATGGCTTCTCTGATTATTCTGTTGTTAAAATGTTCAATTTTGGCGATAGTTTTGGTTTTTTTAAAATCAATTTCATGTCCCGTGGCTTCAAAGTGTTGGACCAGGGATGAAGTTTCAAAGTGTTCCATGTAGAGGGTTTCAAAGTGTTCCATGTAGAGGTTTGCGATGACAGGTGAAAGGGGTGATCCCATGAAACCCTCGCTCTAGAAAAATCCAACCACAAACCCAAACTCTGGCTCAGATATGTAGATGACACCTTCGTAATCT
The DNA here is from genome assembly GCF_964194415.1 of Vipera berus. Classification (NCBI taxonomy): domain Eukaryota; kingdom Metazoa; phylum Chordata; class Lepidosauria; order Squamata; family Viperidae; genus Vipera; species Vipera berus. The sequence continues at coordinate 59,661,444 of NC_138206.1, forward strand.
GGCCACACGGCAAAGAAAAACTGGATGACTTCCTCATACACCTCAATAGCCTACACCCTAAAATACAATTCACCATGGAAACAGAAGCTAACAATCAACTTCCCTTCCTTGATGTCTTACTCTACAAGAAATCCAACGGCTCCCTAGGACACACTATCTACCACAAAAAACACACACAAACCGCTATCTGAACGCACTCTCACACCACCACCCAGCACAGATCAACTCCGTAGCCAAGACACTCATCTCCAGAACAAAACACCTAGCTGACGAACAACACCTAAAAACCGAACTACACACTCTCACTAATGTACTAACAGCCAATGGATTCCAAAGAAACACGATTACCAACTTAATCCGAAGAGAGACACCCACAAAAACCCAAGACAGAGAACAAGAAAATGGCAAAGCCTTAAAATCGGTTCTAATATCACTGTTTTACTAACCTGACAGCTTATTATTCTAAATAGGAAACCTTCATTTTGTTTGCAAATAATAATATTAAAGATTGTAACTACCAGCAAGAATGAGTCCTTACATTTAAAGAGCACCTGTCATTTCCGATCCATCTTGGCAGTGCCTGTTAGCGCGCATCCACTCACCTACTGCCCACCACGTCCCTCACTTTGTTGTGTTACTGCCGCATCACCAGCTGTCCCATTAAGGTGAATGGGACTGTTGGTGAGTCAACATTGGGTCAGAGGAGGAGCCGCTGTGGGACAGAGATGACAGTTGCTCTTTAAAAATTATGATTTAAATCGAGTTGATTTAAATCAAGCCCTTTTACTAGTGCACAGGTCTGCAACCTGCGGCTCCGGAGCCGCATGCGGCTCTTTCAGCCGTCTCCTGTGGCTCCCACTCCTCTGCCATGTGCAGTCCAAAAAAAAAAGTGGGACTAAAAAAGTTCAACCAATCAATTCAAATATGCAGGGTAGGTGCATATCTCGCCTTGGCTCCACTCTTCAGTCAAACCCTGTTCTGCGCATGCGCGCATGTATGCGCATGTGCACACATTTTTTGCGGCTCCCAGTTTTTCCTTTTGTGAGGGAACTGGTTCCGAGTGGCTCTTTCACTGTTTCAGGTTGCTGACCCCTGTACTAGTGATTTAAATTGTGATTTAAATCGACTTGATTTAAATCAAATCCACCCTGTATTTTGCCCAGTGCAAGTTTCTGCTTTCTGGATTTCACTAAATCCAGGCTATTAATTTTTTCTACGTTTAATTAATTACCTACTAAGAATGTAGAGCAACTTTGCTGCTAAATTCCCAAAGGATTTTAGGACACTATTTTTTAGTATCCTGTTTGCAATAATCTATGTTAATAAAGTAGAGCCTAAGTTTACACACATGCACAGACACATGCATACATACGTACATATAGCCTTGGTGGAGCAGTGGGCTAATGCCTCCTTAAGTAACACCAGCTGCCTGCAATTAGTGCAGGTTCGCATCCCACCAGGCTCAAGGTTGACTCAGCCTTCCATCCTTCCGAGGTAGGTAAAATGAGGACCCAGATTGTTGGGGGCAATAAGCTGACTTTGTAATAATGCCGCTTGGGGGTGTGTGTGAAAGCCCTAACAAGCAGGCATATACACAGAATGAAGGCTACTGCTAAGCTTGTAAGCCGCCCTGAGTCTTTGGAGAAGGGCGGGATATAAATGGAATTAAAATAAATAAAATAAATAAATATAAATTCACATACATGGCCTGTTACCTTAGGCTGCCTATATAACTAATGGTTATAACCCTCATCAACTGATTTCTCATTATATCAGGAACAATTAGGATTGCATATATACTTATTCATTGCTCTTCACCATTCTAAAATTAATTTCACCATTCTAATGCAATCACCTGAACATTCAAGGTATTATAATGTACTGAATGGAGAGTTTTAACTACACCAAAACCAGAAATACAATCATCTTCAGATTTCTTCTGATAGTTAAAAAAACATTTTAAACAAATGATTAGACCTGATTCCTACTCACATTCCTATATTATTAATAAATTAAACAGTTGAAATAACATGCTTAAAATGGAGAATTTCTTTTACACTATGTCTCATTTCAACTATCATGAATGCCTACATATGCCAGCTTCATATTCATCATATCATATGTTGAAACATCTGGTTAATTGTGCAATGACCCATAATAAAGTTGAAGAAAGTGGTTAATTCTGGCTGCACAACATCAAGCCTTAACAACAAATGCATACAAAGCCAGAATTGAGAAGCAACAGAAAACAAGGGCCACCTCTGCAAAGAAGTTGAAGAAACGGTGGTTCACCAGGTTAGCTGCTGCAAGCAAGGCTGCACAGACTGAATACAAATGACGGCATGACACAAAGTAGCAACAACAGCGCATTGGAAGATCTGCAAAATATACTATTTGCCTTCAATCAAGAACTGGTGGAACCATAAAAAACAGAGAATAGAAAATGAAGAAACTGAAGTGCTCTGGGACTTTAGAATTCAAACAGACAGGCCCTGCCACATAATACCCCAGACTTAACCATTGTCAATAAGACAAAAAAAAATCTGGATAGTGAACGTGGCCGTAGGTGGAGACAGCAGAAGAAAAGAGAAAGAACTGGAGAAGATAACAAAATACAAAGACCTGCAATCAGAAATAGAACGACTATGACAAAAGGTAGTACCAATAGTAATAAGCAACTTGAGTGCAATCCTAAAAACAGCTGAAACACCATTTAAACATCAGCATTGACAAAATCACCATCAGTCAATTGCCAAAGGCAGCTTTGCTCAGAATAGCTTTACATCCTGCAATGATACATTTTAAACCATCAAACATCCTCATCTGCCTATCCTAGGTCCTTGGAAAGGACTCTATAGGTGGACAAAAATGCCAAACCCAGTCTGAACATCTGGCTTATGGAGCAACAAGCCATAGTAATAATAACAACTTTTAAGCTGAATTGTACTACAAAACCTGAAAGATTAGCATAACAGTTGGTGTAATAGTATTCCCCTTATAATAACTCCAAAGTGTAGAATTTGCTTTTAAAAAAGCAGATATACTCTGAGATGACATTTTCAACAAATTGCCCTGTGATTCAAAAACTTTTTCCTGAACAATTACCTAAGCAACACCTAATGCCAATCTTTTATGTACAAGTTTAAAAAAAAACAGTGGTCCCAACACAATCTCTTTGCACATTTGCTTTCTTATTCCTACTCTTGTTTCTTGCTATTCTGATCAGTTGCAAGTCTATAAAATTACCTGTCCTCTTATAACAATGCAGATGAGTTAGGTCAGATATTTTTTTTTTGGTGAGAGATTTTGTCAAAGGCTTTTTGAAAGTCCATTTAAACATCATCTATCAGGACAGCTTTTTATTCATGCTTGCTGAAATCCTCTAAAAGCTTATTCTATGTACGGTATTTGCTTCTTTTTTCTTTAATAATTCTTGCAACTACTTTAGTATCTACAATATATACGGAACTTAATTAATCTATGGCTTCCTTTATCATCCCTCAATCCCTTTTTAAAAACTGGGGTAACACTGACTAGTTTCTTAGTCTTTGGTTAACAACATCTAGCCTATACGTATTATATTTACTTTGCCAATTTTTCTAATGTTGTCATCTTTCATTACCTCCACCTGTTTCTACCTGTGCAATTTTTCTTCTGAAAAAGCCAATTCAGGCTTGGATATTTCTCTTATGTCCCATTAGTAAAGATAAATGCAAGAATTGTAGACTTCAATATTGGCTTCCCTGTCATTCCAAAGAACTGGACTACATACATAGTTACAATAAGAAAAGTGATGAGGGATGTGGCTCACTCCAGTTCAATTAGCTTGTTAAGCACAGTAACAATCTAGGCCAGCGGCCCCCAACCTTTTGCAGCTTGATGGCCCGGCATTGGGGGGGGGGGGAACTGAGCCATATGAGTGGTGGGCTGGTGCGTGTGTGTGCGGCTCAACTTGCACAAGTGGCGGGCAAGTGCACATGCACATGAGTAGCCACTGACCTGCCGCTCATGCAAGTTGAGCTGCATGCATACATGCACTCCGACCAGCCACTTTGCATGGCCCAATTCAGAATAGGCACGGCCTGGTAGAGGCCGTGGGCCGTCGGTTGGGGACCCCTGATCTAGGCAGCTTCATGAGCTACTAGTTACTGGATGGTATAAAACAGTATCTGATAGAGAAATGAGCTGAATTTAGGGAAGGGAGGTTAATGCTCAATTAGTGTGCTGTCCTATGTCATTTATTATAGAAAAGTACATCAAGTACTCCCTTTATGTTGCTTTTATTAGCAATGACAGTATCAAATGGTGTTAAAAATTTGTTGATTTTTATTTATAAAAGCAATGCTAATTTAGTATAAATAATCCATAAGAATGCAAAAGCAGAATCAGAACATGATGGAGGAAAGTTGTATTGTCTGTTAAACATTTTAGAACTGAAAGCAAAAAGAGCAAACACAATGAACAACAGAATACAAATATAATATGTAGAAAGAACAGAACAAGCAATGGGAGATAAGTTGACGTGTGTGAGGGAACTTGTTAGATGGTAATATTGGAGCCTATTGGAAAAGAGAATTAGTATGATGCATTTCTCTCTGGATATCAATAATAGAGAATGGAAGATAATGGATACTGGAAGTGGTGTCACTCTCCATGTCAAGAGTCTACAGAACTAAATCAAGGAAACAAGTGTAAATGTTCATATAATAGCAAAAAAAACCAACACCCCAAATTCTTAATATCATAAATACATTTATCTGCAAAAGTGAATCATATGGTTATCCTATGGATATCTAGGGATCTGCAGTGGGTCATTACTTATTAACTTGTTCATAAAGTATCTAAATTTCAGTCACCAGAGAAAAGGCAAATTTTCAGATAAAAAGAAAAGCAGTTTACAAATAGTTCATAAACAACCCCCAAATAACAAAAATAGATCTTAAAATAGCAAAGAGCTAGGAAATAGGAGAGAGGGTATGACAGCCGAGTAACATATATAGAAAATATCTATACATCCACACACCCTGGACATAAACTGTTTCACAATTTCTCCCCTTGGGATGCTGCTATAGGGCATTGCATGCCAAAACAACTAGATACAGGGAAAGTTTTTTTCCTTCATGCTATCACTCTGCTGAACACCTAATACTCACAGTACTGTCATGTCTACGTATATTTACCCACGTTGTATGGCTGTAGTATTATTATCTTTCCCATATTCTTTACTACTCCCTCTTATTGGTATCATTATTATGATTATTATTACTGCTTTACATGTACACTGAGAACTTTTGCACCAGAGACAAATTCTGTGTGTATCGAATAACACTTGGTTAATAAAGTATTTTAGGAATTCTAATCTTGTCCTGATTAATCTGAAAATAATCTTGGAGGTTTTGATAAGTTACCTTTATGAACATAATCTGTTATTATGTAACAGTTGTTGCTGAATTCTGCATTAGTGATCAATAAAAAACTTGTCCTACAGTAATACAACTTTTCTAAATTCTGATTGCTACACAATAGAATTAAGCGTTCCTAATCTTTTGTAATTCTGAAACCCAAGGTTTTCCAATAAAATTGAATTGATGAACACTATCAATATCGTACCTAGCTAAACTAAGACATTCATCTCCACAATTTGATAATATTGATGACTTAGAAGACTTAGACAAATTCATGGAAAAGTAAACCAGCAATGAACATGTTAACTGCTTTTGGGTTCAAATACACCATCATAATTGGTAATTACTAAAGAACACTGCAGGAAAAGACTAATACAGGTAGTCCTCAACTTATGCCACAACTGAGCCCAAAATTTATGTTGCTAAGTGAGAAATTTATTGTGAGTTTTGACCCATTTTATGACCCTTCTTGCCATATTTGTTAAGTGAATCATTGTAGTTATCAAATTAGTAACATGGCTGTAAAGTGAATCTGGTTTCCCCATTGACTTTGCTTGTCAGAAGGTTGCAAAAGAGGATCACATGACTCCAGGAACTGCAACCGTCATAAATGAGTCAGTTGTCAAGCATCCAGATGTAAATCATGTGACCATGGGGATGCTGCAATGGTCATAAGAGTGAAAAATGGTCATAAGTCATATATTTTCAGTGTCGTTTTAACTTCGAACAGTCACTAAGCGAACTGTTGTTAAGTCAAGGACTCCTGTATGCTCAAGTGTCTGATTGAGAACCAGGATGCTGAACTAAACTGGAATCTAGTAGTGATGTTGCAATCTTCTTAATATGGAAATTTTAGCTATGATAAATATCAGTGTAAACAATAATTAAAAATAATCACTGTGGAAGTAATAGATTAAATATTCCTCTATAAAATAAAAAAAACATACTAATTGCTGACAATGAACATCTATACAGACCTTCCAGTAGTCAGATTGTAAACTGTAGTACCTCTGGTATGCAGATAATGCTGAAATAGAAAAAAAATTATTTATAAGAAAACAATACAAACTATAGGAAGTATAGCATCATGTTTCATCTTAAAAGGTGAATATATTTAATAAAAATATTCTGGCTGTATAAAGTTACTGCATGGGAGAAACAGAAATAAAATCATATAATACCCATTTATACAGAATTTCAGCAAAATTGTTATGGATGTAATTTATGTGCACTTATGTTTACATTCATTTTCACATGCATTCAGAGATTTTAGTTAAATAAAATGTGCGTCCTGGTGAAAATACACTGTGCCTAATAATCAAAAGTCTCATAGGTTCATGGAAATTATGAAATCCACAATTCATACACTAAAGAAATCATGTGAGAACATTTTTTTGTGATTTAAAAAAAGCCACATCAAATAGGCAATACTGGAGACCGATATGTATTTATTTACTTTAAAATGCTATTATATATTTTAATAATATAACAATTTAAAAATTGCAGCACTTTTTTTTTTTAAAAAAAGCTTGAATTGGACACAGACAGAAGTAGCAGAGAAATATAGTCGTCTTGCAGCAAGCAAATTTAATAAATAAAATAAATAAAGAGCAGGAAAGACAGGCTGGGAAGGGGCAGGATGTTGCAGAAATTAGTACCTGGGAACCAGGGAGAAGAAAGAGAGAATCTGAAAGAAAAGATAAAGAATTGGAGGAAAAGGAAGTGGGGATGGTAGAGTGGGAAATTTCAGGCTTTAACAGTGAGGGAACATAGCCCAGGAAAAGTAAAAAGTGAAAATCAGAAGCAGAGGAAATGCTGTGAAACAGCCCCAAAAGTAAAGACGACTTAGGACTGAGGGGTTTTTAAAAAGTTGAGGGGAAACAAGGGAACAAGAACAGCTGATACCAATCCTTTTGTATGATCTTTTTATTTTTCTGCAATAGATGTTTAAAAAAGATTGAGGAGGAAAAGTAAAGGACAACAGGGTAATTACAAAGGGTAACAGCCCCATATTATTTTTTAAAAAACGACTCTAAACAAGTGAACGCTCAGCTTCAAATACACAAAATAGGATAGGTAAGGTACCAATGAAGAAACTACTGCTCTCCAGATTGCTACCCATCTCAAATTTGCTAAAGACTACTTTGATGATTCAGCAGACTTCTGGAACAAAATTCTGTGGACAGATTGGTTGAAAAAAATATCTTTCTGCCACTGATGAGAAACAGTACCTTTATAGAGAATGAAATGATGCATTTCAACAAAAGAAACATTACAATCACGAAGTGTGGTGATGGGTGTATCATGGTTTGGGGCTGCTCTTCAGCCTCAGGAGATACGGCTTGCAATTGTTACAAGGAGAACTGAATTTAATTCTATTAACAACTGGACTGAATTAAGCTGAAACTTAAATGAATCTGGATGATGCAGCATAAAACCATTTATGTAATATTAAAATAAAATGACTAAAACAAAAGAATTGTGCATTTTAGAACAACTGAGTTAAAGTTCTAGCCTTACCCAAAGTGAAATGTTACAATGTGAAGTGCGGGGTTCGTGAAAAAAAGTTCAAAAGAGTCAATGAATTTAAGCCAATATCTCCAAGCTAATGTGCAGGATTGATCAAAAGGTTCAGGAAACATTTGTTTTCTTACAGTTAAAAGAGGTGTCACCAGTTGCTAAATCTAAAGCTTCACACGCTAGTTGGCTTCACATATTCAGTACAAACACGACAAAATATCTATTCTGTGATTTTGTATGTGTAAAAGTACATATGCTTTTGTACATTTATATTTAATACATTTTCACGCAGCTACTATTTACAATTTTAAAAGGATATATTGTTTCTGATCTAACATTTTATCAACCTAAGTTTCATTAGGTAAAATTAAACATACTGTCTATTACATCAGGGCTTTTCAACTTTTTCAGCCACTGTACCACTTTTTAGATATGGCAACATCCGAGTACCACCAGTCGCCTAGCAAGGTGTCAAAAACTTGATGACCCAAAAAAAAAAGGAAAAAATGACGAAGTACAGGTAATCTTCGACTTACAATAGTTCGCTTAGTTCACTACAGTTGCCAAGCATCTGAATGTAAATCACAAGACCCTGGAGATGCTGCAACATTGCAGCTGATTGGCGCACATGTATTTACAGAGGGGAGAACATTTTTTAATTGGTTTCTTTTTTTTCTTACTATATTTTAATTTTTTAAAAAACTTTATTTTTCTTAGATGATCATTTTATTAAGTTTGGACATTTATTTTTTCTTTCCTTATTGTTTGCAATATGGAACTTCATAATTTAGCCTCTCTTGGTTCTGAAACTAATATAAACCCACTATCCTGTGCCAGCAATTACAAATGCAGTAAGTCAAACTTAGATCAGAATTCGGTAAATCTCACCAAAGTGTGGAAATGTGAGAGCCCAGAAAAAACAAACAAGTTTATTGCAGAAGCTGAGGCCAGCAAACGCATGGGGGCTGACGGTGTCCGTCAGCAGCCACAGCCTGCCAGCCCCTCAACCGGCACACTCTGGGGCTCCGCAGCCCACTGCCAATACTGGGCCAGCCCTCCAGCAGCAGGTAGAGTGGGGGAGGGGGAAGACACGTGATGCAGACCGCCGGATGCACCTCCTCCATCCCATCTGTTTTTGCTTGCGGCTGTAAAGCAGGTCACTGCTGGTCATCTCCTTGGCCTCCTGCAGATCTTGCCCTTGGCCCGTGCGTGGAGCCTGTTCCCCTTGCGCACCCGACAAATCTTGGCCCCGCCTCAGGCTGCCACCAGCAACTTGCACAGGTCCATTAGGCCACTGCCACCGCCCAGAGCAACAGCCCCACCCAGCACAAAGGAAGCGAAGCGGCTGGCCAGCAAGCTCGCGTAGAGATGGCAGAGCATGCCCAGGGCAAGCAGGCAAAAGGCCACCCTGAGTGGGGAGAGCTGGATCCCCATCAACGCCATGGACCCCCAGTCCCTGCTAGGATTGTGTGCCTTCCCCCCATCTCTTTTGGCCCTGGGCAGCCATGATGCCGATGGTGATCCGACTTTCCCCACTCAGGGTGGACGGTATAGAAATCAAATTATTAAATTAAATTATTTTGCCTGGTGTCCCTGGGCGTGCTCTACCACCTCTACGCAGGGCTTCCTAGCCGACTGCTTTGCCTCCTTCATGCTGGGCAAACCTGCAGCTCTGGGCGCTGGCCTAATGGACCTGCATAAGCAGCTGGCAGCCATAGTAACGAGTTGCGTGAGAGGAATGCGCTCCACCTGTGGGCCAAGGGCAAGACATTCAAGAGGGCTGAGGAGATGGGACGGAGTAGGTGTGTCCGGTGGTCCACATCACGTGCTCCCCTGACTCCATGTGCTGCTGGTGCCGCTGCAACGCTGCTGCTGGAGGGCCAAGCCCAGTATTCACAATGGGCTAGGCAGCCCCTGCTGCTGTATGCTGTCAGCCCCCATGCGCTCACGCTGCCATAGATTCACCACCACTGGTCTATGGCAAGGAATGAATGTTGAAACAAACAAAAATGGATTATGTTCCTGCCCACTTCATAGACAGTGACTTAAAGGTATAGGTTCCCCCGCACATGCGTGCTAGTCGTTTCCAACTCTAGGGGCCGGTGCTCATCTCCATTTCAAAGCCGAAGAGCCAGCGCTTGTCCGAGGACATCTCCGTGGTCATGTGGCCGGCATGACTAGACACCAAAGGCGCACGGAACGCTGTTACCTTCCCACCGTAGTGGTCCCTATTTTTCTACTTCCATTTTTACGTGCTTTCGAACTGCTAGGTTGGCAGAAGCTGGGACGAGTAACAGGCGCTCACTCTGTTACGCGGCACTCAGGATTCGACCCGCCAAACTGCTGACCATCTGATCGACAAGCTCAGCGTCCTAACCCACTGAGCCACCGCGTCCCTTAAACAGGAACTTAGGTATGTCAAAAGAAATACAAAAGGGAACAGACTAATTCAGAAGAGATAAGATCGAGAATATCAATGGCTGGGTATGAACAAATGGAGAAAACAACAATGTGACCGGTACAAAAGAAATAAGATTATTTGACCATACAGATATAAGGAATAACTAATCACTAAAAATAAATGAAGAAAGAGGAAATGAGTTTGGAGGAAATGAAACACTGAGAAAGTTGCAGTTAGAAGAAATTGAGGAGATCATCAGAAAAGTTTGAAGATCAAAAGTTATTATGTAAATGGACATGATGGAAGCAAAAATGATTTGCATGGATAGAAAGATGTAGAGAAGAACAATGAATGGTATTGATTTAAAATGAATGTGGTTGGGTTTTATTTTATCTCCTTCTCTTAATTTCTTTTCCTTGTTATTGCTTTTTTTTAAAAATCCCATTTATATCCCGCCCTTCTCCGAAGACTCAGGGTGGCTTACAATCTAAGAAGCACAAATCAATGTGCTTAGCAATAGCCTTCATTCTATGTATATGCCTGCTTATTAGGGCTTTCGCCCCCCCCCAAGCGGCATTTTTACAAAGTCAGCTTAATTGCCCCCAACAATCTGGGTCCTCATTTTACCTACCTCGGAAGGATGGTAAAAATGTAAGTACTGTACTATATATGTAGTACTGATCTAGGATTCTGAGGGGGAAAAATACTAAAATAAATTATAATAGACTTACCTTTTGGATAATCCTCCAATAAAAGGTTGAAGTGGCCTAACTGGCAAAAGAAATCTGATTCAACTTTTCCTTCTGCTTTTAATATTAACGATTCATAGCAGCCAACAGCCTGGAAAAAAAAGGATACTTTATAAATATACTCTATTGATAACATATACTTTAAAATTGACTTTTGTTGCAAAGCTAAGAAGCAATCCCATATTTTGTCATCTTACATAATATTAGTTTTTCTTCTAGGGAAATATATATGTCCTAATTTTACTGCTATGATGATGATACAATTATATTTAAGTTTCATTTTAAAATTAAATATTATTTTGCTGTTACATGCATCATTTTCCATTTTGTTAATAAAATAACCTAATCATATCATATATTTCAATAATTATTAAATATTAAGATGATTGTTTAGTTTAATACAATACAAGGTTTTAGTATTAGTCACTTGTCTACAAGAACAATTCTGCTGTAGCAGAAATTATAAATGAAACAGTAAATGTTATTTTAGCATTAAATACCACACAGTTCTGGCATAACGTATTTCATGAAACTAGAAAAGTTAAATTTTAAATATACTAGCTTCAGATTCATGTACATGAGAAGTATCTTTTTATAAGCCATATCTAAAACTGTAAGAGAAACAGCTCTGTGAAATATCGTAGGTTCATTTGCCACTCAAATTTGTAAAAACTTAGATGAGAATGAAGAACAGAGGAGTAAGAAAAAAAATCCTTCGATATTTCTGTGTAGTAGCATGCCTATGCTTGCATTCTGAAAATTTCTAACTCCTTTTGCTAATTAATAGAATGTGTTACATTGTATGTACTATATTAATTAGGAAACATTTTTGATTGAAAGAAAAAAGTGATTTAATTATATGAACATAGAGGATTGAACAAAATTTACAATGGCATTCACTTATTTTTGTCTCTTTCTTTCCCCAAATTGGTTAGAATGCACTTTTAGTCTTTATCCTACATTCTCAGCACTCAACAGCATTAACTAATAATAATAATACTCGGAGTATCTTCCTCTTGCACGGATCTAATATTTGATTAAAAGCATAAAGTTGCTTTTTCCATAAGCATATGAAAATAGGGGGGAAATGCTGTAGATAACAGTCCTTTGTATTAAAAAATGGGACCTAAGCTTGATGGATATGTTGGCAATATCAGCAGTTACATGAGAAAACAAAGAAGCAAATGACAGAAGAAACATACTGCACAGATTAAAATACTCGTATGTAAAACTACTTGCACTGCTCTATCGTGTTTGTTTTATGAATACTAAACTGAATACTGTCTGCCTTATGACAAAATTTTCAATGTGAAAAATAAGCTGCCTATCTTGAAAGTGAAATCAAATATCATTTAACAAAAATACTTCAATGCTGAAAAAAGTATTTGTAATACAATCATCAGATTGAAGATAAAAAAAATCACCACTCTATATCTGTAATTACACTAAACTAGTCAATCCTATGTCTTAGTTTTTTGAATATTTCATCATAGCTGAAGGTTAGCAGTTTAAATGTCCAGATTTAATTTTAATAATTACCAATTACTTCCTCCTTGAAAATAAACTGTCAAAGTGTATTGGTTTGGTAAGAACAGACATGTCAAACACAAGGCCCGGGGGCCGGATCTGGCCCGTGAAGTGGTTTCATGTGGCCCGCGAAGCCACCCTGGAAACAGTGGGGGAACGGCCCCCACTGCTTTGGCCCTGGCCCAGAGACCCTCCTTCTGCCAGAGACCCTCAGATCTGTCCCACTCCTGCCCAGGCCCCCATAGGCACACTTGATGCCAATGATGTAGAGCTGGCCATGCCCACCCAGTAGGCCACACGCACTCTAGCCACGCCCATCCAGTAGGCCATGCCCACCCTGGCCATACCCACCCGGCCCCCTGAGGGCAACCACAATGCTGATGCGGCCCTCAATGAAATTGAGTTTGACACCCCTGGGTAAGAAGAAGCAGAGATGTAACTGTCTGATTTTTACATTGAGTGTTAATAAGGGAGGAATTCTTCCTTCTAAGACAGGGGTCCTCAACCTGTGGCCCGCGGCCCACTACCGGGTCATGGCACCCCCACTTGCGGCAGCCTGGCAAAAATGGGGCACTGTGCAACCTAAACGGGATGCCGCAAGGTAAAAATGGGGTGGCACTAGCGCCCATGCGGCGAAAATAGGGCAGGGCTAGCGAGTGTCACATGGGCACTCGCAGTTGTCTAACTGCTTCTACAAATTTTGACCAGAAAAAAGAACTCAAATATAAGTCTTTGCCATCTCTTTCTTAAATAACGTTAAGTAGGAAAAAATCATACAATGAACACTGAAACAAGTGTTCAATTAATGTTGAAACAAGTTCAATGAAAAGCCGAATGCTAGTAGACATATTAGGGCAAACCTACTGGGCAAACTGTATCAGTTAATTTTCATCATACGCAAATCAACATTACATTTGATAAGTTTGGTATATGAATATTATAGTACATAGAAAACCTCTAGATAATAAAAGACACTGATTATTTTTAAAAATTAATTTTGTTAATATATATATATATACGGTATGTGTTATTTATTATCAACCTGGTTATTATGTAATAAAAAAATTAAAATTTGACTTTAAAATAATTTTAACAACTAATTCATGTTAGTGGCCAAAATATGTCATCTTAAAAGCAACTTGGAGTGTTTCTAGAAGGAAGAGATTTAAGGCCCCTTGGTTAATACAGCAAATCTCTTCTGACTAATTAAAACAAACCAAAAGCAACAAAGAGCAGTTTTATAAGTGTCTCACCAAAAAATTTCAGCTATCAAATTTCTTTAACTTAAAACTGGATTCAATTATCATTTGATCAATAAGATACAAATTATAAGAAATCCAGGGAACATTTGGAGCAATACACGGTGCTCCAAATTTATAAGTGAATGAAATTTTTCATTCTTTGCTATTAAGTAAGAAAAAAAGAGCTATAGCCTTATTTATTCAGGAAGAAAGCTCCCATCAATGTCATTTGCTTTTTAATGTCATAATTACACATTTGCAAATTATGAATTGGAACAAATGCACATTACAATTAGATGAATAGGAATTTGAAGGGTGGAAAATGTAATGAACAATATCATAAAAACTATCAGGATCAAAAGGCTAGGACATAGGTTTGGTTCCAATTAAACTAACTTATTATTATTGATGCCTATGCACAGGAATCTACTCAATGGATTAACATTATTTTGACACTAGATAAGGTAAATGGAATTCAAGAGGGGGTTGGACTTAATCCATTTGTGGCTATGGAGAAACTCTTAGGCTGATTAATCTTTTGACTCCATCCCCAGGTTCTGCCACTCCTTCTCCTGCAAAAACCTCCTGAAGGTATGCCTAAATTATTGTCATTGTTTGCCTCATTTTAATTTTATTCTGTGACTCACTCAGAGCTCTGCTAAAAAGTACAAATCAAAAGACCTCAACTGTAAATAAATTATGGTATTGGAAAAAGTACATTTAAAGAACAATCAACAGGAACATGCGATCTCACGTGCATTCTTCTTAGCTCTCCTACTTTCATGGTTCCCAAATTTGTACATCATGACAAATTATAGTTAATATAAAGATAAATATATTATAAAAAACAATTTCAATTCATGCCCTCTTATTATTTGTCATTTCATAACTATAATTGATCTTTCTAATAACGATGTGGATAATGTCTGAAGTGATGATATATTTTACTCAGTGCTATTACACTATTATAGATAAATGGACCTTACTGTGTACAAAGAGAACACACGGGAATCGTGTCACAATAACTTATCTGTTTTGTTTCCATTCTTCTTTATCTTTTAACCAAGCAGCTTTAAATTAGGCATGGAAACACAGGAACGGAAAAGAGGACTTTTCAGAGAGAATGATGTACAGTAACTAAATATTCTCCTTCACAGGCAATTTTACTGTACATCCTAACGTCTGAATTGTTCTCACAGTTTAGATCTTCAAAGTAAACTTCAGCCATTAATGCCAGAAAAGTACATTTATACAAAATATATTCTTGAATACAACTGAGTCATCTCCATAACTTCAACTTGTTAATAGCTAAAATACTAAATACTACTATATGTAATAATTCTAATTGTTACAATTTGTAATAATTGCTAAATGAGAACCATAAATTGATGGTACATTATGTACAGTTGCAAGGATCCAACGGAGGTTACAGCAAGCTCAAGGAGGGTACAAGAGAGGCAACTGGGGAAGATGCACAAGGGTGGTGCCATGAGAGTCAGGGAGGCATGGTAAGAATTTTCAATTAGAAAATCCCAATTTAAAGTTCAGAAACTTTCTCATTCAACACAGAGTATTTCATATTCAAGATTGTGTCTTTCATTCATTTGGGAAACAAATAATTTTGAATATGTACTCCTAAAATGATTGGGAAGAACAAATGCAAAAATTCTTGAATCAAAGGAGTTTTAAAAACAAAACAGGTAAACCGGAATGAATTCAAAAACACTTGGGGCATTCCTACTACTCACAATGATGAAGTACTTCACATTACTCATTATGTGACTATTTGTAAGGAGACATGGGGTTGTCCTACATAACAGTTGTTTCAGAATGTTCTGGAAAGATAAATGGAGTAGTCACAAACCCCATAATTGTCATGCACAAGAAACATAAAATTAATTGCAAAGTTAGTACTTGTTTTTAATATTGTGTAAAAAGCTTTAGATAAATTATTAAATATCTCAAGAAAAAGTTGGGTACCTTCTTTTAATGCTTCCAGGCACTACAGTCAGGAAGCATATACAAGTTACTGAGATAAGGTGCACACTTTGATGATCAGCTTAATACAGCTTACCTAAAAGAAACTTCAATAGTCAAGCAAGAAGCTAGGAATAGACAACAAGGTCAACTATTATGAATAAATATGGCAATCTTCCACAGAATTCTGCACAAAACAGTACAGAGGTCACTGAGGAAAAGACGATCAGAGTGTTTCCTACTTTTGTGTTGAGCAGTTCAAAATTCTACACAAAATTGCACTTTTAATATGTAATTTTAACATGACACAAAATGCAGTAGAGGTAGTCCTCGACTTACAATCATTCAAAGTTACAATGGCATTGAGAAAAGTGATAAATGATCGTTTTTCACACTTATGACCATTGTAGCATCCCCACTGTCACATGAACAGAATTCAAGCACTTGGCATGTGTCATGTATTTGTGACAGTTGCACTGTCCTGGGGTCACGTGATCACCATTTGTACCCTTCCTGGGTGGTTTCCAATAAGCAAAGTCAATGAGGGAATCCAGATTTGCTTAACAATTGCATGATTCATTTAATAACTACAGTGATTTGCTTAACAACCGGGGCAAAAAAAGTCATAGTATGGGGCATAACTCATATAACTGTCTTGCTTAGCAGTGGACATTTTGGGCTAAATTGTGGTCATAAATCAAGGACTACCTATATTGCAACAACCATTTCCTGTTGAGGAGGAGGAAGGGGGAGATTAAAAAGATTTTGATACATGTAAATGTTCTAATGGGAAAGAGAAAACAGTGGATTCATGAAAATGTATATGCCTCAAATCACAATGAGCCTTGTGATCAGACCACTATTTGATGCCATTCAAGTGTCTTTTGAATGGTTGGCAAATCATGGAGAAAGGGATGACTGGAGAAATAGAAGTGCAATACTTTATATCATTATTATCCATGCTTTCATCTTGAGTTACTGTATATACATATAGTCCTTCACTTATAACCATAACAGAGCCTACCCATTACAATTGCAAGTGATCATGACTGTTAAATGAGATGGTCTTGCTTAACATGCTTAACACTGACAGTTAGAACAATTAATCAGTGGAACAACCTGCCTCCAGAAGCGGTGAATGCTCCAACACTGGAAGTTTTTAAGAAAAGACTGGACAGCCATTTGTCTGAAATGGTATAGGCCACGGGTTGGCAACCCGCGGCTCTGGAGCCACATGCGGCTCTTTCAGCCTTCTGCGGCTCCCATTTGCAGAGAGACAGAGACAGAGAGGCAGTTGCGCTTCCCTTCTCTCTGTGTGTGTGTCCATGTGTATAAAAAAGAGAGTGGCCTCACAAGCTCTGAGAAGCTGACAAGCTTATTGGATGGACCTCCTGCTTTTGCTGCATCTCCAAAGGAAGCAGGAAGCAGCAGAAAGCAGGGCAGAAGAGCCAGCCCAACAAGAACGTATGTCAGCTTGTCTGAGAACAGCGTGAAGCCAGCTTGCCAGGTAAGCAGATGATCAGGGAGAGAGAGGGAGGGAGGGAGAGAGAGAGAGAACTCATGCACAGCAGCCTCTATTTCTTTTTAATTAAACTCTTCCATCAAGCTCCCCCCCACGCATGCACATGCACATTTTGCAGCTCCCAGTGTTTTTTCCCCCCTCTGGGAAACAGGTCCAAGTGGCTCTTGGAGTGTTTAAGGTTGCCGACCCCTGGTATAGGCTCCTGCCTGAGCAAGGGGTTGGACTAGAAGGCCTCCAAGGTCATTTCCAACATCATCATCATCACCATCATCATAATTAATCCCTGCTCTCCCTAATGCAATCGTTAAAACGGAACCGGATGCCTCAGGGGTGGGGGAAGAGTCCTGGGAGGCCTAGCAGAAGTCCCTGGGCTCCCAAAGCTTCCTGTATTCTGAGACACCTCATGCTCTGCTTCCAGCTGCTTGGGGTCCCCACAGTCCTTGGGCCTGCTTCTCCCCCCATTTCCTGTAGGCCTTCCCCACCACCACCACCAGGGCCCTACAGGGACTAAGCTTCCTCCCCGCCCCCCATCAACCACTGCACATTTACCCTTTGAAGATCTCTGGAGCGCAGAATAGGGAAGGAGGACAGGCCACTCTGTTACTGAGCTATATGGAGTAATCACAGAAGTGGCCACCATTTTTTGAGCTGCCAAATTGAATTGTGGCCATTAGGAAAATGGCGGCCACTGCCAAGGATGTGCTATGTGGCCTAGCAATGGAGCACCTTGCTTTGCTACTTCAAGCTCTATAGCATTCCACAGCATTCTAGCGCTGCAGAATGCTGCAGAGCTCATGTTAGCAAAGCAAAGCAGGCTTTGCTGCAACTGCGGACGGGGCAGGATATAGTTAGGGGGCACTGCGGCATCCCTGCAGTTGGTTTTAAGGATGAATGCCCACAGGGGGTGCTGCAGCAACCCTAACTACAAGACTGGACCATAAGTAGCTTTTGGAGGGAGTGAGAAGGAACTCCCTTGCAAATAATAGTTATTTTTATTTTCATTTCAATAGAAAGTCATTTCCTCATTGATTTTTTAAAATGTTTTATACTGCTTCCATTTCACAATATATAAATACACAGACACAATTTGCGTGCAGAGTTTTTAATATATTCATTGATTTATTTAATTCCCTAAATGATTAAATAGCTTCTTTACTTTGCCAAAATACCTACACGCTATACATAATCACAGAAAAAAGCAATGTGATCTGACCTTCTTTAGGTCTTACAAGTTATTATCATACCAAACATAGAGGCAGAAAAGAAAGAGAAATCATACCTAGAAAGTAGAATTATTGTTATAATTTTGTACTTTCTCTTTCTAGATCAGGGGTGTCAAAGTGTCAGCCCGTGGAGGCCGCACCCACCCCAGCTCCGGCAATGCAAAAAAAAAGTCACGATACATCGCAACACGTCACATGTCACGGCGAGTTTGACACCCATGTTCTAGATCAACAATAATTACTAACACTACTGTTTTAGTGTTAGCAATGTTAGAACAGACCACCTTTCAGAGGTGATATTAAGATGAATGAGGCTGAATATATATATATATATTGATATAATATCAATATATATATTGATTTCACTAAAGATAATGTATTCAAGTAAATGCTACTATTAAGTGAAATGAAACTGTCAAATGAAAATTGGACAGAATTAATCTCAGTACAGAGATGCCAGAGAGGGGGGGAAAACACTTTATATTTAAATCAGCACTTCTTTAACTGCATGTACTATGTCTACTTTTTTATTTATTTTTATTTTATTCAGATAGTTAAGGTAAAATACAAACTCCAAAAAAATACAAAAACAAAACAAAGATATACAAAATATTAAAAACAAAAGACAAAATGTGCATTACAAGGAAAAAGAAACATATATACATATATTATCCCCCTTAGTTGAATACTAATAAATATATTGCAAAAATATTAGTTTCCCCTCTTTATAAAGCAGGCCCAAATTTTATAAAATTGTACATCTATTTGCAACCAATTTGACCTGTTATTAATCTAAAATTAATAAAGGCAAAGCAGTTAAAGGTGAACTAACAGCAAAGTTAAACTTCAATGTCCTTTAATAATTTACTATACTTAACTCTATGGAAGTTTACAACTGGCTTCTTATCTACCATAAATCACCACATCATTATCTCTGATCTGTCCAGGATCAAATATTCTTGCTTAATTCTTAATATTAAAACTTTTCCTTAAGATTTCAATTGAGAACTTTCTCAACAATTGTATCTTATTCCCTGGAATCATAAACCTCTATGATGAATCCATCTTCCCCCCAAAATCCAGTCCTAACTGTTTTTCAGTTAGATATAGTATGTCTATTCCCCAATCACCATCAATCTTCTTAAGAAAGTCCAGTTCATCCCTCATTGATTCTACTGACTCTAAATCTATAGAATCCATACCCCTTTCAGCCTTCTCCAACAAACTTGAAGTTTCCAAACCAGGTTCCTTCTCCTTTAAGTCTCCCAAGCAAAAGTTTAGATTCCAATTTGTCAGAGCATGCACAGTCTTATTGCACTAACCCAGGAGTAAATACAGTAAACGGTGGTCTATATTAAATGGAGGTTTATTTTACACTATCTACGATATTGTACACGAGGAACAATATACATACACGTGTTAATACAGCAGTCTCCAACACACAGCAGTTACAGCAGGAAACAGAAGAGAGAGCACACATCTGCAGAGCCTTCCCTTTTATACAAAGCTCTTAAAGGGACACAGACCCTGCTGAGTCATTCCCATCATTACATCATACATTACATCAGCTGGTTAGCTTCTAAATCATTACCTTGACACAATCCTTCCAACTACAAGTCCGCTTTGAGTACAGTTGCTTGTGTCTGAATATCCTCTTTAGGTTGATTTAAAGCCACTGTTATCAAACTTTTTACCAAAGTTTACCAAGGTTTTACTGTAGGAATGGCTTAAATGGGCCTTTCCAAACTATGATATCCTTTGTAATGTTATATATAATAAAATTCTTAAGTCATTATTATAATCTGCTGGTGAATATGCTGCATTTTAAATGAATTTTACATTGAAATTTTAAAAACATTTAGTTGCTTAATTATAAGTAAGCAAGCAAGAATAACTGAATTCTATTTCTTCCTACTATAAACAAATACAGGAATTGTCAAAGATTAGTGAATTGACTGGTGCAATATATAAATCCTGTTAATGATAAAGAAATAAATGTGACTCCTACAAAGACAGGTCAGTTCTCCCAAGTTCACTCTGAATTAATTCAGAATTAAATACCTCAAAGGAAATAATAATTTTCTGAGTGAAAGTAAAGAGTTTGGAAAAAATGCCTCAATCACCAATTACTGTCACCATTTTGATAAACCTTTAAGCATTTTTTTCTTCGCTTACAGAGTTGATTAAAAAAAATAAGGATTTACAAGTTTACTTTCTTGCTGCTTCTGTATATTTTTTTTAAAAAAACAATATATAATATTGTAATTTCACTTCCATCTACAGAGAATCCAGAACTGAATGGTATGACTGTCTCTGAAATTGACAGTGGCCAATCAATGAGTTCTTTCCTAAGTTTTTCATGAAAGCTCTTTTGAAACATATGGCTAATCTTGTTTTGAATTTCATTTATTTTATCAGATATTAACTTACCTAATATAGTCAGCTACAAGACTTTTGTTGTCATTTAACTCAGTGGAATATTATGCTTCTATATTGCTCCAGCCAACTCAACTGAAAATTCATCTGAGCTCTTGATATTCTGATTATGGGCTCAAAGCTGACCTGTCTGTTATACATTATTGCATCAAAATATAATTCAAAATTCTACATTATGAGGTAGGCATAGGTCTCAAGCGTATGTCTGATAGGTTAACACAACTGCTACAGTTGCAAGAAAAAGTATGTGAACCCTTTGGGATTACGTGGAGTTTTGCATGAATTGGCCATAAAATGCGCTCTAAACGTCATGCAAGTCACAACAATAGAAAAACACAGTCTGCTGAAAATAATACTACACAAACATTAGCTGTTGTCATGTGTTAATTGAACATAACATGTAAACATTCACAGTGCAGGGTGGAAAAAGTATGTGAACCCCTAGCCTAATGACTTCTCCAAGAGCTAAGTGGAGCCAGGAGTGAGCCAACCTTGACTCCAATCAGTGTGATGATATTGGATGTGTTGCTCACAGCTGTCCTGCCCTTTAAAAACACACACCTTTTTTGTGTTTACTGGTCTTAAGAAGCACTGTCTGATGTGAACCATGCCTCACAGAAAAGAGCTCTCAGAAGACCTATGATCAAGAATTGTTGATTTGCATGAAGCTGGAAAGGGTTACAAAAGTATCTCCAAAAGCCTTGATGTTCATGTGTCCACCGTAAGACAGACTGTCTACAAATGGAGAAAGTTTAGCACTGTTGCTACTCTCCCTAGGCATAGTCATCCTGTAAAATTGACTGCAAAAGCACAGCGCATAATGCTTAATGAGGTAAAGAAGAATCCTAGAGTGTCAGCTAAAGACCTACAGAAATCTCTGGCACATGCTAACATTTTTGTTGACACATCTACAATAAGGAAAACATTAAACAAGAATGGAGTACATGGGAGGACACCACGGAGGAAGCCATTGCTGTCCAAAAAAAACATTGCAGCACGTTTGAAGTTTGCAAAAGAGCACCTGGATGTTCCACAGCACTACTGGCAAAATATACTGTGGACAGATGAAACCAAAATTGAGTTGTTTGGGAAAAACACACAACACTATGTGTGGAGAAAAAATGGCACAGCACACCAACATCAAAACCTCATCCCCACTGTAAAACATGGCGGAGGGAGCATCATGGTTTGGGGCTGCTTTGCTGCCTCAGGGCCTGGACGGATTGTTGTCATTGATGGGAAAATGAATTCCAGAGTTTATCAGGACATTTTGCAGGAAAACGTACGACCATCTGTCCGCCAACTGAAGCTCCGCAGAGGATGGGTGATGCAACAGGACAATGACCCAAAGCATACAAGTAATTCAACAAAACAATGGCTTCAACAGAACAGAATACGCCTTCTGGAGTGGCCCAGTCAGAATCCTGACCTCAACCCGATTGAAATGCTGTGGCATGACCTTAAGAGAGTGATTCACACCAGACATCCCAAGAATATTGCTACACTGAAACAGTTTTGTGCAGAGGAGTGGTCCAAAATTACTCCAGATCATTGTGCAGGTCTGATCTGCAACTACAGGAAACGTTTGGTTGAGGTTATTGCTGCCAAAGGAGGGTCAACCAGTTATTAAGTCCAAAGGTTCACATACTTTTTCCACCCTGCACTGTGAATGTTTCCATCTTATGTTCAATTAAAACATGACAACAGCTAATATTTGTGTAGTATTATTTTAAGCAGACTGTGTTTTTCTATTGTTGTGACTTACATGACGTTTAGAGCGCATTTTCTGGCCAATTCATGCAAAACTCCACGTAATCCCAAAGGGTTCACATACTTTTTCTTGCAACTGTAAGTTAAACTTTTTTTCCTTTTTTTAAATATGAGGGACTGATAAGGTAATGATTGCTCTCTCTGGGGAGATCTGGGATCTGTACTTAATCTTAACCAAAAGTCTGAGAAGACTTTTTAAAGATTTTTTTTTATTTTTAGTTTTTTATATATAGTTTTTTATTCTGATGTATTTTTATACTTTTTTGTTCTTTGTACTCCACCTTCCTTATGCTGATCATAATAAAGGTCTAATTGATACCTTTCTGTGTTTGCCACTTTCTCTGTGGCACTGGATTGCACTTTTCCAGTCAATTCTTTCTACCTTTGACAGAATATTGATAGGAAGCCATAGATCTTGCTCTATCATATCAGAACATCATTCCAGCGATAAAGAGATTCTTCCTATGAGAGGCCAACTACATATGCCAACTGTTCTGGACCCTGACAAAACTCAATGATCAGACACAGCTTCACCATCTCTCAGTAAGATTCTTTAGTACATTCCTTAGTCGCTTGAAATATCAATTTTGAACATCCTTTTAAAACAAATTGATTTTGTATTTTTTTTAATATAGGGTACTTTCTGCATTATTTAACACAATTTCTTCATAGGCAATTTGTTAGACATTGTGAAGGTAGCTTTGCTATTCTCTTCTTCTTCCAACCTGTACCTTAAAATAAGTTGTAGCAGAAATTGTTCATTGAAACTGTTAATAATATCCAGGTGAAATCTGGCAAGTTTAATAACCTTAAAATTCACTATCATTTCTATATCACTTATTATCCCACCTTGCCAAAAAAATGGTTAATTAATTAACCATTAATTAATTAATGCAGGTATATTGATTCTTCCCTAATGTAGCTCATGGAGCTTTTTTTAAAAGCAAAATGTGATACAGTTCAAATTAAATGAGTTCGTCTTTAAATCTCAAATCTCCAACTTAACAAATCAAATCCTCCTTGAAACCTAAATCTCCACCATAAATTAAATCTAACTCATACATATCTAGTAAATCTATCTAGAAAAGAAAATTCAATGTACCAAAAAGTAGAGAGCTTTCATCAAGAACAGGACTGTAAGACAGTACTAGAATTCAACTGAAGACAAGCTTGCACAAGTGGCCATCAAGTGCAGCATATACCAAAGTGATGCACTGTCCCCACTACTTTTCTACATAAGCCTATACCCCTCAGACAGATAATCACAAGGTCCTCTTTGACATGGATAAAATCAAGCTTTATGCTAAGAGTGAACGAGATATCGGCTTGTTGATCCACCTGACACAGATCTACAGTAAATAAATTGGGATGTTATTCGGACTCGAGAAATTGGCCAGATGGTATTAAGAAAAGGAAACGTAGACAAAATTGATGGGGCGGAAATAACAGTGGGTCACATAGCAGTCATACAGTACTTTGGTATCCCAGTCACATGGGAATCATAATGAGGAGGGAATGAAAACAGCAACATCAAGTATCACCAAAGGAGAAGACAGATCCTGAAGAGGTGAGGGTCTAATGCAGGGGTGTCAAACTCGCAACATCACGTATTGTGACTTTTTTTCCATTGCTGGCAATGGGGTGGGCATGGTTTCACCATGATTCATCCAGCAGTTTGACACCCCTGTCTAATGTAATAATAATAGATAATAGATAATAGATAATAGATAATAGATAATAATAATCGACAGGTTGTACCTGACAAGAAAAATAGGGCGCAGAGGGCTATTGCAAATCCACCAAACTGTAGAAGAAAAACGAAGTTTGAATGACTATGTGAATCAAAGTACAGAAAAATTGCTACAGGTTGTGAAAACAGAGCGCATTATAAAAATAACAGAAACAAAGGCAGAATATAAGGAAAAACAGCTGGATGACAGATTAAATAGATGGAAAACCAAAGCTTTGCATGGACAGCATTTGAAAAACATTGAAGGAAAATGTGATAACAACTTGACATGGGCATGGCTTAAGATGGGAATCATCAAGAAAGAAAAGGAAGGCTTAATACTGGCTGCTCAAGAACAAGCACTACCAATTAATGCCATGAAATCGAAGATACAAAAATCCACTGACAATCCAAATTGCCAAATTTGCAATGACAAAGTTGAAACTGTTTCACATCTAATATGTGAGTGCAGCAAAATCGCGCAAACTGATTACAAAGCTAGACATGACCGAGTTGCTAAATTAATCCACTGGGCATTTTGTAAAAAATACGACTTGCCTGTGTCCAAAAAATCATGGGAATGTAAGGTGAAAAAAGTTGTTGAAAATGAGAGGGTGAAGATCTTGTGGGACTTTCGAATACAGACAGATCGCCATTTCGAACACAACACGCCAGATATTGCAGTTGTAGAGAACCGAAGCGTATATCTGATTGATATCGCTGTACCAGGAGATGCCAGAGTCGAAGAAAAAGAACTGGAAAAAATATGAAATATCTCAATCTGGCCATCGAAACTGTGTGATTATGGATGAAACGTGTAATAGTGATACCCACTGTCATCGGGGCACTGGGAACTATGTCCAAAAACTTTGCAAAATACATCAAGAAACTGCAGCTTCCTGCAATAACTCCAACAATGCTACAAAAAACTGTGCTACTCAGAACATCTTACATTTTAAGAAGGTACCTGGTTGATACCTAAGATGCTGCAAGCAACCCATGTCAACCATCAGCACCAGTCAATTTGAATGTTTAGTTGACTGCAAAAGGCGGCCTTACTAGGAACTGCTTCCATCCTGCGACGATATCTGTAATACCATGAAACATCCACATCTGCCTATCTCAGGTTCTTGATAAGGACTCAATAGGTAGACAAAAAAGCCAAACCTAGTCTGAACATCTGGCTGTTATTATTATAACAACGATGATGGTGATGTTGGAAGGGACCTTGGAGGTCATCTAGTCCAACCCCCTGCTCAGGCAGGAAAACAAATGGCTCTCCAGTCTCTTTGTAAAAACCTCCAGTGTCTGAGCATTCACAGGTTCTGGAGGCAGGATGTTCCATTGTTTAATTGTTCTAATTGTCAGAAAATTTCTCCCTAGTTCTAGGTTGCTTCTCTCTTTGGTTAGTTTCCATCCATTGCTTCTTGTCCTGCCTTCAGGTGCTTTGGGAGAATAGCTTGACTTCCTCTTCTTTGTGGCAGCCCCTGAGATATTGAAACACTGCTATCATGTCACCCCTCGTCCTTCATTAGACTAGACATACGCAATTTCCAGCAACCATTCCTTATATATTTTAGCCTCCAGTCCCCTAATCATCTTTGTTGCTCTTCTTTGCACTCTTTCTAGAGTCTCAACATCTTTTTTACATTGTAGTGATCAAAACTGGATACAGTATTCCAAGTGTGGCCTTACCAAGGCATTGTAAAGTGGTATTAATACTTCACGTGATCTTGATTCTATCCCTCTGTTAATGCAGCCTAGCACTGTGTTGGCTTTTTTGGCAGCTGCAGCACACTACTGGCTCATATTTAAGTGATGTCCACTAGTACTCCGAGATCCCTCTCACAGTTACTACTATTGAGCAAGGTACCACCAATACTATACCTGTGCATTTGGTTTTTCTTGTCTAAATGTAGAATCTTCCTTTTTTCACCATTGAATTTCATTTTGTTAGATAGCACCCAATATTCAAGTCTGTCCAGATCCTTCTGTATCTTAAACTTATCTTCTGAAGTGCTGGCTATTCCTGCCAGCTTGGTGTCTGCAAATTTGATGAGTTCCCAATCATTGATGAAGATGTTGAAGAGCATTGGGGCCAGAACAGAGCCCTGGAGCACCCCACTACACACTTCCCTCCATGTAGATGCAGTTTCATTGAGGACCACATGCTGAGTATGGCTGGTCAGCCAACTATGAATCCATCTTATGGTGATGCTATCTAACCCACATTTTTCTATCTTATCAAGTTGTGGTCTACTTTATCAAATGCCTTACTAAAGTCCAAGTAAATTATATCCACAGCATTCCTCTGGTCCACTAATTTTGTCATCTGGTCAAAGAATGCAGTAAGATTTGTCTGGCGTGATCTGTTTTTGACAAACTCCTGTTGGCTTTTGGTAATGACTTGGTTTGCCTCTAGGTGTTCGCTGATTCGTTGCTTGATTATCTTTTCCAAGATCTTCCCAGGTATTGAGGTCAGGCTGATAGGTCTGTAGTTTCCTGGATTCATTTTTTCCCCTTTTTTGAAGATGGCAACTACTTCAGCTCTTTTCCAGTCCTCTGGTAGTTCCCAGTGCTCCAGGATCTTTGAAAGATATAGTTCAGTGGTTCTGAGATCACATCTGCCAGTTCCTTCAGAACCTTGGGGTGTAGTCCATATAGTCCTGGTGATTTGAACTCATCTAGGGTGGATAGGTGCTCACTTACCATTTTCTTGCCTATCTTAAAATGTGTTTCTAATCTGCTTTTTATGGTACTGTTTTTGATAGGTTGGGACTGTTTTTTCCCCTTTGTGTAAATACGAGTTGAGTAGTTCTGCTTTCTCCCTGTTGCTTGTCACCTTCTTGCCACTTTCTCCCACTAGTGAACCGATCATTTCCTTAACTTTTTTCTTGTTTATTATATGTTGAAAAAAGTTTTTTTGGGGTTATTTTTGACTTTTGTTGTGTTAGTTCATTTTGAGCCTTAGCTTTCCTCACTTCATCTTTGCAGGCTCAGGCTATTTGCTGATATTCTGCCTTAGTTATGTGCCCCACTTTCCACTTTTTATACTTGTCCTTTTTGTCTTTCAATTTACCACAGTTCTTTATGTAGCCGTGCTGGTTTCTTTTGAGAGCTGTTATTTTCCTTCTTCGTTGGTATTGTGCTAGACTAGGCTTTTATTATCTCACTTTTCCAAATTTCCCAAGCTTCTTGAATTGTTTTCCCCTTGAGGATTCTCATCCATGGAAACCTTCCCCACGCTCTCTATAAGTTTGTTGAAATTAGCTCTCTTAAAGTCCAAGACTCTAGTTTGACTGTGTTCTATTGCTTGTGCTTGCATAATGTTGAATTCCAATATTGCATGGTCACTCCCCCCCAAGGTTCCTGTGGTTTCAACACCTTCTATCATTTCATCTCTGTTAGTGAGAATTAAGTCCAATATGGCTGATTCCCCTAGTTCCCTTCTCTACTTTCTGCTAGGATTGTCAGGAATCTATTTGATCTTCCACTTGGTGCAGAGTTTGTCTCCCAGCTGATGTCAGGGTAATTAAAGTCCCCCATTACTATTGTACCTACATACCTTAATTAACTAACTAGCAAAAAGTTTATCTATTACCTCTGTTTGGTTGGGTGGCCTATAGTATACATCTATGGCAATGTCATTTTCCCCCCTTTTATATTGACCCAAATGGATTCAAGACAGTTTTCATCATTGTTGTGGTCTATTTCTGTAGAGATGTAGTTATTTCTTATATAGGCCAACTCTACCTCCTCTTTTATTTGGTCTGTTTCTTTTAAATATTTTAAATCCCTCTAGCTGTGTGTTCCATTTGTGGGTTTCATCCCACCAAGTTTCCGTAATGGCAGCAATAACATATCTGCCCTCATTTATCTGAATTTCTAATTCACCCTGTTCGTTCCTCATGCTCTGTGCGTTGGTGTATAGACATTTCAGTCCTTTATGACTAACCCTGTGTTTATTTTCTACATAACCTGTGTGGTGCCTGAGTTCCCCTATTTTCTTACCATCTGTTTGATTAGTGCACTTTGTGTGGCACTTGCTATTAAAAGCTTGATTTTGCTTGACAGAAAGATTTATATTCTTCTCCACACACACATCTATGTTATATGCACTGATAACCCTGTAATTTTTAGATTGCCGGGGACAGGAATGTTCTATGTCAATTAACTCACTGTCCCCATCTGGTGAGTATCAAAGCCACTGCTCTGGATGTACCGTAAATCAGAGTATCCAGACGTACGTCAGTATCATGATACTAAAAGATGAGTGGTTGAAAGAATGCCAGAGGTGGCAGCAGCAGCAGGCATGGAAGATCAAGCAGAGGAAGTGTCATGGCAAGACAAGGCCTGCATGAGATGTTCCTGTCAATACTGCAACGATCTTACCTTAAGCCATTTTTGCTTTGTTTTTGGTTGCCACAGTACTGGGAGGGGGGATGGGTGGTTTTAATGTTAAACAATATTTTGTCCTGTGGGAACCAAGGTCATTGTTGCCTGACTTTTGGCAGGCTGACCCTTCTTTTAGACAGCCTACCAAAGTATTCTATTGGGGAACATAGTTAATTACATCGTGCTGGGGTGGAAAGTTCAGCTTTGTAACGTTGTAATGCTTTGGAGGGAACTTCAGACTTGGTTTCACTTTTGACTGTGCTGATACTTTGTAGCCAATAAACATGTTCTTTAAGGAAACCTCTTGTCTTGGAATTCTGCTTTACTGGTGTCATCTATTGGAACCATGACAGTTCCACTGACAGATGGATGAGGTAGCTGACACTGAGAAATCCTTGATGTCACATACCACCCTTAGGGATTTTTTTATACGCCAGTCCTAAACTCAGATAACTAGGGAGGGCTAGCAAAGATCTGGTGACCTATTCCAGTATTAAAATCCAAACTGAAATCAAAATTTGAGGGAACACCTGCTGCCGGCATCAAACGCCCTTCGCCCAGTGCGCTCTCACAGGGAGGGTCTGCTCAGGGTTCCGCCGGTGAGAGATTGCCGGCGGGTGACACCCAGGGATAGGGCCTTCTCAGTGGGAGCGCCTGCCCTCTGGAACCAGCTGCCGGTAGAGTTGAGGACTGCCCCCGACCTCCGATCATTCCGCCGGGGCCTGAAGACCTGGCTCTTTGAGCTCTCGGGCCCAGGCTGAGGAGAAAATTTTAACTGGGGTTTTAATGTACAGGGTGAATTTAATGCTTTTTAATTGGTTTTAACTTTTGTATGTTTTGATTTTTAATTCCCTGTAAACCGCCCTGAGTCCTCAGGGAAAGGGCGGTATACAAATGCAAATATTAAATTAAATTAAATTAAATTAAAATGTTCACAAAAAAGCTCAAAGATAGCACTACAAGTGGGACCCGAGGCTAGTAGGTATCAAGAATGTCATTGGGGAAAAATAACCCTCTATGAACTTGTAATCCCAGATGGAAAATGCCTTTGGAGTGCAAAATGCTGATGAAGTGTATGACAAAAGAAGAAAATGAACAAAATTGTATAAACTGGGAATCATGGAAAGCTAGTTATTATCAAGAAAGAAATGAGAACAACATAAATAGGTATTAATATGATCAACTGGACTGGAAATGGCTACTTTAAATCATGGGTTTATTACATTACTTCTGGAAATGACAGCTTCAGAAGGAATGCAATAACACTGTAACAAATACCACTCAGTTGAAAATGACAGAATAATGATTATATGAATTGAAGCTAAACCTCTGAATCTCAATTTTCCAAATGTATGCACCAAGAACAGATGCAATTGAAGAATAAACAGAATAGTTCTATACTAACATTCAAGAAGCACAACAAATGAAAAATTATCCATCCATCCATCATGGAATATTTCATTGCCAAAATTGGTGACAAAAAAGAATGAGAAATTGTTAGACCATCTGACTTAGGAGAAAGAAATGAAAAAGTTGATTGTTTAAGTAGCAGTTGTTATCAAGAAAACAGGATCAATACTTCTTTTTCAACTGACATGCTGCTTGCACATAGGGACATCTCCAAATCAATTACATCTTTTGAAACTTATGGAAAAATACATTTCTGTAGGTGATGCAGAAAAGTGGCTCAGATCATCAATTATCTGCTGTAAAAATTCATCTCAATTTCAGATACTGCAACACCAAAGGGAAATACAATTTCATTTCCAAATGCAGTTGAACTAAGGAACAGGCTTGACTTATAGGTAGTCTCAACTTAATAACCTTTCATTTAATAATTGTTCAGTTACAACAGTGCTGAAAAAGTGGCTTACAACCATCTTTGCACTTGTGCTCCTCACAGCATCCCCATGGTCACATGATTAAAATTCAGGTGCTTGCAATCGGCATATATCTATGAGTTTCAGCATCTTGGGGTCATGTGATCACCATTTGCAACCTTCCCAGGAGACTTCCAACAAGAAAAGTCAATGGGGGAAGCAAAATTCACTTAATGGCCACATGGTTCACTTAACAACCACAATTAAAAGGTTTTAAAACCAAGCCAATACATTTAACAACCACATTGCTTAGTGACGGAAGTTCCAGTCCCAATTTAGTTATAAGTCAAGGATTATATATACTTTACTTCTTGGAAAAACAGCTGATGAACTATAGGTAGTCCTCAACTTACAACTACAATCGGGGCCAGAATTTCCACCGCTAAGCATTATGGTCATAAATTGCAATGTCTTGTGACCACATTGTTTAATGAGACCAATCCAGGCTGCCATCATAACTCCAGATGCATGTTATTAAGCGGGAAGCAGAAGGAGTTCCAGATAAGGAGTGTGAAGTTGCTGCAGGGATGTGAGGAAGTCTGGGTAGGCCCAGCATGGGCCACATAAGCTCAGGGAGGTGGGGAAAAGAGGTGCATTGTGTTAGTGAAGGGAGGCTGGGGAAAGAATACACTGTGGTTCCAGGGCTTCTTGGCACACAGCTGCTCTGGGGCTACAACAAGCCTCAGTTACCCCCAGTCCAGTGCAAGTTGCCATGCTCCAGGATACTCCAGCAGCATGGAGAAAAGCCAGAGCACTTCAGGAAGCACAGGTCAAGCTGAGCTCCAGAATGGTCCAACAGCATGGCACGAAAGGTTTATTGGCATACTGTGACTACCTATGGGGCTTCTTGTAGCCCTTGAGCTGCAGTGCTGTCCAAAGTCCAATGAAAACAAAGAAACCGTTGAGTAGGAAAGCTAATAGAAGGGCAAGTTAAAATGATGGGTAGCAGAGATGAAGTAAAGCAGATAAATGTGATGTTTTAATGTAAAGCTAAAAAAAACGAAGAAAATTATTGGAATGAACTTTGCAAAAAAAAAAATGGAGGAAAACTAACTAGAGCTTTTTTACCCCAATGAAGAAAATCTGGATACCATTCACCACATTCAAAGGAAAAGTAAGGGGCAGAGATGGGAAAGAATGATCTTAAGAAAATAAAAAATACATGGAAGAAATATGGTGAAGTATTATATATGAAAGGTTATGTTTTTCAACCATATAAATAACAGAAATCTGTGTGGGAGACCTGTATTGGAAGACAAAGTAATATGGGGAATGAATCAGCTGGCCAAAAGAAAAGTCCCTGGAATTAATGGTATTCCATCAGAACTGATTAAATTAGAACCAAAAGCAGGAATGACAAAAATATATACAAAAAATATAGATCATTTATGAATGATTGAAAGACTGGAAAAAGTAATAGTCATCTGAACTTTAAAGAAGGGTCACATATAGGTCTGCTCAACTACTGCACAATAGCTCTGACACAACAACTGAAGCACAAACTAGTTCAAAAGATGTACAATAGGAGTTGTATTCCATTACCATTTCCATTCAATTTATATTTAGAGGAATGTCAACTTAGGCAAATTGGAAATTAGGATAAACAATCGAACATAGGCATGCACAACATGTGGCCTGTCTAGCAGTCTTGTGCAATCTGTCAGTGTTCCTGTAACTACCGTAGCCACACTTGTGAAAACTGGACAATAAAAAGCATACAGAAGAAAACTAGACTACTTCAAATTACAAATTGCAAATTTGGGGGTGACTACTGCAAAACCATAGACAGCAAAAATACCACGAACATGATAGACTACTTCAAGTCAGAAGTATCAGTAAAAGTTATGATTATCATGCTAAGGATGTCTGATTTTAGTGAAATCTTGTGTTTAAATTCTTAGAAAAATCAATTACACCAGGAATAGTTGTAGGAGTTAAAAATGAGGCCAATAAAGACTCCTCTGTATAGACTACATAAAACAAGATAATGATTTAAACACAGAAACATCAAAGTTTTAAAACATCAGAAAGAATGGAGAGGGCTGATCTATAAAGTCAGATGTAACTCTACTGTCTGACAGAAAGTATCACAAGGCAAATCTATATTGACCTCAATTTGGACAACTATTAATTACACTACTAAATGTATTACACAAATGAGACACAAATACATGGATTTATACTAATTAAATTAGGATTTATTCCAGGAAAGCCAAAAAATCCCTTTCTCTGTGAATGTTTGTATACATACACTTTTTTCAATGAAAATAATTACATTTCTGAATAAGTATGCATAATCAACCTAAATTAGTCTAATAAAATGGCTTTGTTCCCAATTTCTACTCATCTTCCAATGATAATGTTGCAATTATTTTTTATCATTTTTCTTCTAAATTCTCCACTGAACTATGGAATAATTCTGAGACAAAAAAAATTAAAGAAATAAATGATAAATAGAAACAATTAGCATTAAATGCATTTACTACTGCATGAAAAATTGTTACATTCTGAAAAATGCAGGGAAACCAATTTTTTTGCATTCACCCCACTCAAAGTGATGGAAATAAGAGTGGGCCAAGAAACAAAATTCCTGTGTATAACTCCGCCTCAGAATATAACATTCCGATTAAAATTTCCCAAAAACTGTGTGATATCTCCTGATTTTTTTTTATTGGTAAAACCCTATTTTTGTTTCATTTACAATTTCTGAAGATTTTCCTGGGGAGGAGCTACATACTTACTTTAAAATTCTCTTTAGGCAGTTTTCCTTCCGACAGAGAAAAATATTAATCTATGCTATTTAAATATGCAGGGACGCAGTGGCTCAGTGGGTTAGGATGCTGAGCTTGTCGATCAGAAGGTTGGCAGTTTGGCGGGTCGAATCCCGAGTGCCGCGTAACAAAGTGAGCGCCTGTTACTCGTCCCAGCTTCTGCCAACCTAGCAGTTCGAAAGCACGTAAAAATGCAAGTAGAAAAATAGGGACCACTAAGGTGGGAAGGTAACAGCGTTCCATGCGCCTCTGGCGTCTAGTAATGCCGGCCACATGACCACGGAGACGTCCTCGGACAAGCACTGGCTCTTCGGCTTTGAAACAGAGATGAGCACCG
Organism: Vipera berus; assembly: GCF_964194415.1. Taxonomy (NCBI): domain Eukaryota; kingdom Metazoa; phylum Chordata; class Lepidosauria; order Squamata; family Viperidae; genus Vipera; species Vipera berus. Next base: position 59,695,327 of record NC_138206.1, read on the forward strand.
GCCCCTAGAGTTGGAAACAACTAGCACGCATGTGAGGTGGAACCTTTACCTTTACCTTATTCAAATAAGCACACATATAATCGACATACTTTTAAAAATCATATTATAATAATACAGGTACTCTTCAACTGTCACATAAAATTGGTCTGGAATTATGACAGCCTTAGAAATGGTGCTATACAGCCCTTGAAACCCTTCTGGCTGTCACAAAATGTTGCATTACCACTCCTGCAGTCGTGAGATCATGGCGCGTAGAGACCTGTTTGCACTTGCCAAGAGCCCTGCAATCATGTGATTGCTATTTGCAATATTCTTTACCCACTTTCCTGCAAAGACAATCAGAAAACAGGAAGGGAAGGATGTAAGCTACTACCACCTACTGAGAGGAGTCCTTCTCGTTCCTGGGAGCTGCCTGAAGCTGTTTGCTGATGGGAGCTGACGGGTGCAGAAATGGAGCTCCAATGGTGAAAATTTGAGTTCTGTTCTTGTACCCTGTCAAAGGAGATCCCTACTGTGCATGGAGGGGAACTGAATTCCTTTGGTAGACACCTTTTCATCCATCCCCGCCCCCCAGATGAGAAGGAACAGAAACCCAAGCAGAGAATGGAGAGGAAATGTGGTAAAAGTGGGTGGGTGGGAGAGTCGTTGGGAGGCCTGGCATAGATTGAGTGCAAGTGTCTCTCCACTCGGGGCTAAAAAATTTATTTATTTATAAATTTTATTGACTGCCCATCTTACCATAGGGTAACCCTGGGCGGCTTATAGTCATAAAAATATGTCTATACGTATACAATTAAAACATAAATAATTAAAATCAAACATTAAAACCTAAGAACACATGGGGAGGGCAGGAATGGAGTGGGGGGAGGTGGGATCTCTTGTTACTGTCAATACACGTCCTTGAATGGAAGCAAGCACGAATCTCCAGCAGGAACGTGTGACAAAACAGAGGTTGTTTTATTCAGCTCCAATGCACATAAAGTGAAAACAAAGTCAGCGCTGGTAGCACATCGCTACCAATGCTTACATAGTTGCCAGGTACAGGGCTCCGCCCTCAATCCACAGACCAACATCTGCCCACACATCCACATAAACCCTCCTCCCCCCTACAGCTCCGTTTGCTGCTGTCTCCCGACGCCATCCCCATGCGCGTAAGTCAGCCTGCCTCCCCTCTATCCAGCAACCCACCCCCAGCCATGTAAGCAGACCAGGTAACCCCCACCCTTATTCCCAAGCGTCTGGCCCCACCGTACCCAGCTGCACAAGGAGAGCCGCGGCCCAAACCACCCTCCGCAAACCCGAGGAGGTCCGTTCCTGAACTCTTCTGGTAGGCAGCCATCCCGGCAGGGAGCTCCAAACACTCCACTGCCCCCCAAGGTCCCCATGCCTAACTGGTCAGCAGCAGAGCCACCGAAACACTCCAGACTCAGTGTAGCCCTTTCCAGCGCTTTTTGGAACAGCTGTTTGGCAGCAGCACCCTCCGTCGCCTCCCGGATCAGCTGTTCGGCGGCAGGCCTGGCAGGAAGGTCCGTTTGCTCAGCCATGCCTGCCAGCATTCCCAGAAGCAGCTGGCAGGCGGCCGAGGAAGCAGGGATCAGCTGGCAATCAGCAGGCCCAGCAGGAAGGCCCGTCTGCGCAGCCGCGCCTGCCAGAAATCTCAGAAGCAGCTGGCAGTCGGCCGAAGAAGCAAGATGCCCAGGAAGGCCAGCGGCATCCGTGGGAACAGACAAGTGACACGGCTGCCTGGCAGTAGGCCACACGAGGAGACTGTTCGAGGGTGGACAGGGGGGAGAGGGGTGAGCGCAAGAGACCGCCACCCCCACAGAATGTCGGGCCCACAGGGCTTGACAGGCAGCTCCCCCTACCAGGGCTCCACCTGGAAGACAAGAGGTTACACGTGAATGATCATCCACCCGACCGTAAGGTTCTGCCCTTCCCCCAACTGGCTTCCCTGGATGCTGGCGATGGAATGCCTGAACTAGGCGGGGTCCATGGACATCCGTCTCCTTCACCCATGACGCTTCTGTCATGGGATTACCCTTCCATAATATTAAATACTGCAGCCTCCCCCTCCGCACCCTAGAGTCGAGGATCTCCTGTACCTTGAAGTGACCGTCATGTATAGGTCCTGGACCCTCCTCCTCTGTTCCATGGGGTGATACCCCGGCCAGCTTTAGCAGGCTGCTGTGAAAGACTGGGTGTATCTTACCCAGATATTTGGGCAGCCAGAGCGGCACCGTCACAAGGTTGATAACTTGTATCACCCTGAAAAGCCCTAGGAACTTGGGACCAAGTTTTTACAGGGTACTTGAAGCAATAGATATTTAGTGGATAGGTACACTAAATCCCCCACCTGGAAGGGTTTAAACGGTCTCCTTTTCTTGTCCGCCTGTTCTTTACTTGTCTCTGCGGCCTTAACTAGGGCTTTGTTTACTGTCTCCCACACCACCTCCACCTGTCTCATCCATTTTCTGGGTTGGCATGAGAGAGGCTCCCCCTGGACATACTCGGGAATGAGGACAAAGTCATGGCCAGACACCACCCTGAATGCAGAGAACCCAGTGCTGCTATGCACTGCGTTATTATGTGCCACCTCAGCAAATGCCAACAGGTCCACCCAATTAGATTGCTGATACAACACATAGCATCGTAGATACCGCTCAACCATGGCGTTTGCTCGCTTTGCTGCCCCGTTGGTACTTGGATTGTATGTTGAAGTGAAGCCTTGGGAGGATCCTATAAAGCGAACAAACTCCCTCCAGAACTGAGCTGTAACTGCACCCCTCGATCCGAGATGATCCGTTGGGGCACTCCATGTAGGCAGTATATGTGGGTGATGAACATCCATGCTAGCCACCTGGCAGACGGTAATCCCTTCCATGGCACAAAATGCGCTTGTTTGGAGAACAGGTTGATAACCGTCCAGATGACATTATAGCCGCGGCTCCGGCAATTCGACTACGAAGTCCATCGCAATGTCCTGCCAGTGTCTAGTAGGGTCTGCTACAGTGTGAAGTAACCCCAACGGCTTCCCCGTACGAGGTTTCGCAGTGGCACAGGTGTGACAACCTCGGACATGGTCTTCGATCTCGTTTCATACGCAGCCACGAAAAACTGCCGGCGAGCCAAATGTAAGGTTTTCAAAAACCCAAAATGTCCCGCCTGTTTGGCATCGTGACACTGATACAGCACCCTCTGTCTCATTGTATGAGGTGCGTAGATCTTATCCCCGTGCCAGGCCAGCCCATCCCGTCTCATCAAACTGTTCAGATGGCTTTGCAACCAGATATCTCTTTGGAGCGCTTTCTGTAAGTCATGAACCAGGTCATCCGTTGTTATGCGAGATACAGCTCCTGCCACCTCCTGTTGGCAAGGGGGCATAATTGCTTGCACCACTTCCTCCCTCTTGCTTTCGTATTGTGGTTATGAGTGCATCAGCCAGGAAGTTCTTTCCTCTCGGCACGTATCTTAGGGTGAAACGGAAACGCCGAAAATATTGGGCCCATCTGACATGTTTTGCAGACAATCGTCTTGGCGTTTGTAACACCTCCAGGTTTTTATGATCGGTCCAAACCTCAAATGGGGCTCTAGCCCCCTCCAGGAAATGTCGCCAAGTCTCAAGTGCCCAATGTACGGCAAAGGCCTCTTTCTCCCAGATTGCCCAAGCCCGTTCAGTGTTTGTCAGCTTTCTGGACATATAAGCACACGGTTGCAGGGACCCGTGCCTATTCCGTTGTAGGATGGCTCCCACCGCAACATCGCTGGCATCCGCCTCCACAATGAACGGTAGTTCGGGGTCCGGGTGAAGCAGAATGGGTTCTCTGGCAAACAGGGCCTTTAGGACCTCAAAAGCCTGTTGGCATGCCGTAGACCACACTAGTTCCTGCCCAAGACGAGGCTTTATCGCTGTTTGCCGTGTGCACAGGTGGTCTGTAAGGGGCAAGGCTATCGAGGCAAAGGACGGGATGAATTGCTGATAGAAATTGGCAAACCCCAAGAAGCTTTGTAGTTGGTGACAGGTCCTTGGTGCCTGCCATTTCAGAACGGCGTCAACCTTTTTGGGGTCCATCTCCACCCCTGCCTCAGATATTCTGTACCCCAAATAGTCCAACTGGGTCCTGTGGAACTCACACTTAGGTAGCTTCATGTACAGCCGAGCCTGTAACAACTTTTGCAGCACCTGTCTTACCAGGGTGACGTGTTCCTCCATAGTGGTGGTGTATATGAGGATGTCATACAAATACACCAGTACTCCTCGGTACAGATGTTCATGCAACACCTCATTAATTAGCTGCATGAATACCGCAGGAGCACCTTGCAATCCAAACGGCATAACTCTGAATTGGTAGCTGCCGAGTGAACAGTTAAATGCTGTCTTCCATTCATCGCTGCGCTTAATCCACACCCTGTAGTACGCCTCCCTCAGGTCCAGCTTTGTGAATGTCCTTCCTTTCGCCAGATGGGCTAGAAGGTCTTTCATCAGGGGGAGGGGGTACAGGTGTTCCACACATACCCCATTGATGCCTCGGAAGTTGACACATAGCTGTAAGGAGCCATCCTTCTTTTCCTTAAACAGGACAGGTGCTGCTATTCTGGAATGGGCTGGTTGGATAAAACCCCTTTCCAGGTTCCGATTGATATACCGCCGCAGTTCCTCCATCTCCCATGGTGTCATAGCGTACATACGGGGTTTGGGTAATTTTACCCCTAGCTCTAATTCAATGGCACAATCCGTTGGTCGATGGGGTGGCAGGATGTCACATTCTTGCTCATCGAACACGTCGGCCAGATCAGAGTACACCTGCGGGACCTGGACTTCCTGTCCAGCCTCTGCCTTACAGGCTCCCACCCCCTCAGTTTTCCCTTCTGGTCTTACGGGGTGATGAACTGGGGGTTGGGGTCCTATCCTGATACATAGGTGACAGCAACCTCCCTCCCACCAAATCGTTGGACTCCATTTATCAAGCCAGGTAAGCCCTAGAATCACTGCCTCAGTCATAGAGGGTACTACTATGAAATGAAGGATCTCCCAGTGCTCCCCCATCTCCATCCAAATAGGTTCCGTCACATGAGTAACAGGTGCCCCCCCAAGAGGGACCCGTCCACCTGCTCAAATCTGAGTGGGGTGGCTAATCGTTCCATCTTAATGCCCACCTCGGACACCACCATTTTACTAATGAGGCAGCAGGTACTACCAGTGTCAATTAAAGCCCGATATGCACCCTTCTGTCCCTTCTGTCCCATGGGGTCACCAACACAATAGGGATTGCAAAGGGACACACCGGCGCACTCACCATAGGATCCGCATTCGACTGATCAGCGCTGTCGAAGACCATCGGTTGATGTCCAGCAGCCATTGGTGTCTCCACCCCCGTCTGGGACGACCCCCTAGGCATCTCGCCCACCAGCTGATGTGCTGCTCATGTTCGTTCCACGGGCTTCCTGTGTGTAGCACTGCGTGTTCCAGAGGTTGTTGGGGCTGCTCAGGGCACCGGGACTGGACACTCGGCCACCCTATGTCCCGGCTGATCACAACAGAAACACCAAATCGGTGATCGAGTAGCTGGACTGGAAGGCCTTGGTGTTATGGTCAGGGTTTTTTGTCCTTCCTCCTTTGCCTTCTCAGTTCGGACTCTAGGCACACTCTCTGTTCTCCCCCGGAACTCCTGCAACCCTACATCCAGCTCTACCGTCACCTGAAACCAATCCTGTAATCTGTTTGGGATGCCGTGGACGATGCATGCCCTGTGAAGAGCCCCATCCAGACCTGCCCTGAAATGGTGGACCAGAAGGCATTCTGGCCATTATCGTAATTTACCAGCCACCCATCAGAACTCACGGACGTAGTCGATAACAGGTCTCCCATGCTGTCTCAGACCCACTTCAGCCTCGGCTCTTTGGACCCGGGTGACGTCCTCGAACCGTGCCCGTACCGCTTCCAGGAAGAGACCAGCATCACCCAGTTCTCTGGCGTGGTCGCTATATAAATCAGCTGCCCAAGCTGCGGCCTCGCCCTGCAGGCTAGCTGTCACTGCCACCATTGCCCACTGGGATGAGTAGGCCGGGGCATACCTGTCCAGATGACTGATGGCATGGCTTAAAAACATAGCCAGGCGGTCAGGATGCCCGTCATAGGACATCAGCAGCGGTGGCAGACCCCAAACCACACCCAACCCCCATGGACCCATCTGTGGCCCTGGCCCTCGTGGGGTGGTATCATAGCATCGGGAACCCGCTGCCTGCCAGTCCAAAGCACTGGATGGTCTTGCTGCCTGCTGGGTAGGCACTCTGTCTGCTGTTGGCCTGGCGTCAGGAGCAATCTGTGTTGGTACTGCCGGGATGTGAGCAGCAGGGCCCCTCCCCTGGGATGTATCAGGACTGGGCGGAATCCGGAACCGCGGACTGGCCAGCCGGAAACGTGATGACCCCGAGCAAACAGGCTGAGTCTCAGTGTGCGACCACCGCATTGTGTCATGTTCCGCCTCTGGGACCGGCCATGGCATGGGCTCCTGGTACCCTGTCTCACCGAACCTATCCCGGAGTATCTCCATAGTGTGCCTGCCCAGCGCTGTGGAGTAACTCCACTCCTCTTCGTCATCGGTGACACGTCACTCTGTCCACTCCGTTAACGGACCTCTTGGCCTTGCTGTTTGTCCCTGACCAGGGTCCATGTGGCCAAGAGCAGGGCTGAACCACCATTTCCCTCCATGGGTCCCGTCTCCTGCCTCCTGGGGATATTCAACCGTGGCTACCGGCGGTGGGTCCCGTACCTAAGTTTCACCGCCAGCTGAGCTTCTCCTAACTGACACTTAAATAGGTGCTGTAGCTCCAGCTGGCTCTCCCTCATCAGCCACTGGGGCAGCCCCCTGTGTTCCCCCTGCCATACCTACGCCTGAGCAAAAAGACAGGTAGAGGTGAACAGGAAAAATAAAGGGAACGCTGACTTACTGTCAATACACGTCCTCGAATAGAAGCAAACATGAATCTCCAGCAGGAACGTGTGACAAAACAGAGGTTGTTTTATTCAGCTCCAATGCACATAAAGTGAAAACAAAGTCAGCGTTGGTAGCACATCGCTCCCAACACTTACATAGTCGCCAGATACAGGGCTCCGCCCTCAATCTATAGACCAACATCCGCCCATACATCCACATAAACCCTCCTCCCCCCTACAGCTCCGTTTGCTGCTGTCTCCAGACGCCATCCCCATGCGCGTAAGTCAGCCTGCCTCCCCCATCCGGGCAACCCACCCCCAGCCAGCTAGACCAGGTAACCCCCACCCTTTTATCCAAGCGTCTGGACCCACCGTACCCAGCTGCACAAGAAGAGCCGGGGCCCAAACCACCCTCCACAAACCCGAGGAGGTCCGTTCCTGAGCTCTTCCGGTAGGCAGCCATCCTGGCAGGGTGCTCCAAACACTCCACTGCCCTGCCCAAGGTCCCCACGCCTAACCGGTCGGCAGCGGAGCCACCGAGACGCTCCAGACTCAGTGTAGCCCTTTCCAGCGCCTTCTGGAACAGCTGTTCGGCAGCAGCACCCTCTGTCGCCTCCCAGATCTGCTCTTCGGTGGCAGGCCCGACAGGAAGATCCGTTTGCTCAGCCGCGCCTGCCAGCATTCCTGGAAGCAGCTGGCAGGCGGCTGAGGAAGCAGGGATCAGCTGGCAATCGGCAGGCCCAGCAGGAAGGCCCGTCTGCGCAGCCGCGCCTGCCAGCAATCCCAGAAGCAGCTGGCAGCCGGCCGAAGAAGCAAGATGCCCGGGAAGGCTGGCGGCATCCATGGGAATGGGCAAGTGACATGGCTGCCTGGTGGTACGCTCCACGAGGAGACTGTTCAAGGGTGGATAGGGGCGAGAGGGGCCAGCGCGAGACTGTCCCCCCCCCAAGGAATGTCAGGCCCATGGGGCTCGACACTTACTTGATCAACCACCTCCACTGTGCTGTTCCCCCACTGGGGCCCCAAGCCAACTGCCAAAGCCATGTCTTTAGGCGCTTACGCAAGGATAGGAAGGTTGAGGCCAGTCTCACATCACGGAGCAAGATGTTCCAGAGGGCAGGAAGAACAGCAGAGGACCCTCCTCCTCCTGGACCCTGCCAACTGTTTCATCCAGAATTCTCTGCAGCTGCCAGGCCACCACCTTTTCCACAACATTCCAGAATGGAAGGATGGAAATTTTGTACTATCTATGAAGTATTTTGTGCCCTTCCCCAGGTAATTTTATTCCTTAGGCAGCTGAACATTAAAAAAATTGAGAAAATAGCTACAGTGCGGGAAAAAGAAATTTGATCCTGTGCTGCTTTTGTACGTTTGCCCACTGACAAAGAAATAATCATGCTATAATTTTAATGGTAGGTTTACAGAATAACAAAAAAATCCAGAAAAAAACATTTCAAAAGAGTTATAAATTGATTTGCATTTTAATGAGTGAAATAAGTATTTGACCCCTTCGCAAAACATGACTTAATACTTGGTGGCAAAACCCTTGTTGGCAATCACAAAGGTCAGACATTTCTTGTAGTTGACCACCAGGTTTGCACACATCTCAGGAGGGATTTTGTCCCACTCCTCTTTGCAGATCCTCTCAAGTCATTAAGGTTTCGAGGCTGACGTTTGGCAGCTCGAACCTTCAGCTCCCTCCACAGATTTTCCATGGGATTAAGGTCGGGAGACTGGCTAGGCCACTCCAGGACCTTAATGTGTTTCTTCTTGATCCACTTCATTGCCTTGGTCATGTGTTTTGGGTCATTGCCATGCTGGAATACCCATCCACGACTCATTTTCAATGCCCTGGTTGAGGGAAGGAGGTTCTCACCCAAGATTTCACAGTACATGGTCCCATCCATTGTCCCTTAGATACAGTGAAGTTGTCCTACCACCTTACAGAAAAACACCCCCAAAGCATAATGTTTCCACCTCAATGTTTGGCGGTGGGTATGGTGTTCTTGGGGTCATAGGCAGCATTACTCCTCCTCCAAGCACAGCGACTTGAGTTGATGCCAAAGAGCTCGATTTTGGTCTCATCTGACCACAACACTTTTACCTAGCTCTCCTCTGAATCATTCAGATGTTCACAGGCAAACTTCAGACGGGCCTGTACATGTGCTTTCTTGAGCAGGGGGACATTGTGGGCGCTGCAGGATTTCAGTACTTCACGGCATAATGTGTTACCAATTGTTTTCTTGGTAACTATGGTCCCAGCTGCCTTGAGATCATTCACAAGATCCTCCCATGTAGTTCTGGGCCGATTCCTCACCGTTCTCATGATCACTGAAACTCCACGAGGTGAGATCTTGCATGAAGCCCCAGACCAAGGGAGATTGACAGTTATGTAGTGTTTCTTCCATTTGTGAATAATCACACCAACTGTAGTCACCTTCTCACCAAGCTGCTTGGCGATAGTCTTATAGCCCATTCCAGCCTTGTGTAGGTCTGTAATCTTGTCCCTGATATCCTTAGACAGCTCTTTGGTCTTGGCCATGGTGGAGAGTTTGGAATTGGATTGATTGATTGCTTCTGTGGACAGGTGACTTTTATACAAGTGACAAACTGAGATTAGGAGCACCTTTAAGAGAGTACTCCTAATCTCAGCTCATTACCTCTATAAAAGATACCTGGGAGTCAGAAATTTTGTTGATTGATAGAGGATCAAATTTTGCTGAATGAACAGCATCTATTTACAGTTTTTTAAAAACTCTTAAAATTTTTGTTCTACATTCTCACTTAAGAGTTATACATAACTACTTATTCCAAGAAACTACAAACAAGCTAAATGGTGCTTGCAACTTCTAGTATTATATAGTTTTATTATATATACATAGTATATGTGCACAAATACATACACATTTCAAGGGCTGCATATTAAATATTATGACGTTATGATTATTACAATAGATCAACAGAAACAAAGTTGGCACACAGATAAAAAGAAATGAAATAACTGACAAACGGAAAGTGAAATCTGCCTTTCAGCAGAATTTAGACTGCAATTGGGACCAGCAACTCAATTGTTAAGCAAAGCAGTTGGTTAGTGAAAATCAGGTGACCATGCATATAATTTCACTTTACCTTTTCTTTATTTTATAGCATCAGAATGTTACAATCCCAAATAGCTGGGTGAGCCCAAATGACTAGGAAGATTTCTGGAACTCTACTCAGGAAGAAACCAGGTAAAAAGGCAAATCTTATAGCCTTTTCTCCGTTTCCCCAAATTTTGGGATAATTAGCAAGAAGAGATTAAATGTTTATATCCACATTAACTGGAGAGAAAGGGATTACAAGAGAGACTATACACACTTTTGTTGACAGGGTGATGTCTCTGCTTTTTAGTGTGCTGTCTAGATTTGTCATGGCTTTCCTCCCAAGGAGCAAGCGTCTTTTAATTTCTTGGCTAGAGTCCCCATCTGCAGTGATCTTGGAGCCCAGGAAAATAAAATCTGTCACTACCTCCATTTCTTCCCCATCTATTTGCCAGGAATTGAGAGGGCCAGTTGCCATGATCTTGGTTTTCTTAATGTTTAGTTTCAACCCAAGTTTTGCACTCTCCTTCTTCACTCGCAACAAGAGGCTCTTTAGTTCCTCTTCACTTTCTGCCATTAGAGTGGTATCATCTGCATATCTTAGGTTGTTGATGTTTCTTCCAGCAATCTTAATTCCAACTTTTGATTCATCTAGCCCTGCCTTTCTCATGATGTGCTCTGCATATAAGTTAAATAGGCAAGGCGACAGTATACAGCCTTGCCGGACTCCTTTCCCAATTTTGAACCAATCAGTGGTTCCGTGTCCAGTTCTCACTGTTGCTTCTTGGCCTGCATATAGGTTTCTCAAGAGACAAATAAGATGGTCTGGTATGCCCATCTCTTTAAGGACTTGCCACAGTTTGTTATGATCCACACAATCAAAGGCTTTAGCATAGTCAATGAAGCAGAAGTAGATGTTTTTCTGGAACTCTCTAGCTTTCTCCATGATCCAGCGTATGTTAGCAATTTGATCTCTAGTTCCTCTGCCTCTTCAAAATCCTGCCTGTACTTCTGGTAGTTCTCGATCCACATACTGCTGGAGTCTAGCTTGTAGAATTTTAAGCATAACTTTACTAGCATGAGAAATGATAATTTAGTACCTCTAAATATAGTACCTCTAAAACTTCCATATAGCCCAAAAGATCTGATGTCATATATAACCAGCAAATGTCAAAATGAAACCACTATCTTAATAGATTTAAATGAGACATGTCAAACTCGCAACGTCACATGATGTCGTGTGACATATCGGAGCATTTTCGCCATTGCTGGCAATGGGGTGGGCGCGGTTTCTTCATGACGCGTCCAGCCCACGGGCCGGCAGTTTGACACCCCTGGTTTAAATCTCATCTTTTCTGATAAGCATTTACGGACTATATAGAAGCTGAACAAACGTCTATTTTATGCCATGATTATATAACTAAATTGCTTTATATTATATGTACTGATACAATTGTGACAAATTTTAAAATAGTAAAACAGTAAATACTATTAATAGTAAAGAAAATACTATTTGTTTTAGTAAATAGAACAAATATTGTAACAAATAGTAAAACAACTATCAGTAAAAATACTATTAACCAAAATAGTAAACAAAACTGTTTAACAAGTTCTATTTGCCAACTGGCATCTAGCCTCCAACAGAATATTCCAGTAAAATTTTGCTCTCCATATAAAAGGAACTGCCACCCCTGCTTTAAAATAAATGCCTTTTCAAACAATGTCACTGATTGGTTTAAAAAAAAGAAGTATTAGAATTTTTGCAGCTTCTTTTCCTTTATTGATAGAGGCCAACCTATTATCCATATATCATCCATATATAGATAAGATACCAAAAAAGGGTAACAAAGGGTAGTCAAAACAAAGAATAAAAAAGAATGTTTTATTCATCTTGTTTTCTAGAATTTATGCTTTCTTATCTTTCTTATTTCATTTACTGAGAAACAACTAAATTGGTAGAAATCTAAGAGTGAAGCTTAGTTCCCATTTTAATTCTAAGTAGCTTGTCATTTGTGATAGCTGTCAACCAGTGATCCACAAAATGCAAATAAAATATTTATAAGAGGTTACACTGAAATTATCCTTAACTGCAGCTTCTACCATATACAAGAACATTGTTCTTAAAAATAAGAACTATAGAACTGCAATTGCAAAAACAGAAGAAAAAATATTCATCCTTATAACTATATTCAAATCTCTTCCAAATGATAGCATTTATCTGGGCCAATCCTATCAGAAGCATGCTGAAAACTCTGTAGCCCAAAGTTTATGTGGAGAATACATGAACAGAGAATGTTTATATTGTGAGTTTACTGCTTTGAAGAACCATATTTAATGAAAATAAATATACCCATTCTGATACATGACACCTCTACTGACCTTCCCCAAGCCAGGCACAGTTTGCAGTTTTTGAGCTGCAAACCTTAGATAGCCACTAATTTGCACTAAGAGTTGATGCTTTTGTACATCTTAGTTGTCATCTAGTAGTCCAGATTTCTGCAGCTCAGATATAACAACCCTGTCTAGATATATGGACTTTAAATCCTAGAATTCATAACATAAGCTATATTGGCTGGGAATTATGGGAACTGAAGTTCATGTATATCAAGGGCATCCATTTTTGTAGCTAATATTTTTCAAGGTGCTATTCAAGGCATCAACTCAGCAGTCACCTGTTCTATGAATTTTTAAAAATTCCTTGAAAGTTCTATCAGAGAATATGTGCCTCTTTCTAGCTGACAGAATGTCTTAAAAGATCACTGAACTTACCCTTCTTTACAAGAAGGATTTGTTCTTGAAGCTCATGTGAATATTTCTGACTTGTATCCTATAATATTGTAGCACTGAGACTTGTTTAAAACATTCATTTGAGGAATATGAGACGTCAAAGCCAAATATAACATTGAAAAAAGAACAAAATGAACTTTTAATAACTACTACTGTATAACCAATTAAGCATGAAAACACTTTTGAATGATTTGCCATGGTAACGTCATCAATAATGAGGTTGTCTGCATAAAAATATGGAGAACTCAATAACAACATTGAGGAGGCTGATCAAGAGATTATTCCATATCTCATCTGGAATTTTCGGTGAGGTAATAACCGTACTGCATGCTTTCAAATTATATTGTTGCTCTACTGCAAAACAATGCTTAATAAAGGAATACCTGAGCTACAGGTTTGATACAGATTTTTTTAAAAAAATATTTCATTCTTTTGAATCAAATATTGACCTTCAAAATGTGACTGAATTCCAAAAGCAGACCCCAATGACCAGCAAGGAGTAACATGGGGATTACATCAAGACCTCAAGAAGTTCAGCCATTTCAGCAAATACTTCCATTTTGACCAAAGACAACAGCTTTGCTAAAATATAAACCAAAGACACTGTGTGAAAACTTCCCAGCACCAGTATTAGAGAGTGATGACATGAAAAATGTGATTAAAATATTAAAAGATTAATAGTAAAACATTAAAACGTATAAAGGGGCAGCCATATTTACAAAAGCAAACAAAAGCATGTCACAGATCTATCCTTGAAACAGTGAAGAGATCGAGGCAGCATGACTTTTCTGTTGCATCACCTGCCTCTGAAATAGGACACTCCCACCTCCTCCCAACTCAAAGTTCAAGTAAACTCAACTTGCCATCCTTTAAGTGGGCCTTGAAGACCTGACTCTTTCTTCACACAGAGTTAGAAAGTATATGCCTTGGTCAAAGATCTATTAATATGCTGGGTATATTAGATCTGGAATACAGGTTTCCTTTTGTTTTTACTCTACTGCAGACATGTCAAACTCGTGATGTCACGCGACGTATCGGAGCTTTTTCTCCACTGCCGGCAATGGGATGGGCGTGGTTTCCTGATGACGCATCCGGCCCATGGGCCGGTAGTTTGACACCCCTGCTCTACTGGATATAATTTTAACTTGTATACTGCCAATTTTACACATTTAATTTAGAAACAAATTTTGGTAAGTTGTAAATTGATTCTTCAGAAGAGTGAACACATCAACTGTTAAACTGCTGCTACCAATCTTCAGATGAAATGCAGTACACAACCAAAGTACATTTTTTAATCTCAGAAATACTAATTTTAAATTATAACATAATGCATCACACTTGGCCAAGTGTCAGATTCTAAAATCAGCAAGATAAATCTAATGTTCTCTTAAAAGACACAAGATAATAATTGTCACCTATTCTATTTCTGACCTCCTGAAAGTTCAGAATGCCAAAGTCAGCAATCTGACAACTGTGTCAAAAGGATAGACAACCACAGAGTGTGTTTATGTATAAAACCAAGGTAGGACAAAATAGAAAATATCATTTTCAGGGATTTGCCCGTCACAGCAATTCTAAAATTAATCCATCCATTGATTATCCCGAGAACAGTGTATTTTAGTGAATGAGGAGAGTGTCCTAATTTACCTATCTCTTATTTCACTGGATGCCAGTTCTTTCCATATAACTGCATGAAGGAATATCTGTGACCTGCCATTAGCTAGTTGATCTAGCCTACCAATATGTTCTTATGCCTTACTTTTTAAATTCTTGATAAATAGCTTCATTAGGGATAAGCACCGTTCCTAATAAATACACCTCCTCCTTGCACGTACCTCCTCAATCTGCTGCTTGATCTTTAACCAAAGCATTCTCCAATCCAGATCTAGGGATCATTTCAATTTTCATCAGATATTTAATAGAGATTAAAAGTATTTTAAAGGAGTACAACAAATCTACACTATTGATACATTCCAGTCAAAACATCTGATCTCAGTCACATTTATTTCTAATTTATGACACAGATTCTGCCTTTGATAGAGAAGCTCAATATAGCCAATGCTTTCTCCTCCTACTTCTCTCCCCAAACAACCACCCTGTGAAAAAGGATGGACTGACAGTTAGTGACTGATTTGAAGTCACCTAGTGAGCTTCTATGGTTGAAGACAGTTCATGGTTTAGAGGCAGCTCAGAAGAGGTTATAGGCATCAGTTAAATCAAATGTAATTTGTGAACTGGATCCAACCTAGCTAATTAAAGTGGCTAGGGAGGGCACTGGGAGCTGTATGCAGCTGTAGTGAATGCCTCTTTAGGAAAGGCAGGAAGGAGAGATCCTAGAGGTCCTTAAAGAGGCATTTATTTGCCTACCCCGTAAAGAGGTGAGGCTTGTAGTTGATAAAATTATCATCTTATTTTTAACTTTTCCTTGAGAGGGTTGCGACTGCAAAAAGCTCTGAAGATTACAGATTTTGAAATTTCCCTTCTGGTTTTAGACCTGGGCATGGCAAAGAAACCACATTAGTAGCTCTTATGGATGACCTAGAGTGGGTCTTGGATTGAGGTAGAACAACCATCCTTGTCCTCTACCTCTTTCAGGAATTTATGACAGGGTTTACCAGAGTACCCTTCTGAACTATACGTGAGGGCTGAGAGTTAGAGGCACTGTTTTATGGTAATTCTGTTTCTACCTAAATAAGTGGGTTCAGTGGGTGACTGCGAAGAGAAAAAGTTAGATCCACAGACCTCAGGGGTCAGTCCTTTCTGTTATCCTGTGTAATATCTACATTTCTGCTAGCTCATTCATCTGTTTAAGATGAAATATCATCTATAGCAGAGGTCCCCAATCCCGTACTGGTACTGGTCCATGGCCTGTTAGCAACCGGGCTGCCCAGCTGGCGGTGAGCAGTGGCTGAGCGAGCAAAATTACAACACCCCCCCTCACAGTCTATGGAAAAATGGTCTTCCACAAAACCAGTCCCTGGTGCCAAAAAAGTTGGAAACTGCTGATCTATATTAGGTGAGATTCAACTATACATCTCCAATCAAGACCGCTTGGAAGATGTGATAGAAGTCATAACTTGGTGCCTGGTGGCTGTCAATATACGAATGGGGAAAAACAGGCTCAGACTCAATCCAAACAAGACAGTGGCTATTGATTCAGAAGCTGCCTAATTCCAGGATTGTATAATCTTTGCCTCCTAATGGAGCTGGGCTCTCCCAGAAAGAGCACTCTTAATCTGGGGGCCTTTATGGATTCACAGCTCCTGCTTAAAGACTAAGAAGAAACCATGGCCATGAAGCTATTGCATAACTTTAGCTGATATGACAATTGCAACCTTACCTTACAGTAGTGGCCAAAATTGTGGAAACCTTTTTCAGTGTACAGTAGAAATGCCACCTTTGGTTAAGTTTCCACCAATTTTTCTTCTAATTTCTTTATAACTGTAGCCTTGTTCACTTAATACTACTACTTTACATCGCTTTCTGGGCAACCAGTCAACTCTTTGCACCATTACTTGAATTTTATTATGTTTTACAAGCTCACTAAATGACAGAAAAAAAACCCCAACCAATGTGATAGCGATCACATAACACACTGACAAATGTCTTCCTCTCAGCTTCAATACATGACATCAATAACTGAATCCTACTGTGATCTGGTTGGCTCATTGCCAAAACAAGATGACACCTGATTGGCTCTCTAAACACTCGTGCTCATTGGCTACAATCAGATGAAGGAAAGCTACCTGATATCAACCTAAGCAAGTTGTGCTTCCTTTTTCTGGTTATTTGGCTATAACTTTTCATAGAATACAGTACAGATAATTGAACAAACTATGTTGCATTACATTCTTGATTAAATTATCTTTCCATTGATACATAGTTTCATGGTACTACTCCAAAAAAAAAGTAGTGCTTATTAGCCATCAAACCTCAAAAATACACTTCCCAAAAGGTTTCCACAATTTTGGCCACTACTGTACAGGACGTATTGAAGACAGTCACTCATGCCCTTGTTATATATCGATTACTGTTCTGGTTTCCAGCATGTTTTGGGGTGCAATTCAAGATGCAGGTCACTTATATCAAGTCCTATATGGTTTGTGGCCTAGATATCTTCCTACCCAATTAGAGAACACTAATCAATGGTCTCCATCTACTAGGAGGCATGGCAAGATTTGGCCCCAAGATGGGTGTTTTTATAACAACTCTCCTCTTCTGCAACAGAGTACAGCAGTTTGTACTCTGAAGCATGAATGGACCCCAGCCTTATTGCACTTCAAAAGCAAGAGAAAATAGGTCTCTTTCAGAGGGTCTTTGGTCATTAACTTATACAAGAGCATTGTTTTCTCTAATTCTAGATTTTCAGTCTTTTATTTGAATTTATTACCAAAACAACAAGGAGGGAAACACTGCTTAATAAAAGCCCAAACAATGAAGGACAAATGCAAAACATCTCATACCTACTGTACAGCTCCCGAATTCACGTTATTAAAAGAGAAGGAAGTAAATCATAATCACAACTTAACAAGATCCTGTTATTACAGTCAATGTTAATATGTTAGTCTTAATGTGGATTTGAGTTCTTGGTCTGATCTACATTTTGGGATCTGACATTTTCTCATGCTAGACTAAAAATGGAATGCAACTCCATATTCTAAGTCTCATTATAAATTCAAGTCACGATCTTGTTAGAATACCTTGGATCAAACTGCATTAGAACAGATTACGTCTGGAGTTCTAAATTAAGGGTATATTGTGACCAACCTATCATAATCACATAATATTGAATTTTCAGGCCCAAGCCCAAACATGACACAGCAAAATCCAATCAAGTTCAATGCTTTATTTATTTACATCTAATTATAGAATCTTGCCAAATTAAACTTATAAGTCTTTACTCTTAGATATATCCTGAGATTCTAGGGCAGGGGTAGGCAACCTTGGCTCTTTTAATGACTCGTGGACTTCAACTCCCAGAATTCCTCAGCCAGCCACACTGAGGGGAAAGGGAGAGGTTTCCAAGCTGAGCCATGCTGGCTCAGGAATTCTGGGAGTTGAAGTCCACGAGTCATAAAAGAGCCAAGGTTGCCTACCCCTGTTCTAGGGTGTGTGGCTATCTTGAACCTCTTTCCTATTCCATCCAATTCAGGACTACGCAGTCTTTTAATTTGGGCCTTAGAATGTACTGCCTACTCCTTGGGAAAACTGTGCTGCAAAGAGATTGCTTCCCCAGGTGCACACTCCAGCACACGGATATACTACTGGGAAGTAGATGATGTTTTCTGATCACTTAACTTCCTCTTCAAAATTGATGGCCAGAGAATCTAAAAAGCAGTGCATAACAACATGAAATACAAAAGGTTCTTAATTCAATATATTTTTATAAACACGATAAAGACTATATAATAATGCATTTTGAAGCACACCTAAAGACGAATAAGTGCTTGCATTTATCATGGCAAATGTATGTCACTTAAATGTTTCCAACAAAGATATATATCGAGGTGGATGTGGATGTGGAATGGAATACTTTATTTCGTCAAGTGTGATTAGAAACACAAGGATTTGTCTCCAGTGCAGAAGCACTCAGAGTACATGAGAGTACACAGAGTAATAATAATCATAATAATAATACTAATGAAAGGGTAGTAAAGATGAAGGATGATAATAATAATAATAATAATAATAATAATAATAATAATAATAATAATAATAATAATAATAATAATAATAATAATAAAAATACTATAGCCCTACAATGTGGGTAAATATACATAGACATTAGACAGTACTGTGAGAATTCTGTGTTCAGCAGAGTAATGGCACGTGGGGAAAAAATGTGTCTAGTTGTTTTGGCATGCAATGCCCAATAGCGGCATCCCGAGGGGAGGAGTTGAAACAGTTTATGTTCAGGATGTGAATTGGTCTGTATTTTCTCAGCCTTCCTTCTGACCTGCGCAATATACAGGTCTTCTATGGAAGGTAGGCTGGTTGCAATTGTTTTTTCTGCAGTCTTAACTACATATAATGGGGTGACTGTCAAAGTCACTGTCCTGTACAAATTCCAGAGCATCCAGGAGAACATCAGAAAGATAGCGCTCATAGATGAGCTTCTGAGAGAATGCCTGAGATGATAGCACAAACATGGGCAGAAGATCAAACAGAGGAAGTGCTATGACGAGACAAGACCTTGCATGGAATGTACTTTCAAGATAGCTAAGGTGGCCAACACTGGGAAATCTTACCAGTGACCGAAAGGGATGGGCTAAAAGGCAGCACTCAGGAACTGATCAGAGCAACACAAGAACAGGCACTAAGCACCAAATCCACACAAGAAGTAAACCACACTAGATAGGACCCAAGATACAGAGAGACCTCAGAGACAATTTAACAGTGTATAGGCTAGACCAGACACGTCAAACTCGTGACGTCGCGCAATGTATCAGGACAGTTTTGTCATTGCCGGCAATGGGGTGGGTGGGCTCAGCTTCTGGATGATGCGTCCGGCCCGCAGGGTGGCAGTTTGACACCCCTGGGCTAGACCTTCCACAGAAAGTCATGAAGAATAAGATCCCATGGGACTTATGTATCCAAATTCACATTGGCAGGCATTAGCCAATCAACCAGAGACTGTAGTAATAAGACAAGAACCAGAAGACAATGATATGGTGGAGCCAAGTGATAGAGATATCAGGAAAAAGGAATACGTAAACCAGGAGAAGTACTAGATTTTGAAGGAGGAACTAGAGAAGATATGCAAAGTAAAGGTTAAAGTGATCCCACTGGTGGCAAGATTGAGGAAAACACAAACCATCTAGAAGGGTGAAATATGAATTTATATTTATACACAACCACACACACACACACATATACAATATACTCACACCCAGCTTTTTCATTTTTTTCTTACCCTTCTTCTAAAAAAGGATGGTATATATCCTGTTAATTAACCAAAAATGACAACTATGCAAAACGGTACCTAATGATCTCTCTCGAATGAAGGCAAATATACGTGTCCCAGGATGATGTTGCTGGATCCAACCTGGGTTGGTCACCAGGACCAGAGGTTTTGTCTTCTGAAATTTTGGACTTGTGCTGGAGCCCCCATCCTCGGGGAACTTCTCTCTAGCGAAGAGAGATGTTCACTGAGGATGGGGGCTCCAGCATGAGTCTAAAGGCTCAGAAGACAAAACCTCTGGTCCCGGTCACTGACCCAGATGGGTCCTGCAATGATCTCTCTAAGTGGAGCTGAGACTACACTTCTATTTTTTATTACCATTCAGCACTCTACAAAAAGTCTTCAACTTACAACCGCAATTGAGCCCAAAGTTCTGTTTGCTAAGTGAGACAGTTAAGTGAATTTTGCCCCATTTTATAACCTTGCTTGCCATAGTTGTTAAGTGAATCACTGTGATTATTAAGTTAGTAATATGATAGTAACATAACTTTCTGATAAGCACTGACTTTGCTGATCAGAAAGTTGAAAAAAAATTATTGCATGACTCTGGGACCCTGCAACCATAAATATGAGTCAATTGCCAAACTTCTGAAATTTGATCCCATGATTATGGGGTTGCTGCAACAGTCATAGGTGTGAAAAACTGTCATAAATCAGTGCCGTTTTTGAGTGCCATTGTAATTTTGGTTACTAAATGAACTGTTGTAAGTATAGGACTACTTGTACTGACCAGAGCCAGAAAGAAAAGCAGGTTATTGAGGAGTTTGAAGATTATGTAGTCAGCAGATTACCAGCATATTTATTAGATTATACTAGGATTACTATCAATCAATACATGTTCTTTTAACTATCTTGGTTGGGGAAGAATTATTATTTTTTTATGCCTCAACTCTTGCAGGCCTACATATGCATAAATTAGCCACCTTGGAAAATGAAACCCACACAGTTCATGAAAATATATTCTTATCCACAATGAATGGATAAACAAGAAAAAAAGGGTTCAAGATTCCCTTCATTTTTAATTTTTAAAGAGATCCATGAACAATCCTGTATCATTACGATTATGCAACTTTTTGATCCATCAAGATTCAGTATCTCACTTAACATCTGGTAAAAAATGTGCCTCGTGATATTAAGATATTAAATGCTTTGTAATTCCACTTTCATTTTTTTAATACTGTAGAATTGTCAATCAGAATTTTGCTAAACTGTTAGTAAGCAGGTAATATAAACAATTATCTATGATTGCATGCACATACACACTAAGAAACTTGATTCTTTATATTTTCTAGGCCATAAGAACACTATGTTTTAACATTTAACTAGATAGACTACATATTAAATATACTGTATATTCAAACTGTCTACAAAAAAGGCAATTTCAAGTTGCTAACTACATTATCATCATTGGTCCATATACCAGATAATGTCACTACAGTATTAATATCTTCCAAAGCTATGCTTTAGTGTATATGCATTTGATCTGAAGCAATTTATGAATAGCTCAAGAAGCAGACAATTTCACGTTAAAACTTCACAACATTTTCTTGTATAGTCCAAATATATGAACCTATGCAATACACCTCTAACGAAACTTAGTAAACATCTATCCATAGTGTATTGCATGTTCCCCAACCTTCACAACTCCAGATATGTGGATTTCTATCCCCAGCATTTTTCTATTGGCTAAGGAAATCTGGATAGTTGAAATCTATACAATAAATCCAAATTAAGATATAATGATATAAAGTTCAATTTATTTCACTCAATTATAGTTGTGATAAAAACGGGAGGGGGAACACTACATACACTGCTTTGAGCTGCTCAATAAAAGTCAGTAAATAAAGCTACCAAATAAATATAGCAGGACACATGTAAAATCATCAAAAATATCAGAGATGGCTTCTGTGTTACCGGGGGGGGGGGGAATCAAAGTATATAAATTTTTTTATATATTTGTATGGCTGGAATTTAGTATAGTTAGAGATTAGAATAAATTAAAAAAATATTCTGAATCACTATATAAAATCTCAACTCATCATACCACCAATATAGTAATAAAATGTATTCATAAATTAGTAAAGCATATTTTGAACATATTACTGCTTTATCATTATATCATAAAATTTAAATACAGATGTTACTTTCACCTAAAATTTACTATTCTATACAAGTCTGATGAATTAGTAGATTGCATATCAAAAGTGGTAAGATTTTAATATTAAAGAACAAGGCAAATGATTACTTAAATAAATTAAAATTGATGTAGCATCCTCTTCCAAAATGTCTATGCAGTATATCCAATATGTAACTGTAACAGAATACTTTCTTACCTTAGCTATTTCTGTAATAATGTATTGTAAAAAACAGTGTAATATTTATAAACACTCACTAACTCTATTTAATTCTTTCAGGAATTACTATATTATTTAAAATTGTAATATTCATTCATTCCAAACAAGTTATTCCATTTGGGAAATAATCCTTGTATTATTCATTGGGAAACTTCAAAATGATCTTGATAAGGTGCATTAATCCAATTTTGGTTCAACTGCTCAAAACTTTCCCTAGAGTCAATTTGATATTTCAACATAAAAGTGGTTATACTAGAACACAAGGTGCACATCCTCTAAAATCCAAATGGTATGTATGTTTTCAAGATTACAGAACATGTTGAAGCAGTAGAAAAATAAACCAATAAACACAACTTAGTATGCCATTACATAAGCTACAATATTTTAAAAATAAAATAAAATTTTCTAGACGCCTATTAGCTGTGAGTTTATCATGCAAATGAACTTTTATCAACTTTGTATTAAATTCAGTCGATACCATATCTGCTATGTAAATGTATTAACATGGAGTTATACAGGAATGAGAAAATGAAGATGTCAGTTATAAAGAATCTTTCACAGTTACTTTCTTTGAAAACAAAATGCTCCAATATTAAATAAGACATCTCTTTTAAGCAGACCGTAATATACCATAACAATGACGCAGAGAATGGGTAATAATGATTGAGGGTGAATTTAAAGTGTTACTTAAAATGTCTATTGATGGTAGTTTCTATGCATGCAGGTATTCATTTAACTGCAGGGCAATAAAACTTCATTAAATGCTACTTTATTGATACAGCATTACTAACATGTGTAACTCTACGTAAAACACTGGATGTTATTGAGGAAGAAGTTGTCAACTGGAAGTTTTGATTATAACTGTCCAATTCAATTTTAATATTAACTGATAATTTAATATTAACCATATTTTTAAACAATTGTTACTATTTCTGTCATAGCTTTTTGACATATTACTTATCAGCATACTAATAAGCAGAGTAAATGATTTTATATTAGACGTTCCTATACTGTATTGAGCTATTTATGAGGCATGTTTGCTTTATAATATCCATATCACTCTCCTGGTTAACAAATATACTTTTTAGGCTGATATTTTTCTAATTAGGAAATGAGATGCCAGAAAAACATGGGGAAAGGGATGGGAAGGAGGTTTCTGTGCAAGGTTTTCATTTTCTTAAGCCTTCACATACAAAGTCCTAATATAATGCAGTTTTCAGAAACAGGTATATAGCCGGTATATAGATCATTGGCTGAGAATACTGTACACTCCAAGCTGTTCTACCATTTACCTACTTGTAATCAATTATTAATTAATAACTGCTAATTGCTGTTTACTGGACTTATTCAAGAATCATTAAGTCACTTTACTATCATATTTGTTTTAATCACCAAAAAATGCTTTAAACTGGTTATCAGGAAACCGCCACCATTTCAATTTTCTTTTCAGTTCCATGCTTCAGATGTTTATGTAAATTTTAGAGCAGATTGAACAGGAACATTCACACTAGCATTTTACTTGATAAAATTATAGAAATCATTAGCAAGTTCTATGTCTTTTTACTTTGTCAGAGCCTAAATGCAGCATATATGAGAAAACAGAGTAACTGACATCATAAATTGAGTATCAATCTCTACTCATCAAAATAAACACATATTATTTCCAATTTCAATGAAAACAGCAGTACTTATGCCAAAAATTTAAAAGACAGATGAGGTTATCATATCTATAACAGTACAATACTGCGAACCTAAGCTATGTATCTCCTAAAATACATCTAAAAGCAACATTGTACAATAATTTAAAATAATAATGTAAATTGACAGCAGAAAAACTGGGTTTAACTTCTCTAAAGTGATAACTATGTTACTACTTATGGGAGCTGATTCATAACATGGCTATCACTTTGGAGAATATTTAACTCAATTTTTCTTATAAAACAATTGAAACAATCAAAAGGAACAGAAATAACAAGCTTGAGAGAGAGGTTTCATGGCGATCATGGATTTAATCACTATTCAAGAGGAAAATACTTGACATTTCCACGCTCTTACACAGGTGTCTCATTTATCATCCATATCTGTACAAATAGCAGTATCTCTGGATTCAAAACCCTGACTCTGCAAATAAGCAAGTTTCTTCAACTTTTCCTACAATTTGAAAGCTCTATTTTAAACAGCAAGACCACACAATCTTTATTATAACTATTAATGAACAATACTAGACTCAGGCTGAAACCCACAGATTTTGAAATACTTAACTTGCAGCTTTAATTTTGCCTTTAAAAAGGTAAAATAGTTTGGAGAATTATTAGATTGGTTTCTCTTGCTGATTGTAAGCATCAATATTAACATTTAAGAATGAAGAATTCCTCACTCCAATTTTCTACTGTTCTCATTATTTCTTAAAGCAAACTTTCCAAAACTTGTACCTAAAGATGAATTAATGTCTTACACCATACATCTTAGAATATGAACTGAATTGTAGACTAAAACTCCTAGAGCATAACAGAGCAAGATGGCCTAAACTGAGTGCTCTCTTGTAGAACTATCCATAGTCTGACTTTATTATCATCAACTATTAGGTAATTATGACCATCATAGTTTCTTTGATTTGGGCTACCTTACCCAAAATGCTTACAAACTGGACTCTCACATATACACATCTGTCTACAACAAATCTATAATTTACCTCCTACGTAATTCAACTATAGTCGTACCCTGGTATTCAACTACTTTGAAACTCATCAAATTTGGTACTCAACGCATTTTGACACAAAAATTTGTGCAGGTACTCGTTGTTTGTTTGGTAATGCACAAGCTAGAACTGATTGGTGTCAGCTGTCTTATGACTCACTACATTATTCTTTACGGGAAAAATCTGTTTTATACTCATCATTTTTGGTACTCATCGCCTCCCAGAACCAATTAATGATGAATACCAAGGTACCACTCTATTTTCTTTGCCTGATGTAAACTTATTCTAGAAAATAAACTTTAATATTCTTCAATCTCAAATTCGATGGAAACAAAACATTTTGGAAATGATAGCTGGGAATTCTGAAAGTTACTGTCATAATACTTTCAAAGGCACCAATATGAGAATAGTTTGACTGTGTTCTTTCTGCAAAACTAAAAGCTATTTAAAATGTTTTCTTCTGATGTGCAATTTCTGATACCATTTATGCTATATCCACTTACCTATCAAATTTAATAAGATATATTTCAGAGTAGAAATATATGTAAAGAAGGAGCTGAAGTACTGTAGAAAGCAAATAATTTAATCCCCATTTAATTTCTATACAAAAGTGGGGGGAAAATATGGCCGAAACCCTGCTATTCAGTTTTATGAACTCTGTGAGGTTAGGACCAATAATTTGACTTCTGATATTCCTACAATTAAAATTTTAATACAGATTTAATATACAACCTATTTTAAAATATTGAATAGAAAATCACAACATATTTTAGTACATACTAACCATTAAATTTACATCAATGAAACAAAAGAAAATCAGCCCATGATTTTCCTATAATTATACCCAGTAAATACATAACCTAAGTTACAGAGAAATTAATAGCATATTACTCCTTAGAACCCTTTCTTTAAAATCACGTCAAACATTAATACTGTAGTCCAACATTTAAAACATAAACACTCTTTCAGTGTACTGAATGATTGCACTTTGTGCCAGAAAATGAAATATTTTAAGATTTCAAATTCAGATAGCTCCCATCATAAATATCTGACATATGTAAATATCTAAAAATGTTTCGACATTTTTAAAGATTGTCTTTTTAAAAACAATGTCACTAGAAACAAGAACTTCATTCCATCAAAAAATTCCCCAAATCATTTATCTTTATGCTAAGTTACTTGGTTATAAAAGAAGAAATGCAGAAAAGCTGATATTATACCCACAGTAGATCAATAAATTGAATGAACATTCTTAAAAAAAGGAAATCATTTTACACTTAAAACTAAAGCTGTGAGATATTAGCATTGGAAAAAAATCTCAAGTAATGCAATATAAACCATTTCTTGTTTTCTAATAAGATTTGTCCTATAAATTAATTTGTATCAAAATCTATGTAATTTAGGTAGATATGCTACAGGTTAATAAGATTTACCAACAGCTCTGCTTTTACTAAATTCAAGTAGGATAACTCTTTTGACACATCAGCCTATGCAGCTCCTAAAAAGTCAAACATTTCACACATATTTGCATATACATTCTGAGTATTTATTTCTGTTTACCTCCTCCCACCAAGTTCTTTTCTCCTCCCTGTCCGGCCATCTTGGGCCAAGAGGAGAAGCCATTACTTAACTAAATGACAGGACCAAGAACTTTTTTTTTTACTGAAAGAAGATACCTCTTTAGTCAGTTGTACAAAAACAGCCGCAACCTACAACCCGTTCTCTATAAACGTCCTACGAAGTGAAAAGCTTAAGAAAAACCAAATCGTTCAATGAAGATGCACGTTGCAAGGAAGATGGATACAGCACGAGTAAACAAATCAGTTTGCGACAGACTCCTGAGAGTGACACACCACGGAAGAGGCGCCACGTTTCTTCAATACCCTTCTTCCTATTTATATCAATTCATTTTCAGCGATTCAATTCGGTCCAGGTTTTTTTTTCCCCTTCAGCAATTAAAAAACAAAACAAAACCCGAGAAGCGGTCCTTAATTAAATATCGCCCGATCTTCTCATTACTCAAGATAGATTGCTCCTAAATGGGAGAGAATCGGGCCGGCACCTTCTACCCTACTTTTTGGATAAAACCCTGAAAGTGGGCAACGGGAGCTTTCTATTCCAGCGGGCCGGAGAAGGGAAGAGCCGAGCGGTTCTCTCCCGAGAGCCAAGCGAGCGAGGGGGAGTCAGCGCGATGCCGAGCCTCACGGTCGCGAGGTGACGGTTTAATTCCGCAGCTCTCCAGCACACTCACACAGGCTCCTACACAAGTGTGCACACACACACACGCATACACACACACACACACACACAAACCCGGGAGGGTGGCTCCCTGGTCGGTTGCCTCCTCCCCCACCCCAGTCCCCTTACCTTTAACAGCAAGGCCTTCGTTCTGGCGCCATCTTCATGAAGCCTTAAAAATCCGAAGAGTCGGCTGCACAAGGGGGAATCAAGCGACAGAGAGAGATTGAGCAAAACAGACACGTTCGCGGAGTCCCCCAGCCCACCCCGCCCCAAACAGATCGCTCCGTGCGCTCCCTCGCACTCGCTGGCAGGGGCAGAGCCCTCGCTCCGGCCCAAGAGCACCGCCACACTCACACTCGCTTTTTCTCCCTCTCACGCGCACATACACACACACACACACACGCTCGCTCGCTCGCTCGCTCGTACACCTCGGGCGGGCGGGCAAGAGAGATCACCGGACGAGCCGGGACACGGAGGCTGCCGTCTGAGTACCTGTCGAGGCCAGAGAGGACTTCTCTTTCCTCCGCTGTCAGGCTGGCGAAGTCCTCCTCGCTCTGGCCGCTCGCTTTCCCCGCCGCCATTTTCTTTTCCTCATCACCGAAAGCAGTAGAGGCAGCGGCGGCGGCGGCGGCAGCGGCGGCGAGCGACACTCCACACGATTTCATGGAAACGCAACGTAATTAACTCACGATCGCAAGCCCCCCTCCCCGCGCGCCCCAACACCCCCCCCCAGTGCCGGGCGGGGCGGGGTGCCCGACACACACGCACCACCACAACTTTTATTACAACAACAACAGCCGGCAGGGAGGGGGAGGGAGAGAAAGGCGGGGGGAAGCCCCGCTGATCGGAGGAGGAGGGAGCAGGAAGGGAGCCCCAGCGCTGAAGACCGGGGGGGGGGAGTGGGAGGAGAAGGAGGAGGAGGCTGCGGCTGCTGCTGCTGGCGGTGACGGAGCAGTGTTTACATCGCTGCTTAGCCGCCAGCCCCAGCGACGAAAAGTGAGTGGAGGTCGAGGTGACAGGGACCCGCGCCCGCCCGCGAGGGGTGTATTTGTTGCCTGTACAAACTTCCCCAGCAGCTGAACAAAGTTG
Organism: Vipera berus; assembly: GCF_964194415.1. NCBI lineage: Eukaryota > Metazoa > Chordata > Lepidosauria > Squamata > Viperidae > Vipera > Vipera berus. The sequence goes on from NC_138206.1 coordinate 59,723,471, forward strand.
TTGTAATTGTGTCACACAGCGAACCCCACGCCGCCACCGTGACCCCCCCTCCCCACCCCGTTTCCCTGTGCCCACGCAGCCAATCCCCGCGCTTAGGCGTGGACACGTGACCTTTGTTGACTTACGTCAGTCGCAGCGCTCTTCTAGCGCTACGCTCGAGCTTGGTTATCGGCGCTGCTCGGATCGAGGAGCTAAAGCCATTATGTAGTTGAGGCTGTATTTTCAGACCTTCCAATTGCAATATGTGGAGACCCCTCACATGCGGCAAGGGGAATTAAACGGGGCAAATTTCAAAGGATCCCATCACTGAAAGAATTTTTAAATTGGCACGTAGTCTTTAAGTTTTTGTAAACTACTAGAATTTTCTCCAGAAGTTTGCAAGCTACAGTACGTGAATTTAAAATGGGTTGAATTCAGATGCCTTGACAAGGTAACGTTGCAGACAGAAATTAAGAAATGCATTCACCTACCCATAAAAGTTTGTTTCGGTTCCGAAAAGATGGTTATCAAACGCGTCTTTTGATCTTGTTAGGAAAAGTTGATGCGGTGTTCTCGCTAGCCAAAACCGCTTCTTGTTAATTTCTATCTTTTAAATCTAGCATTTATAAACAGGCAGGTTTTCATGTATTGTAAAATTTTGCCAGTTGAAGTATTTGACCTGCCAAGAAGCCGGGCACCGAATAACCAAGCTAATCTCTCGTAATTAAAAAAAACATAGGAAAGGGATCTATTCCAACAAGCAAATGAAGTCTTTCTTAGAAATCAAAAGCCATTTTGGAGGGAAGGCGTGATTAGTGCTAAGCGTAGCGATGAAACGAAGACCTCTTGTTATATTTGTTTATTACCAGAATATTTATCCCTACGCGTTTTCATCACTCTTTTCCGACATGTGGTACGTACTTCAAAAGGTCAATCAGAAACCGGAAACATTCGATCGTATTCTATTTCTTAGGTTTCCATCCTTATCACTGGATGCACAATATTAGCAGAGAGGGCGGGATTTTCATTACATTCTCGGGTTATCATTCGACCGTTAGTCGGTCAGTCAGTCAAACGGCTTTGTCACTCATGATCAGCATGTTCGTACGCGCCCTTTCAATTAGTTGCGGAGCGGCTGCATTTCCGCGAAAGAGCTTAGGGCCTTCCAAGCGCCGATTGTAGTTACGGCTGGGCGGGCGGCAACCCCCTTGGTGGGGATGCGCAAGTGATAGTGTGTGTCTGCGTGCGTGTGTGTGTGTGTACTCTTTGCCAAGGCGTGTGCCCCTCCCGCTACCCTTTGGGACGGCCTGGGGCGTGGTCCTTCTGGCACCAACGAGTAATCATGGCTTCGCCTTGAGCGCCGTCTGTGACGAGAGGAATCAGTCCGGGCACGGAGCCGAGCCTTAGCGGGACGCTACGAAGAAGTGGGCGGTTGCCTGAGTGGCGCCTGTTCCCGTTAACAGATCTGGACTAACTGGGCGGTATTTCGCCGCTCTTCGCTAAATGCTCCGCGCGGGCTGAACGGAGAAATGGTGCCGCCTCGTAGCAGCGGCGGTCGCAGGGTGGGTGGGTGGTTCTGGTTGCTGCCGGCTTGGCTCGCCTCCTTCGCGAGAGACGAGCTACGCTTTTAGGGGGCCTAACATATATATATATATATATATATATATATATATATATATATATATATATATATATATATATATATATATATATATGTATGTATGTATGTATGTATGTATGTATGTATGTATGTATCTATCTATCTATCTATCTATCTATCTATCTATCTATCTATCATCTATCTATCTATCTATCTATCTATCTATCTATCTATCTATCTATCTATAATTGACTTCTTGCACGGAAAAAACCCGCCTTCAGTTATTTCACTTATCAGCGCTGGGGGGGAGGGGGGAGCCTCTCCCCCCTCCCCCCAGCGCTGATAAGTGAAATAACTGAAGGCGGGTTTTTTCCGTGCAAGAAGTCAATTTTTAATGCAAGGCCTTGAGCTCATGCCTTTGATGCAGGAGGAATAAACTGCCCAAAGGCCTCTTCGGAGACTCCCTTCTTTCTGTGCGGATTATCTTATCTAGGAATAGACATGCGGGACGTGTTAGGGAGGGAGAGCGGTACGAATGACTTTTGGGGGGGGCGGGGGGGAACCGTACAGTGTGGGAAGTGAATGTTTCTTGGCTCCAGCGAGAGTTCGTGAAGTAAACGTCTTCGGATTTTCCAGTTTCTCCCATGGAGCGGCGAGAAAGGAGGCATGGAAGAAAATATGGAAAAGAAAGAACTGAAATAGCTTGCCTTTCCAGCGCGCTGTACTAGCTGTTCCCATATTTCTCATTTTGTATTTCTGCTAATGATGGTGTGTCACCGTTCAGCATGTGCTGTATTTGTAAATGCTGCCCTGAGCTCTTTCCTGTAATGTGATTTCCAAACTTCACATCTGCTTTAAAGTAATAAAGGTCTACATAATGACCATGTGTAATATGCTCTAAGAAATTCCTGGATTTTAATGGACAACAGCTAGTGCTAATGCGTGACATGTTCTTGCTATATAGGCCAGTTTTGTAAATAATCTTTGAATCTGAAAAGAACTGGAATTTTCTAGTGTGATTGTTCTTAAAATATGTAGAATGCTATTCTACCTATTTACAAGTCTTTTTATACGTTTTAATGGTATGCCCAAAAATGCCAGTTTGGTTTACCTAAAATAACTTTACTACAGTGTTCCATTTTTAAACGTCATGCTGTATTCTTTCCCAATTATACTGTGGAAGCAACCTGAAAAAAAGTTAATATTTTAAAGCAGTAGCCTCTGAAATAAGTATAATTTTTAAAACATGTTTGATGTTGAGCATTGTGTTTTGCTCTCCAGTTTAGCTTACCATGGAAAAAATAAGTTTTGCATCTACATATTTTTTTTTGGTTACATGCTCTGGGTAAGTTTAAACCAAATTGATTTACAAAGACTACCATCAATTAGGATTATATAATTGGTTATAACTTGTTCCTAACCAACGGGTTGCTGAATGTGACATTTCTAAGGAGAGGATAAGAAGGTGGCCAGTTTTGTTCATTTTTTGCCTGCTAGTATTAAAATCCATGTCCAAAAAGTTGTTACTTGTCACAGATACAATTGATTGGTGCAAGATGCTTGTTGAGATTATTGTGTGAGACGTAAATTCACAGAGATAATATTAACCATTGATCAATAACACAAAACCTAACTGATTTAGTGGGTGGGTGGGGAAAAGCATGAGACTTCCCAAATAGGCAGAAATAATTGGTTCATCAAATTTATTGGTTGGCTAAAATCTTTTGGCAGACATAAAACAAGAGCTTCTTTAATGCTGCAACTTTTCGCTTTCCACACCTCATGCAAACCTATAGGTACAATTTAAATCAGAACTGGAATATGAAGAGCTTTGCCCATAAGCACTTGGTCATATTAAAACAGTCTTATTCTATAACAGGGGTGTCAAACTGCTGGCCCATGGGCTGGATGCGTCATGCCAAAAAGGCGCCCACCCCATTGCCGGCAATGGAAAAAAGTGATATGTTGCAACATGTCACCTGACATTGCGAGTTTGACACCCGTTCTATAAGTATACAGTGTCTGAAGCCGTATGCAGTTTGCTCTTTTCCATTATTATTTAACATATGATGCAAACATGACAGAAAAGAAGTAGGTAAATCTATACATGCAATCCATGTAAATTATACACAAAACTTCTACAATGATCTCATAACTGGATGTCCAATTCAATTTCCAGGCAATTGCCTCTGGCGTTGCTTTGTGAAGGTCTTCTAGAGAAGCAGAGCACACACAAGGTGGGCAATCTTACACAATATGTTTAGTAGTTTGCGTATCAGCACCACAATCAAAATAAAGGGGATCTTTCCATCCTCAATGATACAGGGTGGAGGCAATTCTTTCATTATCACACCTAATTCTGTTCAATTTTGTCCAGATAGAGATCAGTCAAAACCAGGTGGTTTGGTAGATGGATCACTAATGGTCAGACCACAAGAAGGTACATTTAACCATTCTTCTCTCCAGGCATTCTGGGGGTTAAACTGGGCAGATGTTAAGTGAATCATTGTTTTCCATGCTGGCCTATGGGGTTTCAATCTTGTTTTGGGCTGTGGATTGTCCTGGTGAATAGGGAGGACCTTGTTTAGCATCCTTGACCATAACCGAATATAAACTTGTCACCTTATGTGGGACAGTATGATATTGCTAAGTACTAGTAACCAGTGCGCACAAATAGCACACAATGTTCCAGAGATGATACGCGTTGTCTGGTGGAGTTGGACATCAATCGAGTGTGGTGCTGTTAGGTCACATGCTGGCACAATATTTAACTGGAAAACCAAAGCCAAGGCTGTTGTTCGTAGGGTGTTAGCATCAGCACCCCAGGATGTTCTAGCAAGTCTGTTCAGTAAATGGTAGCTTTTCAATTTTGTAGCTATTTTTTCCAAGTATGGTCGGAAGGGTAGTGATCTGTCCAGTGTTACCCCCAGGTACTTTAGAGAGTTATTACATGGTAAAATATGGTTCTGGAATTTCACTAAAGACTGATAATTTGCGTACCTATTACTGAAGTGGAATGAGGCTATTTCTGTTTTTGTTAGGCTTGACTAGAGGTGCCATTTTTTGAAGTAATCCAGCTTCTGGAATTCTAGAGAAAGGATGTCCTCTGAATCACTGAAGTTGGTTTTTTGGGCTGTGAGATTGATATCATCGGCATAATTAAATTTCTTGAAACAGTTTCAGGCAGATCATAGATGTACAAGTTAAAAAGAGGAGAAGATAGCACTGATCCTTGTGGTCGGTTATATAAATTATTCAATTTATGATATCAGTCTCTATTAAATCCTGTGAAAACTTGAAATAAATTGTTACTCAACATGTTGTTAATCAAGGCAACGGTTTTATGGCAAGGTATTGATTAGTTTGAGAAGACTTTCTCTCCAGATAGTATTGCAGGCTGCTGAGAAGTCAAGAAAAAACAGAAACACTTCATTTTCCTTGGGAATTGTCTCTAGGTAGGAAGTTGGTCCAAGGACTTGATCACTACAGTCAAGTTTGGGGCAAAATCCAGATTATTCAACTTTTTCCAATTCAATTCCTTGTAGTTTTCCAATGTAAATTATAAGAAAAAGCACCCTTCAGACTTTTTCTCAGTGAAGGCATACTTTAAAAATAAGGATGTAGACAAGCTACTAGAGACAATATATTATCTGAATATTTTGTTGGCTTATAAGGACTTGAGTGGATGTGTTGATCTGAGTAGTTATAAAAATGCCTCACTGATTAACTGTTATTCTGGCAGGGAAAAGAAATGTTGAAAATCAGAGCAGTAGGTATTTGGGATAAGATTTTAAAGAGGACAGAAGTTGTTTAACTTCACATATGTCTGCGTGAGCCTGAATGAGTTTTATTTCTATTTGACTTCCAGTCTGGTTCTGGGACTGAAGTTAATTTCACTTTTATCAAGAATAACTACATAGGAAAGTACAGACTCTTAGGGTTATGCCAAACAAATTCTTCTTTAAATTAAATTTCCTCAAGGCAATTTTGTGAGATAATTTTAAGAACTACAGCTTCAACAACTGGTAGTATGTGACTGTTCATGTCTGGGCTCAGAATCTAAGCAAGGTTAGATCTGGCTAGGTTTTGGATAAGAAGCAGAGGTTACTGGGGATACTGACTCATTAAAGAAAGCAATGGCAAACCAAGAAAACTACATTAACATAATTTTAATTAATAAAATGGGGCATTAAGTTGCCACCAACAAATAAGATGAATTTTAATTCAAATAAGCTGCAGTGCTGATATTGATGTTGACTGCTGCCTCACAAGAGTTTCAATAACTAGTGAGTTTGTAGTAACTCCTCTGAAAGTGGTTTTTGGATTATGAATACATCTGACTTCGTAATGTGAAATAGTTTCTATCAATTCTTGCTGTTCTGTCAGTTTAATTTTTCCTGAAAAGTGATGGGGTTTACCTTAGTCATCCGTTCTAACACAGATCTTACATTAGCTTTTATTTATCATAAATTTGCCCTTCCCCCCAAAGCTCAGTATGTATTTAACCTACTTTTTAGAAAACATTTGAGAATTCCTATTCAATAAGAACACAAAAAACCAAGTTGTTAATTTGTATTCTCCATAACTATATTTTTTGTGCCGATATTGTTACATTAATTTCCAATTTTGTCTGCTTATACAACTCAAAAACTGCCCAGGACCAGATTATCTAAGAACGACTTGTTCCCATAGCAACTTACCCATTCCATCAAATCTTAGAGACCTTATTCCTGTGGCTCTAAGTTTAGAAGTTATATGCATAGAATCTGGGCCCTTCTGTGATTGCTTTTTGAACTTTCTCCTGAGGGATGGTTGCCAGGCAGTAACTTTATCATCTGCCTGTCACTTGAAGGCTGTCTTCTTGATCTCTGACATTTAGAATATCTATATACAGTGCATTGCTTGCAGGAGTTGTTAGACTAAGGGCCATCACACTATCAAGTCTTCTTAATATGCAGGCAATAGGAAACTTTAAAAAGAACAGCTTTCTCAGAACAACAAAGTTTGCAGGTTTTATGAAGTATTTCCCCTAACATCAGTTTCATGCAGCAATAAAATTGGTGGATATGTATAATTAATATGTGTATCATTTCCCATAGCTAACAAACTCTTGCTTAAAAGTTCTGTTAAGAGTTTTCTAGCATTTCTAGTATTTCTTTTAGCCAGTTGGCTAAAAATTTTTGTTCAAATTGCTAATCTACCAAAGAGCTGATTAGTGAAATTTTTTAAAAGAATGTTGAATTAATGGTGCTTAGTTAATCCAGGAAATATTTCTTTCTCGAATAAGAGTCAATTACAGATAATATGTGCATTTATTTGTTTAAACATGTATACTTTTTTAGAAGTTAAATTATTAATAACCAGCATATTATTATAACATTTGCAGAGTATCTCAATCACATGACTATGATTTTTTATGGTTTTTTGCCAGTTTCCAATGTTTACTTCTGATTTCCAGCAAAAAAATGCCCATTGAGTAAAATGATTTTGCTTAACAACCATAGAGTTAGCTTAATGACCACCATTAAAAAAATGTCATCAGGGCCAGTCATGTGGTGATTGCTTAGCAACTGCAATCATTTACAATCATAATTCCAGGTTGAATTGTGGTCTTAAAATCGAAAACTTGTCTTTTTGTAGACAAACTACTGTATACTTGTCTTTTGCTGATCAGTTAGATTCAAATTTCTGTTACATCTTAAGGCTACGTACATTCAAATATCTGAATCTCAGTGTTATAAAAAAGAACAAAATAGCCTGTTAAGCTACAAACTCTTAAAAATCCCAGATTTTGAATTCCTCCTTTAAAATTTTCAAAATAATGTCAAGGATACAAGAAACTCTAAAATATATTATCACTTGTATTTAAAAGGTGACTGAGTTATAAGAATGCTGTTTTATTGTAGGTGATTTTTGCAGTTGAGGGGGAAGAAAAATTTGGTAGCCGACAAGTATCACAGGTTAACGTCAAAAAATTATGTTCCAGGAACATTTCAAACTGCTAATCTAGATTCTGAATTTACAATTGAAAAGTTTTCCAGTGCTTTGCAACAACAGACAAACTCAATTTTAATATTTGTCCACTGCAGTATAATTTCTTAAAAATTACGGTATGTCAGATTATTCTACTTGTAATTGCCAAATCAAAATGCATTAGATGGGCTTGAAGTTCTATATTCCATATGCAATAATTTATTAAGGAGAATTTTTTTCTTTAATCTACAGTTTATGAAAGTTATAGTTTGTACTGAACAGTACTTTAAGTTTAGAGCATACTCTTAACATTAAATACTTCCTCTGTGAGGGAAATGGGCAGTTTTAAAAGGACTTATGACAGTTTTTCACACTTGCGGCCACTTACAGCATCTCCATGGTCATGTGATCAAAATCCAGAAGCTTGGCAACTGACTCATATTTATGGCAGTTGCAGTGTCCCAGGGTCATATGATCCCCTTTTGTAACCTGACAAGCAAAATCAATGGTCCATCCAAATTTACCTAACCACATTACTAACTTAACTGCAGTGATTCATTTAACAGCTATGGCAAGAAAGGTTGTGAAATGGGGCAAAATTCACTTAACAACTGCTCCCACTTAGCAACAACAATTTTGGTTTCAAATTGGGGCCGTGAGTCGAGGACTACCTATATTGTTGTGTCCATGGAGTCATCAGGACTCCATGGACATCAGGACACCGTGACTTTAACTTGAAGACTGTTTTATTTTGTAATGTTTTCTGAATAAGCATAATGTTTTTTTTTGGGGGGGGGAGGCTGGCATTTATGGTTATTATCATCAAATTTACTTATCTGGAAATTAAAGAAATTGCTTGATAGTTTTGGATGTAGCATGCAAATCAGAAATAAATGTTTGCGATTGATAAAAGAGCCTTCTCATGTTAGGTTTCCTCTCGATTTGGCAATTGAAGTCATGTTAAAAGGTAGCATCATTTACGTGCCACATTTGTGGATATGTAGTTACTTATTAAAAAAAGTCTAGTGTTTGTTTCATAAAACATTAAGAAACCTTCCTGAAAACTTCCTAATAAATAAATAAATGCTTATTACATATCTTTTAATATCTTAATGGCTGAAATGACTTTTAATGTCGTTAAAATTCCATTAAAAACTCAATTTCAATAACAGCATCAGATTATAAAAGAGGCAGTGCAGGAACTTTTAAAACAGAAATGGGCAGCCTCAGGTGGACACGCACCTCTGTCTTTTTTATTTTTGGCAGCCCTTTGAGCCTTCCAGGTGACATCCTTGGAACCAAAAGAGTTTAAATGTGTGTTTTTCATATAAGACATTTGTGCATATTTGTAGGCACCTTAACTGAAATTATTGACAAATTAAACCTCCCTTTTCCATCAAAAGAAGGATTAGCATAATAATTGGATGGAAGTTTATTCATCACTACATTAAATATTTTCACTTCTCTACATTAAATAATTATAGTAGCAACATAAATGAACTTTCCTTTTAGATGTCAACATATTCTAATTTTAGAATTATTTACATTTTCAGTTAAGCATCTTTTTCCCCCACAGACCTTATTTTACAAGAGATGGAAACTAATTAAGGAGAGAAGCAACCTAGAACTAAGGAGAAATTTCCTGGCAGAAAATTAGAACAATTAATCAGTGGAACAACTTGCCTCTGAAGTTGTGAATGCTACAACAGTGGAAATTTTAAAGAAGAGATTGGACAACCATTTGTCTGAAATGGTATAGGACAGTGATGGCAAACCTTTTAGAGACCGAGTGCCCAAGCTGCAACCCCAAACCCACTTATGTATTGTCGGGTGCTGGGTGGGCGTGGCCCATTGGGTGGGCGTGGCTGTGGTGGTAACGGCAGACTGGATGGGACTAAAAAGTTCAATCAATTCCAACTTTACAACTTTTTCCCGCGAGAAGTTGAAATTGATTGATTGGTTGAACCTTTTTTTTTTTGCACACAGCAGCAGAGGCCTAAAACGAAAAGGTTTTATAAAACCCTGTTGAAGACCTAGGACTGGGGCAACAGTGCGTGTGCCCACAGAGAGGGCTCTGTGTGCCACCTGTGGCACACGTGCCATAGGTTCGCCACCATGGGTATAGGATCTCCAGCTTGAGCAGAGGTCCCTTCCAACTATGTTATTCTGTTATTCCAATTATAGACATGGCACATGGGGAAGGTTAGGGAAGAGCACAGGAACATTCAGCTCTCCCATCATATCTGCTGATTGGTCCTTGTTATGTTTCCTTTGACTGTACCAGCTCTGGCAGCTAATATGGAGGAAAGGAAATGGCCAAATTATGAGCCCAGTCCATTTCCAGTATGATATTTCTCTAGAGATGCACTGGATTCTTTGAGATTGCTGATACTATAGAAATCCCGGCATGTGGGAATTACAGAATATAACCAGAAACTAATGCTATGATATTCTTGGTCCTGCAAGTCTAAGGCTGAGTTATTGTAAAAATATTACTGTACTTTCTTAAATTCTTAAGGTATTATTTAAAAAGTACAGTATGTTTGATGTTGTAGGTTGGAGAAATGCTGTACTAATCAAAACATTTTAGTAAGATTTGTCATGTCAGCAAGGTTAAATTAAGTAAATTATGTAACCATATTAATGTAAACATGTTTGAAAAATGATACTTATTCCTTAAACGTTAGTTAGAATATATCCAGTGTTACAAAATATGCTAATTTTAGCTTATTTATTTATTTTCAAAGCAATCTTGTGATTCCAAATTTATTTTTAAGATTTGTTTGAAAAATATTGATTGCAGGAGTTGGAAAAGAATATGCTATAATATAAATCATTTCTTGGTATGAAAAGTTAAGGAAAACCAAGACACCATGATTAAGTACAAATTATATGCCACCCAAAGTAATTTCTCATATGATGGCCAGCAATATAAATTTAATTAATACATAAATAAATTATTGAAATTGTTAATTTAAAAATCTTGCAATTTTAGTTCATAATTATGATTGAATGTTATAAGGATTATTTTGTTTAAATAAATGTTATATTTACTAAAACATAAAAGCAAAATAAGTTACTTTTAGCTTGAAAAGTTGCTTCTGTTTTTTATCCTTAAACTAGGAATAATGGAACAGCATAGCAATTAAACAGGATATATATGCATCAGGAACTAGTATGTTTCATTTGGCTGGAAACAATTTTGGAAACCCATGAAAGCAAGATTAACAGATAAAATTAATAAATGGCTAAGACTGTTCTCAGTTATCACACAAACAAATCTCAAAATCATGATGGGTTTTCTAATAATGAAATAGAAATTTCCCATCTTGATTCTCTCTACAACTTATATGACATTTTTAGAATCATTCTGTTAAAAATTGGAGGAATAACTTCCTGTTATTTTCAGATTCAGAATTTCATACTTAACTAAAAAAATGTGGTTTCCTAATTAATTAAGATGGAAAAAAGGGAAAGGATATAGTTTAGACCAGGCATGTCAAACTGCTGGCCCACAGGCCAGATGCATCGTACTGAAACCGCGCCCATCCCATTACCGGCAATGGGGGAAAAGTTGCGATACGTCATGTGATCATGTGAGTTTGACATGCCTGGTTTAGACCATAGAAAGACAATTCCTCACCATTTGCCTGTATCAAACTCAAGGCATGACAGAGCACTAAAAATAGTATTAAGAGAATGTAAAAATGGGTAAAATTTATTAATACATTGCTATATCAGTAAAGGAGAATATTTGTAGCTCAGAGGTAAAATGAGGGGTCCTTGGTGTTCTCTGAGCTTGGTTGTTTTCTTGCAGACGTTTCATTACCAAACTAGGTAACATCATCTAGCACAGGGATGTCAAACCTGCCACATCACATGACGTGTCGCGACATATCGCAACTTTTTCCCCTTTGCCAGAGCTGAGATGGGCATGGTTTATGTGTGACACATCCGGCCCTTGGTCCGGCAGTTTAACACCCCTGACCTAGCACTTGGGTCCAGAACAAAACAACCAAGTTCAGAGAGTACCAAGGAACCGTCATTGCAACATCAAGGTTTATAAAAACAGAAACTTACATCTAGAATATTGTATGCATATTTGCCAGTTCCCATCAACCATTCCTTAAAATAATTTCGTTTTGCATTGTTTTTTACTTTTTTATTTTATTCTATTTCTAACATATCATGTTATTACTATTCTGTGTTTTATATTTTGTATTCTGATATGGCTAATGGCTAATCAATAAAATATTACTATACATCAGTGCTTTTTTTGTACTCACACATGTCATACAACCCGCCTTGCCTACCCTACAAGGTTCCATCCAAAAAAGGTGCCGGAACTCCGTTCTGAGCGTTCTATGACAAAAAAAGCCCTGATGTATATCATAGTAGTGTTCTTTCCAAGTCACCAGTGAAATATGAGAAGCCCTAATGAAACAGGGTCAACAGCAAATTTCTGAATGAACAATAATGACCCCATAATGCAGGAAGAATTATCAAATTTGGAAAAGAATAATAGTGAATCATTTTTTTTAATAATGTTCAAGGAACAGCACAGACTAAATGAAATGCAGGAACAGCATCTGGCAAAAGAATTGACAACAAACAAGAGAGAAAACATCTTATGTTCCTTTGCCTCATGTGTACAAATTTTTAATTCCTTTTATACTTCTTTGAGATCTTGCCTAATAGACTGTTATTAAAGAGATCGGTAGAAAACAATACAGGGATCTTGAAAGTTGGGGATACAATTTTATCTACTAAATCTGTTTAAACAATCTATGCATTAATAAAAACTGTGGTTTAAGAAAATATAATATTAACTTATACATCCATGACAGAGCCTTGGTGGAGCAGTGGGCTAATGCCTCCTTAAGTAACACCAGCTGCCTGCAATTAGTGCAGGTTCGCATCCCACCAGGCTCAAGGTTGACTCAGCCTTCCATCCTTCCGAGGTAGGTAAAATGAGGACCCAGATTGTTGGGGGCAATTAAGCTGACTTTGTAATAATGCCGCTTGGGTGTGTGTGTGAAAGCCCTAATAAGCAGGCATATACATAGAATGAAGGGTACTGCTAAGCTTGTAAGCCGCCCTGAGTCTTCGGAGAAGGGCGGGATATAAATGGAATTTTTAAAAAAAATTGTTATAAAATTATCTGCTGATTTTGTATGTTTGCCCACTGACAAAGAAATGATCATTCTATAATTTTAATGGTAGGTTTATTTTAACAGTGAGAGACAGAATAACAACAAAAAAAAATCCAGAAAAATGCATTTCAAAAAAGTTATAAATTGATTTGCATTTTAATGCAACCGGTCATGAAAATAGAGGAAAATTTAACTCCAATGTTTTTATTTATATAACTGACTAGCAACAAACTTCTTAAATTAGAATGTGGCCTTGATTTTAAAATTGTTATACAGTATTAACTCCTAGTTTTTCTCAGAGCAAAAATACTGGCCTTACATTTAAAATGGTCCAGAGTATATAAGAACACTTCAGAATATGAACAGGCTTTTTATTCAAATAACTTTACATTTCATTCAAAACTTAATAATGCCATGCAAAATGTTTATGTGATATAAAATGTGATGAATCAGATTCAGGCAGTTTAGTCAATATGATACTTTATTGTTTAGTCAATTGACCATATCAAACATGAGCATCAGCCGCAGTAAAATAAATGAGATAAGACGGTGAAGTTAGATAAAATACTATGGTGAGATAAAAATAGAACAAAATATAGTATGCAATATAAAGATAGAAGGGTAAGATAAAGTAGTTTAGGGTGAAATAAAACTTTCATTAGTTGTCAATTGAGTATATCAAATATATAAAACTGATACAAAAATGCAAACTGATAAAAAGAAAAAAAAACTTCTTGATAGTCACTCCTACAGTTAATGCCAACCTGATAAAGGTGTTTTGTCCTCTTTGAGATGGCCTTTGAAATGAAGAGTGCAAACTTAACAATAAGTAAGACTGTTTTTCCTAGTTGCCCGAATATTTTTAATTCTTAAATAAAGGTCTAAAATAAGCAGTCTTTTCCACAGAGTATAAATTGCAGTCAACAAGAATTTGTCCAGGGTCTTCAATGGCTGGTGCTTCACAAGTGCACACTCTTTCTTCAATTGAGACCCTGTGGAACCAGCTCCCCCATGAGCTTTGGATGGCCCCAGATCTCCAGTCCTTTCGCCGTGGCCTCAAAACACTCCTTTTCCACCTGGCTGACCTGGACTGACAGGGATTTTAATTATGTTTTTAATTTTTAACTCCAATTTTTAATTTATTTTAATTTTAATTTATTGTACAGAGGCCTTTAATTTTAATTTTATCTTAACTTCTGTATTTATTGTATGTTATTGTTGTTAGCCGCCCTGAGTCCTTCGAGAGATAGGGCGGCATATAAGTCCCAATAATTAATAAATAAATAAATAAATAAATAAATAAATAAATAAATAAATAAATAAATAAATAAATAAATAAAGCCTGCCTTGTTTTAGCATGGAGTCTAATTGTTTGAATGGACCTCTAGCAGTTTAGTCATGTTTAGTTTTTATAAAGTCATGTTCGATGTTTGATTTTATAAGGAAGATACTGGAGATAACATCTGTGTCCTGGATAATTTGGGGGTGTTAATGAAATTAAAATATTATGGAGGTGGTTAATTGAGTAGAGAATACCCCACCTCCTCCTGTGAGCTCTTTGCTCCCTTCCCCTCCATATTGTTTAGTTTTACTTTCATTGAATTTTTAAATTTTAGATCTTTATTTGTTGTTTTAATGTTTTATACTCCATTTTATTCAGTGTCCGTAAGCTGCCAAAGTCACCTTTGACGAGTTGGACAACATGCGAGTTTGATAAATAAATAATGCAAGCCAGCGTGATCATTAAAGCAATACTGCCCCATAAACGAAGGCTGTTAAAACATAGCATTGTTTTTACCAAATATCTTCTTCACCAGGAGCAGACCTTAATCTTTATTAGAAAACCTATATCTGAAAATGTTCTAATTCAGCTACAATTAAGATTTCTACCTATTAGTCTAATGACAAAAACTGAGATCAACATGGTGTGAAAGAAGAATTATAGTGGAAAAATGGAGTTTGAACATCTGTCCTTAAAGCTAAGAAAAATGAAAGCGACCACCTTGTCAGTGCATTTGCTTTTATGCAGCAGCTAGTGGGATTTTTTTCCCCCTAGTCTTTTAATATAAGTAAGTTTTTTTCCCTTAGGATTTTGTTGTTAGCATTATGCTTATTAATTTTTATGGACAAAAGCCGTTTCACATGGTAGTATTGCAGCTGAGAGAGCCAGTTTGGTTAAGGCATTAAGCTAGAAACTGGGGGCCTGTGAGCTCTAGTTCCACCTCTGGGACAAAGCCAGCTGGGTAGCATTGGGTTAGTCACTTTTTCTCAGCCCAATAGCAAGCCACTTCTGAAAAACCTTGCCTAGAACATCGCATTGGCTTATTCAGGCAGTCTCTAAGATCAGACACAATCGAACAGAAAGAAAAAAACTGCAACTAACTACTTCATGGTGGCTTAAGAGTAAATCCTATTAATATTTAGAAATCAGGCTTATAAGCAAAATATACATAAATCAGATGAACTGTCTCTTATAAACAGAAAGAATTACATGATAGAGTTTTCTTTAATGGCATGAAAGCAGCCGGAAAACGTATGCTGAAGTGTCTGCTTGACTAAGTGTAAAAAAATCAGAATTATTTACAATTCTTTATACAACTAATATAGTTTTCTTTTTGTGAAAGAAACAAAAATGTGATCTCTCATCCATCAGAAATCTTTCGAGATCAAATTTATTTCATTGTAAATAATTCGCAATAAAAAGAAATAGCATAGCAAAGAAGAATCACAAGCAGCCAGACTTAATGAACAAATAGTGTTCAAACACTAATAGGCTAAAATCGGATCCTATAATTTTATTCTTCTTCAAAGCAAGGCAAGATAGTCAAACAAAAATAACTACCACAGCAATGTAAAATATTAACTATGAATATGCCTCAGTATTAATACTGTACTTGAATTTGTAATCAAAATATGCAGTTAAGGATGCTTAAGAAAATGTGTGGCAACTCACTACATCTATAATGCAACAGTTATTGTAAATGTTGAAGCTGGAGCAGTGTGAATCAGCAATGCTTAGGACAGACACATTTGCAAACACTGAATAAACATTTGTCTCTTAAGCTAGCCAGGAATGGAATGGAAAAGTTCACTGATTCAAAAAGGCTTTTCTGTGAATTGGGCAGCCATATAAATCATAGAAATAAAATAACACATGTTACTTGATTACTTTTGTTTGCTACCTTCTGTAGCAGTAGAGATTAAACCAACCGTTTAATCTTCAAAATAATGTGTGATGAAGCATAGCAGATTTTACACACCACTGTTGTTGGATACTTTCAATTCAAGGGAGAAAAATGCTAGTTTAACACTAGTACAATCAAGAACAACTTAAATTTGTCACACTTATAAATCATGGGCATTTGACAGAAAATAAAATGTGGCCAGAATCTTCCCTCTTTCTGTTTGGTTAACTGGCAAATTAGGCCTCTATAGTTCGAATGGTGACCTTTTCAGGAGAAATTTTTAAGGTAAACATCACCACCACAATTTTTTCTAGACATTTTTTCTTGACCTCTGTGAGAAGTTTTATATCCAAATATATTTTATTCTTTATACTGTTTCTATCTTCCCTTAAAATATTAACAGAATCCATAATAGTCTGAGAATCATGTGTCTCCAAGTTAATCAAATTAGCAAACTTGCTCAAACTCCAAAATAAGTTACCCAGACCTAATCCACATATCAAAAGATAAAGTCTGCAAACACAAATTAATTAAGTCTCCCAGCAGAACTGTATGTTCACAGAGAGAGAGAGAGAGAGAGAGAGAGAGAGAGAGAGAGAGAGAGAGAGAGAGAGAGAGAGAGAGAGCCCTCAGCACATAGACATTTCCACACCCTGGACAAGCTCCTCTTATAAAAGTTTGGCCGTGTACCCCGTTTCTCTGCAGCCTGCAGTTTTGCTTTTAGGAATAAATACTATTTTTCTTTCTTCACATGTCTGGATCTCATTTTTATTTATTCTTGTGCAACCCTGGCTCGAGTTGGAACGAGTTGGAAGCCCAAATTATTCTTCTAACAACTCTCTCTGTACTTTGCTTCTTCTTTTCCCAAACCCTCAGTGGTTGCACTCTTCACTCATTATCTTCCCATTTGTGAAAAGCACTTAGTTCAGTGTGGTTGAACCCACACCCTAAATAATAAATGAGAATAAAGCAGATAGAAAGTGGTGGGCAAATATAAAACAAGTGTTATTTTAAAATTTAACAGAAGGTACAGAAGACTCAGAATAAAGCATGGTTGACAAAGCATTACAAAATACATTATTAGGATGGGGAAAATCACTTTGAATAGCCTGGGAAAATAACTCATTAACCAAGAAAAATCACATTTTCTCTACCTCCAAATCTACAGTTCTTTTAGACCACTCTGAATTACAATATATCTCTGCATCCTCAAACATTGCAGAAAATTGAAAGCCTCGTTCATTATTTGCAAAAGTATCTCAAAGTACGATAATTTAAATTCAATTTTATCTGAACCATCCAACTTATATTGAGTTTTGGGTTGTCCACAATTAATCCTAATAAGTCACAAGTGAAATAATTTTCCATGAGAATAACATGGTAGCATTTCCTACATATAGATAAACAGTGCTGCAAATATTTATCACGGACTAGTACTCCAGTTGGGTGGGATATACATGAGAAATCTCATTCTTTTTATTCAATGCTCTTTTGTACATTCATTCTTTCCATTGTGAGATGAAGAAAAACTTCAAAATACAAGTGTTAACACAATTTAAAATATTGCTTTCTACCTTATCCATTTAAAACCAATCCCTTTCTTAACTTCCATTGTCTTTTGTGCCCTCAGAGACTGTTCATAGAGTTGGAGGGGGGGGCATTGAATAATAGTCATTGTTACACGCATCTACAAAGGATCAATAATTTGCCCAAGCAAAAGAAAGATTATTTGATCCAGTTTTTTGAAGATTTCCTTCAGGAACCGAAAAGGGGTTAAACAGAGAATTGCTGCTGCTGCTGCAGTATCCCCCTACCCACATAGGAACCAATGCATCTGTTCTACCTTGCCCCAGGATTTCAAACATGGATCTTTCTGATAACTTTCTCTCTTCCACCAAGAACTTGCATGTTTTGTAAGTATGCACTTTGTGCGTAAGTATCTTCAGCTTAGTTTTTGACTCCTACTGACTGCCTGGACAAGTTCTTGCAGCTTTTTTCCTATTTAAAAATATTTGTGTAACTATGCTTTGGGGTTTAGGAAAAGAATTATAGAGACTTATTCATAGCTTCATGACTTAGCTATCGCAGCATTGTTTGATAGGGTCAATGCCTCTGGCATTTATTGTATAGTGTTTTGCTTTTTTTTAAGGTTATAGTGCCCAAAGCCATGATTTATTAATACTTTTATTGGCACAAAAAAGTTTCTGGGCTCATCTATATAGTGCAGGACATGGTTTCAAACAGGCATAACTTTATCAAGGGAATTGCAATCTACTTGTATTACACAGAAGTTAAAGTACTTTAAGTTCAGTGAGGCTTACCCCTCAATTGGTGCATATAGCATTGCAGTCTCTGCAATTACTAAGAGCTCAGTCAAATATCCATGTTAACGTGCTATCCTCCAGTCTGAGTCAGCAGAAAAACATACAAGCACAAATCACAATGCCCCCTACTGCTGCACCTTATTCCATCTCAGGAACTGCATCATCAGTATTCTTCTTAGTTTTAACGTGGGATATATTAAGAAAAACAATTGGGGAATTATCCTGGCTTAATTTTTCCTCCCACTGAGCATCACTGGCCACAGGAGAGCAGCCACTACTTAGTCACCCTAACTTGCATGGGGGCAAAGTTGGGCGACTGTAGTTGGAGCCTGGGATTGGGGGGGGGAGTTAGCCATCTTTCAGAGGTTCTCTGTGCCATTTATTTAGGCTAGGGTGGTGTCATCAGTTTAGCACCAATCTTTGAAAACAGAAGTGGATACCCTGGTCAGAGTTACGGATGAGGGGTTATAAAGATTTTTGGCAGTACTCCCTCTTTGTTCACCCGATGCTCTGGTTTTTTCCCCTGTGACTTATTATTCTATTCAAGAGGTATAAAGGTAAATGATAATGCTTGGTGCTACAAAGAAGTAACAAGATGGGCATCCAGTGGTTGTGGCTGGCAACATCCAGCGATAGCTCTAAAAGAGACAAAATGGTACTTTCCTGCCACATGCAGTAAAAGAAGTACTTTCAGGCAAAACATTTTGTCAGGCAGAAACAGTGAAAACTTGAAATGTACCCATTGGTTGTGGAACTAGCAACACATGGCATCCAGAACTCAGCTTTCTTTCCCAGTTTAAATTGACTTTCCATGCAGTAGAGAACTAGTTTCTTTCAAGAGAGGAAGACTCTTGTTTTGAAGTGCAAAACTATTAAACCTGGTTGTTTTTTTTTTAAAAAAGCTTCTAATATTGTGTCTTAATATATACAGTCATACGGTCGGTCCATGTGTAAGAACTGGCAAGTGCTTTGGAAAGCATTAGTGGGTGCCTGTCACCACAGATGTCCATTGGCCATGGACAGAAGTGCCTAGTGACCTGAAAGAGTGGGGGTATGGCCAAAGAAGCCAAAGGTGACCAAATAGAGCTGAGAAGATTCCAACTTCTGACTGCATCATCAACCATTATTCCCAATGAAGCATACTAGATCATGTTCATGTGAAAAATATGTTGGGAGAAGAAAAGCATTTTATTCTGGAATAGCTGACGATGACAAAGTTGCCTCAGCTGTGGGCTACAGAAATTTTTTTTAAGACTGTATCATGAGCGAAAGTCATTTAAAACCAGTTTTCAAGGCATGCCTGTACCTCTGTTAGGGAAACATAAGGATGAGCCCTTATTTCAGTTATATGCTATTAGAGATATATAGCAAGGAGTTATATGAATATTAAATTAAGAAAGTTTATCACTATTTCTGGGCCTTAAAATGGATGTTATTTATTTTATTTTTTCCCTAGTAATCTTGCACACAAAACAGTAAAAAAAAGGATTAAGTTTTATTTCAATAAGAGACTCTACTTCTACACTGCTATTAAAAAAGTCCACAGTACAGATAATCTTTATGGACAATTGCTGAATCTATGGAAACAGACTCAAAAATCTGGGACTTTATGCTATTTACTTCATATATTTCAACCTTCAAATCTAATACAAATAAATTGGTACAAATTTTAAACATAGTATTTCATATATATATTAATTCATTTTTTTCCTAAATGGATACAGTTATCCTACAACAACTCTGAGAAAAACAGAGATAACAACAAGTTGGCTGTATTCATCCTATGGTTGTTTGAAAAACACCTGGCTAGAAAGTAGCCAACAAATATTTTAAACTAAGATAGTGTGTGAAACAAAGCTGTGTGGCTATTTTTCCAATGTGTGATACAAATGCAGAAAAGTGTGCCAATTAAATAAATCATGATCAGTTAAGCATGGATAAATATGTTGTGTAAACACAGCCAATGTTTTTCACAGCATAGTCTGTGGGAATCCCAGTCTCTCATTTCTTATGCGACAGCTCATAGGCATCATCAAAGGTCTCTAATTTAACACTGTCATAAAATAACAGATTTTTAAAGACATTATTTCAACAAATATTTTCGGGGAGGGCTGCCTTTTTAATTCTTTCTATATTTTTGGGAGCCACAGTCCCAGAAAGACTTGGTTATAGATAATTGGAAATAAACACATATTGGTTGGAGCAGAGGTCCCCAACCTTTGGGGCACCAGGGACTGGTTCCTTGGAGAGAGGTTTTCCATGGACCAGAGGGTGCGTGGTTTTGTGTGCTGCCTGCATCTCACAGATGGGGCTTTGCTTGTTTGTGTGGACCGGTTGCTGGCATGCCGCGGCCTGTTACTGGTCCACAGACTGGGGGTTGGGGACTCCTGGGTTAGAGAACTACTTATAAAACAGAACGGCAGAGAGCAATTTCATCAGATTATTTTCTAAGTGGTGTTTTGTGGCCACATCCACCATGCCAACCATGTTTTTAAACAGACAAGCTTAAGGGATATAGTACTGTGCGCTTTTTCTATAATGGCCATCTCTGGAGGGAGATAGGCAGTTCAAAAATGTGAAAATAATCAGAATCTGATGCAAACTAGCAGTTGGAAAGGGAAGGAAAAGAAGTAATGGCAAAATATTAAGGCCTTCAAAGTAACCCTATGAAATTACTCTCTCACCTAGACTTCATCAGTAAAGTATCAACTATAGGTCTTACATAAGCTCTTTAAAACAGATTCTTAATCTTTTTCTGCAATGGAGCTCTTTTAAAAATGTATTTTAATGCAAAGCACACAGATATAGATTGTATTTCAAGGTCTCAACAAACAATGGGTTAACACTTTATCAGTACACAGTTGTAATCTATCTCACATGTAAATTTGCACAATCTTCCTCTTTTTTCTCCCCTCTTTCAACTCACTGTAATTTTAATCCCACATTAGTCTAGCCACTCAGATACATAGATGAAGTAACAACTCACAAAAGGATATGCTTTTCAATGTTTCAGAAAAGGTGCTATCAACTCCTGATTTTTCACAATGCTCTTCTACAATGGAAACCAACCAGTTCTAAGGTATATATAATTCTGTAATGCTTTCTCACCCATTATCTTGGAGATGGCGACTAGATGACCTTTTATAGATGTGATCACCAGTCTCTTTGGGATAATGTACGTTGGAAGGCACAGATAGGTCTTCTCCTATCTGGTTGCTCGGTTGCCATTACTCTCGCCGCGTTTGTCCTCTCCATTACTACTTTGCTGAATTCCTTTCATACACTTCACCCACTGCTCCCTGTTTTTCACACCAACCTCTGGGAAAATTTCCACTAGATATGCCAAGGAAGGATTTAAGTATACAGGTGATGTAACACTACTGACAAAAATAAAAAAAAATATGGAATGCCGCTGAGTGCTATGTAGAAATTAAAGAGCCTTTTATTTTCCGCAGGTTTTGTAGATACATAGCATTCCGGGGGGGTGGGGGGGAGACACAGTCTATATCAATTTCTTTCCCTAATTGCACATGCTTTAACGCAGAGCAATAATCAAAACTACAATTCCCACAGTCCCCCGGGAAGATTCGGCGATGACGTTACTCAGCGGCAGTCCAGGCGAGCGGGCGAGCCTGTTTTCTTTGCAACGCGCATGCGCTCCTGCAGGAAACCTTCGGAGTTCAGAATGATGCGGGGGGAGGTAGGTTGCGACTGAGCGTAACTCCGCGGTGTCTCCTTTCCTCCCGCTCTTCCCAGTTGCTACTAAACATGTCGTCTCGGAGAAACCGCCCCGCCTCAGGTCAGTGAGAGCCCTACTTCTCTCAGGGCTGTCATGGCGCTATTCCTGCCTTCCCCGCACGGAGCTTTGCCAGCATATCGGGAAGAGATTATAATCGCTTAGTCGAGGAAATCGTGGGGCCGTTCGGCCAGAAGTTGCCCTCTTTCCCCCCCCCCCTCCAGGCCTCCTCTGACCCTTGCTCTGCGCAGGAAGAGGCTCGCCTCCCTCCCTCCTTCCCGAGCGCACTGAGGGCTGGGCGAGAGCTGAGTGGTTGCGCGCGCGCGGGGGGCGGAGTTTCGCTCAGCCCTTTCCTCGGACTCCCGGCTGGGAAAAGTGAAGGGCAGGCGGGGCGGGGCGGGGCGGAGCGGAGCGGCAGTCTCTGGCGGAGGGCGATTCCGTTCGCCTTTAACCAGGCGGAAGAAACCTTGAGCGGGGCTCGCCTTCCTCGCAAAAGCGACTCTGCGCGTCAGAAGAGCCTCGCAGGCCCGCTCCCAAAATGGCCAACCAGATGCCTCATATAAGCCCAGGCGATTCAGAGCTATGCTACCTCGGGTCCTGGAGCATCGTGGTTAGTTAGTAGCCAAGCCACGAGGCATTGCCAATTATCGTCCCGAGTTTGCCTGTCGGATCCCGACGCAGCGCCCATCCGCTCTGTTCCCTTGTAGGAATTAAGGAAAGTTTCTCTCCTTGCCGTCTCTCCATTTAGTCGAGATAATGACTGAAGATAGTTTGAGCCCGTGTGTTCATGTAAACAGATTAGAATATATATATATACAGGAAATAAGATTTGTCCCGTGTCTGGGACTAAGCAAGTGTATTCTGAATGCTTAACAAACATTTCACACACACACACACACACACATATATATGTATATATATATGTGTATATATATATATGTGTATATATATGCATATATATGTATGTGTATATATGTGTATATATGTATATATATATACATTATATATGTGTATGTATATATGTATATATATACACACACATACATATACACACACATACATATACACACACACATATACATACACACACACACACACACACACACATTCACTGAGGGGATGGGCTGAGGCTCATTGTTCAGTCCCCGCTTGACAGCAATTATGCCGTAAGAAATAAGGCCTTTTTGAACAAGATTATTGGGTGCATTTTGTGTATGTGTAATTACCCCCTTTCATGGCATGTGTCCTTTGGTGCTTTATCTAGGACCAGGAAATAAAACAGCCTTCCAGCCTGTCCTATAGCACTGGGTATGAATTGGGATACACTCAAGATATTTTTGCTCCAGTAGTTTTAGTTGGGTGTACGTGGGTGTTTTATTTATCATGGAATTTATTTTTCTCAACTGCTTGGACTCTGGGAGATTGTGATAGAAAGCAAAGTAAATAAATACAATGGTATTTATCCAAATGTGTTCTTTTCCTGAGGGATGTTCCCATACTGATAGGAGGAAGAAAGATAACATGGTGCAAAATGTTTTTTTTACTGTTGCTTCTTTGCTTAGGAGGGAATCCACAATTGGTGTGCAATAAATGGCATTGTTAGGCTGAAATTCAAAATAAGCTGTGTTTGTGTTCACATGAGACACTTATAAATGGTTTTTTTTTTAAAAAAAAACACCAGCTAATCCAGTTTTATAGATTAATTGCAATATGTTCAACTACAAACTAGAGAAACATGTTTTGTGTACTCATCAAGCCCAACCATTTTAATTGTTATGCCATTTTATGTGATGCCATTTTACTTCATTTTTAAATAGTTAAATGATACTATACTGCTCAAAAAAATAAAGGGAACACAAGATAAGACATCCTACTATTAAATACAGTACATTGTGTTGTTTAAGTGTTCCCTTTATTTTTTTGAGCAGTATATATTTACTGCCTTGTGATTATTCTGCCACTAAACCTAGAGTTTTAATTTTGCAAAATGTTGAATTTGAGGATAGTGCCACTTAAATTTCAAATTAATGATGATTGTATTGTATTTATAATTTTAAATATTTTAAAATTAGAGATGTTGAGAAAATGTCAGTTGTAAATAGAACTGGAAATAATAGCTTATTCAGAGTTTATTACTATAAATACTTTTAGCTGAAGTAGGTTTATAAAATTCATTTTACTTATGTTTCTTTTTTCCCTAAATTGTATTTACCCTTTTAAAAGTTGAATTTCATTTTTCATTGTTCCCTTAAAGAATTATAATTAAGGACCACTGAAAATATAATACTTTAGAAATCTGCAGTAGGTATTATATATATATATATATCTTTCTTGCAATACATTCTAATATGTGGTGATCCATAATAATTTTTCTTCATGTCTATGAGTAGTTTCACTGTTCTTTCATAGATATGAGTAGATTCCTATGTCATAAAAGCTTTGTCAGTGCATGTAATTTTAAAGGATGTTAACAGATGTGAAATTCAAAATCATGAACTTCTAATGGCTATAATGTATAGGGAACTTTAGGAGTTTATGCTAGATTCAGTTTATACTAGTTCCTGTTACTAGAGTCTTTGGTTAAGAAGAAAGAGAAATCAAATCAAATTACAGGAGAGTTATAAGCTCTATAAGTGATATAGATCTTAACAATAGAATATATTTAGTGTATCTGTGGCATAGAAACTTGCAAACCACATTACAGTTAATCAAAGATTATTTTAGTTAGAGTAAATAGTTTTCTGTTCTACTGATTCTTATGAAAACGTGATTAGAATGTAATTCCAGATCCATTTATATAGTACATGCTTTCTTAACAGCCATTGGAAACTTGGTTGATTGATTATCTAAAAGCAATAAAAGAGCCTGCTTTTTAAAATTTGATTATTTTTAGAAGTTTACAAAAAATAGACAGGCTACTAAAATACACAGTAATAACATTTAATTAATTCAAGAAATAAGAATTTCAAAAAATTAAATAATTAGTGAAAAGTAAAACATTAAAAGAAAGACAACATTACAGCATCTTTAAAAACCCTGAACAAAATTTAACCAAATACAGTA